>NC_135584.1:34732500-35409166 GCF_965152235.1 Eretmochelys imbricata | reverse complement strand
CTAAACCTCCCCCACTGCAACTTGAGGCCATTACTCCTCGTTCTGTCATCTGCTACCATTGAGAACAGTCTAGAGCCATCCTCTTTGGAACCCCCTTTCAGGTAGTTGAAAGCAGCTATCAAATCCCCCCTCATTCTTCTCTTCTGCAGGCTAAACAATCCCAGCTCCCTCAGCCTCTCCTCATAAGTCATGTGTTCTAGACCCCTAATCATTTTTGTTGCCCTTCGCTGGACTCTCTCCAATTTATCCACATCCTTCTTGTAGTGTGGGGCCCAAAACTGGACACAGTACTCCAGATGAGGCCTCACCAATGTCGAATAGAGGGGGACGATCACGTCCCTCGATCTGCTCGCTATGCCCCTACGTATACATCCCAAAATGCCATTGGCCTTCTTGGCAACAAGGGCACACTGCTGACTCATATCCAGCTTCTCGTCCACTGTCACCCCTAGGTCCTTTTCCGCAGAACTGCTGCCTAGCCATTCGGTCCCTAGTCTGTAGCGGTGCATTGGATTCTTCCGTCCTAAGTGCAGGACCCTGCACTTATCCTTATTGAACCTCATCAGATTTCTTTTGGCCCAATCCTCCAATTTGTCTAGGTCCTTCTGTATCCTATCCCTCCCCTCCAGCGTATCTACCACTCCTCCCAGTTTAGTATCATCCGCAAATTTGCTGAGAGTGCAATCCACACCATCCTCCAGATCATTTATGAAGATATTGAACAAAACCGGCCCCAGGACCGACCCCTGGGGCACTCCACTTGACACCGGCTGCCAACTAGACATGGAGCCATTGATCACTACCCATTGAGCCCGACAATCTAGCCAGCTTTCTACCCACCCTATAGTGCATTCATCCAGCCCATACTTCCTTAACTTGCTGACAAGAATACTGTGGGAGACCGTGTCAAAAGCTTTGCTAAAGTCAAGAAACAATACATCCACTGCTTTCCCTTCATCCACAGAACCAGTAATCTCATGATAAAAGGCGATTAGATTAGTCAGGCATGACCTTCCCTTGGTGAATCCATGCTGGCTGTTCCTGATCACTTTCCTTTCATGCAAGTACTTCAAGATTGATTCTTTGAGGACCTGCTCCATGATTTTTCCAGGGACTGAGGTGAGGCTGACTGGCCTGTAGTTCCCAGGATCCTCCTTCTTCCCTTTTTTAAAGATTGGCACTACATTAGCCTTTTTCCAGTCATCCGGGACTTCCCCGGTTCGCCACGAGTTTTCAAAGATAATGGCCAATGGCTCTGCAATCACAGCCGCCAATTCCTTCAGCACTCTCGGATGCAACTCGTCCGGCCCCATGGACTTGTGCACGTCCAGCTTTTCTAAATAGTCCCTAACCACCTCTATCTCCACAGAGGGCTGGCCATCTCTTCCCCATTTTGTGATGCCCAGCGTAGCAGTCTGGGAGCTGACCTTGTTAGTGAAAACAGAGGCAAAAAAAGCATTGAGTACATTAGCTTTTTCCACATCCTCTGTCACTAGGTTGCCTCCCTCATTCAGTAAGGGTCCCACACTTTCCTTGGCTTTCTTCTTGTTGCCAACATACCTGAAGAAACCCTTCTTGTTATTCTTGACATCTCTCGCTAGCTGCAGCTCCAGGTGCGATTTGGCCCTCCTGATTTCATTCCTACATGCCCGAGCAATATTTTTATACTCTTCCCTGGTCATATGTCCAACCTTCCACTTCTTGTAAGCTTCTTTTTTATGTTTAAGATCCGCTAGGATTTCACTGTTAAGCCAAGCCGGTCGCCTGCCATATTTACTATTCTTTCGACTCATCGGGATGGTTTGTCCCTGTAACCTCAACAGGGATTCCTTGAAATACAGCCAGCTCTCCTGGACTCCTTTCCCCTTCAAGTTAGTCCCCCAGGGGATCCTGGCCATCCGTTCCCTGAGGGAGTCGAAGTCTGCTTTCCTGAAGTCCAGGGTCCGTATCCTGCTGCTTACCTTTCTTCCCTGCGTCAGGATCCTGAACTCAACCAACTCATGGTCACTGCCTCCCAGATTCCCATCCACTTTTGCTTCCCCCACTAATTCTACCTGGTTTGTGAGCAGCAGGTCAAGAAAAGCGCCCCCCCTAGTTGGCTCCTCTAGCACTTGCACCAGGAAATTGTCCCCTACTCTTTCCAAAAACTTCCTGGATTGTCTATGCACCGCAGTATTGCTCTCCCAGCAGATATCAGGAAAATTAAAGTCACCCATGAGAATCAGGGCATGCGATCTAGTAGCTTCCGTGAGCTGCCAGAAGAAAGCCTCATCTACCTCATCCCCCTGGTCCGGTGGTCTATAGCAGACTCCCACCACTACATCACTCTTGTTGCACACACTTCTAAACTTAATCCAGAGACACTCAGGTTTTTCTACAGTTTCGTACCGGAGCTCTGAGCAGTCATACTGCTCCCTTACATACAGTGCTACTCCCCCACCTTTTCTGCCCTGCCTGTCCTTCCTGAACAGTTTATAACCATCCATGACAGTACTCCAGTCATGTGAGTTATCCCACCAAGTCTCTGTGATTCCAATCACATCATAGTTCCTTGACATTACCAGGACCTCCAGTTCTCCCTGCTTGTTTCCAAGGCTTTGTGCATTTGTATATAAGCACTTGAGATAACCTGTTGATCGCCCCTCATTCCCAGTATGAGGCAGGAGCCCTCCCCTCACAGACATTTCTGCCTGTGCTTCCTCCCGGTATCCCTCTTTCCCACTTACCTCAGGGCTTTGGTCTCCTTCCCCCGGTGAACCTAGTTTAAAGCCTTCCTCACTAGGTTAGCCAGCCTGCTGGCAAAGATGCTCTTCCCTCTCTTCGTAAGATGGAGCCCGTCTCTGCCCAGCACTCCTCCTTCATGGAACACCATCCCATGGTCAAAGAATCCAAAGCCTTCTCTCCGACACCACCTGCGTAGTCATTCGTTGACTTCCACGATTCGACGGTCCCTACCCAGGCCTTTTCCTTCCACGGGGAGGATGGACGAGAAGACCACTTGCGCCTCAAACTCCTTTATCCTTCTTCCCAGAGCCACGTAGTCCGCAGTGATCCGCTCAAGGTCATTCTTGGCAGTATCATTGGTGCCCACGTGGAGAAGCAGGAAGGGGTAGCGATCCGAGGGCTTGATGAGTCTCGGCTGTAGGGTTTGGGGAGGATTTTGGGGGGAAAGACATTTCCAAGTGGGCTCTTTCCCGGTTATATATCTGTTAGACGCTTGGTGGTGGCAGGGATAAAGTACAAGGGCAAAAGGTAAAATAGTTTGTATCTTGGGGAAGTTTTAACCTAAGCTAGTAAAAATAAGCTGTCAAGGTTCCTTCCCCACTCTGAACTCTAGGGTACAGATGTGGGGACCTGCATGAAAACCTCCTAAGCTTACTTTTACCATCTTAGGTTAAAACTTCTCCAAGGTACAAATTATTTTACCCTTTGCCCTTGGATTTCCACTGCCACCACCAAACTTTATCTGGGTTCCTGAAAAAATGGAGTTTGGACACGTCTTTCCCCCAAAAATCCTCCCAACCCTTGCACCCCACTTCCTGGGGAAGGTTTGGTAAAAATCCTCACCAATTTGGTAAAAATCCTCAGCCTTGGATCTTAGAACAATGAAAAAGCATTCAGTTTCCTTACAAGAAGACTTTTAATAGAAGTAAAAAAAAAGAATCACCTCTGTAAAATCAGGATGGTGAATACCTTACAGGGTAATTAGATTCAAAACATAGAGAAGCCCTCTAGGCAAAACCTTAAGTTACAAAAAAGACACACAGACAGGAATAGTCATTCTATTCAGCACAGCTATTTTCTCAGCCATTTAAAGAAATCATAATCTAACACATACCTAGCTAGATTACCTACTAAGTTCTAAGACTCCATTCCTGGTCTATCCCCGGCAGAAACCAGTATATAGACAGACACACAGACCCTTTGTTTTTCTCCCTCCTCCCAGCTTTTGAAAGTATCTTGTCTCCTCATTAGTCATTTTGGTCAGGTGCCAGCGAGGTTACCTTTAGCTTCTTAACCCTTTAGAGGTGAGAGGATTTTTCCTCTGGCCAGGAGGGATTTTAAAGAGGTTTTACCCTTCCCTTTATTTTTATGACATAAGCTTAGGGGGTTTTCATGCAGGTCCCAACATCTGTACCCTCGAGTTCAGAGTTGGAAAGGAACTTTGACAAACATATTCATAAATGATCTGGAAAAAGGGCTAAACAGTGAGGTGGCAAAATTTGCAGATGATACAAAATTACTCAAGATAGTTAAGACCCAGGCAGACTGCGAAGAGCTACAAAAGGATCTCTCAAAACTGGGTGACTGGGCAACAAAATGGTAGATGAAATTTAATGTTGATAAATGCAAAGTAATGCACATTGGAATGCATAATCCCAACTACACGTATAAAATGATGGGGTCTAAATTAGCTGTTACTACTCAAGAAAGAGACTTTGGAATCATTGTGGATAATTCTCTGAAAACATCCACTCACTGCGGCAGTCAACAAAGCAAACATAATGCTTGGAATAATTAAGAAAGGGATAGATAATAGGACAAAAAATATCATGTTGCCTCTATATAAATCCATGGTACACCCACATCTTGAATACTGCATGCAGATGTGGTCATTTGTTCTCAAAAAAGATATACTGGAATTGGAAAGGGTTCAGAAAAGGGCAACAAAAATGATTAGGGGTATGGAACAGCTTCCATATGAGGAGAGATGAATAAGACTGGGACTTTTCAGCTTGGAAAAGAGATGGCTAAGGGGAGATAGGATTGAGGTCTAATAAATCATGACTGGTATAGAGAAAGTAGATAAGGAAGTGTTGTTTACTACTTCTCATAACACAAGAACTAGGGGTCACCAAATGAAATTAATAGGCAGAAGGTTTAATACAAATAAAAGGAAGATGTGTTTGAGACCCCTGCTTTAGGGCAAGAGATTATGAACTCTGGACTCCCATGAGTTCTTTTATCAAAGTTGGGGGTAGGTTTATTTTTAAATCCTTCCCTCCTTTTAAATTAGGGTGAAAAGTGATTACTCTTCCCATGGGACTTATAGCCTTCCCAAACCTTATTTTGCATATAAGCATCCACAATTTCTGTGGCCCTCAAGACTGAATCAGGTTCTCTATCACAGACAGCTGCTCTAATATTGTCAGGAACAATGTGCGGAACTGCACATCGAATGTTGCTGCAGACGTTTCACCAGGACCAACAATTATTTGTTTTCAAATGATACTGCACAAGGCACATTTTGTACAAAGATCAGCACACTAGTGTGTATAGTACAGTGGGAATCCAGGGCTCCTTTCAGTCCCATCGTGTCTGGGGTTACAAAGGGAAGGTCCCGTTCTAACACATCCCCTCTCATTCGTCTCCTTTTGCAGTACCAGCCTGTCAGGGTTCCCTCCCCACTCTGAACTCTAGGGTACAGATGTGGGGACCCGCATGAAAGACCCCCTAAGCTTATTTCTACCAAGACTCCCCAAGGCACAAATTCTCCCTTGTACCTTGGATTAGGTAATGCTGCCACCACCAAGTGATTAGACAAAACTCAGGGAAAGGACCACCTGGAGTTCCTACTCCCCACCTAATATCTCCCCAAGTCCTACACCCTCTTTCCTGGGGAGGCTTGAGAATAAACAAGATGAGCACAGACCAACCTTGGGTTTTTAGGACACTAAAAACCCCAATCAGATTCTTAAAGAAAACAGAACTTTATTAGAAAGAAAAAAGGTAAAAGATGTGCCTCTGTAAAATTAGAAGAGAAGCTAATCTCACAGGGTAATCAGATTTAAAACACAGAGGATTTCTCCTCTAGGCAAAACTTTAAGGTTACAAAAACAGGGATAAACCTCCCTCTTAGCACAGGGAAAATTCACAAGATGAAACAAATGATAATCTAACGCAGTTCCTTGCTATTACTTACTATTTCTGTAAGATTAGATGCTTAGTGCAGATATGGCTTAGGGAGATGTATTTTCCCTGTCCTGGTTCCTTGCTGACCCCGGAGCGAACAACCAAGAGAACAAAAGCAAATCCCTGCCCCCACAGATTTTGAAAGTATCTTCTCCTCTCATTGGTCCTTTTGGTCAGGTGCCAACCAGGTTACCTGAGTTTCTTAACCCTTTACAGGTAAAGGAGGGATTTTATAATACTGTATACAGGAAGGTTGTTACCCTTCCCTTTACATTTATGACAGTACCAGCCTTTCCCATCTCTCTTCATAGAGACCTCTCCCGTCCTGGTGCCTTGTCTCGGAGCCCTCTCTGCTTGCAGTTAGAGATTACCCTTAGTGACAAATAACTCGGTTAGTTCTTTAATGAGAATCTATCATTAGACCGAGGGAGCTGGGCTGGGGCTTTTCCATCCTCTGAGTCTCTGAGTATCAGACCTGAGCACAGGCCATTGGTAGGATACTGTAGATGAAAAGGAGCAAAGAGCTGGATTAGACAGTGTAGCAGGTAACAAAAGGAGTGATATGATCTGTAGATAACACAAAGTACCTGCAGTAACACTGAGCATCAAGTCCAGCTCAGTATCAAGTATGATAAAATGATTAACTGAGGCTAAAGAAACAGTGTCACAAAGTCAGTCTAAGTCCACAGGTCACCCCAATGACAGGTGGATGCTGTTTAATACACCACTTACGAAACAATCTCACTTGGAAGAATGACTGGAAAGCCAGCCCTGGACAGATGCAGGAAAACTCTCCACAGCCTTATTACAGCTGATGCATCATCCTGAGAGAGTCAAGCAGGACTGGGTAACTAAATACGGGAAGGAGCCCTGTGATGACTTGAAGGTGAGATGTCAGCCTGAGTAACATCCAGTGTCTGGGAGTTCCATGGGCTGATGCCAAGAACAAACACACCCATAGTCGGTGGAGCCTGCAAGGCAGAGGCAGCTATTAAAGAAGCAAAGATGCTGACATATTCTAGCTTAGTGAGGCACCTGCACTGCCTTTTCAGGCAGGGCTTGTTGGTCTAGGGGTATGATTCTTGCTTCAGGTGTGAGAGGCCCTGGGTTCAAATCCTGGACGAGCCCACGGATTGCCCTTTTGCAAATGGGCTTTAGGAAGCAGCTAGTGCTGGGGCAAGCAGCAGACAGGTGTGGGTGAGCACAGTTGCAAAGGTGGGATAAAGAGCTTGAGAAGGGCCCAGAACTGAAGGGTGCTGGCGAGGCTGGGTGTGGGTTAGAATTCTTCCCTCAACCTAGCTCCCAGCTCTCGGGGAGGTGATTAACCACGCTGCTGGGACAACCGCTCTGGGCGGCATAGGTGTGCACAGCTGTGACCCTCTCGTATTTTCAGTGTAGCCAAGACAACGTGCAATCACCCCCGCAATTGCATTGTTCATATAGAGGCCCCCAAAGGAATTAAACAGTGATGGCTGTCTTTATTCCATTAGCTTGGTCCAGCACATGGCTGGATGGTGTTATAGCTGTCACAGGCTGTGGGTTTGTATTCCCCTTTCCTGCCTTGAGGGGTAAAAGGGGGTGCTTCAAACTGGTGAGTCCCTGGGAATTTTAACATTCAAAATGAATGTAGCAAACGAAAAACCAAACCCAAATTTTCCAAATTGCTAACAGGCAGAAACCACAGTCTGTCTGATGGAATTATTAATTCATTGCGTCTCATCCGACAAACAAGAACAAAGGCTGGAACTGGGGTTATTGGTTAATTTCTGTGCCTGGTTCGTTCTCCCCCTAGAGGGTCCAGTCCAGTCCTTTCCTTTGAAATAGATAAAAACTGTTTAATTCAAATGCTATGGGAGGAAAATGAAACTGAATGAAACCAAATCATAGAATCATAGACTTTAAGGTCAGAAGGGACCATTATGATCATCTAGTCTGACCTCCTGCACAACGCAGGCCAGGGAATCTCACCCACCAACTCCTGTAACAAACCCCTAACTTATGTCTGAGCTATTGAAGTCCTCAAATCGTGGTTTAAAGACTTCAAGGTGCAGAGAATCCTTCAGCAAGTGACCCGTTCCCCACATTGCAGAGGAAGGTGAAAAACCCCCAGGGCCTCTATACATTGATGTGAACTGTAAAGAAGCAAGACAGTGATTCCATGGTACAAACTGAGGTAACTAAAGGAGTGATATGATCTGTTGATTACACAAAAGTACCCATATGAACTCTGAGTCTCAATTTTAGCCCGGTATCAAAGGTTAATGAATAATAAAATGGTTAATTACGTGTAAAGGTTCAAATGAAGGCAAGATAAGCCCACAGGTTGCCCCAGTGACAGGATGATATTGTTCAATTTGCCACTTATGGAACAACCTCGCTTTGCAGAGTGACTGGCAAGAAGCCAGCCCTGAACAGAGGCAGGGAAACCCTCCACAGCCGTAGTACAGCTGGTGAACCATCCTGAGAGAGCCGAGCAGGACCTGTGGATAACTAGAGACAGCCTGAGGCTGAGGTGTCAGCCTGAGTAACATCCAGTGGCAGGAAGCTCCATGGGCTGATACCAACACTGGACTCACCCATGAGAGGCGGAGCCTGCAGGGCGGAGGTGGCTATTAAAGAAGTCAACTTGGCTTCGTGTGCTTGGTAAAAGTGGGCACCATTCTCTTCTCACATGTCAAGAGTTTCGAAAGAGCCAGAATTAGTCTAAATGTAAAAGGAATTTTTTAAACCAAATTTCTTCATCTCATTCTTGAAACATCTGGGGTTTGTCTGCAATGTCGCCAGCAGCTTAGGAGCAAAGGATAATTCTTCTGACAAAAGAATTGCCTGAAAAATGTTTTTTGTTTTGTGCAAAATAAATGTATTGCAATTTTTTCAGAGTGTCGTTGATAGAATGAACCCCCCCAAAGCCAGGATTGTGCTTTCTGGTTTGTGGGGTGAAAACTAAACTTTGTCAGGAAAATGTTTCA
The DNA here is from genome assembly GCF_965152235.1 of Eretmochelys imbricata. Classification (NCBI taxonomy): domain Eukaryota; kingdom Metazoa; phylum Chordata; order Testudines; family Cheloniidae; genus Eretmochelys; species Eretmochelys imbricata. Next base: position 35,400,284 of record NC_135584.1, on the reverse strand, counting down.
GTTCCTTTGAAAAAATGAAATTTTTTTTGGTTGAAAATTTCAGGTTAATGGAAACTATCCCCATACACTCCTGACTGTCTAAACCAGTGGTCCCCAACACAGTGCCCACAGGTGCCATGGCGCCCACCGGGGCATTTATGTGTGCCTGCCTAGTGACACGGTGTGAAAAGTAGTGCCCAGCACGGGAGAGAAGCCGTGGCCCTGGACAGAGAACTCCGGGGCTGCAGGCTGATGTAGCCATTTGTGTTACCTCTATTTGGCAAGTAAAAGGATTCACAAGAAAGGCAACTAGAGGCTCAGTGATGGTGAACTGTTGAAATCTCTTTTCAAATTGTTCCAGAAGTGTTTGAATGTGGATAACAAATGGTGATGGGTAAAAATCACTGTCACATACCATTTTCTTCATACTTGGGAAATCTATGAGAGACTTCGTCTTCATATGTGACATTCACAAGATCAGTTTTGCTTTGAATGATTTTACAGAACCTATCATTTGGGCCACATGTTTGTCTTTTCCCTGGAGCTCAAGATTTAAAATGTTCAATTTGTCAGTGATGTCGGCAAGAAAAGCCAAATCTATTAACCAGCTGGAGTCTTCTAGTTGCTCGAAGTTCTGATTTGTGGACTTCAGAAATTCTTTGATCTCTTCAATTTGGCTTAAAAAAACATGCAAGAACTTTACCTTTGCTCAGCCATCGTACTTCTGTGTGCAAGATAAGATCAGATTGTTTATCATCAACATCTTCCAACAGGGCCTTAAAAAGTCGGTGTTGCAAAGGTTTTGCTTGAATAGAGTTAATTATTTTAATAACGATATTCATGACTTGTTGAAAAGAAAGAACTTTGACACACAAAGCTTCTTGGTGGATAATGCAATGATAAGACATAAAGTTCAGAAAGGATTCATTCTTCTTGCAGGGTGCAATGAATCCATAGGCGATGTCCATCATTGCTGGTGCCCCATCAGTGGTGACTGCAGACAGCTTGTGTAGTGGCATGCTAATTGATGTTGCGTATGATTTGAATAAATTATAGATGTCCTCACCCTTTGTTCGCCCTTTCATAGGCAATACTTTTAGTAACTCTTCTTTTACGGGGAAGTCACTGAATACCATCCTCACCATAACTGCCAACTGCGCTGTATCCGATATATCTGTCGACTCATCGAACTGCAGTGAAAACCAGTCACATATTTCCGAGTCATCCTTTAGCTGAGTTTGCATGTCGCTTGAAATTGCATGTATCCTCCTCGTAACTGTGTTGTCTGATAACTGCAAGTCTTGTATTGCCGACAAAATCTCACGCTTGTTAGGAAATCCTTGAAACAGGCAATCTGCACCAGTCGAACATGCTTCCTTCAGCAATTCGCCATCTTGGAAGGGATATTTCTTCTTTGCGAGCAGATGAGCAATTTTAAAGGAAGCAATAGTAGCATTTTTAGACTTTACCACTTGTCTGGTGAAAACAGGTTGCTGGGCAGGTAAGTTTGATTTGAGTTGATTAATTTTCTTCTTTCTCAACTCAGATTTAAGTGGATGGCTAATGTCAAAAGAGCCATGATTAGTTTGGAAATGGCGTTCGACATTATGTTTTTTCAGCGCTGCAACAGTTCCACCGCACAATAAGCAAACACATTTCCCTTTATTTTCAATAAACCAATAGGATTCTTCCCACTCTGCATTGATATACTATGTATGTTATCTTTTATTTGAACCACTCATTTTGGGGCAAAATGTTAAAAAAATAATAAATCGCAAAGCACGAGAAAACAGCAGTATCAGCGCAGCGGAAGAACACTCACTTACAGGGCCGGCTCCAGACACCAGCGGAGCAAGCACATGCCTGGGGTGTCACATGCTAAGGGGCGGCATTCCATCCATTCTTTTGGCGGCAGCGTCCGAGCGGTTTGTTTTTTGGTTTTTTTTTGCACTTTGGCAGTTCGGGCGGCGGCAGTCCGAGCTGCTTTTTTTTATTTATTTTTTTTGCAGTTCTGGGCAGCGCGGAGAGAAGCCGGAGAGAAGCCGCAGCCCCGCGCCTGCCAGGGACAGAAAACACCGGTGCCCGCAGCCTTTAGCCCCGGAGTTCTCTGTTCCCAGCAGGTGCTGAGCACTATTTTTCACACCATGTCACTAAGTGGGTGCACATAAATGCCCCAGCAGGCACCATGGCGCCCGCTGATCTATTTACATACAGTTGTCTATCCATCCCCACACACTCCCACCTATCTATTTACATCCAGCCATCTATCCATCCCCACACTCCCATCTGTCTTATCTACATACAGCCATCTATCCATCCCCATACACTCCTATCTACAATAAGCTGTCTATCTGTCTCCATACACTCCCATCTGTCTATCTATTGTGACAAAGCTCTGTCCTTGACTCCGTGGGCCCCGCATTTCCTGGCGGATTTCGTTAGCCTCAGAGGCTCACTGTGACCCTCCACATAACTCTTCTCTCTCTAGAGACAAGGATCACAGTCTACTGAGCCATTTTCATCATAAGCCAGCGAGGGAGGTGAGGAGAAGCTATCCTCCCTTGCACAGTCTCTGTTGTCTCCCAGTCTCAGTGATTAATCGGGGGGGGGTGGGGGGTGGGAAGGGGGAGCCCAGGCCCACCCTCTACTCTGGGCTCCAGCCCAGGGATGCTAATAGTATCAGCCATGGTAGCTGACCTTTTAGAAACATGACACGTACAATTCCCTGGGCTACTTCCCCACAGCAGCCCCCACTTCCTCAAGCTCCACTTCACCCTCACCTCAGGGCCTCCATCCTCATGCCTGATATGGTGTGTACTGCTCAGCCTCTCCAACAGCGCAACTTCCTTCCACAGCTCCTGACATCCGCACCCACCTGACTAACTGGGAGGCTTTTAACTAGTTCCAGCCAGCCCTTGATTGGCTTCAGGTGTCCCAATCAACCTAGCTTTCTCCCTGCCTTCTGGAAAGTTCTTAATTGGCCCCATGTGTCTTAATTGACCTGGAGCAGCAGCCATTTAACTTATCCTGGTACCAGGGATTTGTTTAGCCTGGAGCTAATATATCTATCTCCCACTACTTTTCTTTAGCCATCTGGCCTTGTCCCGTCACACTACATGCAGCCATTTATCCATCCCCACACACTCCCATCTGTCTATCCAACTACAGCTGTCTATCCATCCCCATACACTCCCATCTATCTACATACAGCCATCTATCCATCCCCATACACTCCCATCTATCTACATATAGCCGTCTGTTCATCTCCACACACTACCATCTGTCTATCCAAATACAGCCATCTATCCATCCCCATACACTCTCGTCTCTCCATCCAAATACAGCCGTCTTGCCCTCTCCACACACTCCCATCTGTCTATCTACATACAGACTTCGATCCATCCGCATACACTCCCATCTATCTACATACAGCTGTCTGTTCATCCCCACACACTCTCATTTGTCTATCCAAATACCGCCGTCTATCCATCCCCAATACACTCCCATCTCTCTATACACATACAGTCATCTATCCCTCTCCACACACTCCCATCTGTCCATCTACTGTGACAAAGCTCCGACCTTGTCTCAGTGGGTCCCACACTTCCAGGTGGATTATGCTAGCCTCAGAGGCTCACTGTGACCCTCAACATAGCCGTTTTCTCTCTAGAGGCAAGGGTCACAGCCTACTGAGCCATTTTCATCATAAGACTGCAAGGGAGGTGGGAAGAAGCATCTCTCCCTCACAGTCTCTGTGATTAATTGGGGATGGGGGTGGAGAAGCCCGGGCCCACCCTCTACTGCGGGCTCCAGCCCAGGGACCCTAATAGTAGCAGCTATTGGTAGCTGATTTTTTGAAACAGGACGAGCACAATTCCCTGGGCCACTTCCCCACAGCAGCCCCCACTTCCTCAACATCTACTTCACCCTTACCTCAGGGCCTCCTTCCTTGTGCCTGATAGGGTTTGTCCTACCCAGTTTCTTGAGCAGTGCGGCTTCCTCCTAAAGCTCCTGACACAGGCCCCTAACTGACTAACTGTGAGGCTTTTAACTAGTTCCAGCCAGCCCTTGATTGGCTTCAGGTGTCCCAATCAACCTAGCTGTCTCCACTGCTTTCTAGAAGGATCTTAATTGGCCCCAAGTGTCTTAATTGACCTGGAGCAACTGCTATTTGGTTATCATGTTAACAGGGGTTTATTTAGCCTGGGGCAAATATACCTGTTTCTCACTACTTTCCTTTTGCCATCTGGCCTTGCCCCATCACACTACATACAACCAACTATCCGTCCCCATACACTCCCATCTGTCTATCCAAATGCAGCTTACTATCCATCCCCATACACTCCCATCTGTCTATCTACATACAGCCGTTTATCTGTCCCCACACACACTGCCATCTGTCTATCTACATACAGTAGTCTATCTACCCCCAAGCACTCCCATCTCTCTCTCTATACAGAACTGTATAAACCCATCTCTCTATCTATGACTATATGGAGTTATCATTGCGGCATGGTTTTATTCACTTTTAACTGCCCTATGTTTTGAGTCTGAAGGTTAGGTTCTCACCTGGTGCGTGAATATTGCAAGTGCTAATTGCAAACACAGGGGCTGGGATACTGATTTGCCAGCTGGGTGTATTGGAGTAAAAAATTCCCGAGGAGAACTGTGAGTGTGTTGAAGAGGAAGCAGAAAGACAGCATTTCTTGGGCACAGAACCACCTGGAGGTGCAGATGTGGGGATTTCTGAGCAAGGAACCTGCCTGCTGCTGTTTGCTCCCACTGTGTTCAGAGAACTGGACTGTGTGTGCATTCTTTGCAATATACAAAACCACACCCAGAACAGACCCATCTTGCCTCCTCAATTTCTCATCCTAATGCAAACAACCCAGCTCAGAGACAAGAGTTCAATTTGCTGTCTTTAACTGGAACTTTTCTGAATAGAAGATGAGGCCTCTTGAGGGGTGTGTGACAGCAGAGCCCCACCCCCAGGCACTGACACCTAGGCCTGTGAAAAGTGCCCTTTTGGCTTCTCTTGTGCAACCTCTTCCCCCTGAAAATGCATCATGTTTCCTGGCTGGCGAGTCAGGCTTTGCTTCCATTTTGATGCAAACCTCTCCTGTCTCTGGCTGTGTCTTCAATGGCAGCAGGGAAGGGGTGGGCATGAAGGAGGAAGCCTTGTTTACAACAAGGTAGCTAACTTGAGATCATAACCCTAATGTAGACGCAACCCAGGGTAGCTTTATCGTACTCAGCCAGCTTATCTGAAAGTTAGGAACCATTTCTTTCTTTCTTTCTTTCTTTCTTTCTTTCTTTCTTTCTTTCTTTCTTTCTTTCTTTCTTTCTTTCTTTCTTTCTTTTCCCACTAATCTGAGATGGAGGTGGGGCTGGATTCCATTTAGGGCCCCTGACTGGAGTTCTTTGAATGGTGGTTGGAGTCAAATGTTCTGATTCTGTGGGCCTCTATTGAACTACAAAGCTCTTTCTGCAATAAGCAGCAATGATAAAAACCAGAAGCAATACATGCCGAGATTATTGAGATCAGGTACATGTGAATACGCTGACTGCTGAATAACGAATGTTGATCGTGTCCCAAATTCCTAGCAATTACAAACAAGTAAACCCGAAAGCAGCATAAAATAAAAAGGCCCAACCACTTCCGTCTCTACCAAATCAATTGACTTTGAGGGGACAAGGATTTGGCCCTAGGCAATTTAAACTACAAAATCATTAATAACAACTCAAACCACAGCCGAGAGTATGAGCAATGACTGGGACATGTAGGGGGAAAGGGAATATTCTGGGAGCAACTGCCTGGTGAGATGTGTGTCTCTGGGTGGCAGAGTAGGGCACGTACTGTCTGGTTGCCTTAACTTTTCCTTTCTTGGCTTTGTGTTAGGTATATTGTGTATAGCGCAACCTTTGTTGACACACATCACATTGATTTTGTGTCTTAACACATAGGACCTGGTTCTGCGTACACAGTTCTTTGGACTGGAAACTTTAAAACAAAACTGTCAAGGTTCCTTCCTCACTCTGAACTCTAGGGTACAGATGTGGGGACCTGCATGAAAACCTCCCAAGCTTACTTTTACCAGCTTAGGTTAAAACTTCCCCAAGGTATAAACTATTTTACCTGTTGCCCTTGGACTTTCACTGTCACCACCAAACGTCTAACCGGGTTTATTATTGGGAAAGAGCTGTTTGGAAACGTCTTTCCCCCCAAAATCCTCCCCAAAACCTTGCACCCCACTTCCTGGGGAAGGTTTGATAAAAATCCTCACCAATTTGCATAGGTGACCACAGACCCAAACTCTTGGATCTTAAGAACAATGAAAAAACATTCAGTTTCTTAAAAGAAGAATTTTAATAGAAGTAAAAAGAATCACCTCTGTAAAATCAGGATGATAAATACCTTACAGGGTAATTAGATTCAAAACATAGAGAATCCCTCTAGGCAAAACCTTAAGTTACAAAAAGATACAAAGACAGGAACATCCATTCTATTCAGCACTGCTTATTTTCTCAGCCTTTTAAACAAACAGATTCTAACGCATATCTAGCTAGATTACTTACTAAGTTCTAAGACTCCATTCCTGTTCTGTGCCCGGCAAAAGCATCACACAGAGAGAGAGAGCTTTTGTTTTTCCCTCCCCCCAGCTTTTGAAAGCATCTTGTCTCCTCATTGGTCATTTTGGTCAGGTGCCAGCGAGGTTATCCTAGCTTCTTAACCCTTTACAGGTGAAAGGATTTTTCCTCTGGCCAGGAGGGATTTTAAAGGTGTTTACCCTTCCCTTTATATTTATGACAGGAACCAGCAAGCTTCAACCGTCTCACCACCTCCTCTTCATGATGGGGGATGGTCAGGGGAAGACTTAATATCTACGCTCCCAAAGAATATCAGTGTTCTTGTAATTATATGTTCCTAAAAATAGCAAGTTTCTCTACCTGGGAAGAAGTTTATGTAGGAAATGTTTAGTTGTTTAGACAGCAAATGGGACAATTTATCTTCTTTGTTGAAACTCCTTACTCTGAAATCCAAAAAACCTGCAAGCTACAATCTAAGCTCTGGAACAGTTGGTCATATTTGGGGAAGTACTAAAATAATTATCCTTCGCTGTGAGGGCACATAACACAGGTTGAACTTTCCCACAATACTCACTAAAATCTGGTACCAGCATCCAAGTCTCAGTCATGGCCTCCAATTTAGCTCCCATTGAAGACAATAATGGTTTAGTAATTCCCACGCATATTTGACTGTTAGATCTTCGTCCAGTGGGGTCTTTACCATGGCTTTCTGGTCATTGACAGACTTTCCAGAATACTGAACGAGTTTTGCAAGGGAGTCGTCCTCCAGGCCGAAGCTCTTGGAATAATCGTGCATGTGTTTCAGCAAGATGGGAACATTAAAAGTAAGAGAGAGGCTTTTGACATGAGGACCAGGAATTGCAGCCACGTCTCCAAAGGCAGCTCCCGATAAGAGGGCTAATTTCCACATCTACTGTCTTAGGGCTTCCTTCTTCTTTTGTAATATCTGTAGAGAAACGTTCGGCAGGCTGAGCAGGAAAGCCCATCTCTTGTGATTGGTAAGTTCATGATCCAAAGTGTCCACCAGGTCATGGAAATCGTACTTCTCTAGATCAAAGGTGGACAGAAGGAAAACCTTAGGAGACCTGCATACTCGAGTCAGCTGACCCAGGCCAGCCATGGCGATGCTGAGGGGCTGTTACCCCTGTGTAGACATACCCTAACACATCCCTTCTCGTTTGTCTCCTTTTCCATCTCTCTTCATGCAGACATCCGTCCCATCCCATTGCCTTGTCTCTGAGCCCTGTCTGTTTGTAATCAGAGATTATTCCCCTTTGTGAAAAATAACCCTGTTAAGACAGTAATAAAACCCTTACACTAGCCCGAGGGAACTGGATTGGGGCTTTCCCATCTCCTGATCTCTGCGTAACAAACCGGAGCCAGTTTTTTTTTTTACCCCAGTGGTCTCCTTGGGAGGCTACTCCAGAACCTCACTCCTCTGTTGGTTAGAAACCTCCACCTAATTTCAAGCCTAAACTTGTTGATGGCCAGTTTATATCCATTAGTTCTTGTGTCAACATTGGCACTTAACTTAAATATCTTCTCTCCCTCCCTGGTGTTTATCCCTTGGATGTATTTATAGAGAGCGATCGTATCTCCCTCAGCCTTCTTTTGGTTAGGTTAAACAAGCCAAGCTCTTTGAGTCTCCTCTCATAAGGCAGATTTTCCATTCCTCTGATCATTCTAGTAGCCTTTCTCTGCACCTGTTCCAGTCTGAATTCCTCTTTCTTACACATGGGAGACCAGAATTGCACACAGTATTCCAGATGAGAGCTCACCAGTGCCTTGGATAATGGTGCTAACCCTTCGCTGTAGCTTTGCTCTCCAGTTCATTGATCTAAGGGATTCTCATTTTGGGTGAGAGCAGGCCTGGGTTTATAGCAGGTTCTAGTTTTGCAAATTGCATTTAGAAAACAGCTAAAGCTTGCAAAGAGGAGCAGATAGGCCACTATATTTGCTAAGGGGAGCTAACGAGCTCTGGAGAGGGGGCAGGAGTGGCTGAGGGTGGGTTAGAAAAGGCTGCTCTACTGATGACTATACTGAGTACCTAACTCCTTTAGGCTGTCTGCAAAACAATTTTGAAGGTCTAAATCCATCCCTTGGTCCCTTTGCACAATTGTCTGGGAAATTCCTCTAAAGACAGATACGGGGCAGCAGAACCCCACTTCCAAAGAGCCTGGAGTATAAAGCCAGCATAGTCACACACCAGCTATAAAGCTACTGGGCTCTCGTTGGGTGAGCTAGAGGCTAAACTACTGCTTTGAACACACAAAGTCACAGATTCAAATCCTTCATGACTTAAATATTCTGCTTTTAGTCAATGACCCAGTGTTACAAATAGAAGGTCCATGCTATCTTTTCTTGGCAGTCATTCATCTCTGGCCTCTATCACATTTTCAACAGATAATGATATTGTTTCAAGCTCTTGTAGAATAGTTTCAGTCATAAATGCTCAAGTCGTCTCTTTCAGTGGTACGAAACCCAAAAAATGTTCCTTTATGAGCACTTCAGCATTATCTTTATCTGCAGACTTTTCCATATTCACAAAACGAATGATCATCGTGATTTGTTCAACATGATTCACATCTGGTGTACAGTCCAGTGTTATTGAAAAACATTTTGCAGAATGGGCAGCGTCTACAATTTTTTTTTAATGGCATTTGCTGGGATTTGAATCAGTTCATTCTGCATATTTTTTCCTAACTAATGAACCTGTGTTTCATGATCAGTTATTTTACGTAGATGCTCCTTCATGCTTGGATCAAACAAAGCGAGGTATTCAACAAATTTTTAAAAGTTTCCATTACCCAGAAGTGTATAATTTTTCATTTCTACCATGGCTGCGGAATGCTAAAGTTTGCCCACCAAGAACTCTGACTAAAGCAATCAGATGCTCTAGTATTTGTTGCCAATGTTCTTCTTTTTCCTTGATCACACGTAAATTTTCTTCATCAATAGTTTTTCCTTTTTTCAATTGTAATTCAAGTTCTTTCCAATTTTGAAAACATTCCAAATGTTCTGTACTTCTTTCATGTGAAGAGAGAATTGAAGATATGTTTTTCCAGTCCTTCAAACCATTGTCAGTAAGTGATGTACCAATGCCTTGATTTCTAAACAATTTGCAGTAAAAGCAAAACACAGAGTCCTTCGACACTGAATATTGGAACCAGTTTCGATGAATTTCTTCCCCATTAATGAGTTTCCTCTTGTAATGCTGAGCAGAGAATTTTCTTTTATTTCCATCCTTAGGGAAGGGAAATTCATGAACTTGTTCGGGTCCATGTTCCACAAGAATTTGCCACACACTGTCATCACATCTGGGCCATGAAGCTGGATCCCTATACTGTAACTTGTTTGTAACTTCCTCATCCTTTCTTCCTTCTACTTCATTTACTTCAATTTATACATTTGCTCTGAAGGTGAATAAATTTTCTCCACTTCCATATCAGCCTGATGCTGTGAGCTGCCTTCATCTAGTTTCCATCATCTTGAGTTTCCAAACTGCTTTTTTGTGGATGTAAGCTACCCTCATCTTGAAGTAATATACCTTCATCTTGATGTTCCAAACTGCTTCCATGTGGATGTGAGCTAACCTCCTCTCCAAGGAAAATTCCTTCATTTGGATGCTGTGAACTGCTTCCACCTTTATTTGGATTAAAGAGAAGATATTTCAGGAAGGATCCCTGCTGTTTTGCTTGGTCCTTTTCCTTCTCAGACTTTCATTTACAATACTCAGCTCCTGAGGGTTTTCTTTTTCCTCTTGCTGCCATGGGGCATTTGAATATTGTTATGTACTGTGCTCCCGACTGCAAGTATTATAGCGTTAAGGATGGCTGACACACCCACCACATTGTTGGCGATTTAAACCACATTGCAGCCATCCCAACACGTCTTTTCACTGCTTAAAGATTCAATGATTAGTAACATACACTCACTTACCTATTAAAACAGCTAGTTACAGTGTTTACACGGAAACAAAATGACCTTTTTCAACGTTATAACCCGACACCGGTTGTTTGGAAAATAATCCCCTCCCTCACGGTTACCCGCTTGGAGTGTGATGTCGTCACTTTCATAGTCTATTAAGCTTTAACGCTGTTATTTTTCTTTTATCGACCTTATTTATTACATGTGAACCAATTAAAACAAAGAAAGTTCATAATTATACAGCCCGATAATAATGCTAAGGTTTAATAACGCTTAAAGATACTCACATTTTGGATTTATAATGCTGAAAGACATTATTCTTTGGCACCAAGAAACACAAGTTTCCGCAGTATTCCCTCAATTCTTAACCATCTACCTGTGACATGTGTTAAAATGACTGCTGGGCATAGGGAACTGTGGGCGGTTTTGGCGGGGGGGGCGGTGCTGTGGTTCTCACGTAACACGCTGGGGGCCACATTAAATCAAGGCTGCCAGGTCTAGTTACTTGGATGTGACATTTGCAGCCCGTCACCCCCATCTGCCTCTTCCCACCGGGGGTCTCGTGCGTCCATCTGGCTGCGAGCCAGTAGCAGGAGTGTCCCTGCCTTGTTTGAGCCACGCTGCTGAGCTGGGCAGAGGGTTTAAAATGCATTAAAACTATTCACGGATTCAGGTCCAATCTGGCAAATGGTTTCCGCTGACTAGCAAATGAGGCAAAACTTGCTCAAGAGTTGAAATGATTCGTTCCGACATTTTCACAACGGCGTGTTTCCACATTTTGTTTTAACACATTTCCAAGGCGAAATGTTGACAGGATGTTTTGCTCAACCCGAACCCTTTCCCCCTCTTTCTTTTATTAGTTTCTTTGTTTCAGTGAGAAAAACTGAAGGGAAAAAACAACGGTGTGGGTTAGAAATGAACCGATTGTTTTCCTGTTTTTTTTTTGGCTTAGCCACCAAACTGAAAAATTGCTTATTTGCTCAGCTTCAGTGAGGGCAGGTGAACTCCTGTTTAATGCTTCTGCTGCTGGGCCCGGGAGGCCTGGGCTGAAGGGAGGCGAAAAGGAGCAGGGGCTCCCAGGGCAGAATGAACAGGAGAAGAATGGGGGTGGGCAAAAAGGAGTATGGAGAAGCAGGGACAGAGCGCCAGGCTCCCCGCCCTGCAATGCTGCATCTGGCTCGTCTGATCTTCCCCCTCCCCTAAGAAATCCACAGACACCAGCAGAAAAGCAGGTTGCCCACACTGATGTGCACGGCTCACAAATCACCCGGGTCAAAGGTTTGACTAGATTGTCCGTGTGTTGTAGGGACAGGTCTTGTTCCCTTCTGCCCTGAAGAGAGCACACCAGCCCCCACATTCATCCCCTTCTCCCATGGCCCCGCCCCCACTCTGCCTCCCCACCCAAGTCCCTGCCTCCCCCCACAGCTGCAGCCCTGAAAACAGAAAAGCTCTGCAGAGGGGAGCAAGAGCTCCTCTAGCCCCGCCCCAATAGCTGGGGAAGATTTTTCCAGGGGCCCCAAATTGGCCGAGGCCCATAGGCCATGTGGGAATCTGCCACTGACACCCCTTCCCCCCACACCCCCCACGGCAGCACGAGGTTTGCGGAGGCTTAGCCTCTCCTAGCCTCCGCTATGCGCCGCCCATGAAGAAAATTTTGGATATAGAATCTCTTTTCTGGACAACCTCCCTATTACAGATAAGGAAATTACTCTGGAAAGAAGGAATGACCCCATTTAGCTTAAGGTGGTGCACTATACCCTTTTGGGGTGGCCAAATCACAGAACAAGTAGCCAGGAAAGATGTGGCCAGAAGCTGTTTTTGGTGGCTGGTGTTAGATCAAGATATAGAAACCACCAGGCTCTTCTGCTGAAGGAAGACAGCGTTGATATTCAGATCTGTGAGATAGTTGGTAGAGGCCTCTTGATCCGCTGTTACTGGACATGACCCCTGAAGTTAGTAAAGATGGCAAAAGGTTTGGTTGTCAAGAGGAAGATGATGATGAGGAGGAGATGGTAGTTCTAGAAGAGGGTGCCCACAGCGAAATCACAGCCCTCACATAAGATTACATTTATGATTTTGTTTTTATTGTGCCTGTCAATTAAGGAATGTACTGAGGAGGAGGCTGGTGGATTGAAAACTGTGTTACAATGATAAGCTCTTGCTTTCAAGGTCATAGAATATCAGGGTTGGAAGGGACCTCAGGAGGTCATCTAGTCCAATCCCCTGCTCAGAGCAGGACCAATCCCCAACTAAATCATCCCAGCTAGGGCTTTGTCAAGCCTGACCTTAAAAACTTCTAAGGAAGGAGATTCCACCACCTCCCTAGGTAACGCATTCCAATGTTTCACCACCCTCCTAGTGAAAAAGTTTTTCCTAATATCCAACCTAAATCTCCCCCACTGCAACTTGAGACCATTACTCCTCGTTCTGTCATCCACTACCACTGAGAACAGTCTAGATCCATCCACTCTGGAACCCCCTTTCAGGTAATTGAAAGCAGCTATCAAATCCCCCCTCATTCTTCTCTTCCGTAGACTAAACAATCCCAGTTCCCTCAGCCTCTCCTCATAAGTCATGTGTTCCAGTCCCCTAATCATTTTTGTTGCCCTCCGCTGGACTCTTTCCAATTTTTCCACATCCTTCTTGTAGTGTGGGGCCCAAAACTGGACACAGTACTCCGGATGAGGCCTCACCAATGTCAAATAGAGGGGAACGATCACGTCCCTCGATCTGCTGGCAATGCCCCTACTTATACAGCCCAAAATGCCATTGGCCTTCTTGGCAACAAAGGCGCACTGTAGACTCATATCCAGCTTCTCATCCACTGTAACCCCAGGTCCTTTTCTGCAGAACTGCTGCTGAGCCATTCGGTCCCTAGTCTGTAGCGGTGCATTGGATTCTTCCGTCCTAAGTGCAGGACTCTGCACTTGTCCTTGTTGAACCTCATCAGATTTCTTTTGGCCCAATCCTCTAATTTGTCTAGGTCCCTCTGTATCCTATCCCTACCCTCCAGCCTATCTACCTCTCCTCCCAGTTTAGTGTCATCTGCAAACTTGCTGAGGGTGCAATCCACACCATCCTCCAGATCGTTTATGAAGATATTGAACAAAACCGGCCCCAGGACCGACCCTTGGGGCACTCCACTTGGTGGCGGGAAGCGCTGGGAGGTAGGCAGTGGAGCGAGGACGTAGCGTGCTCGGTGGGGATGTGGGGGAAGGAGAGCTTGGCTGTCTGTGTGTGCAGGGCACCTACTTATTTTTCCCTGTGGGTGCTTCAGTCCTGGAGCACCCATGGAGTCAGTGCCTATGGCGGACAGCAGGAAATAACTCCGCAGACCACATGTGGCCCACGGGCCGTGTGTTTGAGATCCCTGGTCTAGAGCAAGGCAGGTGAGTTGTGCTGCTCTGCCTTAGGGAGCACCCTGCTTTGTCTCTCTCTGGTTTGAGTTCTTGTGTGTTAGGGCTTTGGATTCTAAGCAAGAATATCTGGGTTTTTTTCTAAGTTCTCTGTGAACATACTATTGGATAACTCAATTTAAAAAGCACTTTTTTGGTCATCTAGAGACAGACTGAGGTGGTTGAAATAAACCTATTCCCCAAACAAATCAGGGCCTAATTCCATACCATTTTATACCCACTTTGCATTTATTTGCACTATACGAGATTGTCAGGGTTTCCTCCCCACTCTGAACTCTGGGGTACAGATGTGGGGACCCACATGAAAGACCCCTAAGCTTATATTACACCAGCTTAGGTTAAAAACTTCCCCAAGGCACAAATTCCTTTCCTTATCCTTGGACGGTATTGCTGCCACCACCAAGTGATTTAAACAAACATTGAGGGAGGGGCCACTTGGAGCCCTATCTCTCCCAAAATATCCCCCCAAGCTCCTTCACCCCCTTTGCAGGGAAGGCTTGAGAATAATAAACCAACCAAATAGGTTAACAAGGTGAGCACAGACCAGACCCTTGGGCTTTTAGGACACTAAAAACCAATCAGGTTCTTAAAAGAAGAACTTTATTATAAAAAAAAAAGTAAAAGAAGCACCTCTGTAAAGTCAGGATGGAAGGTAATTTTACAGGGTAATAAAAAGATTTAAAACACAGAGGATTCCCCTCTAGGCTCAACTTCAAAGTTACAAAAACAGGAATAAACCTCCCTCTTGGCATAGAGAAAATTCACAAGCTAAAATAAATGATCATCTAACGTATTTCCTTGCTATTACTTACAATTTCTGTAATTTTAGATGTATCAATTCAGTAGGAGCTGGATTACCTACTTGGTCTCTCTCTTTGTCTCAAGAGGGAACACAAAGAGAGCACAAACAAAACCTCCCCCCTTCCCCCCCCAGATTTGAAAGTATCTTCTTTCCCCATTGGTCCTTCTGGTCAGGTGCCAGCTAGGTTAATTGAACTGATTAACCCCTTATGGGTAAGTGATTCTGTACCTCTGGCCAGGGAGGATTTGATGTTACTGCATACATAAACGTTGTTACCCTTCCCTTTATATTTATAACAAAGATGAAGAACTATGGCGAATTGGGCCTGTATTTGTGGATTCTTACACCATCCGGGGTTTTCTTATTCTGCCTTTTTAAAACAAACAATGAGTGAAATATTCCCTTTCTTTTCTGGGGCAGATGGAAGCTCTCACAAATTTCATGATGGCCCTGGATCTGGACTCAGACCAAAAGGAAGTTGTCGAGATGGGTTTACAGAGCTATGGAAACCTCCTGGCTCATTTCGAAACTGAAGACCCATCAGAAGCAGCTTACAAAATGAAGGAGGAATTGAAGTCATTTGAAAATGCCACGCTAAATATCGCCATCACGGGAGAGACAGGTGCTGGAAAATCATCCTTCATCAACGCCATCCAGGATGTGGGACATAAAGATAAAAATGCGCTGCGACTGGGGAGACAGAAACAACAAGGAAGCCAACTCCTTATCCACACCTGACATACTCCAAAGTAACATTCTGGGGCATACCAGGAGTTGAAACACCTGGTTTGAAACACCTAGATTTTCAGCTAGACCAATATCCTGAAAAAGTAAACTTTGACAGCTATGATTTCTTCATCATTATCACTTCTGAGCGATTCAAATCCAGCCATGACAAGCTCGCTAGGGAGATTCAGGGATTGGGAAAGAAGTTTTACTTTGTGCGCGCCGAAGTAGATGCCAACTTGTATAATGCAAGGGGCAACGACCCTCCACTTACAAAGAGAAAATCTTGGAAGAAATGAAAGAGAATTGCATACTGCACCTGGAAGCAGAAGGGATGACCTATCCTAAGGTTTTCCTTCTCTCCAGCTTTGATCTAGAGAAGTACGATTTCCATGACCTGGTGGACACTTTGGATCATGAACTTCCCAGTCACAAGAGACAGGATTTCCTGCTCAGCCTGCCAAACATTTCTCCACAGACCTTACAAAAGAAGAAGGAAACCCTAAAACAGCAGATGTGGAAATTAGCCCTCCTGTTGGGAGCTGCTTCTAGAGATGTGGCTGTGATTCTTGGTCCTCATGTCAAAAGTCTCTCTCTTGCTTTTAATGTTCCCATCTTGCTGAAACGCACGCACGATTATTCCAAGAGCTTCGGCCTGGAGAATGAAAAACTCCCTTGCATAACTCACTGAGCACTCTGGAAAATCTGTCAATGACCTGAAAGCCGTGATAAAAACCCCACCGGCAAAAGATCTAACAGTCAAATATGTGTGGGAATTACTGAAGCAGAGCCTGGTCCTGCTCACTTTAAAGTCAATGGGTGCTTTATTAACATCTTCAGTGGGAGCTAAATTGGAGGCCATAACTGAGACTTGGATGCTGGTACCAGATTTTAGTGAGTATTGTAGGAAAGTCCTACCAGTGTTATGTGCCCTCACAGCTGGAGGAATTTCTTATAGTGCCCAGAAGCTGGGAATGGGCGACAGGGGATGGATCACTTGACGATTACCTGTTCTGTTCATTCTTTCTGGGGCACCTGGCACTGGCCACTGTTGAAAGACAGGATACTGGGCTAGATGGACCTTTGGTCTGACCCTGTAGGGCCGTTCTTATGGTCTTATGCCTCCAGCTTCACGCTGCATAGATTTCTAGATGGTGTTGCTGAAGACACCCAATGAGTTCGGGAGGTTGTTTTGGAAGAAGAAGGGAAAAAAAATCTTTATAACAGCAACGGACTGTCCATAGCCTTGGGAGTGAATGAAAAAGCTGAACTCCGGTGAAGATTGGAGCTGGACTATTCGAAAGCCTCACCTATGCTAGCCAAAGGGAGACTTTTTTATTCTTGAATTTGCTCCAGCAGAAGAGAAGAAAATGCCAAACAAGACTTCAGGGTGCCTGTTTGATTTGTATTCCATTTTTTATTCACTGAATTAAATGAACTTTCCAAGATACCGCATGGCACTGCTTATCCATATGAAATCATTGTGGGGTAAGCTTGCAAATTTATACCCCCAACATTGGAACAAGATCAGAAAGATAAACGCTCCTGTGATATGAGAGAGTTTGGTATGTCTAGAACTGAAAGGTGAAGGGTAATTATTTTAGTACTTCCCCAAATATGACCAACTGTTCCAGATCTTAGATTGTAGCTTGCAGGTTTTTTGGATTTCAGAGTAAGGAGTTTCAACAAAGAAGATAAATGGTCCCATTTGCTGTCTAAACAACGAAACATTTCCTATATAAACTGCTTCCCAGGTGGAGAAACTTTCTATTTTTTGAAACATATAATTACAACAATTCTGATATTCTTAGGGAGCTATGTTAAGTTCTTCCTTTGGGGGCCTTTATGTAGATAGACCTGAGTGTATGGAGATGGATAGATGGCTGTGTGTAGATAGACTGATGGGAGTGTATGGGGATGGCTGGCTGGCTGTGTGTAGATAGAGAGATGGTAGTGTGTGGGGACGGATAGACGGCTGTGTGTAGATAGACAGGTGGGAGTGTCTGGGGATGGATAGATGGCTATGTGTAGATAGACTGATGGGAGTGTATGGGGATGGATAGCTGTCTGTGTGTAGATAGACAGATGGTAGTGTGTGGAGATGGAAAGATGGCTGTGTGTAGCTAGATAGATGGGAGTGTGTGGAGATGGATAGATGGCTGTGTGTAGATAGACAGGTGGGAGTGTATGGGAACAGTTTCCATTAACCTTCAATTTTCAAGAGAAAAAAATTCCATTTTTGTCAAAAATAAAATCAGGTTTTTTTGAAAAAACAGAAACATTTTCCAGACTAAGTTTAGTTTTTACCTCCTGAATGAGAAGGTACAATATTGGCTTCGGGGGGGTTGTTCTATCGATGATGCCCTGAAAAAATTGTCATCCATTTATTTTGCACCAGCGAAAAATGTTTTTCAGGCAATTCTTTTGTCAGAAGGACTATCCTTTGCTCCCAAGCTGCAGACGACGTTGCAGACAAACCGACGTTTCAAGAACAAGGTAAAGAAACTTGGTTTAAAAAATTCCTTTTACATTTAGAACAACTTTGGCTCTTTGAAAATTCTTGACACTTGAGAGGGGAACGGGGCCCACTTTTACCAGGCAGATGATGCCAAGGCCACTTCTGCCCAAAACAAGACACATACCCTTAAATCTATCAGACACAGAGCTGGTACTTATTGTGAGGCTCATTTCTAGCCACAGTGCAACCGTGGCCATCTCTACAGACAGAGTTTTCGCTCTACCTGTGGCTGGAAATGTGTTATCCCCTCGGCAAGCTGCGGTTAAATTCTTTGCCAAGGCAGTAATTGGAAAGTGCAGTTCAAAATGTTACATCATAGAATAAAAACGTGTTTCCCATTTAAGGGTTTGTTACTCAGCGATTCAGGAGATGGGAAAACCTGAAATCCAGCGTGCTGCAGCTAATGCAAGATTTACTTAATCAATAAATATGGTTATTTTTCATGAAGGACTAATCTCTAGCTGCAAACAGAGAGGGCTCAAAGAGAAGGCGTCAGGACTGGAGAGATGTCACTGGGATTGAAAAGGCTGGGACTGTAAAAGGAGATGAAGGAGAGGGGCTGTGATAAAGGTTAGAAATGAATGACAGCTCAGAGGAGGTAGAACAGGGCCTTCCACGTCTAACACCAGGCAAGGGGTCATGGAAAGTGTGCAACAAATGGAATGGACACAGGACAGGAACATGTGACCTTTTATGGCCAAAACTGCAATCTAGGCTCTAACCCACGCCCTGGTGACTAAACACCCTTGCAAAGGGTAGTGTGACTCAGCAGTTTTTGGGGAATGTGGGTTCTAGTCAGTCTGGTGACATGGGTTCAAATCCCATTGTTGCCATGCTCTTCTCTTCAGAGGCATTTCTCACATACATGTGCAAACATCACAAGCTGTGTTTAGAAGCACATTCATAACAGCCTAAGGGAGCCAGGCACCCAAAGAGCAGTACTTTCTAGTGCACCTTAGTGACATTAGCATCCCACAGGTGTCTGCTCTTTGCTCCAGCTGCTTTCTAAAGGCAATTTGCAAAATCAAAACCTCTGGGCTTGTCAGGGATTTGAATGCAGGACCCCAGCACCCAAAGTGAGAATCATACCCCTAGACTAACTATCTAAACAGGGAAAGAATTAATTGGGGCTTCTCTGAGCTAGGATGGCTCCCACTGCACTCAAGCAGCTTTGCCTCTTTAATTGCTGCCTCCACCCTGGGTGTCTCTGGCATTGACATCAGTCCATGAAACTCCCTGCCCCTGGATGTTACTCAGTCTGTCAAAAGGCTCCTTCTCATCTCTAGGACCCACACCCGTCTGCTCTGCTTTTTCAGGATGCTGCACCAGCTGTGGAGGATTTCCCTGCCTCCGTCCACGGCTGGATGGTCACTCTGCAGAGAGAGGTTGTTCCATAAATGGCAAATTGAACAACATTCTCCTGTCATTGGGGCGACCTGTGGACTTACCCTGGCTTCGTTTGAATCTTTACACATAGTTAACCATTTTATCATCCATTAACCTTTGATACTGGGATGGAATTGAGACTCAGTTTTCCTACAGTTACTTTTGTGTAATCAACAGATCGTATCGCTCCTTTAGTTACCTTAATTTATACCACGGAATCACCTTCTTTCTTCTTTGTAGTTCATGTAATCGTGTTTGTTTTCATTCAGTTTCATTTTCTTCCTGTAGCATTTGAATTAAACATCATCTATTTCAAAGGTAAGTTCCTTTGCTTGGAGGATCACAGTGCAGGGACTAGCCCCTCCAGGGGGAGAATGAACCAGGCACAGATATT
Source organism: Eretmochelys imbricata (assembly GCF_965152235.1). Taxonomy (NCBI): domain Eukaryota; kingdom Metazoa; phylum Chordata; order Testudines; family Cheloniidae; genus Eretmochelys; species Eretmochelys imbricata. Next base: position 35,380,548 of record NC_135584.1, on the reverse strand, counting down.
AACCGCTAGCCCCAACTCCAGCCTTTGCGCATGTTTGTCGGATGAGACAAGATGAGTTAATAATTCCACTGGCCAGACTGGGACTTCTCACCAGTCAGTGATTTGGAAAATTTGGGTTTGGCTTTGCATTTGCAGTATTCATTTTGAATGTTAAAATTCCCAGGGACTCACCAGTTTGAAGGACCCCCTTTTGCCCCTTGAGGCAGGAAAGGGGAATATGAACACAGGACCTGTGACAGCTATAAGAACATCCAGCCATGTGCTGGGCCAAGCTAATGGAATTATGACAACCATCACTGACGACCCTAGTTGAATTCCTTTTGGGGGCCTCTGTATGAACAATGTGTTTGGAGGTGTGTGATTGTACTTGGGCTTGGCGACACCGAAAACATGACAGCGTCACAGCTGCGCAGCCGTAATGCTGCAGTGTAGACGCACCTACGCCTCCCAGAGCAGTTCTCCCAGCAGCGTGGTTAATCAGCTCCCCAAGAGGCAGGAGCTAGGTTGAGGGAAGAATTCTTCCATCAACCCAGCACTGTCTCCATAGGCACATGGGTCGGCTTAACCAAATTGCTCAGAGGTGTGGATCTTTCACACCCCTGTGCGACGTAGTTAAACAATTTTCAGGCGACGACCGGGCCTCTGCAGGGAGGGCACATGATGTGGGCCTGCTCGACAGACTGTGTTGTGCTGAGGATAACACAGTGAAGGAAGGGAACTGCTAGGCCTGGAGATCCCTAGATCCCTCCCGAGCCTTAGAGGGATTTCACAGCCTAGTGTGTACAGAGGACGGATTTTAACATTCAGAGTCATTTTCAAAGGCGCCTACGGTGAGTTCCAGGCCCCTTTTCAGCTCATTAGCCCACCTTCACCCACCATTGGCTGCTCCTCACTCCAGCTCTAGCTGCTTCCTAAAGGCCATTTGCAAAAGGCCAACCACTGGGCTCGTCTAGGAATTGAACCCAGGGCATCTTACACCCAAAGCAACAGTCATACCCTAGACCAACAAGCCAGACAGGAAAGATTGCTGGGGTGCTCTCTCTGAGCTGGGATGTGTCGCTCTGCACTCCAGCATCTCTGCTTTTTTAATAGCTGCCTCCCTTTGCCCTGCAGGCTCCACCTCTCATGGGTGTCTGCGGCGTTAGCATCAGCCCACGGAACTCCCAGCCACTGGAAGTTACTCAGGCTGACACCTCAGCCGCAGGCCATCAAAAGGCTTGTTCCTGTCTCAAGTGACCCACAGGGTCCTGCTTGGCTCTGTCAGGATGGTGCATTAGCGGTACTAAAGCTGTGGCAGGTTTCCCTGCCTCCGTCCAGAGATGGCTTCTTGCCAGACATTCTTCCAAACGAGATTGTTCCATAAATGCTGAATTGTACCATCTTCCCCTGTCGCTGGGGCGACCTGTGGACTCCCACTCGCTGTGGGATTTGTACCCTCAGCCCCACTTAATCATTTTATCACCCACTCGCCTTCGAGCCTGGGCTGGACTTGGTACCTTCTGTTCACACGGTGACTTGTATGTGATCAGATTGGAGCACTCTGTCAGTTGCCTTAGACCCTGGCTAGTCCGTCGCTCTCCTCTGCTTGCTTCTCAGCACCTATTTCCGTTCCTGCCTTTTCCTTTTCCTCCTGTACCATTTTAATTGATGAGTTTTCATTAATGCCAATAGCCAATCCCTTGGGTTTGTCAGGGCTGCATCAGCCATCAGATGCCTGGCTCCACCTCCAAGACCCTTCCTGGCCAACCTGTCTCCTCTCACTCCCCGTCACTGCCCACCTTCTTCCACTGGTCCCCTTTTCAAAGAGGCCCCTTCCTGCTTCCTCCCACACCTCCCCTTCCACCGGGGCCGTGCTCCCTGGGCATGGCGGCAAAGCCGCCTCTTCACCCTCCTTCGGATACCGCCTCACAACTCACCTTTGCCAGGAGGCCCCCAAAAATCAGCACAGCAGTTCGGCTGCTGAGGCCAGTGCCCATCACAGGTAACAACATTGTCTGTGGGTTCCCTTTCCGCCCCTATTTCCATCCCTCAGCTTTTGTCTTATGCTTTGATTGCAAGCTCTGTGGGGCAGGGACCCACTCTTCTGAACTGTTTTTGTGCAGCACCTGGCACAATGGGGTCCTGGGCCCCCACTTGGGCACCGAGGTGCTACAGCAATGATTCAAAACAATGCTAACAAACCGAGGGGGCAGAAAGGAGGATCCCCTTCCTGGGACAGCCTCCGACGCTGATGAATGCCCATGCCCCAGCTTCTGAAATACAGGGGATGTGGGAGGAGAAAGTCCTGGGTGGGGAATGCAGAGATGCAAGGAGCTCGGCCAACACAAGCTGTGGAGGGTGTGAACCTGCCTGTTGTGTGTCCCGGAGAATCCACCACGACCCTTGGTAAGTCGTGCCAATGGGTAATTCCACTCACCGTTAAAACCCTTCAGCTTCTGGACCAATGTGGAGAGAGGACTGGCAACCTCCAGATCCAGCAATTCAGCTGGAAAACAAGGGGGCAATTTGCTTGGGTTTATCTAAAGAAGAGTCCAGGGGGAGATTCACATGTTGTGTCCAGTGTTCCTTCTAATTTTTCCCACGCAGGTGCGGAATGAATTGTTTTTTGTGCACCAATATGGAGGTGATGTGTGGTGGGGGTGATGCTGAGGGATGCAGAGTGTGGGGGTGTGGGCTTTGGGGTACAGGCTGCCCCAGGGCTACGGCTGGGAGAGAGGACTCCCCACAGCTCTGTCTCCCCGCAGGAGCACCTGGGCTAGGGTGGAGTGGTGCCTCTTCCTGCCACGGCAGCTCCAGGGCTTGGCTGGGTTGGGGCTGGAGGGGAGGCACCTCTCCCCATTGTGGCAGGTCAGGGGCTGGGGCAGAGGTGTCTCTACTGCATGCAGGGCTGTCCTTACCCATATGCAAAGTACGCAGCAACACAGGGCACCAGGAAATTTGGGGCACTCACTGGTGGCGGGAAGTGCAGCAGCCTGGCCCCAGCCATGCTGCCGGTGAGTGCTGGGGGGGTGGTTCCCCCCTACCTCCCAAGCCAGCCCCCCCACTCCCTCCCGCAGAGGCCTGGGGTCCCACACTCCCCCACCCTGCAGGGGGGCTGCGTAGTGCCCCAGAATAGCGAGGGACGGCCCTGCCTGTGTGGCAATTAAGAGGCTGCTGCGTGACCATGCAGCTTAGAGGAAACTTAGGTCATGTCTGCAGCTGCGCACTGAGGCTGTTTTAAGAAGGAAGATGAGGCCAGGCGCTGACATCGGGAACTCACACATCCCGAGCAAGCAGCGAGCCACATGTTCAATGGAAGACTTTGAAAAGCAGCTCCTGTCCGCAGGGGACCCATAGCCACCTCAGGTGCGAGTTACCGTCCTGCTGCTAGCGTCAATGCATCCTTGAGGCACACTCTGGCTCGAATCTTGCTCTAGGCTCCACTACTTTAAATCAGCTGGGAAAAGTGCCAAATATTAAATGGGGAGATTCAAACTTCTGCCATAAGCAACATTTCTTTCCCCTCAGAGACTCAGGAGGTGGCAAAAGCTCATGGGATGCCCCCCCGCCCCCGGAAGAGCTAGAGAGACAGGTGGGTGCAGATGGAGATGGAGAGATGGGCGGGGGCGGGTGGGGATAGCTAGACAGGTGGATGGGGTGCCTAGGGATGAATTGAGGGATGGATGGATGACCAGCATTGCTCAGGGCTTGGCAGATGGAGGGGAATAAGACCCCCAGCCAAAGGGAGAATGCAGCCACCAATCCTTGCTCTACACAGCACAGCCCTGAGCGATGGAGCTGTCGGGTCCACCTGCTCACTGAAATCTTCATTTATCTCGACCTTGGAGTAACAGCTGGTGCTGCTGGAAATGCCTCTGTCTTTCCAACGGCCAAACTGCAGCTGAATTGTCAGCCAGGCAAACTATCCACCTGGGAATAAAACCCCCTTCCCGCTTCTCGGGACTCGGGAAATGGGGAAGCCCCCACCCAGTTCCCTAAGGCTCCTGTGAGATTGTGATCAAAGACTTACCATTGGGATCTTTCACTGAGGAGGAATCTCTAGCTACCAACAGACAGAGCTCAGAGAAGGCCGCAGGCCGGGAGAGAGGGCTGTACAAAGAGAGACGGAGCAGGCTGGGGCTGTAAAAGAAGACAAATGAGAAGGGATGTGACAGAGGCTGGAAAGGAACGACCACCTAGAGAAGGCAAAGGAGACCAAGCAAGGGGGCCCTGAATGCTGGTAGCAAAAATTTACGCCACTGGGGATTTTGAATCTATAACTTCTTATAGCTAAATCTGCAACGTAATCACTCCATCGGGAGCAGGAGCTGACCAGAGCAGTGAGGGGTCTGAGGTGCTGGCTTGGGGCTCCTGTTTTTTCGGGGATGTCAGTTCAAACCTACCTGTCGAGGTCACTGACAGCCGCTTCACACACAGATATAAAGGGGATGATGGAGGGAGCTAGACACTCACAGCTGTGTTCAAAAGAGCCTAAGGGGGTTAGGCACCCCCTATAGTCACCAACACAGCAGGTCTTTCTAACCCATCCATAGCCTCTCCAGCAGACCTCAGTTCTGGGCCCCGTCAATCTCTTTTTCCCAGCTTCGGAACTGTGCCCACCCACCCTCTGGCTGCTTTCTACAGGCCATTTGCAAAACCCAAACAGCTGAGCTCATCCAGGATCTGAACCCAGAACTTTTCACGCCTAAAGCGAGAATCATACCACTAGAGCAACAAGCCACATGCCAAAACCCCTCCACCCATGGCACCCTCTCTGAGCCAGGATGTCTCACTTGGCCCTCAGGCACCTTGGCACCTTTAATAGCTGTGTCCACCCTGCAGGCTCCACCTCTCATGGGTGTCTTTGCTGTTGGCATCAGCCCACAGAACTCCCAGCCACTTGAAGTTACTCAGGCTGACACAGCCCCAGGCCATCAAAGGGCATATTCCTGTCTCTAATTACCCACAGGATCCTGCTCAGCTCTGTCAGGATGGTGCTTGAGCTGTACTCAGGCAGTGAAAGGTTTCCCTGCCTCTGTCCAGGGCTGGCTTCTTTCCAGTCATTCTTCAAAGCAAGATTATTTCACAAGTGGCTAATTGAACAACATCCTCTTGTCAGTGGGGCAACCTGCTACCTTACACTGGCTGTGTGATTTGTTTCTTTATACCTAGTTAATAATTTTATCACACATTAACCTTTGATACTGGGCTAGAATTGATACTCAGTATGGTTACTTTTGTGTAATCAATACATTGTATCTCTCCTTTAGTTACCTTATATTACAGTTTTCAATCCATTTCTTTCCTCTGTATAGTTTACATTATCATATTTTCTTTCCTTCATTTTCATTTTCTTCCTGTATCATTTTAATGAAACATTTTGATTTATTTCAAAGCTAAATTCCTTTGGTTGGAATCCCCAAGTGCGGGCACCGGAATCTCCGGGGACAGAATGAGCCTGTGATAAACGAAAGGGAGGGGCAGGGGTATCTCCCTTTTTTGAACCGCCAGCCATTCAGGTTAGGTATAAAATCCCTCTTAGTAGCTGTTCTCTACTTGCTTTAAGTGTAAAGGATTAAAAAGTCTCCCTGCGATGCATAGGTAAAAGGAAGGGAGTGGGCACCTGACCAAAAGAGCCAATGGGAAGGCTAGAACTTTTTAAAATTGGGAAAAAACTTCCCCTTTGTCTGTCTGTGGTTGTTCTGGGGGAAAGGCAGACAGGGAGTAACTATGCTGTAAGAAGCTTGGGGCCAGGTATGAAAAATCCTAGGTATCATATCTAGAAACTACTCATTTGAAACCCCTGATATGTAAGTAAATCAGGAAATTGTTACTAAAACAATTACTGAATTAAGTTGAATCCCTTCAGGGTCCATTGTATTGCAAAGGAAATTGTGTGTGTGTGCTGGCGGAATTGCAGGTAATTCCTCCAGGTGAATGACTAGTGCAATCTGTGGATAGCAGTAGGAACTTGAAAGGGCTTCAGACAACAATGCATGCAAAGTGGATTTCCTAGAAAGAACCTGAGAGAAGGGAAATGCACATTCTCCACAACCTTTTGAAGCTATGCCCTGGAGAGAGAGACCCATTATCTACTGGCGACCTGCTCCTGGAAACTCCAGATCAAAGATCCCCGAACTGTACAAAGGACAGACTAGACTTTTCATGAGCAGGCTACTTTTGTACTGAGGCTGCTCTGAACTTGTCAGCACAAAAGAGGCCCTCTTGTGGGCATTTGAAGGATTCACTAGAGCAAAAGTTGGAGACAACCAGGGTGACATCCATGATGTTATTAGCACGTCTCGGTTCTTCTGTTGTTTCTGATATGTTTTCTCTGGACTGCTTTGACCTCGGGGATGGAATAGGCTTGCACAGGAAGTGCTGAGTGGTAAGTCGTAATTGTTGGCAAAGACTCTGTTAGTCTCAGAAGAGAAAGCAAGCAGGCCTGTTTAGGCAGGCTCTCTTCTGCTGAGAATAACGCAGTGAACTATGTAGCCTGCAAATACCTTGATCCGCCCAATGGCCTGTGTTCAGGTTTGGTAGTCAGAGACAGGAAAGCCCCGATCACGCTCCCTCTGGTTCATGCCAGATTCTCATTAAAAAACTGACAGTGCTATTTGTCACTGAAGAATAATCTCTACTTACTACCAGAGCGGAGTTGCTCAGAGAGAAGGCAACAGGGCTGCAGAGATGTCTGTACAAATAGGATTAAAAATGCTGGCCCTGTAAAGCAAGACAATTGAAAGGGGACGTGACATGACTAACTGCCTAGAGGAGATCGATTGGAACCTTTCTTTTTTAACACAAGAACAAGAGGACATCAAACCAGTGTGTCAAATCTAAGTCATGCAGGATTTGAATCTGTAACATCTTATGTCCAGAGCTAGAAGCTAACCACTGGGCCACTAACCAGAGAACAGTTCACCTCTGCAGCTGGTTGTGTACTGCCATGTACCCTTCTTGGGAGGGATTTCACCAGTGCTTAATTTATAATGAAAGAAGTGCTGGGGCTCAAACAATGTTTTTACTTTTATAACTGATATGCCAAGCCCACATGAACTGGGGCTCTGAACTGCCAGGCCTGGAGATGCCAGGTCTCTGAAGTGCCAGGCCTGGAGGGGTCGGGGCTCTGAACTGCCAGGCCCAGAGGTGCCAGGCCCCCTCTAGAGCTCTTTATCCCACCTTCACAACTGAGCTCACCCACCCCTGTTTGCGCCTTGTCCCAGATCTAGCTGCTTCCTAAAGGCAATTTGAAAAACTAGCACTGCTGGGCTCATCTGGGATTGGACCCCACGCCTCTCACATGCACCATGAGACTCAGGCCACTACCCCCCACAGCAGGCAGCATGTTGTCTCTGAGCAGGGTTGTGTCACTCCGCACTCTGGCATCTTTGGCTCTTTTATAGCTGGCTCTGCCCTGCAGGCTCCGCCTCTCATGGGTTTATCTGGTGTTGACATTAGCCCACAGAACTCCCTGCCACTGGATGTTGATCAGGCTGACAGCTCAGCCTCAACCTGTCAGATGGCTCTGTCCCATCTCTAGTTACCCACAACATCCTGCTCAGCTTCGTTAGGGTAGTGGCTGAGCAGTACTAAGGCTGTGGAGAGTTTCCCTGCCTCCGTCCAGGGTTGGCTTCTTTTCAATCATTCTTCCAAGGGATTTTGTTTCATAAATGGCGAAATGAACAACATTGTCCTGTTGTTGAGGTGACCTGAGGACTTAGAGTGACTTTGTAATCCTATTTCTTTAGACTTAGTTAATCATTTTATTGTACATTCGCCTTTGATACTGGGCTGGACTCGATACTCGATGTTAGTACAGTTACTTCTGTGTAATCAACAGATCGTATCGCTCCTTTAGTTAATTTTTAGTCTGTCAAATCCAGTTCTTTGCTCCTTATCCTCTCCATCATCCCATCAAGGGCCTGTGCTCAGGTTTGTTTCTCAGAGACTCAGGAGATGGGAGAGCCCCAGCCAGCTGTTGGGCCAGGAGCCTAGGACACGGCTCGGGGCAGGACCGGAGCAGAGTTGGGGGTGGGAGGGGCTGGGTGGCTGTGCCTTTAGAGGTGTGGGTTCAAATCCCACTGCTGCCAATTGCTCCCTGTGTGAGGGGGTTTCACAGACTTTGGTGTAAAGGGCAGGGGGACGGGACTGATTTACACGAGTTGTTTTCAAACCAGCTTTAGAGTTAGGCACTCAATATATTCACCAATTAAAGCAGGACTTTCTAACCCACGCTCAGCCTCTCCAGCGCTCTTCATCCCGTCTTAGCAACGGTTGCTGCCCAAGCATGTCTGCTCCTCTTCCCAAACCTAGCCTCTTTGCAAAACAGGTCTGATCCAGGATTGGAACCCTGACCCACTTAACACCAGTGATGAGCTGCCAAAATCTTAACAACTGGTTCCCTCCTCACCCCACGAGGGGGCTGTTGCCCACCCATGCCCCCCTGGACTCCTGCCCCATCCAGCCCCTCCCCTGTTCCCTGACTGCCCCCAGAACTGGGCAGGAGGGTCTCATGGGCCACCGTCATGGGTGCCTACCCTACCCCTAAGAGGCAGAGGGATCTGCCGGGGGGGGGGGTGAGGTGGGGAGTCCTGGGGGTGCTTACTGGGGCAGCTCCCAGGAAGCATCTGGCAGGTCCCTCTGGCTCCTAGGGGCGAAGTAGCATAGCTAGGGGGGAGCAGGGGGAGTGACTGCTCCCCCCACTGATCACACCAAAAGTGGCGCCTTAGGCACTGACTCCGTGGGTGCTCCGGGGCTGGAGCACCCATGGGGAAAATTTGGTGGGTGCAGAGCACCCACCGGCAGCTCCCTGCCCCGCCCCACACCCGGCCCCAGCTCACCTCCGCTCCGCCTCCTCCCCTGAATGCACCGCCCCGCTCTGCTTCTCCCCCGCCGTGGCTTCCTGTGAATCAGCTGTTTGGCGGGAAGCCAGGGAGGGCTGAGAAGCAGGGGGCAGCTTCCCACTCAGGCTGAGGGTGGCGGAGGTGAGCTGGGGCGAGGAGCGATTCCCCTGCGCGCCTCCCCCGGGTTACCTGCTGTGGTGCGGGTGGCCCTCCTCGCGCCCCCCCCGCCCCAGCTCACCTCTGCCTCCCTGGGCCTGAGGGCGAAGCCGCCATCTGTGTCTCAGCCCGCCCCAGCTTCCCGCACGAACAGCTGATTCATGGGAAGCCAGGGGTGGGGGAGCGGAGAAGCAGAGCGGTGCGGCGTGTTCAGGGGAGGAGGCGGAGCGGAGGTGAGCTGGGGCCGGGGGTGGGGGTGGGGTGGGAAGCTGCCGGTGGGTGCTCTGCACCCACCAAATTTTCCCCTTGGGTGCTCCAGCCCTGGAGCACCCATGGAGTCGGCGCCTAAGGTGCCACTTTTGACCGGTTAAATTTAGAAGTCCTTTTAGAACCAGTTGTCCCTCGCGGAACAACTGGTTCTAAAAGGGCTTCTAAATTTAACAACCGGTTCTAGCTCAAGCTCACAACTGCTTAACACCCAAAGCAAGCATCATACCCCGTCCCACAAGCCAGCTGGCAGAGCCTTCTACACTAGGGGTACTCAATAGGCATACCGCGGGCCAGATCCGGCCTGCCAGATGCTTTTGAACAGACTCCAAAATCTTTTCCTGTACTTATTATTATAATTATTATTTTCTCTGGAGTCTGGACCTTGACTAGACCTTGACCAAGCAATTTGGACCTTGACAAAAAATAATCGACTACCCCTGTAAATCTACACAGTCTGTAAATCTACACATGCCTCACTCTGCAGTCATGTCTCTTTGACCTTTGTTGTGACCACGGAGCCTACAAAGTGTACCCCTGTTGGGAGCTCAAATGTAAAGAGTATGGGAAAGTGTGTAAGACATTACATCCGCCATGAAAAACAGGCCAAATCGTTAACAATGCTGAATGTTGTAACAAGTACAAGTGACCCACACGAAGAAGCTGGATTCATCCAAGCAAAAAGGCCCCACGGATACCATTCGAGGATTGCTGAAATCATGCATGGTGAAACACAGAAGATGTGGAACCAGAAATGAATAGACCAAAATTGGTGTGACTAATTTGGGGACACAATAATGAGCGGGGTGAAGTACACTGCCCACTTGTCCCCTTTTTGGGTTTCCTGAAAAGAGGCTTTGATAAAACACACGATCAGTTCAGCTCGTCCTCCAGCCCAGCTTGTCTCGCCTCATCTTCCCGCAGCTCTTTCCTGCCCTGCCAGCACTGCAGCTCAGCTGTTGTCCTGAGAAGGAGAACCCCCAGCCTTGCTCTTGGTTAAGGAGCATTGTTTTTCCCCTGTGAAGACTGAAAGTCGTCACCTGGTCATGCCAGCTCATTTGTGTGTGGACAGAAGGAGGGCATGGCTCAAACCTGAATCAGTGCCCGGGATTAGTGTAGACATACCAAAGGACTGTCAGCTGGCTGTGGAGCTCCAGACCTGAGTTGTTAAGCACCTACAGTCTCTATGTAAAAGAATAAATGGACACAAATCAGGCGTCAAGAATTATAACATTCAAAAACCAGTCGGAGAACACTTCAATCTCTTTGGTCGCTCGATTACAGACCTAAAAGTGGCAATTCTTCAACAAAAAACCTTCAAAAACAGACTCTAACGAGAGACTGCTGAATTGGAATTAATTTGCAAACTGCATACAATTAACTTAGGCTTGAATAAAGACTGGGAGTGGATGTGTCATTACACAAAGTAAAACTATTTCCCCTTGTTTATTTCCCCTCCTACTGTTCTTGTAAAGTGCTGGAAATTGCCCACCTTGATTATCACTGCAAAAGGTTTCCCCCCTCCCACCCTCCTGCTCTCCTGCTGGTAATAGCTCACCTTTCCTGATCACTCTTGTTACAGTCTGTATGGTAACACCCATTGTTTCATGTTTTCTGTGTATATAAAATCTCCCCACTATATTTTCCACTGTATGCATCCGATGAAGTGAGCTGTAGCTCACAAAAGCTTATGCTCTAATATATTTGTTAGTCTCTAAGGTGCCACAAGTACTCCTTTCCTTGTTACGGATATAGACTAACATGGCTACTACTCTGAAACCTGTTACTATGCTCTAGGCATGGCTGAATGACTCCTACTAGCAGCAATTAACCATGGTCTCCTGTCCACAAACTTTAGCTAAACTCGGTGCATAGAGTTTTCACCTCTTAGAATTAGGATTCAGCCCAAACTAGTGTTTTCCCCAGGGATTGAAATACGAGGGGGAGTTCAAATGTATGGGTTGGGGATTGTAAAACCACTAAATTGGCAACACTGATGTAACTGGTTGACCACTGGGGGAGGAGGATGGGGAAGTTCAGGGGGGTGTTCACCCAAAACCCTCATGGCCACATCTCAGGGGGCTCCGAATTATAACCACCACGGCAGAGCCCGAAGAGACATGGCCTCCTTGCAGATCAAGCAGCATTCGAGTTAATTTCTGATTAAGTCCTCAAGGGAGTCTGTAATGAATAATGACTTTATTCAAGCAACAGTACCATTTGGCTACTGGAAACGGAGGTGGGGCCAAGAACTGGAACTAGGGAGACTGGGACAGAAAATTTAAGGCTTAGGACCATTTCCTAAAGTTTCAATTCTTGCAGGTTCGCTGGTATATTGGGACTCCTGGGTTCAAATTCCTGAGGAAGCCTGGTGAGAAAACTTCCTGAGCATCATTTTCCAGAGCTGCTGGGCTCCATACATTCCTGTTGGGTCAGCAGAAGTTTTGGCTGCTTGGTGCTTCTGAATAGCAGGCCGCGTACCTCAAGCCTGAGCATGGATGTGGCTGCTTGGCTGTCGCTGAGAATTTTCCACTTCTAATTCTCAGTCAGACCAGAGACTGGGAAGAGACAGCGCTTCTGGGAAGTTAATAGGAGCTGGGCATTCAGATCCCATTTGGAAAACCCCGCCCCCACCTGAGCCATTAGTCTGGGCTAATGACAAAACCGGAGTCAAACCCCAATATGGAAGGACTGTCCATAAAACTCCTTGGGCATGGTTTATTATCCATATTGCAGTTGCACCCAGTGTGCCCATTATTATTATTATCATTATCCATATTGCAGTTGCCCAGCAACCCAGTGTGCCTGGCACTGCACAAACACAGAACAAAGAGACAGGCCTGCCCCAGAGAGTTGGCACATAAGTAAGGTCAGAGGTTGGATCTGAGGAGGATTCGGCGGTTGATCTGAGGAGGGTCGGAGTTTGGATCTGAGGAGGATTCGGGGGTTGATCTGAGGAGGGTCGGAGGCTGGATCTGAGGGGGATTTGGCGGTTGATCTGAGGACGGTCAGAGGCTGGATCTGAGGAGGATTCGGGGGTTGATCTGAGGAGGGTCGGAGGTTGGATCTGAGGGGGATTTGGCGGTTGTTCTGAGGAGGGTCGGAGGTTGGATCTGAGGAGGATTCGGGGGTTGATCTGAGGAGGGTAGGAGGTTGGATCTGAGGGGGATTTGGCAGTTGATCTGAAGAGGGTCGGAGTTTGGATCTGAGGAGGATTCGGGGGTTGATCTGAGGAGGGTCGGAGGCTGGATCTGAGGGGGATTTGGCGGTTGATCTGAGGAGGGTCGGAGGTTGGATCTGAGGAGGATTCGGGGGTTGATCTGAGGATGGTAGGAGGTTGGATATGAGGGGAATTTGGCAGTTGATCTGAAGAGGGTCAGAGGTTGGATCTGAGGGGGATTCGGCGGTTGATCTGAGGAGGGTCGGAGGTTGGATCTGAGGAGGATTTGGAAGTGGATCTGAGGAGGGTCAGAGGTTGGATCTGAGGAGGATTCGGCAGTTGATCTGAGGAGGGTTGGAGGTTGGATCTAAGGAGGATTTGGGAGGGGATCTGAGGGGGGTTGGAGGCTGGATTGAAGGAGGATTCGGGGGTTGATCCTGGTAAGGTCTGGGTTTGGATGCAGGACTTGGTGGGAGGACTCAGTGTCCCTTAGAGGGATCACAGCTCATTCCCCTCCCCTGCCTGACTCTCAACCTGTGTCTCAAAGTGGACTGGTTCTCCATCAACGCAGGCAATGACGATCCTGCTGGTGCTACTGGACCCGCTGTAGTCACAGTCGGGGGGATCGGCTCCTCCTTGGAGCTCACAGATGGTGAGGGGGAAGGGGTCTTCACTGAGGCGCAGGTCTCCTCCTGCCGGCTCCCCCCCATCCCCGCAGACGGGCTTGATCTGGTTGGCGCTGCTGTGGATGAAGGTGTTGAGGTGTTTGCACTTGTGGGCAGTGGCCATGTCCCGGCGCCGCATCAGGAGGTTGCAGTAGCGCCGGGCGTCCGGAGGGCTGGGGTCGGAGGCATCTACATGCTGCCTCAGGAACTTCTCATAACGTGACTCCTCTTGGGCCAGGGCCAGACTGGCAACCAGCAGGACGAGGGGCAGCAGGAGTGTGGGGCGAGTTCCCCTCAGGGCCATGGCTCAGTCTGTCCCTGGATCAACCTGCAGTGGGGAAAGAGGGAGGAGATGGATGGAGACAGTGCAGGGTGGGGATCTGCCTTCTCCACGGAACCTTCTGGGCACTGCCCAGATCCCGACAGAGATCAGGGCCCCTGTTGTGCCGGGTGCTGCACAGACCCCGACTAGGGTGTCCCAATATACCAATTTTATAGGGACAGTCCCGATATTTGGGGATTTTTTTTATATGGGCTCCTATTACCTCCCACCTCCTGGCCCAATTTTTCACACTTGCTATCTGGTCACCCTAACCCAGTCTGAGATCAGGGTACCTGTTGTCCCAGGTGCTGCACAGACCCCGCCTGAAATCAGGGCCCCCATTATGCCGGGTGCTGCACAGACCCCTCCGATATCAGGGCTCCCATTGTGCCGGGCACTGCCCGAACCCCAACTGAGATCAGGGCTCCTGTTGTACTGGGTGCTGTTGTGATGTTTCTTCAGGTGTCCGGAGCTGTAAATCACCACGTCACCCCCCTGCCTCAAAGCAAGAGAGATTTGCAGCTGCTAAAATGAGTCTGCTCCCTGCCTCTCCCGTCGGCTGGGTGGCCCGGCACACTCCTCTGGTCCTGGCACACCCTGGCCTTGCTTTACAGGTAGCCCTTGGGGCTCTCCAGTTCCCCAGCTCTTCAGAAGCATCTCCCTGCAGCAGACAGCCTGGACAAGCAGAGAAATCACCCAGGCCGCCACCCCCAAAGAGCCAGGACATGGCCAGCCTGGTGGCTCTGCTGGGTCCTCACCCTTCCCTTCAATATCACAGCACTGAGATGGATTTATAACGAACCAGGGTCCAGTCCTGACTAAAGAACAGAGCTTTCTGTGCCATGAAGCAGAGAGACCAGAGGCTAAAATGGTCACAGAGAAGACACACATACGACCTCCAGCCCCAGTGACTCAACCTGCCCTCAGCCAGCCAGAATCCATAGCGAAGCTCCCTGTCTTACCTAATGTGACTTCTCGGTGTCCCTCTCCCACGTGGCTAGGAACCCTCTATGCAAAGCTTCAGAGAGACCCAGCTGCTCTGTCCTCACGTGGTGGCCAGAAAGGTGATCTCTCCCCTTCTCCTTATAGTCCAACTGACCTTAGACGGGCCAGGTAAAGGTCTCTGCCCCGCTGACTGTTCTCCAATCAGCTGACACACTCCTGGCTCCCTCACCCAACTCTCAGCTGGCTTTTCCTGTTGACTCAGACGCATGTAACTTCCCAAGTCTCTGGCCTTAGTCAGAGTGGTAAAGCCACATTTCTGTGTCAGGATGAACTTGTAGATCAAGTGTGTCCCTGAAACACATGCGAGGACCATCTGTGTGGCACATACCTCGTTATGTACCTTTTGTGCCTACGTTACACCATGGTGTTACTGAGCAGTGTGTCACCGGTTTGCTTTGCTGTGCCTTGCAGAGAAATACTGTGGCAGTGTTAGGGGCAGTGAGATGAATTTGTAACAAAACCAGGGTACATTTAGGACTAAAGAACAGAGCTTCAAGTGCCACATAGCAAAGAGAATAGAGACAGAAAATGATCACAGATAAACCACAAGTATAAACTCTCTTCTTGGTGACTCAACCTGCCTTCAGCCAGCGACAACCCATGGCTAAGTACCTCAGTGTGACCCTGAGTCCCCGTGTTCACACCCTGCATTTATTGTAATAATCTCCATGCCAAGGATTCCATGCAAGGTAGCATTTAAAGAGTAATGACAGCCTGATGGGTAATATTCATGTGGAATATGTGCACTAAATGCATAGCCAGAGTTATGAACATGAGCTGAGATTATGATTGCAATGTGTTTGCCAGGCGAGTCTGGGGGCAGGCTAAACTGGGTTCACAAAGACAAAGCACAAGCTCACGCCTCTGGTCAGGAGTCAGCAAAGTTGATGGGCCCTCACCTGTCAAATGGCCTGTCTTTGCCAAGAAAGGGGGGCTCTGTCCCCATGAGACCCCATGTCTCCATCCTCACTGTGGGAATGACCTTTACGAGGGGTAACTGTCCAGAAACTGCATTTCAGAGGGTGACCGGACTATTAAAGCGAGGGGCAAAAACACCCCAGATCATCTCTTAGTCCCCTAAGAAGCTAAAGGGACCAGCTTTTTGGCTTTGGGAGTTGATCCTGATCTGAGAATCTGGTTTGCCAGGTTGCTGGGACCATGTGGGAAGGATTTTCCCTTCAACCAAGTCTAGCTTGTTAAGTTTTTGCTGCGGGGAAGCATTTTATCTTCATTTCTCTTGTCTTTCCTGACTTTCATGCCCGATGCTCGAACTCACTTGAAAGTTCTCACTGCATCTGTAAATCAACTTGCTTTATCTTTAATCTGAACCCATCCAGTGCTGTGTTTCATGTGAACAATTTGATAACTCCAGTTAAAAGAATAGACTTGGTTTGATCCTCCCGGGGGTTGGGAGGGCAATGGATCTTCAATATCTGAGCTGCCCAGGAGAGGGACGGACGATGCAGAACTCACCATCTGGGGAAAATTGGGGCTGGGAAGAGTTAACCAATGCTGGGGGCCCAGTGGCCAGCTGTGGCGCTGCAGGCAGGCTCCTGAACCCGAAACTTTGGCTCAGGACTGCCTAATGCATAGACGCGAAGAGGCTGCTCCCTGAGGCCTGCCGGCATCCCACGCAGAGACAGGTAAAAGGGGACACGAGTCTTCAGTGCTCCGGATTGCCCCTCCTGCAGCAGGTCACACTGACCCAAAGCAAATTTTCAGGTTCACACTCCCACATGGCAGGGGATCCACTGTACGGCCAGAGCCAGCCCCTTGGAGTGATGGGCACAAAGAGGATCTCTCCCCTTCGCCTTATAGTCCAGTTGCCCTTAGACGGGCACCCTTAGGTAAAGGTCTCTGCCCCTGTCATAAATATAAAGGGAAGGGTAAACACCTTTAAAATCCCTCCTGGCCAGAGGAAAAATCCTTTCACCTGTAAAGGGTTAAGAAGCTAGGATAACCTCACTGGCACCTGACCAAAATGACCAATGAGGAGACAAGATACTTTCAAAAGCTGGGAGGAGGGGGAAGAACAAAGGGTCTGGGTCTGTCTGTGTGATGCTTTTGCTGAGGACAGAACAGGAATGGAGTCTTAGAATTTAGTAAGTAATCTAGCTAGATATGCGTTAGATTATGATTTCTTTAAATGGCTGAGAAATTAAGTTGTGCTGAATAGAATGGATATTCCTGTCTGTGTGTCTTTTTGTAACTTAAGGTTTTGCCTAGAGGGATTCTCTGTGTTTTGAATCTAATTACCCTGTAAGATATTTACCATCCTGATTTTACAGAGGTGATTCTTCTTTACTTTTTACTTCTATTAAAATCCTTCTTTTCAGAAACTGAGTGCTTTTTCATTGTTCTTAAGATCCAAGGGTTTGGGTCTGTGGTCACCTATGCAAATTGGTGAGGATTTTTACCAAACCTACCCCAGGAAGTGGGGTGCAAGGGTTGGGAGGATTTTGGGGGGAAAGACGTTTCCAAACAACGCTTTCCTAATAAAAATAAACCCAGATAAACGTTTGGTGGTGGCAGTGGAAGTCCAAGGGCAAAGGGTAAAATAGTTTGTACCTTGGGGAAGTTTTAACCTAAGCTGGTAAAAGTAGGCTTAGGAGGTTTTCATGCAGGTCCACACATCTGTACCCTAGAGTTCAGAGTGGGGAAGGAACATCTGTACCCTAGAGGTCAGAGTGGGGAAGGAACCTCGACAGCCCCGCTGACTGTTCTCCAATCAGCTGACACACTCCCGGCTCCCTCACCCGGCTCTCAGCTGGCTTTTCCTGTTGACTCAGGCACATGTAACTTCCCAAGTCTCTGGCCTTAGTCAGAGTGGTAAAGCCACATTCCTATGTCAGGATGAACTTGCAGATGAAGTCTGTCCTTGAAACACGTGTGAGGACCATCTGTGTGGCACAGACACATAACTCTGTGCACCGTTTGTGCCTATGTCAGGCCAGGGTGTTACTGAGCAGTGTGTGCAGCTTTCCTTTGTTACACCTTGCAGAGAAATACTATGACTGCACCCTGTTAGGGGCAGTGAGTGTGTTGGGCCTCAGAGGAGTTACAGAACAGAGGGACTTCTGCCAGGTGGCATGCGGGGCGCTAAGGGTCACAGCTGCACAGACCCCGACCGAGATCAGGGGCTCGTTGTGCCAGGCACTTTCCAGTCCCCGACTGAGATCAGGGCCCCATTGTGCCAGGCACTACACAGACTCCGACTGATATCAGGGCCCCCATTGTGCCAAGCACTGCCCAGAACCCAACTGGTATCAGGGCCCCCGTTGTGCTGGTCACTGCCCAGACCCTGACCTGATCAGGGCCCCCATTGTGGTGGGTGACAATGCCCAGCTCCAGGGGCCTCATTTTTCCTCCTCTCCCCGAGACAGTGTCAGGGTTCGGGCCCTTGGCTCTTGCCGGGTTGGGCCCCCTTTGGCCAGGTGGATCTTCTGGGCTATTGACCGGTTGGATCAATGGACTGGAAAAAACAGATCAAGTTTTCAGCAAAGACGGGGGATGGTAAATAACAAGGGCCGGGGGTCACTGCTAGAGGACAATGTGGATTGGTTGGTAAACTGGGCCTAAGCAAGCAATGTGTGTTTGGATCCAGCTAAACGTAAAGCCATGCAGCTAGGAACAGAGACCATCAGCGTATCTCCATTGCAAGGTTGTGGCTGCTTGGTACAGGAAACGCCTCTGGCACCAGGAGAGGCCATGAGCGAGTTAGGACAGAGCCGTTTAGCTGGGCACAGGGAGTGCCCAAGTCTGGGGCTGTGCACGTTGTTTACCATGTGCATGGTCATGGGTTCAAATCCTGGTTAGAAGCAGCCGTGAGCTCTAATTGTTTACTGTCATGGGAGGAAATTAACCCTCATCTGACAGAGCTCACTTGTGTCTGTCATCGGATGGGAGGGACCACCAGAAGTCTGTCTGCCCAGACGCCAGCTCCCGTGAGAGAGGAACGAGAGAGTCACCTCATTTGGGAAGGGGGGATTTGGTAGCACTTTCTGGGGTAGCACTTTTCCACCGTTGTGGGTTCAAATTCTGCCAGGAGCCCCATGCTTTGGGGGCCCGGGCCATGAATTCCTTGTCTCATCGTCCCCAAACCCATCTGGGAATTGACACATCTGGACCAGGAGGCTAGTGTGTGTGGGGGGGCTGGCTGCTACAGGATCCTATTTTCAGGGCCCTCCATCTGGAGCAGCTCCACCAGGCCCAGCCAGGAGCCTCCCCAGAACCCCAGTGGAAAGGTGGAGTAGATGCAAAGGGGATAAGGAAAAGGGGGTTTAATGAGGAAAAACAACACACTTAATCCTGTAACCCAGGGGTTCCTGCCCTGGGCTTGTGAAGTGCGGGATCAGGCATTCACATCTTTCATGGGCCGTTTGGCGGCTTGCCATGAAATTCCCAGCTCTGCCGTCCCTCTCCCAGGACTGATGGTGTCTCCACACGCTGCAGCCCTGCCTGGGCACTGGTGCTTTGGTTTGTCCCTGTGTATCGGCTATATTTTATATTCAACATTAAACCCAAGGGGATTTGCACCATGTCGGGAGATTTTCACACCCAGCTTTTCTCATGGGCTGTCTCCCACCTGGCGTCTCATGGGAAAGGAAAATTGTCTGGAACCAGCACCCCGTAGAGGAGAAAGGCCCCATGTCCCATTCCCTGCCCCTTTTGAGCAAGACAGTCATGTTTGTCAGCTGCTACTGAAGCACTGGAAATAGGGAGTGCTGTCTTGCCTATAGCAAATCCTCCACAACGCCCCCTCCCCCCCCGAGCCATTCTGCACTTGCAAAAAGTATTTTATTGCAGGAAGAAGCAAGAGAAAACAGCATCCGGGGCTCAGGCTGGTAACATCTCCACTGCACTTTGACCCGTCCCTCGCCTCCCCCTCCATGGATAAAGGATGGGGAAAAGGTGCCCACATTATATAATAGGCACTAGGGGGAGCAGAGGGTGGGGGAAGGGAAGGGGCAGCTATAATTTGCCATAGAAAAAGGAATAACAGCCTTTGTTGCTGTCCCCAGTGCGGTGTCCAAATACCCTGTTGGGGAGGAGGAAGGGGACAGCGTCCAGCAGCTATGGGCGCGCAGGGCTGCCAGCATTGCCAAAGCCCAGAGGAGCTGCAGGTCTCCATGTCCGCCCCACGGCTCATGGGCCGCTGCACACCGATGGCAGGGCATAGTGCACAGGCTGCTTATTTGTGCAGGCGACACAAATTCTCTTATGGCTGACGACTCCCCTGTAAATGCAGCGGGGCCAGAGGGACGCCCCTGTGGTCTGGCAGTCTGTGACTGGGAAGGGTGAGTTGCTGTAGTAAAAGTTCCCATGATGCCATGTCCCCTCTGAGCTGCAGATGGCAACTACCCCCGCCAGCACCCCGTGGACGAAGCTGTTGAGCTCTTTGCAGCTGGACACCGTCATGTTCCTCCGCAGCATCATGAGGTTGCAGTAGCGGTTGGGGTCGGGCTCCCAGCTCCTGGAGGTGTCGACATGCTGCCGTTGGAACTTCTCATACGGTGTCTCCCTCCTGGCCATGGCCATGTAGGCCAACAAGAGGAAAATCAGCAGCAGAAGGCCTGGACCCATCCTTTTCTTCATCGTTGGCTGGAGGGGAGAAAGCGGGAGGTGGGTGAGATGGGAATGTGAGACCAGCACGGCATGGACCCCCTTTGGGCGACTCACCTCTGCTGCAGTGATTTCAGGGCTCGTCCTCGCCGAAGGCTGCGGCGACTAGAGGATGCCAGTGTCACTCTATCACATAACATACAGTATTTAAATGGCCTCATGGCAGTGGCATCACCCTAGCTTTTCCCCCCTTCCCCTAGTTTCTCTTCACCCCAACCATGGCCCAGCCATTTCCAAGCCAGTCTGCTAGTCGTTCATGTAAAGCAGAGTGGTTTGGAAGGGATCCCCTTGCCCGAGTGACCCTGGCAATGCCCCAGACACCGATGTGCCATGCCAAACATCCAGGCGCTCTGCCCAGGTGGGTGGGATTTAGAGTGTTTTGAATGCTTGCCAATCCCAGGGATTGTGCTGCCAAACTTCCCCTGCTCCTAAGGGTACGTCTACACTGCAGTGTAAGCTCAGGGTTAGTGGGACACCACTCAGCCGAGCCATGTTGGGAACCCTGAGCTTGGGCGTCTATGTGGTATTTTAACCAAAGGGCTTTTCTAACTCGGGCTCAAACCTGGGGATCTGGCACCCACACTGCAGCCTGCAGACCCCCTAGCACCCCACAATATGGCCGCTCTATCCCTAGGGCCCATGGGAAAACTTTTCTGCCTGCCCTGACTGTGAGCAGGAAGCAGCTGGCTTTGCAAAAGGCTTGCTGGGTTCGTTCTCTGCTGCCAAACCAGGCAGCTCTCTGATAGTGCATGTGGTCAGAAGAGAACGGGTCCACACTGACCTGAGCTGTGGCCCTGAGAGGAGTAAGGAAGTTGTCCTGTGGAATTGTGGGATACTTCCAGCTGATTCCCAGGACCTGAGTCAGCGGCGCTGCGTCTACACTGTAAAGCAGTAGGGCTCAGCCCCTGGGTCCCAGCTTCACTTCAGCTGGGACCCTCCAGCTAAGTTCCCTCTAACCTGCACGGCTGAGGGCTGCACAGGAGCGTAGCCACAGGGGCCTGGAGAGGAGAGAGGTCGGAGGTGGGTGGGTACTGGGGAGTGGAGCAGAGCAAGTTGGGGCATGCAGGGCTGCCGTGGGCCTCTCCCCTGGCCCCGGGGCTCCTGCCGCCACGGAGGAGAGGTGCCTCAGCCCTGGCCCCAGAGCTGCTGTCGGCAGGGAGAGGTCTCTCTCCCCCAGCCCCAGCCCCAGCCCCAGCCCCAGTCCCGGAGCTGCTGCCAACAGGGAGATGGCTGGGGGGAGTCCTCTGACCCCAGCCCCTGGTCAGCCTGCACTCTAAACTCCTTATCTCTGGCCCCACCCCAGAGTTTGCACCCCCAGCTTGAGCCCTCACCCCCCTGCACCCCACCTCTCTGCCCCAGCCCTGAGTCCCCTCCCGCACTACAAACCCCTCAGCCCCACCCCCGCCACACATCACCTCCATATTGGTGCACATAACAAAATTCATTCTGCACATGGATATAAAAAATTAGAGGGAACATTGCCCACCCGCCCTGCAGGGTCCTGGGTCTGAGCCCTGGGTTAGCACAGTTGCAGTGTAGATGCAAGGGAGTGGGGTGGTTGGCTTGAGTCCAGGGTGAGGCACGGCCTTACATTGCAGCGTAGACACTAATTTTGGAATCATAAGTAGGGCTCTACCAAATTCACAGCTGTGAAAAATGTGTCACAGACTGAAATCTGGTCTTTCGTGTACTTTTACCCTATACTATACAGATTTCACCAGCATTTCTCAAACTGGGTGGGGGGAGGGCTCCGCCCCAGAAAAGGGTCACAGAGAGGGTTGCAAAGTTCTTATGGGGGATGGGGGGGTCTCAGTATTGCCACCCTTACTTTGCACTGCCTTCAGAGCTGGGCGCCCGGCCAGCAGCCACTGGTCTCCAGTTGCCCAGCTCTGAAGGCAGCACACCGCCAGCAGCAGCGCAGAAGTAAGGCTGGCAATTCTGCAACCCCAATACAATAACTTTGTGGCCCCCGCACAACCCCCTTTTGGGTCAGGACCCCCACAGTTACAACACTGTGAAATTTAAGATTTAAATTTCCAAAATAATGAAATTTAGGATATTTAAAATCCCATGAGTGTGAAATTGACCAAAATGGGCCGTGAATTTGGTAGGGCCCTAATCATAGGTCTGGAAACTGGATCTTGGTTCCTGGTGCTACCTGAGCACAACAGTCTGTTTTAAGTGAATATTGCCTGGAGCTTTACCCTCCAGCAGCGAGTGGGGAAAAAAGCAGTGTGGAAGCAGGAGGGTATTTTTAAAAAGTGGTTGCTTCTGGGGGTGCTGTATTTTGGGCCTCCCTTGGCAAAACCCCAACTTTGCACCAGGAGACTTCAATAGCACTTGAGACTCCCCTCAGTCCTGAGACCTTTGGAGCAGGTCTTTGCTGCTGGAGTGCCTACGCCCGAGCTGCTCTGAGAGCGACCCATGGCGGCAGGCATGAGAGAATCGTTACAGCTCTGAATGCCCCAACTTTCAGGTTTTGCAGCTAGTGGGCACCATCTCAGAGCCAAGTAGCCTTGAACAAGGGATGTGGGGGACCCAGGTTGGGATTCACGAGTCTTAGATTCTAGTCCTGGCTCTACCACTGACCTCTTGTAGGCGGCTTCAGTTTTGTTTGCCTCAATTTCCCCCCTATAAAGCGACACCCACCTTCTTTGTACAAAGCTTTGAAGCTTCCTAGAATCACAGAATCACTCTCACAAAGTTTTTGAATTAATTTCCTTGGTTTTGTAAGTTTATTTATTCCTTGACCTCCATGGTGAATTCTGCTACTTGCAAAGCTGCTGAAGGAATTCAAAGGTCCAATGAGTTAAAGAAGTATGGGCTGGATGAATGGACTATAAGGTGGATAGAAAGCAGGCTAGATTGTTGGGCTCAACGGGTAGTGATCAATGACTCCATGTCTAGTTGGCAGCAGGTATCAAGTGGAGTGCCCCAAGGGTCGGTCCTGGGGCCGGTTTTGTTCAATATCTCGATTAATGATCTGGAGGATGGCGTGGATTGCACCCTCAGCAAGTTTGCAGATGACACTAAACTGGGAGGAGAGGTAGATACGCTGGAGGGTAGGGCTAGGATACAGAGGGATCTAGACAAATTAGAGGATTGATCCAAAAGAAATCTGACGAGGTTCGACAAGGACAAGTGCAGAGTCCTGCACTTAGGATGGAAGAATTCCATGCACCGCTACAGACTAGGGACCGAATGGCTCGGCAGCAGTTCTGCAGAAAAGGACCTAGAGGTTACAGTGGACGAGAAGCTGGATATGAGTCTACAGTGTGCCCTTGTTGCCAAGAAGACCAATGGCATTCTGGGATGTATAAGTAGGGGCATTGCCAGCAGATCGAGGGACGTGATCGTTCCCCTCTATTCGACATTGGTGAGGCCTCATCTGGAGTACTGTGTCCAGTTTTGGGCCCCACACTACAAGAAGGATGTGGAAAAATTGGAAAGAGTCCAGCGAAGGGCAACAAAAATGATTAGGGGTCTGGAACACATGACTTATGAGGAGAGGCTGAGGGAACTGGGATTGTTTAGTCTGCGGAAGAGAAGAATGAGGGGGATTTGATAGCTGCTTTCAACTACCTGAAAGGGGGTTTCAGAGAGGATGGATCTAGACTGTTCTCAGTGGTAGCTGATGACAGAACAAGGAGCAATGGTCTCAAGTTGCAGTGGGGGAGGTTTAGGTTGGATATTAGGAAAAACTTTTTCACTAGGAGGGTGGTGAAACACTGGAATGCGTTACCTAGGGAGGTGGTGGAATCTCCTTCCTTAGAAGTTTTTAAGGTCAGGCTTAACAAAGCCCTGGCTGGGATGATTTAGTTGGGGATTGGTCCTGCTCTGAGCAGGGGATTGGACTAGATGACCTCCTGAGGTCCCTTCCAACCCTGATATTCTATGATTCTATGAGAAGTGAGATTTTCAAATCCCTTTGAAAATCACAACCTGTAAATGGGAGGAGGAAGAAAAGTGCTTGTGAGCTGATGTTTCCAGGTAAGGAGGGAAGATGGATGCTTCAGGCACAGGGCGCAGGAGAGGGGCTGCTGGTCATGCCATGAAAAGGTTTTTGTTGGGGAGCCAGGGGAGGGGTGGGGGATTAGAGGGGTGAGGGAATGAGTGGCTGAGTACAGTGGGGTGCAGTGCAGAGAAAATAGAGGTATGTTCTCAGCTGCCTGTGGGTCAGGATTGCATTAGCAGGAGCGTTGCCAGCAGATGAGGGAAGTGATTATTCCCCACTCTTTGGCACTGTTGAGGCCACACCTGGAGTATTGCGTCCAGTTTTGGGCCCCCCACTACAGAAAAGATGTGGACAAATTGGAGTGAGTCCAGCGGAAGGCAATGAAAATGATTAGGGGGCTGGGGCACATGGCTTATGAGGAGAGGCTGAGGGAACTGGGCTTAATTAGTCTGCAGAAGAGAAGAGTGAGGGGGGATTTCATAGCAGCCTTCAACTACCTGAGGCGGGGCTCCAAAGAAGATGGAGCTCGGCTGTTCTCAGTGGAGGCATATGCCAGAACAAGGAGTAATGGTCTCAAGTTGCAGGGGGGTGGGGGGAGGCCTAGGTTGGATATTAGGAAAAACTATTTCACTAGGGGGGTGGTGAAGCACTAGAACGGGTTACCTAGGGCGGTTGTGGAATCTTCTTCCTTAGAGGTTTTTAAGGCCCTGCTTGACAAAGCCCTGGCTGGGATGATTTAGTTGGGGTTGGTCCTGCTTTGAGCAGGGGGTTGGACTAGATGACCTCCTGAGGTCTTTTCCAACCTTAATCTTCTATGATTGGATGATCTAGGGAATGATCGGGAAGAAAAGCGGGCCAGGTTGGAACTTGATTTTGGGGGGATAGTCGCATTCAAGACTCCCCGATGCTACCTGGAGAATGTGGGATCAGCACTCCGAGAAAGCAAGCCAAGGTACTTAGAGCACCCCAGCGATCAGGAGTCTGGCTGGCAAATGTTCCCAACAAGATTAAGGAGCACTGTTCCCATGGTACAGGGGGATATGGGCAGCGTGGGCTATGGCTTAACCTTTATTCCCCCCTCGCGTGGGACCCCCTTCCCCCAGTACCCTCAGGATCCCTGTTCCCAGGGAACCCCTTCCCCCAATCCCCTGAGGATCCCCCTTCCTGGGGACAGCCCTTCCCCCAATCTCCTTAGGGTCACCCCTTCCCAGGGACCACCCTTCACCCATCTCCCCCTTCGCAGGAACTCCCCTTCCCCCCATCCTCTCAGGATCCCCTTTCCAAGGGACCCCCCCTTCCCCTCAGGATCCCCCTTTGCCAGGCCCCACCCTTTCTCCCAATCCTCTCATGATCCTACTTCCCGGGGAACCACCCTTCCCCCATTCCCTCAGGATCACTGTTCCCAGGGACTCTCCTTCCCTCCCATCAGGATCCCCCTTTCCTGGGACCCCCTTCTCCCCCAGTCCCCTCAGGATGACTGACAGAAATATAGCCAGTTGCTCTTGTGGATCAATATTAAAAATGTTCATGAGCCCAAACAGCCATGCTAACCAGCTAACCAGATGAGCTGAAGGAAAGCAGCACAGGGCAGGACGGAGACAAACATACCCCTCCTCTTGGGAAGCAATTAATATGGTGGCGTGTGCACCGTCCACGGCAAATCTGCTGCACACACATTCATCTAGGAGGCCCTGTATTGATATCCACTAGCTGGAGGGAATGGCACATATCCCCCACCAGCCGTTACTTGTTGCATGCCTTTTTTGGCTCTGATTTGGTAACCACATTCTATACCAGTCTGGACGTGACAGCACTCCCTGCCTGTACCAGGACACAACCCCAGCGTATCTTGTCTTTGTTCCCTCCCGCCTTGTGAAATAGCTCAATGTGAGAGAACAGCACGGTGGGGGAAAGCAGACCAAAACAATGAGGTTACCACAGCATTAAGGTTCCTTGGTGCTTTGTCGTCCTCTCACAGAACATTTCGCAGGGCAAAAGGCAGTCTTCTGAAAAGCAGGCAATGAAAAGCTAACATGCCAGCACAACCTTAACTCTGTCCTCTTCTGGGACTACCTAATACACCCCATTAATGTTTATTCTGCCAACCTGGTTCACCTCCATGTACAAACCCATTCACCCACAGGCTTCCTGTTAAGGCTAGTAAAGGACAAAGCGGCATTAGCAGCGTTATATTCCACTCAGTGCGGGCAATATCCTTTTTAACAAAAGCCCCATAGCCCGCCACTCCCACAGCTTACGGCTATGCAATTCTCCATAGGGGTTCTCCCATCGCTGAAATTTATCCACCTCCCCAAAGGGCACAGCTAGGGTAGCGGAAGAATTCAGAATCCTCCCTGTTCCATCTGGGGAGTCAGACCAGTCCAACGAGGCAAACGAGGCCACTGCCTCATGCCTGTCAGGTTTAGAAAAGGGAGCCAACCAGCGGCGAGGGAAACCTGTAACGGAGGAGCAGTACCGCGTTGTTTCTAGTCACAACATCTATGTACATGTGACATCGCCTCTTTGTTCTACTGCCTGGAGACACACCGGGTAATAACCCCAGTCCCAATCTTTGACAATGACTCTACAGTAGACAGGAAACCAGATCCCCAGGAGAAGCTAGGAGAGTCTGTCTTTAGCAATCTTTAGTATACATATCAGCCCCTTAACTAGGCCCCGCTGACAGGGCGGGGCAAAGGGGGCAACTGCCCAGAGGCCCAGGCAATTTAAAAGGGCATGGGGGACCCCGGCTCAAGTCGGTGCAGAAGGAGCCAGGAATGGGCTGGGGGAACGAGGACCGGCAGGAAGAAAGGAAGCAGGAAAAACAATGAACAGAGACACGGGGGTGGAGCTTTGTAGCCTCCAGGGGGAGCTGGGAGCCCAGGCTCAGCAGCCGCTCCTTCCCCAGCTGGGGCCTGCACCAGGGACAGACTTTCATTGAAAGTCTTTGTGTGCCCACCCCGGGGGGACTTTCTCCAGCTGGACCCAGCCCCGGGCTCTGCTGCCCCTGGCCCGGAGCTATAGGCACCAGGTGCCCCCCAGCTGAGATCATGGCCCTATTCTGCTAGGCATTTTACAAACATGTAGTAAGAGAGGGTCCCGGCCGAGAAGAGATTACAATCTCCATAAACCAGCATGAACCTGCGATGAACAGGACTCTATTCCAGGAGGAGGGCTGGAGAGCTGAGATCAGGGTGGGGAGGAGCAGCTCTAAACGATACCTTTAAGAACAAGACTTTGCCCTTCTTCAGTCCCTGATGTTTTAGCTCCCAAACCCACTGCAACATTCAAACCAAAGTTTTCAGAAATGGCCTCTGGGTTTGGGGGGGCCAGCTCAAAACTTGATTTTGGGGGGGATAGTCGCACTCAAGGCTCCCCGATGCTAGCTGGAGAATGGGGGATCAGCGCTCCAAGAAAGCAAGCCAAGGTACTGAGAGCACCCCAACGATCAGGAGTCAGGCTGGTAAATGTTCCCAACAAGATAAAGGAGCATTGTTCCCATGGTACAGGGGGATATGGGCAGCATGGGCTATGGCTTAACCTTCTTTCCCCCCTCATGTGGGACCCCCCCTCCCCATTCCCTCAGGTTCCCCCTTCCTGGGGACTGCCCTTCCCCCAATCCCCTGAGGATCCCCATTCCTGGGGACCGCCCTTCCCCCAATCCCCTCAGGATCCCTTTCCCAGGGGACCCCCTTCCCCTAATCCCCTCAGTGCCCCCCTTCTTGGGGACTGCCCTTCCCCCAATCCCCTCAGGATCCCACTTCCAGAGGACCCCCTTCCCCCAATCCCTTCAGCATCCCCCTTCACAGGGACCTCCCCTTTCCCCAATCCTTCAGGATCCCCCCTTCTTGGGGACCACCCTTCCCCCATTCCCTCAGGATCCCAAGTAGCCTTGAACAAGGGATGGGGGGGACCCCGGCTGGGATTCATGAGCCCTAGATTCTCATCCTGGCTCAACCACTGACCTCTTGTAGGCGGCTTCAGTTTTGTTTGCCTCAGTTTCCCCCCCTGTAAAACAACACCCACCTTCTTTGTACAAACCTTTGGAACGTATAGGAGAGAAGAGCCTTGTCTGAACTCCTCTTTGGTGCATTTCCTATCATTCCTCTCTACTTGCTAAACTGCTGAACAATCCTGCCTGGATTGCCAGTGCCCTTCTCCCATGCTCTCCCACTCACCCGAGTGCTGGTGCCTCTGTTTCCCCCGGAGAATTGATCCAGCTGTCTGCAGAGCTGGCCTCCCCCTGGCTGCATGGGAGTTAAAAGAAGAGGGAACTGGTGGCAGAGAAATATCTGACGTTAAGTATTTCATAATCCAGGCCCACAAGAAGCGGCAACGCCCCATCGAAAGGGGAAGCTTTGCCCTGACCCACAGCAGGGTGGTTGGGACATACTCTGCTCACACTTATCACAATGACCTGCCCCTCGCTGTGCACTAGGGTCCCCATCCCAGTGCCCTCCGGGATTCTGGGGGGGGGGGGGGCAGTGACTAGCACTGGGTGGCGTCCCGGTGCCGGGTCAGGATGTCACATCCTCATGGCACCGTGGGAGGCAGATTTCCTCAATTCTGCGATGCAACCCGGGCAGCAGAATTAACCCACATTGCCAGGGCAGAGGTAATGAGCAGGAGTGGCTGGGCGCTTTGTAGAAAAATGCACAAACATCAGCACAGAACAGGGCACAGCACCCCTTCCTGAGTCACCCATCCCACTCTCTGCCCCCCAGCACCATGCTGGGGCATTTGGGTCAGCTCTGATTCCAAGGGTGGAATGCCCCCTACTGCATCCCCTCTCACCCTCTGCCAAAGCGCACCCCTTAGGGTTACTGATCCAAATTTGGGGTTATTTGACCCAGGGGTTCCTGAGATACAGGCTGCCTGGAAAAAAATACCAGCTTTTCTCACCGTTGATGTATTTTTGCAACTTATTCTTTTTTTGCCCAGACCTGGGGGGTTGAACCACAGCTCTGGTGCTGGCATGGTGGTCTCGCTCCTTTGAGGAATACCCCCTGTGAGTGCATGGCACCCCCCGCAGGTCTTTGGGGGAGCAGGAATCAAAGCCTAACCTGCGTGAGAGTTTCGTTCTCCGGGGAGGCAGGTCCCTTAACTCGTCAGAGGTGCCGGTTTTGCTGCAAGCGGTGTTCCGGAAGGGCGCCATATACTGCCGCGCAGCCGGAACGCTGCATTGCTGTCGGTTTTTTGTCAGTGAATATTTATCCTCTTCCCTGGCAGCTGCATCACCCCAGCGCAGGGAGAGGCTGAACTCTGGAGGGGCATCGGCATCCCCAAAGGAGCATGTCCTCCAGGGGCCATGTCGGTGATTAACTGATTGACACCGATCACCCGGACCCAACTGGGGAGTCCAACCCCGACCTCCAGGGCAGAGAAGAGTTTGGCTTTAGAAAACCTGAGCTCCTTTGCCGCGTAGATTCCAAGGCCAGACGGGACCATTGCGATCATCTGGTCTGACCTCCTGTAGAGCACAGGATGGCGAGCTGCCCCAAATTGATTCCTGTTTGAACGAGGGCAGAGCTTTTCAAAAACCAGCTGCCAGGGACTGAGCTGCCACCGCAGCCCTTGGCAAGTGTATCCCTGGAGCTAAGTCCCACCAAGTTGTCTGTGGTCTACTAGAAGTTGCCAGGTCCCGTTAGGTTTTGGGTTGGACTATTCAAAGTACAGTGACACTCCTGTATAACTCTCCTGTCCAAGGGCCTATCCAGTGTCTTTTGTGCAGCCCCGTAAGCAGCCCGGTACCCTGTACTGGCCCCCAAAACAGGCGGTGCGCCTGGTACTTGGGTTCTCTACAGCCAGAAGAGTCTTTTGCTGAGATCTCCTGGAATCGCAAGAGCAGCTGCTTGAACTCTTCCCTTTGCCGATCATTTCCCAGGGCATCTGCCCGCTGAAGCGTGTGACAATGTGGGAATATTCTGTAATATGTTTATGAGGCCTGGATGTGCCTCAGTTTCCCCTATGTGCTGTGTTGTTGCACCATGAGTGGAAGGGGACTGCTGGCTCTCTGGGCAGGCTGAGACACGTAAGTGTGGGTGTCCCCTAGCCATCTGACCCTTAGTCTCCATCTCAGGGGAGCATCTGAGAAGACAACCCCGAGGAGCCAACACCTAGCACCCAAGGACTGCGAGGGGCATGGACTGCCCCACCTCTCTGTAGGGAAGTTGAACAACCCCCCAGCAGCTGAAGAAAGGACTGGGAGGTGTGAGGTGGAGGATGAGAGCTGGGGCCTGGGAGGAGTCGGGGCTCTCACCTGGAGGTCAGGCAGCGCTGGAACCAAGGGGTTCCCTTCAGCTTGGCAGGGCTCTGGACTACCCAGCACGGTCTACACTTCACCCTTCATCTCTCTGTGCTACCCTAAGGACATCCTAGGCTGTGTCCAGGTGACTCATGAACCCGACTGTTCTGACAGCGCCGTGTGAGCGTCACTGCCAATGCTGGGCTAGGCGCGTTCATCCCGGCAGCGCGGCCAAGTCTCCGTCGGGGGCTGTCTGTCATGGACTTGCTGGGCAGAGCTCATGGGTTGCAGCAGGGGGGCTTCAGGCCCAGGGGTCCAGTCTAAGGAGATGGCGAAGCCACGTGGATTACCCTGGAGTAAGAGCTAGAGCCTGCGGGGGCCCTCAAATACACAGAGTTACTGGCCCAGCCACGAATGTGAAAGAAAAACCAGCTCTGTGTGCTTTTTATGGGGGTTATTAAAAATCAGTAAACAAGGAAGCCTTTAAAAGCAATTAAACTTCTCACTAAGGCTGGCTCCTTTTCAGCTCTATGAAACTAACCCAATATTAGAAGATACATTGCTCAAATCAGGAAAACAACTGGGGCTGAGCCAGTCAATGAACAAACGGACAGTCCTGTTATATCGAATCAGCAATTGAACAAGTCAGGAAGGGGCAGATTTTTAAAGGAATTTTATTGCCTAGTGGGATTTTCAAATGCACTCATTGAAATCAATGAGAATGAAGCATCCACATGCTTTTGAAAATCCTACTACAAGCCTAAATACCTTTAAAAATCTGGCTCTTAACCGACAGAGCAAGTGATCGAGCCATGAGGTTTGTGCAGGTCGTGGTTACTTCTTAGAGTTACTCATCCAGGAAATGTAAGGAGGCCTCATTTAGCTCCGAGCCCTTCGAAGTTACCGTAGAATTGGGATCTGTCCACAGAGCAATCGGGATGCAGCGTGTGGAGACACTAGCTTTGATCGAACCCGCTCGCTAAAGATAGCAGTGTAGCCAGGGCGCCATGGGCAGTCCCTGGCACAATCCCAGCTGGGACCCTGAAGACATACGCAGGGGGATAACCTCTCTGGCCATGGCTACACTGATCTTTGCAGGGGCCCAGCTCAACCACAGCTCTACATGTACTGCCCCGACACAGGGTGGACGTCCCCTTGTACAGCTGGCTCCCTGCCCGGACTAATGCCCCTACTTTTGAAACAACAGCCGTGAGCAGCAATAAGTCCCCCGTTTCCAGAGGAGAGCGGGTTCCCCAGCAGGTGAGGATGCTCCGGTGCTCTGATGTGCACTAATAAAGGGCATGCAGGGAACGGCACCAGGCACACAGGGCTGCGAGCGGGGCAAGGAGCTGAGAACAGGCATCATCGGTGCATGGAACAGGCCCTGCAGCAGTGCCACTGGGGGTGGGGAATGGGAACAACCGCTGAGCAGAATGGAGCCGTTCACATATCTCAGAGCTATTGCTCCAGGCCGGATTATCGACATGGGGTGTCCACTCTGTGCTGCCCAATATACAGTATAGCCGTCCCTTCCCCACCCCCACACTCTGTTGCTCTCGTGCCCATTATACAGTATAGCCGCACCTTCCACACCCCCACACTCTGCTGCCCCTTGTGCCCATTTTACAGTATAGCTGCCCATTCCCCACCCCCACCCTCTGCTGCCCTCTGCACCGTCCGGCCCTCTGCTGGTGAGTCCCCTGGCAAGGAGACCCCTGTACTCCTCTGCTGACGACACCTACGCAACACTGTGCTGGGACAAGGGGTTCCGGGTCCCTGGCGCTGCACATGCGCCTCTGTCCTGTGATCATGCACATGGCGAGGGACCTGAGGCCAGCCAAGATGGGCAGGGCCCCTCCATATTTTCTCCATCACCAAGCTCTGCCCCACTTCTCAAACTGATCTCCAGATCTCCTCATATCACAACCACCGCTCTGCCAAGCCGCTCTGTCTTATCTCCTCACCGTTCGGCTGCACCCAGCCCAGGGACTGCAGCTGCCATGCACACGGCTAATTCCCTGTGGTGCTTGCCGATTCCAGGGGGGCAGCGGTAAAGTTGTGTGGGTGTCACAATTTGTGTTCCCCACTCCGTGGTCCAACAAGGACACCCACCCTCAGCCTTCTGGCTCCTCAGCTGTCGCCTCCCTTGGGCGGAGACCCACATCTCTCTCCCTCCTTTGCTAGCTCTATCCCCAGGAATGTCAGCCTACTTCACTGTGCTCCTCAGAGAGGGTGAAGTGTATAATTACCATAGTCAAACTACCGCTCCCTTCTTTCTAAGAAGCACCTTTATCCTTAAGGTCAAAGCATTCCAGAGAAAACAGATCGGAAACCCAAAACCTGCCCCACCAGCAGGAAGGCAGCAGCAGGTCCTGAGTAGCTGCACCACCCGATGCTGTTAGGATGACCGGATGTCCAGATATTATTGGTGCCATCCCTCTATTCGGGGCTGTGTCTTATATATGCCATTATTCCCCCGCCAGGAAAAACAAGTGTCCCGGTTTTGCACACATGCTTTCTGGGCCCCCTAAACATTACGTACACACCCTTTTCTCCTGCTGAAAGATAGGAACTGCAACCCTGAGTTCAGGGGGCAGGAATCATAGAATCACTGAATCATAGAATATCAGGGTTGGAAGGGACCTCAGCAGGTCATCTAGTCCAACTCCCTGCTGAAAAGCAGGACTCATCCCCAATTAAATCATCCCAGGCAGGGCTTTGTCAAGCCTGACCTTAAAAACTTCTAAGGAAGGAGATTCCACCACCTCCCTAGGCAACGCATTCCAGTGTTTCACCACCCTCCTAGTGAAAAAGTTTTTCCTAATATCCAACCTAAACCTCCCCCACTGCAACCTGAGACCATTACTCCTTGTCCTGTCCTCTTCCACCACTGAGAATAGTCTAGAACCATCCTCTCTGGAACCACCTCTCAGGTAGTTGAAAGCAGCTATCAAATCCCCCCTCATTTTTGTCTTCTGCAGACTAAACAATCCCAGTTCCCTCAACCTCTCCTCATAAGTCATGTGTTCCAGACCCCTAATCATTTTTGTTGCCCTTCGCTGGACTCTCTCCAATTTATCCACATCCTTCTTGTAATGTGGGGCCCAAAACTGGACAGAGTACTCCAGATGAGGCCTCACCAATGTCGAATAGAGGGGGACGATCATGTCCCTCGATCTGCTCGCTATGCCCCTACTTATACATCCCAAAATGCCATTGGCCTTCTTGGCAACAAGGGCACACCGCTGACTCATATCCAGCTTCTCGTCCACTGTCACCCCTAGGTCCTTTTCCGCAGAACTGCTGCCTAGCCATTCGGTCCCTAGTCCGTAGCTGTGCATTGGGTTCTTCCATCCTAAGTGCAGGACCCTGCACTTATCCTTATTGAACCTCATCAGATTTCTTTTGGCCCAATCCTCCAATTTGTCTAGGTCCCTCTGTATCCTATCCCTGCCCTCCAGCGTATCTACCACTCCTCCCAGTTTAGTATCATCCGCAAATTTGCTGAGAGTGCAATCCACACATCCTCCAGATCATTTATGAAGAGATTGAACAAAACCAGCCCCAGGACCGACCCCTGGGGCACTCCACTTGACACCGGCTGCCAACTAGACATGGAGCCATTGATCACTACCCGTTGAGCCCGACAATCTAGCCAACTTTCTACCCACCTTATAGTGCATTCATCCAGCCCATACTTCTTTAACTTGCTGACAAGAATACTGTGGGAGACCGTGTCAAAAGCTTTGCTAAAGTCAAGATAGAATACATCCACTGCTTTCCCTTCATCCACAGAACCAGTAATCTCATCATAGAAGGCGATTAGATTAGTCAGGCATGACCTTCCCTTGGTGAATCCATGCTGACTGTTCCTGATCACTTTCCTCTCATGTAAGTGCTTCAGGATTGATTCTTTGAGGACCTGCTCCATGAATTAGCCAAGAAACAGGAACAGGAAGGTAAGACGTGCACCAGTTCACCTCTCGCTCCGACCATGATGTGAGCCGGGGAACAATCTTTGGATTCCCTCCCGGGGGGTTTCTGTGCTCACCGCTTTTGCTGAGAACCAGCACACTCGTGCTGCTGAGAGTCCCTCCTTTGTCCAGGGTGAGTCTAGGAAGTGCCTGTGAGGCTGTGATCAGCCAGACCTTGCGTAGCCAGAGCAGGTGCATTTGCTTCCATCGCCTGGAACCAGAGCGACGTCTGCACCACCAGGAAAAAGTGCTTCACTTATCACTCTTATCTTAGACCATTGGTGGGAGCCCTTTGCCGCTCCTAGTGCTTCTCAAGGTTTGCAAGCTCACCCCAGAGTGGGGCACTGCACAGACCCTGACCAGAAGAGGGGCCCCCCTTGTGCTGGGTGTTGCTATGATGACCAGATGGCAAGTGTGGAAAATCAGTATGTTTGTGGAGGGGTACTAAGTACCTATATAAGTCAAAGCTCTGAATAGTGGGACGGTCCCAATAATATCTGGGACCCTAGGTGCTGAGTGAGTTTAGGTGCCTATAGGGTTTGGAGGCAGCTGAGTGGGGGTTTTGTGCCTGATTTTGGGGCCTGATTTTGGGATTTAGGTACCTGACTACCTCTGATGTACCTAAGTCCCTTTGTGACTGTAGCCCCAGGAGACCAGCCTAACCAGGGCTTTGTTCTGGGGCCTTTAAGTTTTGGATATGAGCTGAGGTGAGGACCTTATGACCTGTTCATCATTACTCCACTCCGGAAGCTGAATTACAGGGGGACGTTGGTTTGTTGGTACGTGTTGGTCCTTCCTTGCCCTGGGCTGTGAAAGCAACCCTATTACTGCCCCAATCGGCAGAGATTAAAGCGTGTCACACTTGGAGCACCATGCCTGGCCACAAGGGGGTGCACAGAGATGGCTCACACCTTGACAGAGCCCCACTGCTTCTAGTGCCATCACAGGTTCTCCTGGTGACTTACGTTGTCCCATTAAATGTTCCTGTCAATTAGTATTGCCCAGGGCATGAATCATGCTTTGGGATCATTTGATGTCAAAAGACCCAGAGAAAAGGGAGGAAGTTGTGAATTAAAAGAATAACATTTTCACTCTCACAATGTTTTTTGCCTTTAATTTCCTTGGTTTTCTAAGTTTATTTATTCCTTGGCCTCCACGGTGAATCCTGCCACTTGCAAAGCTGCTGAAGGAATTCAAAGGCCCAATGAGAATTGAGATTTTCAAATCCCTTTGAAAATCACAACCTGTAAATGGGAGGAGGAAGAAAAGTGCTTGTGAGCTGATGTTTCCAGGTAAGGAGGGAAGATGGATGCTTCAGGCACCAGGGCACAGGAGAGGGGCCGCTGGTCATGCCATGAAAAGGTTGTTGTTGGGGAGCCAGGGGAGGGGTGGGGGATTAGAGGGGTGAGGGAATGAGTGGCTGAGTACACTGGGGTGCAGTGCGGAGAAAAAAGAGGTGTGTTTGCAGGTGCCTGAGGGTCAGGATTGCATTAGCAGGAACGTTGCCAGCAGATTGAGGGAAGTGATTATTCCCCACCCTTTGGTACTGGTGAGGCCACACCTGGAGTATTGCGTCCAGTTTTGGGCCCCCCACTACAGAAGGGATGTGGACAAATTGGAGAGAGTCCAGCGGAAGGCAATGAAAATGATTAGGGTGCTGGGGCACATGGCTTATGAGGAGAGGCTGAGGGAACAGGGCTTATTTAGTCTGCAGAAGAGAAGAGTGAGGGGGGATTTGCTTGCAGCCTTCAACTCCCTGAAGCAGGGTTCCAGAGAGGATGGAGCTCGGCTGTTCTCAGTGGAGGCAGATGCCAGAACAAGGAGCAATGGTCTCAAGTTGCGGGGGTCGGTGGGGCGGGGGGGAGGCCTAGGTTGGATATTAGGAAACACTATTTCACTAGGAGGGTGGTGAAGCACTGGAATGGGGTTACCTAGGGTCGTGGTGGAATCTCCTTCCTTAGAGGTTTTTAAGGCCAGGCGTGACCAGGGCCGTCCCTACCCATACAGAAAATATGCAGCTGTGTAGGGCACCAAATTTCCTGGTGCCCTACGCAGCTGCATGCGGCTGCAGCCCTTGCTCCGCCTCTTCCCCATGGCCCTGGCCCCTGCTCTGCCCCAGCCCCACCTCTTCCCGCCTCTGCTCCGCCCCAGCCCCGCCGCCACTCCACCCCTTGCACTGAGGACTGCAGCAGAGGTCGTGCCTGCCCTGCACTCACTGGGCGGCGGTAATTGGAGTGACCCGGCCCCAGCCCGCTCTGT
The DNA here is from genome assembly GCF_965152235.1 of Eretmochelys imbricata. Lineage (NCBI taxonomy): Eukaryota > Metazoa > Chordata > Testudines > Cheloniidae > Eretmochelys > Eretmochelys imbricata. The sequence goes on along the minus strand of NC_135584.1, from coordinate 35,344,094 downwards.
GCCGCTGGCTCCCAGCCGAGCTGCTGGTGAGTGCTGGGGGGCGGTTCCCTCTGCCCCCCAAACCCGAAGGCTGGGAACCAGGGGAGCAGATCGGAGCGGCCTGGGGCTGGGTCACTCCACTTCCCGCCGCCCCGTGAGTGTGGGTCAGGCCCACCCTGTACTCACCAGGTGGCAGGAAGTGGAGCCACCCGACCACAACCCGCTCCATTCTGCCAGCCCTGGGCTTGACAAGCCCTGGCTGGGATGATTTAGTTGGGGTTGGTCCTGCCTTGAGCAGGGGGTTGGACTAGATGACCTCCTGAGGTCCCTTCCAACCCTAATCTTCTATGATTCTGTGATCTAGGGAATGACGGGGAAGAAGAGCGTTATGAAATAGTTTGGGTAGTGTTGCTTTTAAAAATGAGTACAATGTGATTTGCTAATGCTTTGTGATGCATGCTGCATTTTTATGTGTGTCCAGAAAGGCAACGAGGCTGGAGCTAGCGTTCCTCTGTTTGTTAATTATGTGGTAGGGCTATATTTGTGTAATTATGTCTGTAGCTGTTATGGTTCAGAAGGAAACCTTCCAAATGTGACCTGAGAGCAACTGAGGCAGCCAAGTCTACTTGAGTTTGCAGAGAGCCTGAAACGATAGCTTGACGTGGGAACTCCCCGATTTATTTTAATGGGCCACAGCTGCAATATTAGCAAAGCACTCAGGGCAAAAGGAGCAACAGCTGCACATGCCATTCCTCAGTCCCCTCTGAGCTAGCCAATGCCACTAACACAGGGCCAGGTTGGAAGTGGTGCCTGTAAGAGGGAAGGCTCTGTATCCCATTCCTTGACACAAACGCTCCGCTGAGCCAGCACATCCTCAGCTGGGCTGGATTTCACTTGGCATCCTAGAGGTGAAAGGCTGCATAGTCTGCTGCCCAGTCTCTCTGGAGGAGCCTTTCACCCTGATCTGGAGCTAGGTTGGGGACCTAGAGATGAAAGGCTCCATATTCCATTCCCCAGATGCCCTGAGCTCTGAAGCTCATAGGAAAGAACCCCAAACTTGTCCTTCGTCCTGATCTCATTTCTCTTGCCTAGTGGACAGTTTTGCCCCACATGCTGCAACGCATTGTCCAGTTTTTAGGAACGGAATTTATGAAGCCGGCTGGGCAATGAGTCCCGATCCCTCCCCTCCAGCACACCTCCCGTTAAGTAACATTCACACGAACAAAAGGAAGAAACACGGCAGGAGTCACTTTATTTTACGCTTCGGATAATTTTGTTGATACAAAGTTATTTATGTGAAATTGGAGTCTTTGGTCGCAGCTTCTAGTAAAGACGAGCCCTTGAGAAAACTGACTTGGCTAATTCATAGCCAGAAGTAACAACAGGCACAAAATAAAACTACACACAATCCTATGTGACTGAGAAAACACACTGAGGCTCTTCCCCCACCCTTTTCACCTGTGATCTGTGCAGATCACTGAAGGGTGGTGATCTCTGCCTGCTGTGTAAGGGTTACTTCCCAATCCCAGAGCTGATTTTATGTCTGGGAGTGAGCCACCGAACTCTTGCCTAAAATCCCAGCTTGCAGAGGCGTAATCACAGCGCTCCCTGAGCAAACCTCTTGTTCCCATGTGACAGGAGAGTGGAACCAGAGCGACGCATGCACTATGAGGTAGGGGTGTCATTCGCTCATGCACATATACTCGTGCGAGTGCAAATAGCAATGCACCTGTGTTAGCGCGGGGAGTAGCAACGGAGGCACGGTGGAGCCCTGTTAAGTACAAACCCGCCTGAAACTGGTGTGTATGTTACTCCTGGGGGAATTCTGCACCACTGTGCAATGCAGAATTTGCACAAAAATTAATGTTGTGCACACAGAATTTCCTTTCCTCCCCCCGAGTAGAAATGGGCTGCAGAGCTGCTGGCCACCACTATGGGCTTCTGGACCCGGCAGAGCCCAGCTCGCACATAGAGGACATTGCTGGTAAGAGGTGGGGGAGGAACTGGAGGGTTCCCAGCAGCAGCAGTTCCCCGCACCCCATATAAGAAGGAGGCAGCGTGCAGGAAACTCCACACAAGCTCGGGACCCAGCATCAGGCTGTTTGTCCCTCTGGATTCCTGGGCTCTGCGGGGAGCGGGTGCGAGTGTCTGGCCCCTCTCCTTGGCTCTGCCGGGAAGGGGGCAGAGAAATGGGGAATTTTTTGTGTGTCTGTGTTGTTACAGGTATTTTGAAATAAATTATGAAAATAATTGAAACTGGTGTGATTATATCGTGTTATTTTGATAAATAATATATGTGATATTTTGCAGAATTTTAAAATATTCTGCCCAGAATTTTTAATTTTTTGGTGCAGAATCCCCCTGGGAGTAATAGTATGTGCTCAGCATGGCTCGGCTGGGTGGGGATGCTGCAGCGTTGATCCTTCTAGTCAAAGAGTGAAAAAATGCTCTGTCCATGCTGGCTCAGGAAATGCTTTTCCAGCCATGTTAGCTGCAAACCCGTTGGCATCCGGTTTTCTGGAAGCCCATGGTACGATCATTATGGTAGATTGCAGGGTTGTGTCTCTGTATCTTAATCCTAGTTGCTATTCCTAAGGGCAGACTGGGCCTCACTAAACACCCTGCACTGCAAAGCCACTACGACTACTGTAAAATACTAACCCTAAATATACCCCCGACAACCCCAATTCTTAGCAATACTGCAAGGCAGCGAGCGGGCCCTTAGGTATTCCTGGGAGCTCCCTATTTCAGATCACTGGTTAGAAGGCGGCAGGGGGACTTCAGTAGGTGGGTTTGGATTGTCGTTGAATTTCATGTCACGGCAGAACAAGACGCTTTTCTTGCCCAGGCCCAGCTGGTACTGCCATATGTAGATCTTCTCTCTTGGCTGCAGGGTCAGGCTGACAGACTCTTCCACGTCGGTGGCCTCGCTCCAGTTCTCCTTCTCCGTGTTGACGCTTTTCCCGCCGTATTGAGTAGTGAGGGAGAACTGGTACTTGGCAATGGCTTCGGTGAGGGCTCCTGACTGGTATGATGCTGAGATGCTCACGCTCCAGTTGTGCTCTATGCTGCTCATCTTCTCCTTGGCATAGCCCACCTTCCTGGTGATCTTCTTGTTCCAGGTGATGGGCGTGTTGGAATCATTGGAGATGGTCTTGATGGCCTCCCAGGTGCCGAAAGCTGAACCCTGGGTGATAGCCAACCCACCAGGGAGGAAGTTGACCACATCCGGGTGGAAGGAATAGGTTACGGCATCCACGTTCTCGTGAAAATTGGTGGTTCGATAATACTGGATCCCCCATTCGTCATGGGGCTTGACAAAATAATAATGGCCCCTGACACCCCAGTAATAGAGGCCATCTCTGCAGGACGGGTGGAGGCTGTATTCGACAGCATCAGAATCGGTGTTCATGTTGGTGACCTTGCGGTAGACACCTTTGCTCTGGAAGACAATGTAGAAGTGCCCAAAGGCTGAGAGATAATGGTCTCCTCCCTGGCAATTGGGGTGGAGATTGTAGACTACGGCTGCTGTGTCCATGTTCATGTTGGACACACGGCGATAAGCCCCTCCTTTGATGATGTAGAAGAGGTCATCCTGGTAGGCGAGATAGTGCTCCCCGCCCTGGCAGGAGGGGTGCAGACTATACACGTTCAGATCTTTTCCTTGGTTGAAATTGGTCGACCTCATGTAGCAGCCCAGGTCTGAGCGGACGATGTAGTAATATTCGCCCACTCCGCAGAAATCGACCCCCGGGGCTTTGCTCTTGGGGACTATTGCAGGCATGGTGTTCAGCACTAGAAGATAAAATAGTTTCTTCCCATTAATTATTTTGTATTGGAGTGGCACCTAGAGCCCGCAGCTGGGATCACAGCCCTATTCTGCTAGACATTTTACATACATGTGGTAAGAGAGGGTCCCAGCTGAGAAGAGATTACAATCTCCATAAGACAGCATGGTGGGGCCTATGGCTAGGGTGACCAGATGAAACGGAGAAAACATCGGGACACATGGGAGAAGCAAAAAAAAAGAATAATGGCTGGAGTTCCCGAAGCAAAAAACACCCAAAAAAACACCGGAACGGCCAAAGCCACAATATCGGGACAAATGGCATCCCGACCGTGCGTCGGTCGGGATGTGGGACAAAGACCTAAAAATCGGGACAATCCCGAATTTATTGGGATGTCTGGTCACCCTACCTACGGCTGTGATGAACAGGACCCTATCCCGGGATAAGGGCTGGGGAGCTGAGGTCAGGGTGGGGAGAAGCAGCTCTAAACGATACCATTAAGAACAAGACTTTGCCCTTCTTCAGTCCCTGACGCTTTAGGCTCCCAAACCCGCTGCAACGTTCAAATCAAAGTTTTCAGAAATGGCCTCTGGGTTTGGGGGGGCCAGCTCAGAACTTGATTTTTGGGGGATAGTTGCACTCAAGGCTTCCCGATGCTAGCTGGAGAATGGGGGATCAGCGCTCCGAGAAAGCAAGCCAGGGTACTGAGAGCACCCCAATGATCAGGAGTCAGGCTGGCAAATGTTCCCAACGAGATAAAGGAGCATTTTTCCCATGGTACAGGGCGATATGGGCAGCATGGGCTATGGCTTAACCTTTGTTCCCCCCTCGCTTGGGACCCCCCTTCCCCCAGTCCCCTCAGGATCCCTGTTCCCCGGGAACCCCTTCCCCCAATCCCCTGAGGATCCCCCTTCCTGGGGACCACCCTTCCCCCAATCTCCTTAGGGTCACCCCTTCCCAGGGACCACCCTTCGCCCATCTCCTCAGGATCCCCCTTCGCAGGAACTCCCCTTCCCCGTATCCTCTCAGGATCCCCCTTCCAAGGGACCCCCCCTTCCCCTCATGATCCCCCTTCCCGGGGAACCACCCTTCCCCCATTCCCTCAGGATCACCGTTCCCAGGGACTCTCCTTCCCTCCCATCAGGATCCCCCTTTCCTGGGACCCCCTTCTCCCCCAGTCCCCTCAGGATGACTGACAGAAATATAGCCAGTTGCTCTTGTGGATCAATATTAAAAATGTTCATGAGCCCAAACAGCCATGCTAACCAGCTAACCAGATGAGCTGAAGGAAAGCAGCACAGGGCAGGACGGAGACATACATACCCCCCTCTTGGGAAGCAATTAATATGGTGGCGTGTGCACCGTCCACAGCAAATGTGCTGCACACACATTCATCTAGGAGGCCCTGTATTGATATCCACTAGCTGGAGGGAATGGCACATATCCCCCACCAGTCGTTACTTGTTGCATGCCTTTTCTGGCTCTGATTTGGTAACCACATTCCATACCAGTCTGGACGTGACAGCACTCCCTGCCTGTACCAGGACACAACCCCAGCGTATCTTGTCTTTGTTCCCTCCCGCCTTGTGAAATAGCTCAATGTGAGAGAACAGCACGGTGGGGGAAAGCAGACCAAAACAATGAGGTCAGCACAGCATTAAGGTTCCTTAGTGCTTTGTCGTCCTCTCGCAGTGACATTGCCTCTTTGTTCTACTGCCTGGGGACACACCGGGTAATGACCTCAGTCCCAATGGCCCGCCACTCCCACAGCTTACGGCTATGCAATTCTCCATAGGGGTTCTCCCATCGCTGAAATTCATCCGCCTCCCCAAAGGGCACAGCTAGGATAGCGGAAGAATGCAGAATCCTCCCTGTTCCATCTGGGGATTTCGATTTGTGTGCAAATGCAAAGTCTTTGAGATTGCAATTCCATGGCATGGACAGGCAGAGTCAGACCAGTCCAACGAGGCAAACGAGGCCACTGCCTCATGCCTGTCAGGTTTAGAAAAGGGAGCCAACCAGCGGCGAGGGAAACCTGTAACGGAGGAGCAGTACCGCGTTGTTTCTAGTCACAACATCTATGTACATGTGACATCGCCTCTTTGTTCTACTGCCTGGAGACACACCGGGTAATAACCCCAGTCCCAATCTTTGACAATGACTCTACAGTAGACAGGAAACCAGATCCCCAGGAGAAGCTAGGAGAGTCTGTCTTTAGCAATCTTTAGTATACATATCAGCCCCTTAACTAGGCCCCGCTGACAGGGCGGGGCAAAGGGGGCAACTGCCCAGAGGCCCAGGCAATTTAAAAGGGCATGGGGGACCCCGGCTCAAGACGGTGCAGAAGGAGCCAGGAATGGGCTGGGGGAACGAGGACCGGCAGGAAGAAAGGAAGCAGGAAAAACAATGAACAGAGACACGGGGGTGGAGCTTTGTAGCCTTCAGGGGGAGCTGCGAGCCCAGGCTCAGCAGCCGCTCCTTCCCCAGCTGGGGCCTGCACCAGGGACAGACTTTCATTGAAAGTCTTTGTGTGCCCACCCCGGGGGGACTTTCTCCAGCTGGACCCAGCCCCGGGCTCTGCCGCCCCGGCCCGGAGCTGTAGGCACCAGGTGCCCCCCAGCTGAGATCATGGCCCTATTCTGCTAGGCATTTTACAAACATGTAGTAAGAGAGGGTCCCAGCCGAGAAGAGATTACAATCTCCATAAACCAGCATGAACCTGCGATGAACAGGACTCTATTCCAGGAGGAGGGCTGGAGAGCTGAGATCAGGGTGGGGAGGAGCAGCTCTAAACGATACCTTTAAGAACAAGACTTTGCCCTTCTTCAGTCCCTGATGCTTTAGGCTCCCAAACCCACTGCAACATTCAAACCAAAGTTTTCAGAAATGGCCTCTGGGTTTGGGGGGGCCAGCTCAGAACTTGATTTTGGGGCGATAGTTGCACTCAAGGCTTCCCGATGCTAGCTGGAGAATGGGGGATCAGCGCTCCAAGAAAGCAAGCCAAGGTACTGAGAGCACCCCAACGATCAGGAGTCAGGCTGATAAATGTTCCCAACAAGATAAAGGAGCAATGTTCCCATAGTTCAGGGGGATATGAACAGCATGGGCTATGGCTTAACCTTCGTTCCCCCCTCATGTGGGACCCCCCCTTCCCATTCTCTCAGGATCCCCCTTCCTGGGGGCTGCCATTCCCCCAATCCCCTGAGGATCCCCCTTCCTGGGGACTGCCCTTCCCCCAATCCCCTCAGGATCCCTTTTCCAGGGAACCCCCTTCCCCTAATCCCCTCAGCACCCCCCTTCTCGGGGACTGCCCTTCCCCCAATCCCCTCAGGATCCCACTTCCAGAGGACCCCCTTCCCCCAATCCCTTCAGCATCCCCCTTCACAGGGACCTCCCCTTTCCCCAATCCTTCAGGATCCCCCCTTCTTGGGGACCACCCTTCCCCCATTCCCTCAGGATCCCAAGTAGCCTTGAACAAGGGATGGGGGGGACCCCGGCTGGGATTCATGAGCCCTAGATTCTCATCCTGGCTCAACCACTGACCTCTTGTAGGCGGCTTCAGTTTTGTTTGCCTCAGTTTCCCCCCCTGTAAAACAACACCCACCTTCTTTGTACAAACCTTTGGAACGTATAGGAGAGAAGAGCCTTGTCTGAACTCCGCTTTGGTGCATTTCCTACCATTCCTCTCTACTTGCTAAACTGCTGAACAATCCTGCCTGGATTATACCAGTGCCCTTCTCCCATGCTCTCCCACTCACCCGAGTGCTGGTGCCTCTGTTTCCCCTGGAGAATTGATCCAGCTGTCTGCACGAGCTGGCCTCCCCCTGGCTGCATAGGAGTTAAAAGAAGAGGGAACTGGTGGCAGAGAAATATCTGACGTTAAGTATTTCATAATCCAGGCCCACAAGAAGCGGCAACGCCCCATCGAAAGGGGAAGCTTTGCCCTGACCCACGGCAGGGTGGTTGGGACATACTCTGCTCACACTTATCACAATGACCTGCCCCTCGCTGTGCACTAGGGTCCCCATCCCAGTGCCCTCCGGGATTCTGGGGGGGGGCAGTGACTAGCACTGGGTGGCGTCCCGGTGCCGGGTCAGGATGTCACATCCTCATGGCACCGTGGGAGGCAGATTTCCTCAATTCTGCGATGCAACCCGGGCAGCAGAATTAACCCACATTGCCAGGGCAGAGGTAATGAGCATGAGTGGCTGGGCGCTTTGTAGAAAAATGCACAAACATCAGCACAGAACAGGGCACAGCACCCCTTCCTGAGTCACCCATCCCACTCTCTGCCCCCCAGCACCATGCTGGGGCATTTGGGTCAGCTCTAATTCCAAGGGTGGAATGCCCCCTACTGCATCCCCTCTCACCCTCTGCCAAAGCGCACCCCTTAGGGTTACTGATCCAAATTTGGGATTATTTGACCCAGGGGTTCCTGAGATACAGGCTGCCTGGAAAAAAATACCAGCTTTTCTCACCGTTGATGTATTTTTGCAACTTATTCTTTTTTTGCCCAGACCTGGGAGGTTGAACCACAGCTCTGGTGCTGGCATGGTGGTCTCGCTCCTTTGAGGAATACCCCCTGTGAGTGCATGGCACCCCCCGCAGGTCTTTGCGGGAGCAGGAATCAAAGCCTAACCTGCGTGAGAGTTTCGTTCTCCGGGGAGGCAGGTCCCTTAACTCGTCAGAGGTGCCGGTTTTGCTGCAAGGGGTGTTCCGGAAGGGCGCCGTATACTGCTGCGCAGCCGGAACGCTGCATTGCTGTTGGTTTTTTGTCAGTGAATATTTATCCTCTTCCCTGGCAGCCGCATCACCCCAGCGCAGGGAGAGGCTGAACTCTGGAGGGGCATCGGCATCCCCAAAGGAGCATGTCCTCCAGGGGCCATGTCGGTGATTAACTGATTGACACCGATCACCCGGACCCAACTGGGGAGTCCAACCCTGTCAAGGTTCCTCCCCCACTCTGAACTCTAGGGTACAGATGTGGGGACCTGCATGAAAAACCTCCTAAGCTTATCTTTACCAGCTTAGGTCAAAACTTCCCCAAGGTACAAAATATTCCACCCGTTGTCCTTGGACTGGCCGCTACCACCACCAAACTAATACTGGTTACTGGGGAAGAGATGTTTGGACGTGTCTTTCCCCCCAAAATACTTCCCAAAACCCTGCACCCCACTTCCTAGACAAGGTTTGGTAAAAAGCCTCACCAATTTGCCTAGGTGACTACAGACCCAGACCCTTGGATCTTAAGAACAATGAACAATCCTCCCAACACTTGCACCCCCCCTTTCCTGGGAAATGTTGGATAAAAAGCCTCACCAATTTGCATAGGTGACCACAGACCCAAACCCTTGGATCTGAGAACAATGAAAAAGCATTCAGTTTTCTTACAAGAAGACTTTTAATAAAAATAGAAGTAAATAGAAATAAAGAAATCCCCCCTGTAAAATCAGGATGGTAGATATCTTACAGGGTAATTAGATTAAAAAACATAGAGAACCCCTTTAGGCAAAACCTTAAGTTACAAAAAAGATACACAGACAGAAATAGTTATTCTATTCAGCACAATTCTTTTCTCAGCCATTTAAAGAAATCATAATCTAACACATACCTAGCTAGATTACTTACTAAAAGTTCTAAGACTCCATTCCTGGTCTATCCCTGGCAAAGACCAGCATATAGACAGACACAGACCCTTTGTTTCTCTCCCTCCTCCCAGCTTTTGAAAGTATCTTGTCTCCTCATTGGTCATTTTGGTCAGGTGCCAGCGAGGTTACCTTTAGCTTCTTAACCCTTTACAGGTGAGAGGAGCTTTCCCCTGGCCAGGAGGGATTTCAAAGGGGTTTACCCTTCCCTTTATATTTATGACATGCCCCCCAAATCTCAGCTAGGGTGAAACACTGGCTGGGATTTCTTCCTGGAGCTCTAGGAAAAACAGAGTTAATAAGACACATGCATCTCTAAATACACTACCAAGTACATAAAGACTAACAATATTTTCCACATCTCAAGGACGATTTTAACCAGTTGATTCTGGGAAACTTTCACGGGAGAGTGCGTCAGCCACTTTGTTAGAAGCTCCTGAGATGTGTTGGATGTCGAAATCAAAATCTTGGAGAGCTAAACTCCACCGAAGAAGTTTTTTGTTAATTTCTTTGACGGTGTGAAGCCACTTTAGTGCAGCATGGTCGGTTTGCAGGTGGAAACGCCGTCCCCAAACATATGGGCGTAGCTTTTCCAGAGCGTAGACAATGGCATAACATTCTTTTTCAGTGACTGACCAGTTGCTTTCCCTCTCAGACAGTTTTTTGCTGAGAAACACTACAGGGTGGAATTCTTGATCAGGTCCTTTCTGCATTAAAACTGCTCCCACACCACGCTCGGACGCATCTGTGGTTACTAGGAACGGTTTGTCAAAGTCTGGGGCCCTTAGTACAGGGTCAGACATGAGTGTTGCTTTAAGCTTGTTAAAGGCCTTCTGACACTTTTCGGTCCACTGAACAGCATTTGGCTGTTTCTTTTTGGTTAGGTCTGTCAGTGGGGCAGCGATTTGGCTGTAGTGCGGTACAAATCGTCTGTAATAACCGGCCAAGCCTAAGAAGGATTGAACCTGTTTCTTTGACTTTGGGACAGGCCACTTTTGGATAGCATCCACTTTGGCCTGTAGGGGGCTGATAGTTCCTTGACCCACCTGGTGTCCAAGGTAAGTCACTCTGTTTAGGCCTATTTGACACTTCTTAGCCTTAACAGTTAGTCCTGCCTCCCTTATGCGCTCAAGGACTTTTTGTAGATGTTCCAGGTGGTCTGCCCAGGAATCCGAAAATATGGCCACGTCGTCAAGGTAGGCGACTGCATATTCTCCTAATCCCGCTAGGAGACCATCTACAAGTCTTTGGAAAGTGGCGGGTGCATTTCGCAGCCCGAAAGGGAGTACATTAAATTCATACAGCCCGAGATGTGTGATGAAGGCTGACCTTTCCTTGGCAGATTCATCTAGCGGTACCTGCCAGTACCCCTTGGTTAAGTCCAAGGTAGAGATGAACTGGGCCCGTCCCAGTTTCTCTAATAGTTCATCTGTGCGTGGCATTGGATAATTGTCTGGGCGAGTTACAGCATTTAGCTTACGGTAGTCCATGCAAAAATGTATTTCCCCATCTGGTTTGGGAACTAGAACCACTGGAGATGCCCATGCACTTTCAGAGGGGCGGGTTACACCCATCTGTAACATATCCTGGATCTCCCGTTCTATAGCAGTTTTAGCTTGAGGAGACACCCGGTAAGGTTGGACCCTAATTGGGTGAGCATTACCTGTGTCAATGGAGTGGTATGCCCGTTCAGTCAGTCCTGGGGTGGCTGAGAACGTTGGCGCGTAGCTAGTGCACAGCTCCTGGATCTGCTGTCGCTGCATACGCCCAAGGGTCATGGAGAGGTTCACCTCTTCCACACCACCAGCACATTTCCCTTCGTAGTAGACACCTTCAGGCCACTCAGCGTCGTCTCCTCCATGGGCTGTAAACTGACAAACCTTTAATTCTCTGGAATAAAAGGGCTTTAGAGAATTAATATGGTACATCTTAGGCTTTCGGTTGGAGGTGGGGAATGCTATGAGATAATTAACAGCTCCCAGGCGCTCCTGGACCATGAATGGCCCTTCCCACGATGCTTCCATTTTATGGGCCTGGAGCGCCTTTAAGACCATGACCTGGTCTCCTACTTTGAAGGAACGCTCTCTGGCATGTTTATCATACCAGGCTTTTTGCTCTTTTTGAGCATCCTGTAAGTTTTCTCTAGCAAGGGCTAAAGAGGTTCGGAGGGTGTTTTGTAGGTTGTTTACAAAGTCCAGAATGTTAGTTCCTGGAGAAGGTGTAAATCCCTCCCATTGCTGCTTCACCAACTGCAATGGCCCCTTAACCTCACGGCCATATACAAGTTCAAATGGGGAAAACCCTAAACTGGGATGTGGTACAGCTCTGTAGGCAAAGAGCAACTGTTGCAACACTAGGTCCAAATCATTGGAGTGCTCACTTACGAATGTACGTATCATGGCCCCCAAAGTTCCATTAAACTTCTCCACCATGCCATTTGTTTGATGGTGGTAAGGAGTGGCAACCAAGTGATTTACCCCATGAGCTTCCCAAAGGTTTTTCATAGTTCCTGCCAGGAAATTAGTCCCTGCATCTGTGAGGATGTCGGAGGGCGAACCTACCCTGGCAAAAATGTCTGCTAGTGCCTGGCACACACTTTTAGCCTTGGTGTTGCTTAGAGCTACTGCTTCCGGCCATCAGGTGGCAAAATCCATGAAAGTCAGTATGTACTGCTTTCCTCTGGGTGTCTTTTTCGGAAAAGGACCCAGAATATCCACAGCTACTCACTGAAATGGAACTTCAATGATGGGGAGTGGCTGGAGAGGGGCTTTGACCTGGTCTTGGGGTTTTCCTACTCTTTGGCACACCTCACAAGACTGGACATAGGTAGAAACATCCTTGCCCATTCCCTCCCAGTGGAATGACCTCCCCAAACGGTCTTTGGTCCTGTTCACCCCAGCATGGCCACTAGGGTGATCGTGGGCTAAGCTCAAGAGCTTGGCCCGGTATTTAGTTGGAACTACCAACTGTCTCTGAGGATGCCAGTCTTCCTGGTGTCCCCCAGAAAGAGTTTCCTTGTATAAAAGTCCTCTTTCTACAACAAACCTGGATCGATTAGAAGAGCTGAGAGGCGGTGGGTTGCTCTGTGCCGCCGTCCAAGCTCTCTGGAGGCTTTCATCTGCTTCCTGTTCGGTCTGGAACTGTTCCCTTGATGCTGGAGACATCAGTTCCTCATTGGATTGTGGACCTAGGCTTGGTCCCTCTGGAAGCGATATAGGGGATGGAGCTGTTTCTGTTGACTGTGAACCGCTCTCCGCTGGTGCACTAGGTTGGGATTCAGGCTCCGGCTGAGCCTCTTGGGTCGGGTTATCGGCTGCTGCTAGTTCAGGTTCGGTGGGGCCCTCTGGTGTTGAGGTTGCAAGTACTGGATTCAGAGCTGACACGGGGTCTGGTGTTGGTTGTTCGGCTGGTTCTGGTTCTGGGACTGGTTCCGCCTGGGTTTCTGGGACTGGATCCACTACTGCTGTTGCAGACATTGGCCTGGGGTCTGGGTCCACCACCTCTGACCGGGCCCTGATAGAAGTTTCCGGAACAGAGCTAGGCCTCACGGCTTGTTTAGCCTGGCTGCGGGTGACCGTTCCCACCCTCTTGGCCTGCTTCACATGATTGGCCAAGTCTTCCCCCAACAGCATGGGGATGGGATAATCATCATAGACTGCAAAAGTCCACGTTCCTGACCAGCCCTTGTACTGGATAGGCAACTTGGCTGTAGGCAAATTGAAAGAGTTGGACTTGAAGGGTTGAATCGTCACTTGGATCTCTGGGTTGATTAAATTGGGGTCTGTCATAAATATAAGGGGAAGGGTAAACCCCTTTGAAATTCCTCCTGGCCAGGGGAAAGCTCCTCTCACCTGTAAAGGGTTAAGAAGCTAAAGGTAACCTCGCTGGCACCTGACCAAAATGACCAATGAGGAGACAAGATACTTTCAAAAGCTGGGAGGAGGGAGAGAAACAAAGGGTCTGTGTCTGTCTGTATGCTGTGCTTGGCCAGGGATAGACCAGACATGTCATTTACCCGACATGCCTACCACATTGTGAAACATTGGGATGCCTGGATATCAGGAGCAAGTGTTGAATCTCCAGTAAATTTGCCCTTCCTAATGCAAATGGAACAATTCTTAGAGGGTGTTCCTGAGGAAATAGAAAGATACATCCTAGATGGGAAACCCAAAACTGTAATCGAGGCAGGAGAGATTGGAGCCAGATGGGTGGAGGTGGCAGAGAAGAAGAAAACTGGTCGCAGTTGGAGCGGAGACCAGAAGGGACCACCCCAGACCACACCCTATTACCGGGGGCCGCCCAAGGCCCCACCTACCTCCCAAAGAACCCTCCAGACCCCTTATCGTCCTGCCACCCCGTTCTCCAGCAACCCTCCTCGCCCCAGTGACCCGTCAGCTGGACGATGTTTTAAATGTAACGAGCTGGGGCATGTAAAGGCCAACTGCCCCAAGAACCCCAACAGATTACAGTTCATTGCACCGGAATCACACCAGAGGTCCACAGGCCCAGATACCTCCCAGATACCCTTGGAGCGGAGGGAAACTGTGAGTGTGGGCGGGAAGAAGGTCACCGCGTGGAGGGACACCGGAGCACAAGTGTCAGCTATCCATGCTTCCTTAGTGGACCCCAATTTAATCAACCCAGAGATCCAAGTGACGATTCAACCCTTCAAGTCCAACTCTTTCAATTTGCCTACAGCCAAGTTGCCTGTCCAGTACAAGGGCTGGTCAGGAATGTGGACTTTTGCAGTCTATGATGATTATCCCATCCCCATGCTGTTGGGGGAAGACTTGGCCAATCATGTGAAGCAGGCCAAGAGGGTGGGAATGGTCACCCGCAGCCAGGCTAAACAAGCCGTGAGGCCTAGCGCTGTTCCGGAAACTTCTATCAGGACCCAGTCAGAGGTGATGGACCCGGACCCCAGGCCAATGTCTGCAACAGCAGTAGTGGATCCAGTCCCAGAGACCCAGACGGAACCAGTCCCAGAACCGGAACCAGCCGAACAACCAACACCAGACCCCGTGCCAGCACTGAATCCAGTACTTGCAACCTCAACACCAGAGGGCCCCACCGAACCTGAACTGGCAGCAGCCGATAACCCTACACAAGAGGCTCAGCCGGAGCCTGAATCCCAACCTAGTGCACCAGCGGAGAGCGGTTCACAGTCAACAGAAACAGCTCCATCCCCTATATCGCTTCCAGAGGGACCAAGCTTAGGTCCACAATCCAATGAGGAACTGATGTCCCCAGCATCAAGGGAACAGTTCCAGACCGAACAGGAAGCAGATGAAAGCCTCCAGAGAGCTTGGACGGCGGCATGGAGCAACCCACCGCCTCTCAGCTCTTCTAATCGATCCAGGTTTGTTGTAGAAAGAGGACTTTTATACAAGGAAACTCTTTCTGGTGGACACCAGGAAGACTGGCATCCTCAGAGACAGTTGGTAGTTCCAACTAAATACCGGGCCAAGCTCTTGAGCTTAGCCCACGATCACCCTAGTGGCCATGCTGGGGTGAACAGGACCAAAGACCGTTTGGGGGGGTCATTCCACTGGGAGGGAATGGGCAAGGATGTTTCTACCTATGTCCAGTCTTGTGAGGTGTGCCAAAGAGTGGGAAAACCCCAAGACCAGGTCAAAGCCCCTCTCCAGCCACTCCCCATCATTGAAGTTCCATTTCAGTGAGTAGCTGTGGATATTCTGGGTCCTTTTCCGAAAAAGACAGCCAGAGGAAAGCAGTACATACTGACTTTCATGGATTTTGCCACCCGATGGCCGGAAGCAGTAGCTCTAAGCAACACCAGGGCTAAAAGTGTATGCCAGGCACTAGCAGACATTTTTGCCAGGGTAGGTTGGCCCTCCGACATCCTCACAGATGCAGGGACTAATTTCCTGGCAGGAACTATGAAAAACCTTTGGGAAGCTCATGGGGTAAATCACTTGGTTGCCACTCCTTACCACCATCAAACAAATGGCATGGTGGAGAAGTTTAATGGAACTTTGGGGGCCATGATACGTAAATTCGTAAATGAGCACTCCAATGATTGGGACCTAGTGTTGCAGCAGTTGCTCTTTGTCTACAGAGCTGTACCACATCCCAGTTTAGGGTTTTCCCCATTTGAACTTGTATATGGCCGTGAGGTTAAGGGGCCATTGCAGTTGGTGAAGCAGCAATGGGAGGGATTTACACCTTCTCCAGGAACTAACATTCTGGACTTTGTAACCAACCTACAAAACACCCTCCGAACCTCTTTAGCCCTTGCTAAAGAAAACTTACAGGATGCTCAAAAAGAGCAAAAAGCCTGGTATGATAAACATGCCAGAGAGCGTTCCTTCAAAGTAGGAGACCAGGTCATGGTCTTAAGGGCGCTCCAGGCCCATAAAATGGAAGCATCGTGGGAAGGGCCATTCATGGTCCAGGAGCGCCTGGGAGCTGTTAATTATCTCATAGCATTCCCCACCTCCAACCGGAAGCCTAAGGTGTACCATATTAATTCTCTAAAGCCCTTTTATTCCAGAGAATTAAAGGTTTGTCAGTTTACAGCCCAGGGAGAAGATGATGCTGAGTGGCCTGAAGGTGTCTACTACGAAGGGAAATGTGCTGGTGGTGTGGAAGAGGTGAACCTCTCCATGACCCTTGGGCGTATGCAGCGACAGCAGATCCAGGAGCTGTGCACTAGCTACGCGCCAACGTTCTCAGCCACCCCAGGACTGACTGAACGGGCATACCACTCCATTGACACAGGTAATGCTCACCCAATTAGGGTCCAACCTTACCGGGTGTCTCCTCAAGCTAAAACTGCTATAGAACGGGAGATCCAGGATATGTTACAGATGGGTGTAATCCGCCACTCTGAAAGTGCATGGGCATCTCCAGTGGTTCTAGTTCCCAAACCAGATGGGGAAATACGTTTTTGCGTGGACTACCGTAAGCTAAATGCTGTAACTCGCCCAGACAACTATCCAATGCCACGCACAGATGAACTGTTAGAGAAACTGGGACGGGCCCAGTTCATCTCTACCTTGGACTTAACAAAGGGGTACTGGCAGGTACCGCTAGATGAATCTGCCAAGGAAAGGTCAGCCTTCATCACACATCTCGGGCTGTATGAATTTAATGTACTCCCTTTCGGGCTGCGAAATGCACCCGCCACTTTCCAAAGACTTGTAGATGGTCTCCTAGCGGGATTAGGAGAATATGCAGTCGCCTACCTTGACGATGTGGCCATATTTTCGGATTCCTGGGCAGACCACCTGGAACATCTACAAAAAGTCCTTGAGCGCATAAGGGAGGCAGGACTAACTGTTAAGGCTAAGAAGTGTCAAATAGGCCTAAACAGAGTGACTTACCTTGGACACCAGGTGGGTCAAGGAACTATCAGCCCCCTACAGGCCAAAGTGGATGCTATCCAAAAGTGGCCTGTCCCAAAGTCAAAGAAACAGGTTCAATCCTTCTTAGGCTTGGCCGGTTATTACAGACGATTTGTACCGCACTACAGCCAAATCGCTGCCCCACTGACAGACCTAACCAAAAAGAAACAGCCAAATGCTGTTCAGTGGACCGGAAAGTGTCAGAAGGCCTTTAACCAGCTTAAAGCGACTCTCATGTCTGACCCTGTACTAAGGGCCCCAGACTTTGACAAACCGTTCCTAGTAACCACAGATGCATCCGAGCGTGGTGTGGGAGCAGTTTTAATGCAGAAAGGACCTGATCAAGAATTCCACCCTGTAGTGTTTCTCAGCAAAAAACTGTCTGAGAGGGAAAGCAACTGGTCAGTCACTGAAAAAGAATGTTATGCCATTGTCTACGCTCTGGAAAAGCTACGCCCATATGTTTGGGGACGGCGTTTCCACCTGCAGACCGACCATGCTGCACTAAAATGGCTTCACACCGTCAAAGAAACTAACAAAAAACTTCTTCGGTGGAGTTTAGCTCTCCAAGATTTTGATTTCGACATCCAACACATCTCAGGAGCTTCTAACAAAGTGGCTGATGCACTCTCCCATGAAAGTTTCCCAGAATCAACTGGTTAAAATCGTCCTTAAGATGTGGAAAATATTGTTAGTCTTTATGTACTTGGTAGTATATTTAGAGATGCATGTGTCTTATTAACTCTGTTTTTCCTAGAGCTCCAGGAAGAAATCCCAGCCAGTGTTTCACCCTAGCTGAGATTTGGGGGGCGTGTCATAAATATAAGGGGAAGGGTAAACCCCTTTGAAATTCCTCCTGGCCAGGGGAAAGCTCCTCTCACCTGTAAAGGGTTAAGAAGCTAAAGGTAACCTCGCTGGCACCTGACCAAAATGACCAATGAGGAGACAAGATACTTTCAAAAGCTGGGAGGAGGGAGAGAAACAAAGGGTCTGTGTCTGTCTGTATGCTGTGCTTGGCCAGGGATAGACCAGGAATGGAGTCTTAGAACTTTTAGTAAGTAATCTAGCTAGGTATGTGTTAGATTATGATTTCTTTAAATGGCTGAGAAAAGAATTGTGCTGAATAGAATAACTATTTCTGTCTGTGTATCTTTTTTGTAACTTAAGGTTTTGCCTAGAGGGGTTCTCTATGTTTTTGAATCTAATTACCCTGTAAGATATCTACCATCCTGATTTTACAGGGGGGATTTCTTCATTTCTATTTACTTCTATTTTCTATTAAAAGTCTTCTTGTAAAAAACTGAATGTTTTTTCATTGTTCTCAGATCCAAGGGTTTGGGTCTGTGGTCACCTATGCAAATTGGTGAGGCTTTTTATCCAACATTTCCCAGGAAAGGGGGGGTGCAAGTGTTGGGAGGATTGTTCATTGTTCTTAAGATCCAAGGGTCTGGGTCTGTAGTCACCTATGCAAATTGGTGAGGCTTTTTACCAAACCTTGTCCAGGAAGTGGGGTGCAGGGTTTTGGGAAGTATTTTGGGGGGAAAGACGCGTCCAAACCGCTCTTCCCCAGTAACCAGTATTAGTTTGGTGGTGGTAGCGGCCATTCCAAGGACCACGGGTGGAATACTTTGTACCTTGGGGAAGTTTTGACCTAAGCTGGTAAAGATAAGCTTAGGAGGTTTTTCATGCAGGTCCCCACATCTGTACCCTAGAGTTCAGAGTGGGGGAGGAACCTTGACAGGGTCCACTAAGGAAGCATGGATAGCTGACACTTGTGCTCCGGTGTCCCTCCACGCGGTGACCTTCTTCCCGCCCACACTCACAGTTTCCCTCCGCTCCAAGGGTATCTGGGAGGTATCTGGGCCTGTGGACCTCTGGTGTGATTCCGGTGCAATGAACTGTAATCTGTTGGGGTTCTTGGGGCAGTTGGCCTTTACATGCCCCAGCTCGTTACATTTAAAACATCGTCCAGCTGACGGATCACTGGGGGGAGGAGGGTTGCTGGAGAACGGGGTGGTGGGACGATAAGGGGTCTGGAGGGTTCTTTGGGAGGTAGGTGGGGCTTTGGGCAGCCCCCGGTAATAGGGTGTGGTCTGGGGTGGTCCCTTCTGGTCTCCGCTCCAACTGCGACCAGTTTTCTTCTTCTCTGCCACCTCCACCCATCTGGCTCCAATCTCTCCTGCCTCAATTACAGTTTTGGGTTTCCCATCTAGGATGTATCTTTCTATTTCCTCAGGAACACCCTCTAAGAATTGTTCCATTTGCATTAGGAAGGGCAAATTTACTGGAGATTCAACACTTGCTCCTGATATCCAGGCATCCCAATGTTTCACATTGTGGTAGGCATGTCAGGTAAATGACATGTCTGGTTTCCACCTTAGGGCTCTGAACCTCCGACGAGACTGCTCGGGTGTTATCCCCATTCTGACTCTCGCCTTGGATTTAAACAGTTCATACTTGTTCATGTGTTCTTTAGGCATTTCAGCTGCCACCTCAGCTAAGGGTCCACTGAGCTGTGGCCTCAGCTCTACCATGTATTGGTCAGTAGAGATGTTGTACCCAAGGCAGGCCCTTTCGAAGTTTTCTAGGAAGGCCTCAGTATCATCGCCTGCCTTGTAGGTGGGGAACTTTCTGGGATGGGAAGTGGTACTTGGAGAAGGATTACTAGGGTTTGTTGGGATATTCTGCTGAGCCTTTATCTTCTCCATCTCCTCCACATACTTCCTCTCTTTTTCCTTCTCCTCCAGTTCTTTGTCCCTTGCTTCCATAGCTCTCCTGTGAGCAGCCGCTTGGTGTTGTTCTGCTTCTCTCGCTGCCTCCCTTTCTTGTTCCTTCTTCAGCTGCATGAGTTCTATCTGTCTTTCATGTTCCCTTTGTCTTTCCTCAGCCTGAAATTTGGCTAATTCGAGCTGTAGTCGAGCCGCGGATTTTGCCATTCTAACCTCTCTGTTTTTAACTAACTTTACACCCGAGGTTTAGAAATAAAAAAACAAAACTTGGCTGTAAAATTTTGCTGTGCTGGAATAGAATACCTATTCTCCGATAGTGATTGTCAGCCTACAGAAAAAGACAATTCCCTTGTCTCTGCTCTGGGCCCAAATTAAAGCAAAAAAACCTCCAACTACTTGGAAACCCGCTTACCCAGCCCAAAGAAAAAGCAAATGGGTAGAACACACACCCCCTATTTACTTTTAGGAAGAAAAGAAAAAAAAAAACCTCTGGGTTGGAAGACTGTGAATTTCCCTGCAGGAGTTAAGTACCCTGCCTCCAGGCAAAGAAAACCTGCAATTCACAAAGATGATCCCCTTTTGTCTCTGCTTGGCCACAGTTTCAGCTTTCAGTTTCAGCTGCTTTCTGGATTTCCTTTCCAAAGGAAAAAAAAATTTCCTTTTTAAAATCTGTATTTCTAGTTCAAAAAATCTCAACTGGATCTCAAAATGATTTCAGGTTAATCCCACCACTGTGCCACCATGTCAAGGTTCCTCCCCCACTCTGAACTCTAGGGTACAGATGTGGGGACCTGCATGAAAAACCTCCTAAGCTTATCTTTACCAGCTTAGGTCAAAACTTCCCCAAGGTACAAAATATTCCACCCGTTGTCCTTGGACTGGCCGCTACCACCACCAAACTAATACTGGTTACTGGGGAAGAGCTGTTTGGACGTGTCTTTCCCCCCAAAATACTTCCCAAAACCCTGCACCCCACTTCCTAGACAAGGTTTGGTAAAAAGCCTCACCAATTTGCCTAGGTGACTACAGACCCAGACCCTTGGATCTTAAGAACAATGAACAATCCTCCCAACACTTGCACCCCCCCTTTCCTGGGAAATGTTGGATAAAAAGCCTCACCAATTTGCATAGGTGACCACAGACCCAAACCCTTGGATCTGAGAACAATGAAAAAGCATTCAGTTTTCTTACAAGAAGACTTTTAATAAAAATAGAAGTAAATAGAAATAAAGAAATCCCCCCTGTAAAATCAGGATGGTCGATATCTTACAGGGTAATTAGATTCAAAAACATAGAGAACCCCTCTAGGCAAAACCTTAAGTTACAAAAAAGATACATAGACAGAAATAGTTATTCTATTCAGCACAATTCTTTTCTCAGCCATTTAAAGAAATCATAATCTAACACATACCTAGCTAGATTACTTACTAAAAGTTCTAAGACTCCATTCCTGGTCTATCCCTGGCAAAGACCAGCATATAGACAGACACAGACCCTTTGTTTCTCTCCCTCCTCCCAGCTTTTGAAAGTATCTTGTCTCCTCATTGGTCATTTTGGTCAGGTGCCAGCGAGGTTACCTTTAGCTTCTTAACCCTTTACAGGTGAGAGGAGCTTTCCCCTGGCCAGGAGGGATCTCAAAGGGGTTTACCCTTCCCTTTATATTTATGACAAACCCCGACCTCCAGGGCAGAGAAGAGTTTGGCTTTAGGAAACCTGAGCTCCTTTGCCACGTAGATTCCAAGGCCAGACGGGACCATTGCGATCATCTGGTCTGACCTACTGTAGAGCACAGGATGGCGAGCTGCCCCAAATTGATTCCTGTTTGAACGAGGGCAGAGCTTTTCAAAAACCAGCTGCCAGGGACTGAGCTGCCACCGCAGCCCTTGGCAAGTGTATCCCTGGAGCTAAGTCCCACCAAGTTGTCTGTTGTCTACTAGAAGTTGCCAGGTCCCGTTAGGTTTTGGGTTGGACTATTCAAAGTACAGTGACACTCCTGTATAACTCTCCTGTCCAAGGGCCTATCCAGTGTCTTTTGTACAGCCCCGTAAGCAGCCTGGTACCCTGTACTGGCCCCCAAAACAGGCGGCGCGCCTGGTACTTGGGTTCTCTACAGCCAGAAGAGTCTTTTGCTGAGATCTCCTGGAATCGCAAGAGCAGCTGCTTGAACTCTTCCCTTTGCCGATCGTTTCCCAGGGCATCTGCCCGCTGAAGCGTGTGACAATGTGGAAATATTCTGTAATATGTTTATGAGGCCTGGATGTGCCTCAGTTTCCCCTATGTGCTGTGTTGTTGCACCATGAGTGGAAGGGGACTGCTGGCTCTCTGGGCAGGCTGAGACACATAAGTGTGGGTGTCCCCTAGCCATCTGACCCTTAGTCTCCATCTCAGGGGAGCATCTGAGAAGACAACCCCGAGGAGCCAACACCTAGCACCCAAGGACTGCGAGGGGCATGGACTGCCCCACCTCTCTGTAGGGAAGTTGAACAACCCCCCAGCAGGAGAAGAAAGGACTGGGAGGTGTGAGGTGGAGGATGAGAGCTGGGGCCTGGGAGGAGTCGGGGCTCTCACCTGGAGGTCAGGCAGCGCTGGAACCAAGGGGTTCCCTTCAGCTTGGCAGGGCTCTGGACTACCCAGCACGGTCTACACTTCACCCTTCATCTCTCTGTGCTACCCTAAGGACATCCTAGGCTGTGTCCAGGTGACTCATGAACCCGACTGTTCTGACAGCGCCGTGTGAGCGTCACTGCCAATGCTGGGCTAGGCGCGTTCATCCCGGCAGCGCGGCCAAGTCTCCGTCGGGGGCTGTCTGTCATGGACTTGCTGGGCAGAGCTCATGGGTTGCAGCAGGGGGGCTTCAGGCCCAGGGGTCCAGTCTAAGGAGATGGCGAAGCCACGTGGATTACCCTGGAGTAAGAGCTAGAGCCTGCGGGGGCCCTCAAATACACAGAGTTACTGGCCCAGCCACGAATGTGAAAGAAAAACCAGCTCTGTGTGCTTTTTATGGGGGTTATTAAAAATCAGTAAACAAGGAAGCCTTTAAAAGCAATTAAACTTCTCACTAAGGCTGGCTCCTTTTCAGCTCTATGAAACTAACCCAATATTAGAAGATACATTGCTCAAATCAGGAAAACAACTGGGGCTGAGCCAGTCAATGAACAAACGGACAGTCCTGTTATATCGAATCAGCAATTGAACAAGTCAGGAAGGGGCAGATTTTTAAAGGAATTTTATTGCCTAGTGGGATTTTCAAATGCACTCATTGAAATCAATGAGAATGAAGCATCCACATGCTTTTGAAAATCCTACTACAAGCCTAAATACCTTTAAAAATCTGGCTCTTAACCGACAGAGCAAGTGATCGAGCCATGAGGTTTGTGCAGGTCGTGGTTACTTCTTAGAGTTACTCATCCAGGAAATGTAAGGAGGCCTCATTTAGCTCCGAGCCCTTCGAAGTTACCGTAGAATTGGGATCTGTCCACAGAGCAATCGGGATGCAGCGTGTGGAGACACTAGCTTTGATCGAACCCGCTCGCTAAAGATAGCAGTGTAGCCAGGGCGCCATGGGCAGTCCCTGGCACAATCCCAGCTGGGACCCTGAAGACATACGCAGGGGGATAACCTCTCTGGCCGTGGCTACACTGATCTTTGCAGGGGCCCAGCTCAACCACAGCTCTACATGTACTGCCCTGACACAGGGCGGACGTCCCCTTGTACAGCTGGCTCCCTGCCCGGACTAATGCCCCTACTTTGGATACAATAGCCGTGAGCAGCAATAAGTCCCCCGTTTCCAGAGGAGAGCGGGTTCCCCAGCAGGTGAGGATGCTCCGGTGCTCTGATGTGCACTAAGAAATGGCATGCAGGGAGCGGCACCAGGCACACAGGGCTGCTAGCGGGGGAAGGAGCTGAGAACAGGCATCATCGGTGCATGGAACAGGCCCTGCAGCAGTGCCACTGGGGGTGGGGAATGGGAACAACCGCTGAGCAGAATGGAGCCGTTCACACGTCTCAGAGCTATTGCTCCAGGCCGGATTATCGACATGGGGTGTCCACTCTGTGCTGCCCAATATACAGTATAGCCGTCCCTTCCCCACCCCCACCCTCTGTTCTCCCTCGTGCCCATTATACAGTATAGCCGCCCCTTCCCCACCCCCACACTCTGCTGCCCTTTGTGCCCATTATACAGTATAGCCGCCCCTTCCCCTTCCCCATCCGTACCCCCACCCTCTGCTGCCCTCTGCACCGTCCGGCCCTCTGCTGGTGAGTCCCCTGGCAAGGAGACCCCTGTACTCCTCTGCTGACGACACCTACGCAACACTGTGCTGGGACAAGGGGTTCCGGGTCCCTGGCGGTGCACATGCGCCTCTGTCCTGTGATCATGCACATGGCGAGGAACCTGAGGCCAGCCAAGATGGGCAGGGCCCCTCCATATTTTCTCCATCACCAAGCTCTGCCCCACTCCTCAAACTGATCTCCAGATCTCCTCATATCACAACCACCGCTCTGCCAAGCTGCTCCGTCTTATCTCCTCACCGTTCGGCTGCACCCAACCCAGGGACTGCAGCTGCCATGCACACGGCTAATTCTTGGTGGTGCTTGCCGATTCCAGGGGGGCAGCGGTAAAGTTGTGTGGGTGTCACAATTTGTGTCCCCCACTCCGTGGTCCAACAAGGACACCCACCCTCAGCCTTCTGGCTCCTCAACTGTCGCCTCCCTTGGGCGGAGACCAGCATCTCTCTCCCTCCTTTGCTAGCTCTATCCCCAGGAATGTCAGCCTGCTTCACTGTGCTCCTCAGAGAGGGTGAAGTGTATAATTACCACAGTCAAACTACCGCTCCCTTCTTTCTAAGAAGCACCTTTATCCTTAAGATCAAAGCATTCCAGAGAAAACAGATCGGAAACCCAAAACCTGCCCCACCAGCAGGTAGGTAGCAGCAGGTCCTGAGTAGCTGCACCACCCGATGCTGTTAGGATGACCGGATGTCCAGATATTATTGGTGCCATTTCGCTATTCGGGGCTGTGTCTTATATATGCCATTATACGCCCGTCAGAAAAAACAAGTGTCCCAATTTTGCACACGTGCTATCTGGGACCCCTAAACATTACGTACACACCCTTTTCCACTGCTGAAAAATACGAACCGCAACCCTGAGTTCAGGGGGCAGGAATCAGCCAAGAAACAGGAACAGGAAGGTAAGACGTGCACGAGTTCACCTCTCGCTCCGACCACGATGTGAGCCGGGGAACAATCTTTGGATTCCCTCCCGGGGGGTTTCTGTGCTCACCGCTTTTGCTGAGAACCAGCACACTCGTGCTGCTGAGAGTCCCTCCTTTGTCCAGGGTGAGTCTAGGAAGTGCCTGTGAGGCTGTGATCAGCCGGGCCTTGCGTAGCCAGAGCAGGTGCATTTGCTTCCATCGCCTGGAACCAGAGCGACGTCTGCACCACCAGGAAAAAGTGCTTCACTTATCACTCTTATCTTAGACCATTGGTGGGAGCCCTTTGCCACTCCTAGTGCTTCTCAAGGTTTGCAAGCTCACCCCAGAGTGAGGCACTGCACAGACCCTGACCAGAAGAGGGGCCCCCCTTGTGCTGGGTGTTGCTAGGATGACCAGATGGCAAGTGTGGAAAATCAGTATGTGTGTGGAGGGGTACTAAGTACCTATATAAGTCAAAGCTCTGAATAGTGGGACGGTCCCAATAATATCTGGGACCCTAGGTATGAGTGAGTTTAGGTGCCTATAGGGTTTGGAGGCAGCTGAGTGGGGGTTTTGTGCCTGATTTTGGGGCCTGATTTTGGGATTCAGGCACCTGACTACCTCTGATGTACCTAAGTCCCTTTGTGACTCTAGCCCCAGGAGACCAGCCTAACCAGGGGCTTTGTTCTGGGGCCTTTAAGTTTTGGATATGAGCTGAGGTGAGGACCTTATGACCTGTTCATCATTACTCCACTCCGGAAGCTGAATTACCCGGGTGACGTGTTAGTTTGTTGGTACGTGTTGGTCCTTCCTTGCCCCGGGCTGTGAAAGCGACCCTATTACTGCCCCAATCGGCAGAGATTAAAGCGTGTCACACTTGGAGCACCATGCTTGGCCACAAGGGGGTGCACAGAGATGGCTCACACTTACTCCGGAGAGGGAACCCCGTCCCTCAGAAATTGCAAGCAATTATACCCTCTACGGTTGGTAACACCGCCCTCACCCATGTTCAAAGTCCAATCCCCTAATTTGAGTAGGGGTCTCTGCTCTTTTCCATTGGACAGTTCTGTTGCTGAGTGGACAGTCCATTGTCGGGTGCTGGATTTGCTCCGGGAGACAGTTAGTTCTACTCCTTGCATTTTTCTTTATTTTCAATGATAACGGGCAATTTCAACTGGTTTTGCAGCTGCTTTTTTAGCCTTCCTTTCAGGTCAGCTTGACCTTGGCCTAAGGCTTCAACTACTTTAATTACTTATGCTAAGCTGGTAATTTATGCTAAATTATAAGAACAAACTTATTAAACATTCATATAAAATAGCATATAAGCCCTTTCTTGTAACAGTCCCCCCTTTGATTTTGTAGGCATCCCTGCCTACTTATTCTACAATTTATTTTGCATAAGCATTTTGTGATAGCCTTGAAAAGAATGGATTAACATAATCTGCAAAAGCTCCCTAATACATGACACTGCATAGCATAATATTATTAGTACAATTAATACAGGAAGGAGAATCTTAAGTAGTAAACTGAATAAACTACTAAGGCATGATGATAAACCTCACCCCGAAAATAGAGTTTGCAACCAATCACTTTCAGGAGCGGTGTAGGCAGCTTGTGCCCCGACTTGGGCATGGGCCTCTGCCCGTACCACTTCCTTATAGACTTTATAGCTATTATTATTTACATACACATAACAAAGGGACCCAATGAGAGCGCAGACCGCTCCCTGGGATGCTAAAAGGTAGTCTAAGGCCAACCTGTTTTGGAGGGAATACGTTCTGAGTTGTTGCACTTTCTTATTTAATGTTTTTACCGCTGATTCCAAACCACTAATCTTTTAACTCCAAGTCAACCTTTTTAAGTACCATTTGAAGTCTCACGGTGTAACGGCCTATGCATGTCATGTCTGGCCCTGTTAGTAGTGGTACTATCCCCAGAATGGAACACCCTATGAGCTTCCCTGTCGTGAGGGGATTCTTTGCGTTGCCCTCCAACGCAGCATTTAGCCGTTGAAGAGTTTCTCCCCGTGATTCAATAGGGGTATTCCGGATGTTTCTAATTTTGCCTTTAGGTAACGTAGTAGTAACATAAAGATGGGGAATTCCATGGGCTATATAACAGCTACCAGTCCAGTTAGCTGGTAACACCTTATAAGTTTCCGGCCACACCCAAAATAATGACCCTGTAGGGCCCAATAAGGACTGGTTCTCAGAGAAATTCCTTCAGTGTTTAATGCTGCTTTTCCAAACAGCTTATATGCTCCCAATGGGGCTTCCCATCCTCCTTGTTGACTATGGTAGGGGTGTTTTTGGTTGTACCATTTAAATTATACTCTTTATAGGGACTACTACAAACCCACCATTGGCCTGATATATCAGAGACATTAACCAAACGACAAATTATACCTGTCCGACTCCCTATTGTGGAGAGGTCATTTGTAAGAGTCTCTTTGAAAGGGGAAGAATCACCACTCCCACATTGCCAGCCTCCTCCCTCAGTCTTTATTTAATACCCATTTGCCCACTGAGTGATAATACAAGAACTCTTCCCTACAGGACGCGCATACTGGTCAGATTGATTCCAGGTAAAACAAAATACTCCCTTAGTTAGTATTGCAATTGAATACTCCCGATCCTGATAGGTGGCTTGCTGTAAAGACGTTCTATCCCAAAAGGGCGAGTCTGTTTGATTAAGAGGGATAGGTACCCCTACCAACGGGACCCCCTGACCCAAATATGTGGGGGTATGAATACAAATCCAACACTGTGTTCGATTTACACCCTGTTTTATGGTGCGGGTTAAATTCAAAAAGCTATTGCCCTCCCATCCTTGTACTGGACTTGGGAATAGGGAGAGGACCCCCCAGGCAAACCATACCAATGTCGGCATTCTCCTCTATACCATACAAAAAACAAAACCACCAATGTAAGTCCAATAAACAGGAACACAAGAAGTCCTGGTGGGCTGTAAAGGTCCCAATAACTGGAAAGCTGAGTCCATGGGTTGGTAGTGGCATTCATTCCTGAAGTGGCTTGTCCGATGGCTTGTCTGGGTCAGGTGGGGGTCCCAGCGGTAACTTAACGTAGCTATGATGGATCCAGGAACCTTTACCTGCAAAGGAGTGGTGGCAGATGGTGGGAGTAATGTTCGTGGCTGTAAGGTGTTTTTGGTATTCATTATCCGGAAAACAATTAGGGAGGACAGTGCATTCTGATGGTACTTGCCCACCAGCACAGATTCCAGCTCCTGGAATAAACTCACCCCACCACTTCACTCCACATTCGCAAGAATACATCCCGCAGCTCCCTCCCTGCCAGTGTACAATGCTCCGTCTTTGCCACCAAGGACAATTCTTAGTGTCTTTTTCAGTCAGGAATCCTTGGATCTTGGTGGTTTCAGCAGAGCAGGCGTTCCTTCTTCTCTCTTGGAACAGGCATGGTTTTGTATTATACAGGGGAGAGGTTACTAGCACGTCACCCTGTAGTGCTTTGGTTTCTTTAGCAAATACTGAATGCAGGTTAGCTCTGTCAGTGGACAAGGGAGAGGTTACTAGCAATTCGCCTTGTCCTTTCCCCTGCTGTCCAAAAGGAGGAAAGAAAAAACCCAGAAGGAGGGACAGGCTGATCAGTAGTCGAAGTGAAGCCAAAGTAGCCTTTTGTTGATGGACCTTTATGTAGACCCAGTCACCTGGTTTTAACAAATGGCAGGTTTGCTCAGGATCCTTGGAGCAGGACTTCTTTCACCTGTAAATACAGAGACCTAACACATTTCATTACTGTCTGGCAGTGTTTTGCAGATTTCACAGGTGCTTGGGCACATTCAAGCCCCCCTCTTTCTTGGCTGTCAGCCAAATCCTAGCTGTGAGTAGTGTCCTTGGGCAGGCCAGCGTCTTATCTTTGGACCGAGCCTGCCAGCTACAGCGTCGAGTTAACTCGTCCTCCATTCTTTTTCTTCTCCCCTTCTTGGCTTCTATTAACCTGCAAAGGAAACTTTCACTTTCCACTCACACACCTTTGTTCAAAAATGAACATTATACAGCACTTTAGTCTTATTGTTCAATGTATGCCACATACACCCTTCTAGGAAAATGACTTTATTACGGAGCTTTGGAGCAACAAGCCAGGACAAGCACACCCACTTTTGAGGAATCCACTTGGTACAACCTCTGATGTTCAATAGCTTTCCTCCCTCCCCAGCCCTCTGGCTAGAAATTTGAGGTAGCCAGAAGCATCCCATGTGTAATATGGGGAGTGGGTTAACCTTTCATGTCCTTGCTTCCAAAGACTGTTGGTGTGCGAATTTTAACAACAATTTTTTCAATTAAAAGATCTGGCCAATGAAATTTCTTTTTCTTACTTAAGCAAATGTATTAAACTTTAGTATATCACATTTTCCTGATATTATCCAAACACCTTGTATTCCAAGTTGAATAAAACAAGTATCTGCATTTTTATTTAACACTTCTATTTAGTTTTAAACTAAACTGTCCTATGAAAAATTAAACACAGCAATTCTGGCCACAAGACAAACAGAAGACAGAACATAGAACACAGAACATAATTCCTATTGTGCCAGTAAATTCATGATATGTTGAATTGCTTTTCAGCTGGCATTAGTTTTCTCTGATTTTCTGAAAGACAAAAAGAACACAGATCTACCCCTTCTGGGCAGTCAGTCATTCCTTAAAAATATTTCCTTTTTATACAAATACCCTTGTTAATTGCAGGCAAAACAGAGGAATTACTCTTGTATTTGTTTTATAGGCAGCCCAGGTTTTAGTGGCTTTTACCTTATCAGTTAGCTAATTTACATTAAAACAAATGCTTTCCGGCTTGCTTTTGGATCCACAACTTAAAGATTCTTACTTTAAAAAGGGCACAATAAACTTTACCAGACTTTTGATTGACTTTTACTCTTAACTCCTGCTGTCAAACACACAGCGACCTGAAAAGGAAGACACCATCTACTGTAGCCCCTAGGAGCCTAATAAGATATTAATTAAGTGGCACTGTATAATTGCATTCCTTTGGACAAGGGCCCATTTTCCTCAAAATGGCTGCAAAGAAACCAAGAATTCTTTTTCTTTCTAGTATTTCACAAAGTTCAACTGATTAATTCCCTCCAGCAACTACAGAGTTAACTTCTCACTTTCCTTTCTTAAATCACTTGCTTATCTCCCAAAACTACACCCAATCAACTCAGATTTTACCATTCCAAGCATTATTCCGGGATTTACGTTTCCCATTCCTGTAATTATTTACTCCTCTTTTTTTCACTATGCCCTCCAAGTTTCCAACTTGTTTTCCAATCTCTCTATCTGTTGCCTGCCCGCTTGGGCCCGATCCTGTTTTTCTCTCTGAACTGTCCCTTCCATGCGCACCAGCTTTCTCCCACTACCAATTTAACAAGGAGGGTGGGCTTCTTAACTAGCCCCCAGCCCTACTGGTCTCTTCTCTTAAATATTCTCACTCACAAGGGCTACCAGAGTCCTCCCCTGTGAGACTTGTCACCTGGACAGAACTTGGCATTTTAACTATTTAATTTCCTCTTATGGCAGACACACTGTTGTTATGGCATATGCTGAGCACAAATGGTTAAATTTTGACAAGTCTCTGAAGGATTGGTACTTGCTTAGCCAGTGCTTCCTTTTCTGCCTGGAAGTCCTGTCTTAAGGCTTGCAACTGGTCCTGGGCATAGGTCAGAAAGCCGAGGGTAAGCCGGAGGAGGGGCAGAAGCAGGCATAGCACAGAACGGGGCTGGAGACCCCTGAGATGGATAAGAAAAGGAGGAGGAAAGAGGATGTCCTTTTGCAGTGCATAAGCCCAGTTGTCCCATACATACCAATGATCCATCTGGGCTGGAGCTTTGTCCTCCAGCCTTTTCCTATGTGCTGTTAATTTTTCCCCAGCAAAAGACCCATCTGATGGCCATTCGAAAAATGTTTGAGTTGTTAGTGCTGGCCACTCAACCTTGCACAAGATTACAGCTTTCTTTTTACCTAACCCATGGGTACCAGAAATATTCCCCCAATTCTTGAGAATTTCAGTCCCCTTACTTACACTCTGCCTAGAATCCATAATGGGCTACCAAAAGGACACCAAATGTGCCACCTTATCGCCTAAGCGACGGCTCACACCCCCGCTCCTCGGAGTTCTCAAAGGTGAACTCACCCTGTGCCGCCTGGAGCTGTCCGAGAGGAGGAGTGTAGTCTCACTTGTTGGGGTGAGCCTAGAGTCCCTTCGTGGTCGCACAAGAACTGCTACGAATTATACCTGATAAGTCACGCACAGTTCGAGTCTAGGCTGAGTCACACGAACAAAGTCCACAACTGCAGAGTTTCCAGAGACACTAAGTTTATTACGCTCGAGTGTGGTGCCCCCCTGCTAGTCAGGAGGGGACCCCGAATGCAGGTTATACAAAGATTACATACCTTTTAGCAAAGCATGTTGCCCTTGTGCATCGGAAACCTTAGCCAATAGACAAACCCTTCCCTTATCTACCACCTATCCCTGCTAGGTACATTCCCCTTGCTAAACCATTACTTCAACTAAAGCAATGCATCAGTAGCCTTTCTTATCAGGATGGGAGGCTCACATCGAGGCCAGGGGGCAGGGAGTTAGGAACAGACAAAGAACAGAAACCGGAAGTCGAGACAGGCCAGAAACAAGGGGGGGGGGGTCCACAGGAATGCAGTATCTAAGGAACACTCCTCCTGGTGCATGATATACTTGCTTTTAAACAATGGTGGGCCCGAAACCAAAATGGAGTCACATATGCTAACTTTTCCTTAACAGGGGCAGCAGGGGTAGATCAGGCTGGCTGGGCTGAGGGGCCAATCGGGGCGGGGGGGAAGGGGCAGGAGATAAGTCTGGCTGGGCCATGGGATGCAGCTACCCACGTGGCAATGGGCTGGAGAAGCTAGGCTGCAGGAGGGAGGAGTTGGATGGAGGCCCCTGGCAGTCAGTCTGTGTGCACAGGGCTGGCATACCCAGCTGCTGGTCCAGCGTCTCTGTAACTAGTTCCCTGAGTAAAGAGCCCGTGCAGTGTTAGGGACACTGTGTCCTTGTGTTATCAGCTTACAGTTCATGAACCAAGGCAGGGAGAGGATGGACAAACTGGGACAGTGGTCCGACCAGTGGGCCAGTGGGGAAGGGAGAGGCCAGGCTGACTGGACTGAGGGCTGCTACATTTCTAGCAGCCAGGCCTGTCCTACCCTGTGGCTAGGGTCTCTGCTCCTCTCGCTGCATGTGTGTGTGTGTGTTTGTGTTTGGGTGGGGCTGAGGGTGCGTATGTAGATGGGTGTGTGTGTACTGGTGTGTGGCATACATGGATGGGGATGTCTGGGTGTGTGTCTAGATGAGTATGTGGGTGTTAACCTCGCATCATTCCTTCCTCCACAACCATAACGACACCCCACATGGGAGCAGGGCTCTATGGATAACAGCGGGGAACGAGCAGCCATTGGCACATCCTGTGGCCTGGTGGAGTCACCAACCGTTAGCCCATTGCCCAATCCCGGGTTGGGAAACTTCCCCTGTGTGTGCAGGGTTTTCCCCACCGTCCCGGGGAAAGCAGCCTGCCCCAGGCCACAGGCAGGGATCCAGCAACGTCCCAACCACCAACCGAGCCCCGGCGAGCCACAGGGCTGGGCAATGCAGGACCGGGGAGGGATAGCTCAGTCCTGCTAAACCCAGGGTTGTGAGCACTGGCCTGCTAAACCCAGGGTTGTGAGTTCAATCCTTGAGGGGGCCATTTAGGGATCTGGGGCAAAAATTGCAGATTGTTCCTGCTTTGAGCAGGGGGTTGGACTAGATGACCTCCTGAGGTCCCTTCCAATCCTGATATTCTATGATTCTATGACAGGTCCTCGGGCCTTGCTCCCTGCCTGGGATGGGCTGGGTCTGGTCCAGGCTGATGGAGTTGGGGGCAGCCCCGTTAGGGCCAGATCTGGGCCTGCCCTGGGACTGGGAGGTGTCAAATTCCTGAGCCCGTGAGCACCGGGGGACACTGCACGGTGAATGGGACAGGCCCTCATAGCCGGTGCCAGTGGAGAGAAGTGGCTGGGAACCAGCCCCTGGACTCAGACCCTCCCCGGTCATTGTCTGTGGGGTCCGGGCTGGTCAGGGGGAAAACCAGAAGAAACAGAGTGTCAGACTGGACAGTTTATCCACCCAGCCTGGTCTGCCCCAGATCCCCCTGGGCCCAGCCTGCCCGGCCTGCCCCAGAGACCTCTGGGCCAAGCCAGCACGTCCCACCCTGGATTCCCCTGGCCCAGCCAGACTGGCCTGTCCCGGATCCCCCCTTGGCCCAGCCTGCCCAGTCCTCCTACTCCAACAGGACACATCAGGGGATCAGATGGTGACGAGGTCAGATGGTGAGAAAGGCCCAGATCAGACAGACACAGGGACCAATGTACCCCCGACCACAGAGTGACACAAACACAGTGAGAGCACACACACACACACAGAGACACGTGCATTCACACATGCATACACACGTGCTTTGCAGATGTGCACACGCACACACACATGTACCCTGCACAGATATACACACTGCTCACAGATATACACACAACACATACAGACTTGTCAGACAAACATACTCCTACACACTGCAGGGAGCATGACAGAAACCCAGAAGAGATGCCAAGAAGCCGCAGGCAGTTCCTAGTCATACATGTTCCCTCCAGCCCTTGCCCTAACCCCAGGCCCTGGGGCTCAGAGGGCACTGGGGGGTAGGACCTGTCTCCCACTGGCTCCATTGGGCATGGGTGTCTCCAGCAGCCAGGCCTGCCCATCCCCTGGCTGGGTTGCTGCCCCTTGCTATGCCCAGGGACCGGAGCAAGGACCTGGGCAGGGACTGATTGGGGCAGGGGATTTTGGTTATGGGGTACCCAGGGCACCCAATAAGGGGATAAACCTGTAGCAGGGTAGATTCACTGGGGAACCTGGGTCAGAACTCCTGGTTCCATCCCCAGTCTGGGAGGGGAGTGGGATCTAGTGGGTTAGAGCAGTGGGGGCTCAGAGTCAGGACTCCTGGGTTTCATTCCCATCCTTGGGGAAACACTGGGCTGAGGATCACAGGGGGAGGTGCAACAGGCACTGGGGCTGGGGGGTTCTCAGTGTCTCAGCATCCTGCCCTGTGCCCGCTTCCTCCCTAACTCCCTGCCCCACCTGGAGAAGGAGACTCAGGGACACTCATCTCTGACAGGAGCCCCAGGATTTGGGTGAGCTGAGAATGGAGCCCAGTTAGGGGGAAAATGCAGAGGAAGGGTCACTGCGGATTGACCTGGGGGGGGGGCTGGAAGCAGAAGCGGACCCTGACTCACTGCACTCAGGGGGTGACTCTGGATTGATCCCCAGGGCAGCTGAGACCACATTCTTGGCAAGAGGGTGAAAGGCAGATTGGAGAACAGCTGGAACTCGGACTCCTGGGTTCTATCCCAGATTCTGGCAGAGGAGTGGGGTCTAGTGCTTTGAGGAGGGTGGCAGGGGGCTGGGAGTCAGGACATTGGATGCATTATAGACAAAGCAGTAATGCTGACAGTTCAGTTTGTGGCTGGATGCTCTGCTAGGCGTGGTTCTCCACAGGGGTTTAGGAGCCCTGGGTTTCATTCCCTGCTTTTTAGAATGAGGATTTCCAAGGGCCCCCCCTCCACCCCCACCCCACATGCAGGCCAAATCCTGGGGTGTGTCCATGGGAGTTGGCCCCCCAGAGGGAGCTGAAGAACTTAATTGGAACTTCTCTCTGCTCAGTTTCCACACCTGTAACAGGGGGAGAAGAAACTTTTCCTTCCCTGCTTCCTGTATAGGGCGAGCTCTGCCTGCATTTCACTCTGTGTCTCGGACACTCAAAGCTGAAAAAAGAAAAGTACTCCTTTTCTTTTTGCGAATACAGACTAACACGGCTGCTACTCCGAAACCTGTCAAAGCTGAAAGGGGCCCTGATCTCAGTCAGGGTCTGTGCAGCACCTGGCACAATGGGGCCCTGATCTTGAATGGGGTAATGAGGCTTTAGGGGTAGAATGGGCTGGCAGGGGGAGGGGTTGAGGCCTAGGAGGTTCCATGGAGGAGGCAGATCCCCACCATCGTGTCTCCATCCATCTCCCCCCTCTCCCCAGTGCAGGTCCATCCAGTGACAGACACGGCAATGGGCCTGAGGGGACCCCACTGCTTGCTATTCCTGACCGTCCTCCTGCTGGCCGCATGCCTGGCCCACTTCAGACTGCCCAACAGCTTCCAGTGGTTCGTGAGAAAACATGTTGATTTCCCCAAGACCAGCACCACTAATGACCATCGCTACTGCACCCTCATTATGCCGCGCTGGAACCTGACCACTCCCTTCTGCAAACCCTCCCACACGTTCATCCACGCCCCTGCCAGTCATCCACGCCCCTGCCAGCCAGCTCCCACACGTTCATCCACGCCCCTGCCAGTCATCCACGCCCCTGCCAGCCAGCTCCCACACGTTCATCCACACCCCTGCCAGCCATCCACACCCCTGCCAGTCATCCACGCCCCTGCCAGCCAGCTCCCACACGTTCATCCACGCCCCTGCCAGTCATCCACGCCCCTGCCAGCCAGCTCCCACACGTTCATCCACGCCCCTGCCAGTCATCCACGCCCCTGCCAGCCAGCTCCCACACGTTCATCCACGCCCCTGCCAGCCATCCACACCCCTGCCAGTCATCCACGCCCCTGCCAGCCAGCTCCAGGCCATCTGCGGCCACGGTGGGACGTGTGACAGATGCTACCACCGTGACAGTAAGGCAGCCTTCCGCCTCACCACCTACTGGGTGGAGCCCGGCTCCCACCCGGGCGCTGCACATGCCAAGGCAGAGCCCACACCAGCAGGATCAGCCTGACCTGCAGCCAGGAAAGGCACATGCACTTTGACAGAGTCCGGTAGAGCCCAGGTGCTGGCCATGCACAGGGGGTCCCCTGCTGCCCCTTTTGCTCCTGGGAAGCCTTCTGTTCTTGGGGCTCTCCTGTCCCATCCCTGCCCCTCCTGGGCAGCACCCACGATGAGTGTCCACAGGGACATTCAGCATCTCCCCTAATCCCACAGGCCGGCAGCTTGGGGCCTGCGGAGGGTGGGGGTTCCCACGCTGGGTGCCCAGTTTCCATCCACACGAGTGAAAATCCGGACACCCAGCCCCCCTGACTGGCACTGGGACTCTCAGCCCAAGCCCAGAGCCCACCTCACTGGGTGCCCATCGTACAGTACAGCTGCCCCCTCCCACCCTGCATCCAGGGGGTATCAGGGGCAGGTTGTGGGCAGATTTTCCCAGGCGGGGCCCTGGAAGCTCTCACTGAGTTTTGTTTCCTTGCTGCTTCTTGCAATAAAACACTTTCCTGCCAATGCAGAACGAGTTGGTGTGTTTGGAGGTTTGGGGGCATTTTCAGGCTCTCAATGAGGCCTGTTTGCCTTGCTGAGCCTGACGCTGAGCTGTGGGGTGTGGAGTGACAAGGAAAAAGTCCAGGAAGAAACAAAACCCGCAGGGGGAGGGGTGCCCTGTTTAGGTACGGACAATGTGGTCAGAGGGTGTCATGGTGGGACTGAGACGCACTCTGATCCTACCCAGGGGGGACACACCTCAGCTTGGCCTGTCTCTGAAAGGAGGGTCCCAGCCAGCTTGGCTGGAGATCACTACAAAGGCTGCGGGAGGGCAAACTTCATCAACCCGGAATGTGTCCTCTTAGCTCGCTCTCGGCTCTACCAGGCGGACTCTGGGTTTAGTTCCCATGTAGCCATTTGCTGCCAGTATTTTCCCTTGTGAGTTCACCAATGACTGTTAAATAAATTTCCCCTGGATTTCAGTGCACCCCAGGCCAGTGCTGTGCGTCCAGGGGGGTGGTGACCGCAGAGGAACCTGGGGACCTGGGGCCCCATCCCTCTGCCAGCAGCGAGTCTGTGATGCCGTGTGTGCCGGGGAGCCGGGGCTGGACACAGCAGGGGGATGCTCGGGGGTTGGCATGTGCCTATTGCTCCAGAAGAATGGCCATCCCGGGTCAGACCAATGGGCCAGTGGCCTGTCTCTGAGAGCGGCCGGTACCAGTGATCCATCCCCTGCCAGCCAGGCCCCATCTTCTGGCTTCTGCTCACCTGCGGAGGGCGCCCGCGTATGCCGAGAGGGGCAGGTTTGTGTCGCTTGTGACTGGTGGAGTTGGGGACCTGCCCCCAGCTGGCACAGACATTCCCAATAAGGGCAGGCGGTGGCTCATGGCCCTGGGCACCCTGAAAAGGCATCACCCCCGAGTATGGGGCAAAGTGGGAACAGAGGTGCACACAGCACCTGGCATAAGTAGGGAATGGGGGACCCTGCTGTGGGAAGGGGGCAATGAGGGGGGGCACATGGAGACCCTGGAAAGGAAGAGACTGGGGGGAGATGTGAGGAGCCCCTTGAGGGTAAGGGCTCCAGGATTGTGAAAGCTTCCCTTGTGTGCGCGGGGTTTTCCCAGCCGTCATGGTGACAGCAGCCTGCCCCAGACCACAGAGTGCTAGAGGGGATCCTGTCCGACACCTGCAACATCCCAACCAACACCCGAGGAGCCAGCGCGGAACGGACACTTGGGCGTCGCCCCCTTCCCTTTATATTTATGACATATACGTAGGGGCATTGCCAGCAGATCGAGAGACGTGATCGTTCCCCTCTATGCGACATTGGTGAGGCCTCATCTGGAGTACTGTGTCCAGTTTTGGGCCCCACACTAGAAGAAGGATGTGGAAAAATTGGAGAGAGTCCAGTGGAGGGCAACAAAAACGATTAGGGGACTGGAACACATGACTTATGAGGAGAGGCTGAGAGAACTGGGATTGTTTAGTCTACGGAAGAGAAGAATGAGGGGGGATTTGATAGCTGCTTTCAACTACCTGAAAGGTGGTTCCAAAGAGGATGGCTCTAGACTGTTCTCCGTGGTAGCTGGTGACAGAACGAGGAGTAATGGTCTCAAGTTGCAGTGGGGGAGGTTTAGGTTAGATATTAGGAAAAACTTTTTTATTAGGAGGGTGGTGAAGCACTGGAATGGGTTACCTAGGGAGGTGGTGGAATCTCCTTCCTTTAAAAAGAATTTATTTGAGCATAAGCCTTCGTGAGCTACAGCTCACTTCATCGGATGCATACTGTGGAAACTGCAGAAGACATTATATAAACAGAAACCATGAAACAATACCTCCTCCCACCCCACTCTCCTGCTGGTAATAGCTTATCTAAAGTGACCACTCTCCTTACAATGTGTATGATAATCAAGGTGGGCCATTTCCAGCACAAATCCAGGTTTTCTCACCCCCCCCGCCCCAAGACACACACAAACTCACTCTCCTGCTGGTAATAGCTCATCCAAACTGACCACTCTCCTTACAATGTGTATGATAATCAAGGTGGGCCATCTCCAGGATAAATCCAAGTTTAACCAGAACGTCGGGGGGGGGGGGGTAGGAAAAAACAAGGGGAAATAGGCTATCTTGCATAATGACTTAGCCACTCCCAGTCAAGTATAAATTAATAGTATCCAATTTGCAAATGAATTCCAATTCAGCAGTTTCTCGCTGGAGTCTGGATTTGAAGTTTTTTTGTTGTAAGATAGCGACCTTCATGTCTGTAATTGCTTGACCAGAGAGATTGAAGTGTTCTCCGACTGGTTTATGAATGTTATAATTCTTGACATCTGATTTGTGTCCATTTATTCTTTTACATAGAGACTGTCCAGTTTGACCAATGTACATGGCAGAGGGGCATTGCTGGCACATGATGGCATATATCACATTGGTGGATGTGCAGGTGAACGAGCCTCTGATAGTGTGGCTGATGTTATTAGGCCCTGTGATGGTGTCCCCTGAATAGATATGTGGGCACAGTTGGCAACGGGCTTTGTTGCAAGGATAGGTTCCTGGGTTAGTGGTTCTGTTGTGTGGTATGTGGTTGTTGGTGAGTATTTGCTTCAGGTTGGGGGTCTGTCTGTAGGCAAGGACTGGCCTGTCTCCCAAGATTTGTGAGAGTGTTGGGTCATCCTTCAGGATAGGTTGTAGATCCTTAATAATGCATTGGAGTGGTTTTAGTTGGGGGCTGAAGGTGACGGCTAGTGGCGTTCTGTTATTTTCTTTGTTAGGCCTGTCCTGTAGTAGGTGACTTCTGGGAACTCTTCTGGCTCTGTCAATCTGTTTCTTCACTTCCACAGGTGGGTATTGTAGTTGTAAGAATGCTTGATAGAGCTCTTGTAGGTGTTTGTCTCTGTCTGAAGGGTTGGAGCAAATGCAGTTGTATTGCAGAGCTTGGCTGTAGACGATGGATCGTGTGGTGTGGTCAGGGTGAAAGCTGGAGGCATGTAGGTAGGAATAGCGGTCAGTAGGTTTCCAGTATAGGGTGGTGTTTATGTGACCATTGTTTATTAGCACTGTAGTGTCCAGGAAGTGGATCTCTTGTGTGGACTGGACCAGGCTGAGGTTGGTGGTGGGATGGAAATTGTTGAAATCATGGTGGAATTCCTCAAGGGCTTCTTTTCCATGGGTCCAGATGATGAAGATGTCATCAATATAGCGCAAGTAGAGTAGGGGCGTTAGGGGACGAGAACTGAGGAAGTGTTGTTCTAAATCAGCCATAAAAATGTTGGCATACTGTGGGGCCATGCGGGTACCCATAGCAGTGCCGCTGATCTGAAAGTATACATTGTCCCCAAATGTAAAATAGTTATGTGTAAGGACAAAGTCACAAAGTTTAGCCACCAGGTTAGCCGTGACATTATCGGGGATAGTGTTCTTGATGGCTTGTAGTCTATCTTTGTGTGGAATGTTGGGGTAGAGGGCTTCTACATCCATAGTGGCCAGGATGGTGTTATCAGGAAGATCACCGATGGATTGTAGTTTCCTCAGGAAGTCAGTGGTGTCTCGAAGGTAGCTGGGAGTGCTGGTAGCGTAGGGCCTGAGGAGGGAGTCTACATAGCCAGACAATCCTGCTGTCAGGGTGCCAATGCCTGAGATGATGGGGCACCCAGGATTTCCAGGTTTATGGATCTTGGGTAGTAGATAGAATATCCCAGGTCAGGGTTCCAGGGGTGTGTCTGTGCGGATTTGATCTTGTGCTTTTTCAGGAAGTTTCTTGAGCAAATGCTGTAGTTGCTTTTGGTAACTCTCAGTGGGATCAGAGGGTAATAGTTTGTAGAAAGTGGTGTTGGAGAGCTGCCGAGCAGCCTCTTGTTCATATTGCGACCTATTCATGATGACAACAGCACCTCCTTTGTCAGCCTTTTTGATTATGATGTCAGAGTTGTTTCTGAGGCTGTGGATGCCATTGTGTTCTGCATGGCTGAGGTTATGGGGCAAGTGATGCTGCTTTTCCACAATTTCAGCCCGTGCACGTTGGCGGAAGCACTCTATGTAGAAATTCAGTCTGCTGTTTCGACCTTCAGGAGGAGTCCACCTAGAATCCTTCTTTTTGTAATGTTGGTAGGGAGGTCTCTGTGGATTAGTATGTTGTTCAGAGGTATTTTGGAAATATTCCTTGAGTCGGAGACGTCGAAAATAGGATTCTAGGTCACCACAGAACTGTATCATGTTCGTGGGGGTGGAGGGGCAGAAGGAGAGGCCCCGAGATAGGACAGCTGCTTCTGCTGGGCTGAGAGTATAGTTGGATAGGTTAACAATATTGCTGGGTGGGTTGAGGGAACCATTGCTGTGGCCCCTTGTAGCATGTAGTAGTTTAGAAAGTTTAGTGTCCTTTTTCTTTTGTAGAGAAGCAAAGTGTGCATTGTAAATGGCTTGTCTAGTTTTAGTAAATTCCAGCCACGAGGAAGTTTGTGTGTAAGGTTGTTTTTTTATGAGAGTATCCATTTTTGAGAGCTCATTCTTAATCTTTCTCTGTTTGCTGTAGAGGATGTTGATCAGGTGATTCTGCAGTTTCTTTGAGGGCGTGTGGCACAAGCTGTCAGCATAGTCTGTGTGGTATGTACATTGTAATGGATTTTTTACCTTCAGTCCTTTTGGTACGATGTCCATCTGTTTGCATTTGGAAAGGAAGATGATGTCTGTCTGTATCTGTACAAGTTTTTTCATGCAGTTGATAGATTTCCACTCCTTTTCCTTCCTTTGAGGTTTTTAAGGTCAGGCTTGACAAAGCCCTGTCTGGGATGATTTAGTTGGGGATTGGTCCTGCTTTGAGCAGGGGGTTGGACTAGATGACCTCCTGAGGTCCCTTCCAACCCTGTTATTCTATGATTCTATGATTCTACACTACGCCCCCAGATGCGTTCTCACATGCGTACACACTCTGCTCACCCACATACTCATACACACTGCTCAGACACACACACACACAAACACACTCGTCCACTGCTCATGTACTTGTACACACTGCACACACATACTCATACACACTGTACAGACATTCCCATTCATACGCTGGCTCTGGCTCTCTCTCACTCTCACACACACACACACACACACAACTGCAGGGGAAGGACACACACCCAGGCGAGATGACCGCACCCCATGTCCCTTGCCCTTCCCCCAAGCCCTGGAGCTCAGGTGGTGCTGCAGGGGCGGGACCTGGCTCCCATTAGCTTTGCTGGGCATCAGAATCTCCAGCACACAGGCCTGTCCCCCCTTTGGCTG
Source organism: Eretmochelys imbricata (assembly GCF_965152235.1). Classification (NCBI taxonomy): domain Eukaryota; kingdom Metazoa; phylum Chordata; order Testudines; family Cheloniidae; genus Eretmochelys; species Eretmochelys imbricata. The sequence goes on along the minus strand of NC_135584.1, from coordinate 35,302,787 downwards.
GGTCACTGCCCCTCTCGATGGCCAGGAACCTGGGCAGGGACTGATTGGGTCAGGGGGTTGTGGTTCTGGAGTATCCAGGGCTCCAGTATGGGGGTAGATTCACTGGGGCTCCAGGGCCATGTGGTTAGAGGAGAGTGGAGCCAGGACTCCTGGGTTCTATCCCCAGCTCTGGAGGGGGAATGGGATCTCTTGGCTTAGAGCGGGGGAGGGGGGGTGGCGGCTGGGAACCAGGACTCCTGGGTTCCATTTCCATTCTTGGGGAAACATTGGGTTGAGGGTCATAGGGGCAGGTGCACAAGGCACTGTGGCTGCGGAGTTTTCAGTGTTTCAGGATCCTGCCCTGTGCCTGCTTCTCCCCTAACTCCCTGACACACCCAGAATCTCCGGGGCCTTTGGTAAGAGGAGCTGCCCCACCACAACCCCAGCTGCCTTGTTGTGCTCTATATAACAACAACCGAAGGGGAAGGAGGCTCAGGGGCTCTCAGCTCTGCCGGCAGCTGGATCCATCTCTGACAGGAGCCCTAGAAGTTGGGTAAGCTGAGCACAAACCCAGCCAGGGGGGAAATGTAGAGGAAGGGACACTGTAGATTGACACCAGGGGAGCTGGGAGCAGAATCTGGGCTGGACCCATTGCAGACGGGGGTGACTCCAGATGGGGTGGGGTGCAGGGGAGCTAGGCGCAGATTCCTTTCCACCCCATTGCAGAAAGGGAGTGCCTCCAGATTGACCCCGGATAAGAGCAGATCACAATCTTGGTAAGAGATTGAAAGGAATGTTGGGGGACACCTGGAACTGGGACCCCTGGGTTGTATCCCCAGCTCTGAGAGAGGAGTGGGGTCTAGTGGTCAGAGGAAGGGGGATATGGTAGTCAGGACAATGGACACATTACAGACAAAGTAGTAACACTGACAGTTCAGTTCCTGGCTGGCTGGTCTGCTAGTCGTGTGCCCCCAAGGGGGTTTAGAAGCCCTGGGGTTTCATTTCCTGTTTCTGAGGATTCAGATTTCCAAGCCTCCCTACCCCCACCCTGGATGCAGGCCAAACCCTGGGGTGTGTCCATTGGAGTTGGCCCCCCAGAGGCAGCTGAGGACCTCAACTTGAACTTTTCTCTGCTCAGTTTCCCTCAGTTTCCCCACGTCTAATGCAGGGAGAAGAACCCTTTCCTTTCCTGCTTCCTGCCTTCTGTCTGCACTGCATTCTGTGTCTGGGACACTCCAAAAAGAAAAGGAGTACTTGTGGCACCTTAGAGACTAACCAATTTATTTGAGCATAAGCTTTTGTGAGTTAGTCTCACAAAATTATTTTAGTTATTGGTTAGTCTCTAAGGTGCCACAAGTACTCCTTTTCTTTTTGCGAATACAGACTAACACGGCTGCTACTCTGAAACTTGTCATTATCCAAAAGGAAAGGGGCTCTCATCTTGGTTGGGGTCTGTGCAGCGCCTTGCATAATGAGGGCCCTGATCTCAGTCAGGGTCTGTGCAGTGCCCAGCAGAACGGGGCCTTGATCGTGGTCGGGGTAATGAGGCTTTAGGGTAGAAAGGGCTGGCAGGGGGAGGGGTTTGGGCCCAGGAGGTTCCATGGAGGAACCAGATCCCCACCCCACCCTGTCTCCATCCATCTTCCCCCTCTCCTCACCGCAGGTCGATCCAGTGACAGATGCAGCCATGGCTCTGAGGGCACCCTTCCCTTTGCTCTTCCTGACCCTCGTCCTGCTGGCCACCAGCCTGGCCCAGTGCAGGCCAAGCAACCGCAACCAGCGGTTCCTCAGACGCCACGTTGATTTCCCCAAAACCAATGCCCCCAATGACCAAAGCTACTGCAACACCATGATGCAGCGCTGGGGTCTGACTCGCCATTTTTGCAAAATCACCAACACATTCATTCATGCCCAGGCCCCCCTGCTCCAGGCCATCTGCATCCTGGGAGGGAGATGCAGCTCAATCTGGCATTGCAACAGCAAAGTACCCAATGAGATCACCACCTGCTGGGTGGTGCCCGGCTCCCACCCAGGGCGCTGTGTCTACAGGGTATGACGTTATTGACTCGAACTGGGATCATATAGAACATTGTTGCAACCAAGGTCCTGTGGTGGCACCAAATCTTGTATAAAGGGGGTCAAATAAGGTGTCTAAGACAAGGTTATGGTTTGCTAGTTAGGATTATGCTGTCTATATGCATGTATCATTTTTGTATTTAAAGTTGTAAGTATTGGCTCTATACCGTCTGTAGTTCAAACTTATGCTATGCTTCTGGGTGACACCCCAGAGAAGTTGGTGTCAGCTCTGCCTAGCCTGCTTGATGGCCCATTAAGGACCATCAGCTATACAAGTGACCCACTGAGAGAAGGCAGACACGCCTGGGGACTCAGCAAGGTGTGCAGGGATCTGCCTATGGACAGAATTCTGAGGTTTTTCCAGGCCATGTGAGGGACAGTTTATCTTTGGGAGAAAGAAAGAGAGACCACATGGCAAGAGACTATAAAAAGCTGCTGCAGCTCCTCCGTCTTGTCTTCAGTCCTGCTTCTTATCTCTGGAGGGACTTTGTGACACTGAAGCTTTGAACGAAGGACTGAATGACCCATCCCAGCGGTGGATGTGCTCCAGAGACTTGATTTGAACCTGCAGTTTATTCCATCACTGCTGCAAGCCTGAACCAAGAACTTTGCCATGACTGTATGTAATTGTTTCCATTTAACCAATTCTAGCTCTCATCTATAGCTTTTTCCTTTTATGAATAAACCTTTAGGTTTTAGATTCTAAAGGATTGGCAGCAGCATGATTTGTGGATAAGATCTGATTTGTATATTGACCTGGAGCTTGGTCCTTTGTGATCGAGAGAACCCTTTTTCTTTCCCTGCGGTATTGGTTTTCATAACCATCTGGCCGCATAATGAGGGGCACTGCTGGTGATACTGGGAAACTGGAGTGTCTAAGGGAATTGCTTGTGTGACTTGTGGTTAGCCAGGGGGTAAAACCAAAGTCTTCTTTGTTTGTCTGGTTTGGTTTGCCTTGGTGTGCATTGAAACCCCAGCCTTGGGCTGTAACTGGCCTGCTTTAAGCAATTTGTCCTGAATTGGCACTCTCAATTGGGTCCTGCCAGAACCAGCCTCGTTACACAGGGCCAGATCCTGGACCCGCAGGATCCTTGTGGGCTGTAACCGGCAGCAGCAGCCCGGGCGCTTCATCAGAGTCCTGTAGATTCCAGGCGCTGTCCATGGGCTGGGAGCAGGGAGGCCCCTGCTCCCTGCTTTTGCTCCTGGGCAGCCCTCTGTCACTGAGGGCTCTCCTGCCCTATCCTTGCCCCTCGTGGGCAAAGCCAGTCATGGGTCTCCACAGGGACATTTAGCATCTTCCCTTATGCAAGAGGCCAGCAGTTTGGGGCCTGTGGGGGGATTTCCCACACTGGGTGCCCAGTTCCCATCCACACGAGTGAAAATCCAGGCTCCCTAGCTGGCACTGAGACCCTCTGCCTGAGCCCAGCGCCCGCCTTGCTGGGTGCCCATTATACAATATGGCCACCCCCTCCGACCCAGCATGCATTAGGTATCGGGGGCAGGTTGTGGGGAGAAGATTGCCCCAGGCGGGGCCCTGGAAGCTGTCCCTGAGTTTTGTTTCCTTGTTGCTTCTTGCAATAAAACACTTTCCTGCCAATGCAAAAGGAGTCAGTGTGTTTGGGGAGCTGGGGGCATTTTAGGGCTCTCAGGGGGGCCTATTTGCCCTGCTGAGCTTGATGCTGAACCTTGGGGTCTGAAGTCACAAGGAAAAGCTCCAGGAAGAAACAAAACCCGCAGGGGAAGGGGTGCCCTGTTTAAGCAATGGACAATGGGGGCAGGGGGTTTCACGGGGGTACTGAGACATACCCTGTGCTTAGCTGAAGGGTCTCTGCCAGCTGGCGGCAACTTCCCGACTCTGCCGGCCATGGGTGACACAACCCCTCCCCTCTCGGCCACACAGACGCCACTGTCCCTCTGCGGCTGGGCAGAAGCCAGAAGCAGAGCCTTGCAGGCAGGGGATGGATCACCTGATAATTGCCCTGGTCTGTTCATTCTCCCCGAACCATCTGGCACTGGCCACTGTCAGAGACGGGCCACTGGCCCATTGGTTTGACCTGGCGTGGCTGTTTTTCTGGAGTACCACGCACATGCCAACCCCCGAGCGTCCTCCTGTGGTGCCCAGCCCTGGCTCCACGGCACACACAGCCTTCACAGACTCACTGCTAGCAGAAGGACAGAGCCCCTCAGCTCCCTCTTGGGTCACCCCCCTGCCCTGGACACACAGCACCGGTGTGGGTTACACTGAAATCCAGGGGAAGTTTATTTAACAGCACTTGGTGGAGTCGCAAGGAAAAGACCGTGAACACCCCGGGGAGGCTCATGACCAATGTTCACTCTAATTTTTGTCAGGCCGTGTGCACAAAAAAATTCTTCTGTGCAAATTGTTGTGCTTCTGTGCAAATTTTTGTGTGCGTGGTGTTTTGCCGTGTGCGTGCGGTTTAGGAACTGTGTGCTCGTGCACACGTGCACAGCTTAGAGGGAACAGTGCTCATGACTCTGGGCACCCCAGGGAGGCGTCACCCCCTGGAGTGGGGGAAAGTGGGAACAGAGGTGTACGTAGCATCTGGCTTGAGGGGGGGCATGGGACCCTGGTATGGGGAGAGGGCACTGGGGGCACATGGAGATCCTGGAAGGGAAGGGATTGGGGGGAGTTGCAGGAGACCCTGAAGTAGATTTAGTTGGGGCTTGGTCCTGCTTTGAGCAGGGGTGTCATAAATATAAAGGGAAGGGTAAACCCCTTTAAAATCCCTCCTGGCCAGAGGAAAAATCCTCTCACCTGTAAAGGGTTAAGAAGCTAGGATAACCTCGCTGGCACCTGACCAAAATGACCAATGAGGAGAAAAGATACTTTCAAAAGCTGGAGGGGAGAGAAACAAAGTCTCTCTCTCTCTGTCTGTGTGATACATTTGCCAGGAACAGAAAGGAATGGAGTCTTAGAACTTAGTAAGTAATCTAGCTAGATATGCGTTAGATTATGATTTCTTTAAATGGCTGATAAAATAAGCTGTGCTGGAGGAAATGTGTATTCCTGTTTTTGTGTCTTTTTGTAACTTAAGGTTTTGTCTAGAGGGATTCTCTATGTTTTGAATCTAATTACCCTGTCAGGTATTTACCATCCTGATTTTACAGAGGTGATTCTTTTACTTTTTCTTCTATTAAAATTCTTCTTTTAAGAACCTGATTGCTTTTAAGATCCCAGGGTATGGGTCTGTGTTCACCTATGCAAATTGGTGAGGATTTTTATCAAGCCTTCCCCAGGAAAGGGGGTGTAGGGTTTGGGGAGGATTTTGGGGGGAAAGACGTTTCCAAGCGGGCTCTGTCCCAGTTATATATCTGTTAGACGCTTGGTGGTGGCAGCAATAAAGTCCAAGGGAAAAGGAAAATAGTTTGTACCTTGGGGAAGTTTTAACCTAAGCTGGTAAAAATAAGCTTAGGAGGTTTTCATGCAGGTCCCCACATCTGTACCCTAGAGTTCAGAGTGGGGAAGGAACCTTGATAAGGGGGTTGGACTAGATGACATCCCGAAGTCCCTTCCAACCCTAATACACTGGGGGCACATGCAGAGCTTGGGTGGGGGAACGGGGAGATGCAAGGAGCCCCTGGAGGATACCCTCTTCTTGCTGGGACACATCACTCTACACCGAGGCACTTTCTGCTGTGACATTTCCCATCACCTCCCCCAGCTCTTAAGTGCCTTGGGTGGAAAAGTTTCCCTCCTAAAGTCAGACACCTCCAGCCCCGTCCCTTCACCCATTTCCTCAGCCACAATCCATGGGTCCAGGGGTTGTGAAAGCTTCGCCTGTGTGTGGAGGATCTTTCCAACCGTCATGGTGACAGCCGCCTGCCCCAGACCACAAAGAGCAAGAGGGGATCGTATCCGACGCCTGCGACATCCCAACCACCAACCGATATCCGGGGAGCCAGTGGGGCTGGGCAGTGTGCAGGGGTGCCATTTAAGATTTTGGTTGTCGGGGGAGGGGGACACAACTGTAACCATGATTACAGGGGCTACTTAGGCACCTGAAAAGTCTAGTTATTTTGCAGACAATACCTTGGAAATTAGCTGACTCTATGTTTATAAAGAACCTCCAATACTCAGCTCTAACACTAACATGTTCTGACGTCTTGTGTCACATCACTTAAGGGACACTGGTTAGGTTTAAAATTTTAAAGTATATTCTTACTCTTGAAAACAACAATTGAAACAATTGTAGAAAAATCTACAATTACTTTCCATCATTTAGGCTATTTTCTTTTTGCAGTTCACCAAGGTGTTGGGATAGATCATGTAACTTTTGGAAACATCCTACTCGGGCAAGACCCTGTGAGTTTATGCTGCACCTGCCTGGGGCTGTAGGAGTGTTACCACACTGCAAATAATAGACTAGAAACTGACTTTAAATAGGAGTGAAACTGACACTTTCAAGTCACTTTCACAGTATTGCCAACCACAAATGTTCCAAAGTCATGAGTCAGGCTCACCAAAAATCATGAGATTATGTACAAATAACAGATTTGGGGGGCTCTTTTTATTTGCCTTCTGCTTTTTGAGCCTTTAGGGGGCACTGGGGTCACCTTTTGAAGCTTTCTCCACAGGCATGAGGACTAGAAACTCCATTTTTCTTTAAAAATGAAGGCTGAAATCACCACATATCCACTGGACTCCAGGAGCTGGGGCTTTAAGGAAAACAATAATTATCATGAGTGAGACTCATGACAAAATCATGAGTTGGCAACACGGCTTTCACTTCTGTTTAAAGCAGGGGTCTCAAAGTCCCCGCCTGTGGGCTATCTGTGGCCTGAGAACCTCCCCACTGTGGCCCAAGGAATCTTTTTAATAAGTTCTTTCATCCGCCCCTTGTGGCTGCCTGCTGTTGGGGAGGTGTGGCGGTTCAATGACAAGACAGCACAGAGCTTTTAGCAAGCAAGTGGCTGGTCTGCTAACAGGCTTCTGCCTATCAGCTTTCCACCTTCCCCTTTATTCTTTCTCTCCTCCCACGCATTACATTCTCCAACAGATAAAAGGAATACACTGGCTTTGTTTAACATTCTTTCTATCTACCGCATTCCTTGCTCTCGGGCCTTGAGCCCAGTCCTGGGAAGCTTCCCACGATTCACGACATCTGGGTGAGATTCCAAGGTTGATGCCCTTGAAAGGAGCTGTGTGTGCACAGGTCCAGCACAACACTCCGGGTGTGCCCTGAATGTTGCCAAGCACATAAACCTTGTATGAATCCTACATCCCCTCCTTTTTGTTTATTTGTGCTCGGCCATCTCATGGTAGCCATCAATTTGCTTTTGCAAGCCAATTAACTCCCAGACAGACAAGGTCATAACTAGTGGAGCCTGCCAGGGCGGTTCTCGACAAAGCCTTAACAAAAAGGAAATACATTGCACACAGCAACAGCAAAAAATAAGCTTAAGAAGGTAAAATGTAATTGGCTGGGCCCCAATTAGCCATGCTAAAGTACTGGGAAGAGAGGTTCGCGTAAGCAGCGAGCATCATCTCATTTCCAATTTCCTCAGGGTGATGACATACTGGAATAAGGCACGTACCTAACAATTCTTCAGCTACTACAAAATCAGATAAACAAAAGTGGGTAACATTTGCTATTGAAGCCAATCTTTCCCATAGGTTATATCATTCGGGCCCGTAACGGAGAAAGCGCTCCCGAGCCAACCCCTACAGGAAATAGCAGGCACAAAAGGCATACAGTCAATACAGAATTAGCAGTAATTTGGGCGAGAATTGCCACAAAGTCTCAGAAGTCTCTGGCTGTTGGTTTGCTGCCATTCTTCATTGAGCCGCGGCGACCAATGCTTTTACTGCTCCCCATGTCACGGGCTGGCTTGGGACGCTACACCTCCTCTGTTTCTGTCCCGCCGTTGTCGACCCGGGAGGCACCGCGTTCTCCTCCAAGGTCAGCTGAAACTCCGATATGGGGTTTGACAGCCCCTGGTGCCACGCCATGCTGTTTCAGTGCTGGTCGCACACACTGGGCCGGAACCCACAACGGTCTGCAGGGAGAGACACAGCAGCATATCCCCGACCCCAAGTAATTAAAGGCCCTGGGCCCAGCCATTGCAGATCGGGCAGCTAACGGTAATAGACACGCGGTCTTTCCAGTACCTCGGACTTATGAAAATGCCAATCCCTGGGGGTCTGCTGATCTGCTTTCAGCGTTAAATTATTTAAAATAAACAAAAGGATACGCAATTGTTGCTGAATGTCTCCTAAGGTTCGGAGACGCAGCTCCCCTTGTTTTAATTGTTTGTCGAGCAAGGTTTTTAGTGTGCAATTTGCACGTTCAACAATAGCTTGGCCCGTGGAGTTATAAGGGATCCCGTGTGTGAGACGGACGTCCCATTGGACACAAAAGGCGGAAAGGGCTGTGGAGCAGTAGGCTGGGGCATTATCTGTCTTTATCTGGCTCGGGCGACCCATAACAGCAAAACAGGCTAGCAAATGGTGAACAACTTTGGGAATGGCTTCCCCACGCTGTGGGGTCTCCCAGAGGAATCCCGAATAGGTATCAATGGAAACATGTAAAAACGAATAGGGGCGGAATTGTGGCACGTGAGTGACATCCCTTTGCCACAGCTGATTCGCTGCGGTACCTCTGGGGTTAACGGCATAAGAAAAGGTAGGGGCAGCAGCGGCACAGTGGGGGCAGGAACGAACAATAGAACGTGCATGATCAGCAGGAATGTGAAACTGCCGGGCCAAAACAGAGGCAGACTGATATAAAAAGGAATGGCTTTCAATGGGGTCAGAAAAAAGGGAATTTACCTGACCACGTAACGCGCGATCGGCGTGCGCATTGCCCTCAGTAAGCAGTCCAGGCAGAGGGGTATGACTGCGAATCTGAGCAACAAAATAAGGGAAATTATGAGTGGTGATGAGATACTGTAAGGACAAAAACAGGCGAAGAAGGTCCGCATTGACCTGAGGGGTAATAAGGGCAAGGGGTAAATGATCAATTACCTGATAAACATAATGCGTGTCCACGATCAAATTAAAGGGACAATCAGCAAAAAGTTGAAAGGCCAAAATAACAGCAGGACTAGTGAAGCTCTCCAAGTGCTGTGCATGCAAATATTGTTGTACAAGTGAATGAAGCGCTTTCAGTTTTTCTAGGGGGAGGGGCCACTGGTCAATCCATACGGGCTCTAAGGATTGCCATACCAACGGTAATGTGGATGGCAAGGTGGGTGAGGGAGGATTTTGGGCCATTATATATTAATATCGAGGGTGGTGTCCAGCTTTGCAAGTAAGTCACGGCCCCAAATATTGAGGTGGACAGGGAGTACAAAAGGGCGGATTGTAGCAAGGGCACGGCCTCCTGGTTTGGAGACCGTGACCCAAGACAAACTTTGGCGCCCGGGTTTGCTACCCCCGATCCCCCACAACTCTTTAGAAGGAACTGTTGGCCAACCGACCGGCCACTCCGGATCACAAATCACTGTAACGTCAGCTCCAGTGTCCACCAGCCCTGTAAAAGGAACATTATTTAAGAGAAGTGTTAACTGAGGTTTCGAGGGGCGGACCGACATTGTTAGAGCAACAAGTGGAGAGGACGTGTTGTGAGATGGTGACTGAGCCAGCGTCGATCCAAAGCCGCCTTCGCCCCGGGCTCGATCCTCTGCAGCTGGCACCTGATAGGGGACTAAAATCAATTGCGCAATTGACCATCCACGCGGGAGCGACTGTGGAAGATGAGTCCACACCTGAACCTTAATAATGCCGGTGTAATCGGCATCAATGACCCCTGGAATGACAAAAAAGCCCTGTTTCCCAGCATGTGAGCGAGGGAGAACGAGACCCACAAAGCCAGCAGGGAGAGGTCCCGTCAACTGCGTAGGTATGGCGCAGACCTCCCCTGGCAGCCGAAAATCAGTGTCCTCCTGCATGATCAAATCAAGCCCTGCACTTCCAGCAGTCGCCGCCCTCATAGAGTCTACGGATTTTAAGGCAGAGGAACGGTTGTCTGAGTGGGAAACACCCCCATTTGGCCCTGGGTTCGGGGGGGACCCGTCGCGCGGTTTCCCGACCTGCTACGACACTGATTAGCCCAGTGATAACCCTTCCGACACTTGGGGCACTTCTTTGAGGGTCGGGCAGGTGCCTTTGATGAGCGGCACTCCCGCTGAAAGTGACCCTCCTTGCCACAGCGGTAACAACGCTTCCCCTCCTTCCCGGTTTTTTTCAGGGCGGCAGCCAGAACTCCAGCCTTATGGGCTTGTGTGCCGATGTTCTGGCACGCCCGCAGCATGTCTGAGAGCTCTAAAACGCCAGAGGCTTGTGTTGCCTGGAGAGCACGGTGGCAATCCTCGTTCGCATTCTCAACTGCCATTTTTAACAGGATCTCCTGAGCTGCTGCAGGGCTATCCACCTGTCGGAGGATAGCCTCCTGCAATCTGTTGGTAAAATCCATAAAGGACTCTGATGCACCCTGACGGATACTGGCAAAGCTTTTGGTAGGCTTGCCCGAATCCGGGACCTTCCGGAAAGCATGCTGGGCACAGGTGGAAATAATGGGGAAGACGGCCTGAGGGAGTTGAGACTGCATCTGAACAGTAGCAAACTGGACCTCCCCTACCAAATGCTCATAAATGATACCTTGCTCTCTATATACCTGGGCTTGGCGTTCCGCCATCTGCCAATACTCACTAATCCAAATAACATACTGACTGGGTGTTAACATCATGCGCAACAGCGTCTTCCAAACTTCAGGGATTAGGGAGTACCCAGTACCTATCCCTTCAATGAGACCACGCACAAAGGTGCTAGTCAGGCTGAACTCGCGAATTGCTTTCTTTACCTCTCTAACCACCGAGTAAGGCAAAGTGACCCAGGTTCCAACAGGGTTGCCCTGGTCATCATTCTGCCAGGTCACCGGACAAACTGAGACCAGATCAGCCAGCTCCTCTGCTGTAAGATCTGAGCGAGTCTTCGCTGCATGAACCATTTGTTGCACCAGCGAAAGCCGCTGAGCAGACACGGACGACCCTCCAGGGGGCCCCGGAACATGGGGCACCACGGTGGGATGGTGATCACACACCGGCTCCGGTGGGGAAGGCCAGGGAGGCGGTGGTAATAGAGGCACTGGGGGAGAAGCAGGGGGAGGGATGGTTGCAGGAGTGGACAGGGGTGGCGGGATCGGCAGCCCCTCTGTTGGCGCGGGAGAGGGCCTTTCCAAGGCGACACGCTGTGTCGCATCGCCAGGAGCGGGGATGGCTGCAGGAGCGGACGGGCGTGGCGAGATCACCAGCCTCGCGAGGGAGGGCCTGTCCGAGGCGACACGCTGTATCGCGTCGTGGCAGAGGTGCCAGGCATGTAAAGCCTGCACGGGCGCCTGAGGCTCTTCGTGCAATGTCTGGCCCAACCGCTCCCAGTCCGCTAGCTTAAGGGTTCCGGCTTCAGGGTACCATGGGCATTGAGCATTCACCTCCTGTAGCAGGAGAGTGAGCTCTCGAGTGGGGCAGTCGTGCTGAGCCTTACGCAGCAAATACTGTAGCTCACTGTGGTGTTGCACTTGCAAAGCAGAGAGGGAGCTTCCCATACTTACCACAATGAAAAATACTCACCGGGATCCGCGAAGCGGATGAGTGACGCGTCTGAAACCCTTGCCGGGCGAGGTGAGTGCTGAGGGCCCCACGTTTGGGCGCCAGTTGTGGCGGTTCAATGACAAGACAGCACAGAGCTTTTAGCAAGCAAGCGGCTGGTCTGCTAACAGGCTTCTGCCTATCAGCTTTCCACCTTCCCCCTTTATTCTTTCTCTCCCCCCGCGCATTACATTCTCCAACAGATAAAAGAAATACACTGGCTTTGTTTAACATTCTTATTTATCAGTTTCTATCTACCGCATTCCTTGCTCTCGGGCCTTGAGCCCAGTCCTGGGAGGCTTCCCACGATTCACGACATCTGGGCGAGATTCCAAGGTCGATGCCCTTGAAAGGAGCTGCGTGTGCACAGGTCCAGCACAACACTCCGGGTGTGCCCTGAATGTTGCCAAGCGCATGAACCTTGTATGAATCCTACAGGGGAGGTTTGGGGGGCGGGAGGGGAACAGATAGGAGAGATTCATATGCTCCTCCCCCCAACATTGCTCCATCCTGCTGCTCATTCACTGCAGGCAGCTCTGCTCCCTGCAAGCGGTTCCCTAACCCCGCTGTTGTGAGCGGAGCTGCAGAGGAGAGACCGATGCAGCCATGCTGCCGGCTGTCTGCTGCAGGCGCTGCCCCCCGCAGCTCCCATTGGCTGGGGTGGAGAGGGACGGAGATATCATCACTTGTCGCTGGGCAGAGTCAGCCGGGGCAGCATGAGGCCAAGGGAGTGAGGGAAAAGGGTGGGAAATGGGCTGGGAGGTGGTGTGAACACCATCTTCAGTGACATCATTGGCCCACTGGGAGGACTTGAGGACTGGCACTGGCCCTAAGGTAAAATGAGTTTGAGACCCCTGGTTTAAAGACTAGTTACTTTCCAAAAGCTCTTAAGAAAAACACGCAGTGATTGAGTTGCAGTTCTCACAGGACAATATTTAAAACCAAGCACCAAGAAAATTCCACGTTTGAAAGTTGAGAAAAAATGGACTCTTCTGAGGCATATCAGGGCTACTGAAGGTAGGAAAGGAAAATAAGCAGGCACAGGAGCTCTGGGCAGCTCTTCCTCTTGAAAAAAAGTTGGAGGGTCAAATCTTCCAGTCCTTAATCAGGTAAAACGTCTATTGCTGTCAGCGCCTGCACTCATAGATATTAACATGTGCTCAATAATTATACACTTCATACTTAAATATCTGAGCCATCTTATCCAGCGCTACACATTTGATACACGTTGGCTCAGGGACTATATTTTCTGGCATATCTGAACAGTGCTGAGCACACAGATGGTGTCAGCCATACTGGGTACCAGGAAATGGCCCTCCTTGATTATCACTACAAAAGGTTCCCCCCTCACCCCCCACTCTCCTGCTGGCAATAGCTTACCTTACCTGATCACTGTTGTTACAGTCTGTAGGGTAACACCCATTGTTTCATGTTCTCTGTGTATATAAAATCTCCCCACTGTATTTTCCACTGCATGCATCCGATGAAGTGAGCTGTAGCTCACGAAAGCTTATGCTCAAATAAATTGGTTAGTCTCTAAGGTGCCACAAGTACTCCTTTTCTTTATGGGAAGGTTGTTGTTTGCTGCTTATGATTATACTTTCTGTATGTGTGTATCATTTTTGTATTCGAAGTTATGAATCTTGGCTATGTACTTGTTTGATTCTCAGCAGCCTCAGTGAAGCATTTTGTCAGCTTCTTGAGAAAGGACTATTCTCAGTAAGTGCCCAATCAAGAAACACTTAACTGACAATGACATTGCGAGATGTCAATCCACATCTGAGCTTTCCTGGGAATGTTCAAACTAAACTAACATGAATACAAAGAAATCTGATGAGGTTCAACAAGGACAAGTGCAGAGTCCTGCACTTAGGATGGAAGAATCCCATGCACCGCTACAGACTAGGGACCTGCAGAAAAGGACCTAGGGGTTACAGTGGATGAGAAGCTGGATATGAGTCAACAGTGTGCCCTTGTTGCCAAGAAGGCCAATGGCATTTTGGGATGTATAAGTAGGGGCATTGCCAGCAGATCGAGAGACGTGATCGTTCCCCTCCATTCGACATTGGTGAGGCCTCATCTGGAGTACTGTGTCTAGTTTTGGGCCCCACACTACAAGAAGGATGTGGAAAAATTGGAGAGAGTCCAGCGGAGGGCAACAAAAATGATTAGGGGACTGGAACACATGACTTATGAGGAGAGGCTGAGGGAACTGGGATTGTTTAGTCTGCAGAAGAGAAGAAAGAGGGGGGATTTGATAGCTGCTTTCAACTACCTGAAAGGGGGTTCCAAAGAGGATGGCTCTAGACTGTTCTCCGTGGTAGCTGATGACAGGACAAGGAGTAATGGTCTCAAGGTGCAGTGGGGGAGGTTTAGGTTGGATATTAGGAAAAACTTTTTCACTAGGACGGTGATGAAACACTGGAATGCGTTACCGAGGGAGGTGGTGGAATCTCCTTTCTTAGATATTTTTAAGATCAGGCTTGACAAAGCCCTGGCTGGGATGATTTAATTGGGGATTGGTCCTGCTTTGAGCAGGGGGTTGGACTAGATGACCTCCTGAGGTCCCTTCCAACCCTGATATTCTATGAATTGCGTCGGCCTGTGTTATAAATATAAAGGGAAGGGTAAACCCCTTTGAAATCCCTCCTGGCCAGGGGAAAGCTCCTCTCACCTGTAAAGGGTTAAGAAGCTAAAGGTAACCTCGCTGGCACCTGACCAAAATGACCAATGAGGAGACAAGATACTTTCAAAAGCTGGGAGGAGGGAGAAAAACAAAGGGTCTGTGTCTGTCTGTATGCTGCTTTTGCCGGGGACAGAACAGGAATGGAGTCTTAGAACTTTTAGTAAGTAATCTAGCTAGGTATGTGTTAGATTATGATTTCTTTAAATGGCTGAGAAAAGAACTGTGCTGAATAGAATGACTATTCCTGTCTGTGTGTCTTTTTTGTAACTGAAGGTTTTGCCTAGAGGGATTCTCTATGTTTTGAATCTAATTACCCTGTAAGGTATCTACCATCCTGATTTTACAGAAGTGATTCCTTTACTTCTATTAAAAGTCTTCTTGTAAGAAAAGATTTCAGAGTAACAGCTGTGTTAGTCTGTATTCGCAAAGGAAAAGGAGTACTTGTGGCACCTTAGACTAACCAATTTATTTGAGCATAAGCATGAAGTGAGCTGTAGCTCACAAAAGCTTATGCTCAAATAAATTGGTTAGTCTCTAAGTTGCCACAAGTACTTCTTTTCTTCTTGTAAGAAAACTGAATGCTTTTTCATTGTTCTAAGATCCAAGGGTTTGGGTCTGTGTTCACCTATGCAAATTGGTGAGGATTTTTATCAAGCTTTCTCCAGAAAGTGGGGTGCAAGGGTTGGAAGGATTTTGGGGGGAAAGACATTTCCAAACAACTCTTTCCCAGTAACCGGTTAAACGTTTGGTGGAGGCAGTGGAAGTCCAAGGGCGAAGTGTAAAATAGTTTGTACCTTGGGGAAGTTTTAACCTAAGCTGGTAAAAGTAAGCTTAGGAGGCTTTCAAGCAGGTCCCCACATCTGTAACCTAGAGTTCAGAGTAGGGAAGGAACCTTGACACCACCCCAAAGAGATGCCTGAAAGAAACTGGAACAAAGGACAGTAACTATGGGAGGTGTGAGTGATTGCTGGACCCAGACTAGGAAGGAGTCTAGTCTGTGAAAGAAGCTTATTGGAACATCTCTGAGGGTGAGATTTATCTGCATTCAGTTTCCTACTGTAATAGACTTGTGTGTTTTTGTTTCATTTTGCTTGGTAATTTACTTTGTCTTGTCTATTATTACTTGGAATCACTTAAATCCTACTTTATATTTAATAAAATCACTTTTTACTTATTAATTAACCCAGAGCAAGTAATTAATACCTGGGGGAGCAAACAGCTGTGCATGTCTCTCAATCAGTGTTATAGAGGGCGAACAATTTATTAGTTTACCTTGTATAAGCTTTATACAGAGTAAAATGGATTCATTTGAGGTTGGATCCCATTGAGAACTGTGTGTCTGGGTGCTAGAGATAGGAGCACTTCTTAAGCTGTTTTCAGTTAAGTCTGCAGCTTTTGGGGACGTGGTTCAGTCATAGAATCATAGAATAACAGAGTTGGAAGGGACCTCTGGAGGCCATCTAGTCCAACCCCCTGCCCAGAGCAGGACCAATCCCAACTAAATCATCCCAGCCAGGGCTTTGTCAAGCCTGACCTTAAAAACTTCTAAGGAAGGGGATTCCACCACCTCCCTAGGTAACGCATTCCAGTGTTTCACCACCCTCCTAGTGAAAAAGTTTTTCCTAATATCCAACCTAAACCTCCCCCACTGCAACTTGAGACCATTACTCCTTGTCCTGTCATCTGCTATCACTGAGAATAGCCTAGATCCATCCTCTTTGGATCCACCTTTCAGGTAGTTGAAAGCAGCTATCAAATCCCCCCTCATTCTTCTCTTCTGCAGACTAAACAAGCCCAATTCCCTCAGCCTCTCCTCATAAGTCATGTGTTCCAGTCCCCTAATCATTTTTGTTGCCCTTCGCTGGACTCTCTCCAATTTTTCCACATCCAGAAAGGGTAGGGGCCCAAAACTGGACACAGTACTCCAGATGAGGCCTCACCAATGTCGAATGGAGGGGAACGATCACGTCCCTCAATCTGCTGGCAATGCCCCTACTTATACACTCCAAAATGCCATTGGCCTTCTTGGCAACAAGGGCACATTGACTCATATCCAGCTTCTCGTCCACTGTCACCCCTAGGTCCTTCTCTGCAGAACTGCTGCCTAGCCATTCGGTCCCTAGTCTGTAGCTGTACATTGGGTTCTTCCGTCCTAAGTGCAGGACTCTGCACTTGTCCTAGTTGAACCTCATCAGATTCCTTTTGGCCCAATCCTCTAATTTGTCTAGGTCCCTCTCTATCCTATCCCTACCCTCCAGCGTATCTACCGCTCCTCCCAGTTTAGTGTCATCCGCAAACTTGCTGAGGGTGCAATCCACACCATCCTCCAGATCATTAATGAAGATATTGAACAAAACCGGCCCCAGGACCGACCCTTGGGGCACTCCACTTGATACCAGTTGTCAACTAGACATGGAACCATTGATCACTACCCGTTGAGCCCGACAATCTAGCCAACTTTCTACCCACCTTGTAGTGCATCCATCCAGCTCATACTTCTTTAACTTGCTGACAAGAATACTGTGGGAGACCGTGTCAAAAGCTTTGCTAAAGTCAAGAAACAATACATCCACTGCTTTCCCTTCATCCACAGAACCAGTAATCTCATCATAGAAGGCGATTAGATTAGTCAGGCATGACCTTCCCTTGGTGAATCCATGCTGACTGTTCCTGATCACTTTCCTCTCATCTAAGTGCTTCAGAATTGATTCCTTGAGGACATGCGCCATGATTTTTCCGGGGACTGAGGTGAGGCTGACCGGCCTGTAGTTCCCAGGATCATCCTCCTTCCCTTTTTTAAAGATGGGAAGTACATTAGCCTTTTTCCAATCTTCCGGGACTTCCCCCGATCGCCATGAGTTTTCAAAGATAATGGCCAATGGCTCTGCAATTACATCTGCCAATTCCTTTAGTACTCTCGGATGCAACGCATCCGGCCCCATGGACTTGTGCTTGTCCAGCTTTTCTAAATAGTCCCGAACCACTTCTTCCTTCACAGAGGGCTGGCCACCTCCTCCCCATGCTGTGCTGCCCAGTGCAGTAGTCTGAGCGGCGGGGAACCAGCTGAGCAGCAGGGGACAGCAGAGCAGCAAACAGCAGGAGTTTGCCTGGAGTGAGCCCACTGAGGCTTACACCGTAACGACTTCTCTGAGTAATTACTGCATCTCCTGAGGAAGTTCATAGTAGGAAAGTAATATGGATGGGGAGTGTTCAACTATTGTGACCTGCACTGGATGTGCCATGTTTGTCTTTGTTCCACAGGACAGAAGCAACTTTGTGTGTACAAAGTGCAAGCTGGTCTCCATATTGGAAGAGAAGGTTCAAGGTCTGGAGCAACAGGTATCGACCCTGCGTTGCATAAGAGAAACTGAAGATTTCCTGGACAGACGTCAGGATATGCTTCTACAGGTACACGGTTCTGAAGATTCAGAGCAGGCTGCGCAGCACGGACAGGAGGACGGTGAAGAAATCTGGCAACATGTGACCTCCAGAAGAAGAAGGGGGAACGTCCATGTACCAGCAACACAGACACAGGTAAGTAACTATTTTCATGTTCTCTCCACAGGTACCATTGCAGGGAGTGGCCCAGATGATACATCTGGGGGAAGGGAGCAGAAGGAGACTCCACCAGTTGAAAGGCATGAGATGCACTGTCCTAAGGTTGGGCGTTCCACGACCACCACTCCCAAGAGAAGGAGGCGGGTGGTAGTGGTCGGGGACTCTCTCCTCAGGGGGACTGAGTCATCTATCTGCCACCCTGACCTGGAAAACCGAGAAGTCTGCTGCTTGCCAGGGGCTAAGATTCATGATGTGACGGAGAGACTGTCGAGACTCATCAAGCCCTCGGACCGCTACCCCTTCCTGCTTTTCCACGTGGGCACCAGTGATACTGCCAAGAATGACCTTGAGCGGATCACTGCAGACTACGTGGCTCTAGGAAGGAGGATAAAGGAGTATGAGGTGCAAGTGGTGTTCTCGTCCATCCTCCCCGTGGAAGGAAAAGGCCGGGGTAGGGATCGTCGAATCGTGGAAGTCAAGGAATGGCTATGCAGGTGGTGTCGGAGAGAAAGCTTTGGATTCTTTGACCATGGGATGGTGTTCCAAGAAGGAGGAGTGCTAGGCAGAGACGGGCTCCACTTAACAAAGAGAGGGATGAGCATCTTCGCGAGCAGGCTGGCTAACCTAGTAAGGAGGGCTTTAAACTAGGTTCACCAGGGGAAGGAGACCAAAGCCCTGAGGTAAGTGGGGACGTGGGATAACGGGAGGAAACACGAGCAGGAGAATGCGAAAGGGGAGGGCTCCTGCCTCATACTGAGAACAAGGGGCGATCAGCGGGTTATCTCAAGTGCCTATACACAAATGCACAAAGCCTTGGAAACAAGCAGGGAGAACTGGAGGTCCTGGTGATGTCAAGGAATTATGACGTGATTGGAATAACAGAGACTTGGTGGGATAACTCACATGACTGGAGTACTGTCATGGATGGTTATAAACTGTTCACGAAGGACAGGCAGGGCAGAAAAGGTGGGGGAGTAGCACTGTATGTAAGGGAGCAGTATGACTGCTCAGAGCTCCGGTACAAAACTGCAGAAAAACCTGAATGTCTCTGGATTAAGTTTAGAAGTGTGAGCGACAAGAGTGATGTAGTGGTGGGAGTCTGCTATAGACCACCGGACCAGGGGGATGAGGTGGATGAGGCTTTCTTTCGGCAACTCGCAGAAGCTACTAGATCGCACACCCTGGTTCTCATGGGTGACTTTAATTTTCCTGATATCTGGGAGAGTAATACAGCGGTGCATAGACAATCCAGGAAATTTTTGGAAAGCGTAGGGGACAATTTCCTGGTGCAAGTGCTAGAGGAGCCAACTATGGGGGGAGCTTTTCTTGACCTGCTGCTCACAAAACGGGAAGAATTAGTGGGGGAAGCAAAAGTGGATGGGAATCTGGGAGGCAGTGACCATGAGTTGGTTGAATTCAGGATCCTGACACAGGGAAGAAAGGTAAGCAGCAAGATACGGACCCTGGACTTCAGGAAAGCAGACTTCGACTCCCTCAGGGAACGGATGGGTAGGATCCCCTGGGGTACTAACATGAAGGGGAAAGGAGTCCAGGAGAGCTGGCTGTATTTCAAGGAATCCCTGTTGAGGTTACAGGGACAAACCATCCCGATGTGTTGAAAGAATGATAAATATGGCAGGCGACCAGCTTGGCTTAACGGTGAAATCCTAGCGGATCTTAAACATAAAAAGAAGCTTACAAGAAGTGGAAGGTTGGACATATGACCAGGGAAGAGTATAAAAATATTGCTCGGGCATGTAGGAATGAAATCAGGAGGGCCAAATCGCACCTGGAGCTGGAGCTAGCAAGAGATGTTAAGAGTAACAAGAAGGGTTTCTTCAGGTATGTTGGCAACAAGAAGAAAGCCAAGGAAAGTGTGGGCCCCTTACTGAATGAGGGAGGCAACCTAGTGACAGAGGATGTGGAAAAAGCTAATGTACTCAATGCTTTTTTTGCCTCTGTCTTCACGAACAAGGTCAGCTCCCAGACTGCTGCGCTGGGCATCACAACATGGGGAATAGAGGGCCAGCCCTCTGTGGAGAAAGAGGTGGTTAGGGACTATTTAGAAAAGCTGGACGTGCACAAGTCCATGGGGCTGGACGAGTTGCATCCGAGAGTGCTAAAGGAATTGGCGGCTGTGATTGCAGAGCCATTGGCCATTATCTTTGAAAACTCGTGGTGAACGGGGGAAGTCCCAGATGACTGGAAAAAGGCTAATGTAGTGCCCATCTTTAAAAAAGGGAAGAAGGAGGATCCTGGGAACTACAGGCCTACAGTCAGCCTCACCTCAGTCCCCAGAAAAATCATGGAGCAGGTCCTCAAAGAGTCAATCCTGAAGCATTTACATGAGAGGAAAGTGATCAGGAACAGTCAGCATGGATTCACCAAGGGAAGGTCATGCCTGACTAATCTAATCGCCTTCTATGATGAGATTACTGGTTCTGTGGATGAAGGGAAAGCAGTGGATGTATTGTTTCTTGACTTTAGCAAAGCTTTTGACACGGTCTCCCACAGTATTCTTGTCAGCAAGTTAAAGAAGTATGGGCTGGATGAATGCACTATAAGGTGGGTAGAAAGTTGGCTAGATTGTCGGGCTCAACGGGTAGTGATCAATGGCTCCATGTCTAGCTGGCAGCCGCTATCAAGTGGAGTGCCCCAAGGGTCGGACCTGGGGCCGGTTTTGTTCAATATCTTCATAAATGATCTGGAGGATGGTGTGGATTGCACCCTCAGCAAATTTGCGGATGATACTAAACTGGGAGGAGTGGTAGATACGCTGGAGGGCAGGGATAGGATACAGAGGGACCTAGACAAATTGGAGGATTGGGCCAAAAGAAATCTGATGAGGTTCAATAAGGATAAGTGCAGGGTCCTGCACTTAGGATGGAAGAACCCAATGCACAGCTACAGACTAGGGACCGAACGGCTAGGCAGCAGTTCTGCGGAAAAGGACCTAGGGGTGACAGTGGACGAGAAGCTGGATATGAGTCAGCAGTGTGCCCTTGTTGCCAAGAAGGCCAGTGGCATTTTGGGATGTATAAGTAGGGGCATTGCCAGCAGATTGAGGGACGTGATCGTTCCCCTCCATTCGACATTGGTGAGGCCTCATCTGGAGTACTGTGTCCAGTTTTGGGCCCCTACGCTTTCTGGATGTGGAAAAATTGGAGAGAGTCCAGCGAAGGGCAACAAAAATGATTAGGGGACTGGAACACATGACTTATGAGGAGAGGCTGAGGGAATTGGGCTTGTTTAGTCTGCAGAAGAGAAGAATGAGGGGGGATTTGATAGCTGCTTTCAACTACCTGAAAGGTGGATCCAAAGAGGATGGATCTAGGCTATTCTCAGTGATAGCAGATGACAGGACAAGGAGTAATGGTCTCAAGTTGCAGTGGGGGAGGTTTAGGTTGGATATTAGGAAAAACTTTTTCACTAGGAGGGTGGTGAAACACTGGAATGCGTTATCTAGGGAGGTGGTAGAATCTCCTTCCTTAGAAGTTTTTAAGGTCAGGCTTGACAAAGCCCTGGCTGGGATGATTTAATTGGGGATTGGTCCTGCTTTGAGCAGGGGGTTGGACTAGATGACCTCCTGAGGTCCCTTCCAACCCTGATATTCTATGATTCTATGGTACTGAAGTCCCAAGATGCCAGGGAAAATGGGCTCAGAAATAATCTCAGCACATCAGGTGGCAGTCACAAGCGGGTTTCTGTGACCCAACACATCATAGCCTGACTGCTAGTGGATGCATGGGTTGTGGACAACAAGTCAGAAGATGCCAAAGACAACTGAGGAATATGGTCCATAGTAGCCCATATTGGAGGATTCTTGGTGGCCTGAAAGGCAGTGAACTCTAAGGGAGCCATCTTGTGTGTGACTGGTCCTGGCGAAATGAGGGACCCCTCTATGGACTCCACTAACTCTGGAAGTCCATGCACTGGGTGGGGAAAAGATATGCTTGGGTGGGATCCACATCCATGGGATTGCTTGAAGGCACCCGAGTCCACCAGCATCTCTAAGTTAGTGCTGGGCATTGCAAAGTGCCAGAGCTGGAGAGGGAGTTGGAGATGTGTTGGTTGCTGATTGGCCATCACCAGGGTACTGGCAGATGAGTGTCGGTGTGCGCTGCTGGGGAGGGAGGAAGGGTGCCAACACAGCCTGGACGACCTTATCAGGGCTGGTGTCTGGCATTTCCTGACCTGGGCACAGCTTGGGCCCTGGGAGGGCAGCTTGTTGCAAAATATCCTGGTTCCCCACAGTATAGGCAGAGGCCCAATGCCAGACGTCCATTCTTTTCCATGTTGGAGAGGTGGGGCCAGACCTGAGTGACTTACATCAGTTTGCCAATAGAAAAGGGACCAGTGATGGTGGGGCTGGAGCTGGCAGGAGCGAGGCAAACCATCTTTCTTCTTGGAGGCCTTTGGTCAGTTAGTTGTAGATCTTAATGAAGGCCGGATGTGGATTCCACCCAGACCAGTTTATTTTTCACATTGTTGTTTAGGTCAAGCTGACTCTAATTTAGGAATCCACTAAATTTATCATGTTTGCTATGGAATGCATCAGCTAGGTAGAGCTTGAGTTTGTCGGAGTCAGAGCTGAAGGCAGCTTGGCTTGAACTTGCGCCTCCAGGGTGGCAACTTGGGCTTTGAAGATCAGTAATGGACTCAAGAACAGCTCTGGTGACTCTTGCAGCAAATCAGACAATGTAGCCAATCAGGCAGTGTGCTGTTGACACCAATCAGCTCTACCGGTACATCTTTCCACTGGTATTACTGCCCCAAAAGGAAAATCCAAAATTCTTGCTTTTGTGAGTCACATCTGTCCATGTTCGGGATTGGTCCTGCTTTGAGCAGGGGGTTGGACTAGATGACCTCCTGAGGTCCCTTCCAACCCTGATATTCTATGTGTCATGTTTGGGCTTGTATCTGCGTTTGTGTGGGTCGGTCTTGTGTGTTTCATTTTTTTGTCTGGTGTGGTTTTGTGTTCTGTGTGTTTGAATCCCTGGCTTGTACGAGTGTTGTGTGTCTCATATTAGGTTCTTCTGTGTGTGTTTGTGCTTTGTGCATGGGTGACTCTTGCTTGGAACAATCTTGCATGGCTTCTCTTCCAACTAGTGTGCACGTTTTTATCTTATGTTGGGGTGTCGCAGGGCGAGTACACCCTGTCCCCCCTTTGGGTAGGGCAAGAGTTTTACAGCCCTGTGGCTAAGTCCACTTGGCCGCCCTTTACCTCAGGAAAGCCTGGCCTAGTGTCCAGAGTCAATATAGCTGTCCTCTCCCCCAGGGAAGCGTGGTCTAAAGGCCAGAGTCAGGATTGGGGCCCTGTCCCTGAGGACTGAGTGGCCAATGGCCAGAGTCAGTATAGAGGGCTCTGCCTCGCAGGATATATGCCCTAGTAGCTAGAATCAATATAGATGCCCTCTCCCTTGGGACCGTGTGACCCAATGGCATTGCTTAATGGCTGTAAGGGGGGGATGGGCCACCACCAAGGGGGGGTTTACTGGCGGGGGTAAGGAGATCCGGGCCCTCCCTACTCCATGAGGCCCCAGCCCTGGGCCCTGTCAGCGGCGAGTGTACTCATCACTGAGTCAGCGAGGATCCTAGCAAAACATGCTGACTTATCACTCAGTTCCATTACCAGATCAATGTATAGTCCCCCTGACTACTTCCTACCCTGTGTCCAGATGCGGTGGTCCTGGTGTCTCTGGGGTCTCTGGGTTCCTCGGCCTGTGCAGCTCTCTGCAGCTCCGCTTGCCCTCAGGCATCCTCAGGTAGGCAGGTAACAGCCTGGGTCTCAGCAGGTCTGGCTTCCACAATTTGGGGCTTCAGTGGCTCCCAGGCTCAAGCTGGCAATGTGTGTCCTCTCTCTCTTTGGTGGACAGCCCTGACTGAGCTAAGCTGCTCCCTTTTATACTGGTGTTCCAGTTGGAGCATGCCCAGCAGGGGCGAGGGGGTGTGGCTTTCTTGGCCCACAGTGCGGGGTTAACACTTCCCTGTCCAGTGTGAGGTGAGTACACCTGGCTTGGGTCAGTCAGATCCTTGTCTGTCTCCAGTGTTGTGCCCTGTGTGTTCTTGTGTGTCTATCTGCATGCATTCCTCCAAGTGTCTCTTTCCACATACCATCTTCCTTCCCTTGCCCAGAGCCGACGGGTGAGCAAGCCGAAACGCCAACCCCGCCCTACCCAACCTGTTCCCTTTGAAACAGGGACGTGGCTTCGGTCCCAAGAGAAAAAAATTACAACACTCCTGTGTCACTCTCTCTCTCTCTCATCATGTTCTTCCTCATCTCTCTCTCTCCTTTCATTATTAAAATTCCAAGCACACATTTCTTCCCCTCACAAATAGGGCAGACACCCAATGGCATCCAATAGGGGGTTCTTCTTCCTTCAGAGAATCATTCTTATCCTGAAGGGAAAGAATCACTTAGCTGCAGGTTGGCCATGCGTCTGGTTTTGAACCAGACGCCTCTTTTTAGGTGGTTTGTCCCCAGATACAATGGGATGTGCTTTTGTCTGGTGTTGGACAAGGGACGCCTTTTGGAAGAATGCGCAGTTCTGCCACAGCCAGCGTGACCTGGCACTCATGGGGATGGAGTAGCATGCTCTTTGAAATTGCATCCTCCGTATGGCATGACCTCATACGCACCATGTCTACTAGGTCACGCCGGTGGGAGTGGGGTCACCCCGTTCCCAGAAGTACCATCGTTTCTGGGATTCTGGGAATGCGTGAGTGGCCACCGTACGTGGATGTGTGAGGTGTGCTGTCACACCCGGCCCTTAAGACTGAGTTTGATCTCCTCTCTTCCTGTTCTGACAGCACGGTAGCCCCAGGGATACGTGTGCTGTAACTGCCATCTTCAAATCACCCAAGGGATTTAGATGTCCAGTTTCCAGCTAGTTCTCATGGCCTCCAAATTCATTATGTGCCTGAGAAAATCTCAGACCTCAGTGTGCTTGGATGCAGAGCTCTGCCTTCCGCTCTCTTTCCTCTGTGCTTTTGGAGACATGATGGCCTGCTGATGTAGAACGGATCAATGAAATTGGTTTTAATTGTTCACTTTATTAATATAACTTCATAAGCAAAGTTTTATGAATGAAACAACATTCATTCATAAAACCAGTTACCCCAATAACTGGTTAATTGAGTTTCACTTTCAATCCAATTGCTGCTTAAATCATTAAAACTTGCACTGCTTCAACATTGTAATGCAATAAATATATAAATAACAAATAAATTTGTTAGTCTCTAAGGTGCCACAAGTCCTCCTTTTCTTTTTGTGAATACAGACTAACACGGCTGCTACTCTGAAATTGTAACTTTGTTCACTGTTTGCCATTCCTTACACTTGTCCATGTTGTAACCCAAACTCCATTTTAACTTGTCCCAAACTCCATTTTAAAATGCTCACTTCATTTTTGCAAAACCCTGCTGTAATCTTATTAGTTTAGTTTAGATGTGTGAATGAGGTATGTATGGATGATGGAATCAACCTCCAGCCCCAGCCTGTCCTGATGAAATAAAGTGTAAACACCAATGGCTGAAGATGCAGACAACAGCCCTGACAAAGCAAGAAGAGTCCACCCTAACAAGAAAAGAACAAAAGTACAACTGAAGAAACATCAAAGCCAGGTCCCAGGCTGAAAATCATGTCTGCAATTGACGGGTGATCAATCACACCAAACCCAGAGGCAGCGTGACACAGCACGATCTATAGACTCTGGATTCAAATTAAAGCCTACAAAAAGGATGGGTGAGAGGGAAGACTTTGGAGGGTAACATTCTGCTGCCAACATGGAAGGGCATCGGTGCATGCCCAACAGAGACCCAGCCCTTCCTTGTGCCCGGCTTTTTTGGCCAGTTAGCCGCCACAAGCTACGAACCCAAGCCACGAACTCAAGCTACATTCAGGACTGGTAACTATACAGCAGCTGCAGAACATTTGGGGTGTGTGTGGATGTGTGTGTGTGTATACATAGGTATTAGATATTAGTTATTGGTCATAAATCAAATTGTGTTATAATAAATGTGACATCTTGTCCCCTGAAACGATCCTGTGCAGTTTTGTCTGTATAACACTGATCAGATGAAGAGAAACCATTATAGTTCCTCATTAAGGTCCAGAGCTGCCTGAGGAAAGGAGGGTGGTGATGCTGCTGGTCAGAATTGAAGGACACGGGCATGAATGTGTTCATGGGGAACCCAGGGCAGAGAGAGAGTAGGGGGCTGCAAGCTGAGATTGAGGGGCATTAGCAGAGCTCGGTGTGGGTGGGGAGAGGCCAGGGCTGGGACAGCAGAGGCTGTGGGTTGGGAGTGAGGGGCACCGGCAGAGCTGTGAGTTTCCAGGTTTGGGCTGGATTAGGAAGGTGCCAATGGGTCAGGACTTAGGCTCTGTCTGCAGCAAATGAAGAGTATTTGTAGCACACGTCAGCACTGCTATGCTAGCTTTAATCTAGCTAACACAGGTTAAAAGGGAAGTAGAGACATAGTGGCATGGACTTCAGCATAGGTTACCAACCAGAGTAGCTTCTGGTGGTCTGGAACTTGATTGATTAAAACTGGCCCAGCTCTGCCCACCCATGCTACAATCACACCTTTGCTTGCTGGGTAGACTCACCCTGAGATGTTTCCATGAAGCCCAGGTGTCTAGCAGGACATGTGCTATTTATTCCCCACCCATGCCCTTCCTGCCAGGTCACTGCTTTTAATTGCCAGGTATCAGGAAGTCCTGCTGACACAATTGTTTACTGGATTTGCCCTCTCACTCCATGTCTGGCTGGGCTCTATATAACCCATGCCAAAATGTGCAGGAGGATCAGGGTGAGGTTCAGCTCTGCAGAGGCTGGGATCCATCTCTCTGACAACAGCAAAGGAACAAGGACTTGGGTAAATTGCAGGAGATTCCACCAGCTGGGAGACAGGAGAGAACAGTGTCACATGGGGCTGCAACTTCAGGATTTGTTTCTGGGATGCAGCATGACCTAGTGGTTAGAGCAGGTGGACAGGGAGTCAGGACTCCTGAGTGCTATCTCCCCTCTGGGAGGGGAGTGGGGAATAATGGGATAGAGTGGGGAGGCCCTGATTTCAACTGGGGTCTGTGCAGCACATGACACAAGGGGGGCCCAGATCTTCGGCAGGGTATTTAGGTGCCATGTGATAAAAATAATAACTCTCTTATATTTGGGCAAGAGTTGGGTGGGAGGTGAGGGGCCCTGGGGCTAGAGTGGGATGGGATCATGGGTTGTGGTGGTTTTTTGGGGACAGAGTGGGGTGCGAGGGTATAATGGTGGGCTTGGGGTTCAGGCCCTGGAGGTTGCATGGAGGAGACAGATCCTCCCCCGCCATGCTGTCTCCATCCATCTCCCCCCTCTCCCCACTGCAGGTTGATCCAGTGACAGACACGGCCATGGCCCCAAGAGGACCCCGCCCCACGCTCCTACTGCCCCTCATCCTGCTGGCTGCCGGCCTGGCCCAGCTCAGTGAAGGTGCCAGCTACCAGCAGTTTGTGAGACAACACGTCAACCACCCCAAGACCAGTGCCTCCAGCAACCGGCTCTACTGCAACCTCCTGATGCAGCGCAGGGGCCTGACCCGCCGCCAATGCAAACCAACCAATACCTTCATCCACGCCCCCACCAGCCAGCTCCGAGACATCTGCGGCAGCAGAGGGAGACCCGTCAGCGGCAACCTCTATGACAGCAACAGATCATTCAGCGTCACCACATGCCGGGTGCTGCCTGGCTCCCGACCAGGGCACTGTAGATACAGGGCTGCAACTGGAGTCACCAGGGTCCGTGTGGCCTGTGTCCAGGGGCTGCCTGTGCACTTAGAGCCAACGTACCTGCCATGAGCGGGGAGCAGGGGATCCCCCTGCTGCCCCCACGTCCCTTTTGCTCATTGGCATTCTTCTTTCGCTGGGGGCTCTCCTGCCCTATCCTTGCCCCACCTGGGTAGCGCCCGCCATGAATCTCCACAGGGACATTCAGCATCTCCCTTTATCCCACAGGACAGCAATTGGGGCCTGTGGGGAGATTTCCCACGCTGGGTGCCCACTTCCCATCCATGCAAGTGAAAATCCGGGCATCCAGCCCCCCCAGCTGGCACAGAGACCCTCAGTCTGAGCCCAGCGCTCACGTCGCTGGGCAGGATCCAAACACAACTGGCCTGGACTTGGGCTGGGCTGCCCCGAACCACCAGGAGTGGAAGAGGCCGAACAGCTCTGAAATCCCAGACTGATTTGGTTCGGGTCCCCTACTTTACTCTCCCAGGATAGACCAAAATTCCCATGAACCCCTTGGTGGCCACCCCTCCCCCATCCCCTGCTCCCTGCTGCCCCTAGTGCCCATTATACTGTACAGCCCTTTCCCATCCCTGATCCACTGGATGCTGTGTGGATGTTGTCTCAGGCTGAGTCCTGGGGAAGCTGTCACTGAGTTTCATATTCTCGCTACTTCTTGCAATAAAATACTTTCCTGCAAATGCAGAACAAGGGGGAGTGTTTTTGCGGGGGCTGGGTGCAGAATCACTGGTTATCCAGAGTTATTTAACCCTAGCAGCATGCCAGGAATACAGCTAGATTGCTCAGAGGGATCAGGGAATGGAATAAGGTGCAGAGGCTCCGATCCAGCCCTAGGTCAGGGGACCAGCTGGCTCAGGGGGCGGGGGAGTGCAATCTGGGGCTTTTCCTCTTTAAGGGGCACTGGCTCTGATCTGGCTCCAGAACTGGCTGGCTCCCAGGGTGGGGATTGGATATGGGGCCTTTCCCTTTCAGAGGCCCTGTCCCTAGTCCCTGTGTGGCCACAGGCTGGGTGGCTCGGTGGCAATTGGGGAACATGGTACAGGACCTCTTTGTTTGAAGGGCACCAGCTGCAATGTTGACCCAGAGCGGTAGGGTCTGGCTGGCTCTGGGTCCATCCAGAGGGGGATCCAGGAATAAAGAGGCTTCCTCTGAGATTTGCCAGTGAATGGCTCATCTGCTCGCAGCCAAAGGCTCCATGGCGATGGAACGGTGCTTGGTGCTGAGTTGCAGCAGGCATTGGGCTCTGTCCTGCCCCCTGGAACCAGTCCTGGAACCAGACTGATTTGGGTGTGGAGGAAAGGGGGAGTTGGGATCAAACTGGGATCAGATCCCGGGCTTCCAACATCCAGTATAGGCAGAGCCAGTGTGAGCTCTTTAGCACAGCCACCGTTGCAATTGTCTACAGCTTGGACAACTGGCTGCCTGCACTATTAGCATCTTCCAGGAGACCAGCACCTCTGCCCGCCCTCACAATAGTATGAGACACATTGGCACCACCTGACCCTAGGGTTGCCAGGTGTCCAGTTTTGCTACCGGAACGCCCGGTCGAAAAGGTAGCCTGGCGGCTCTGGTCAGAACCGCAGACTGGGCCATTAAAAGTCTGGTTGGTGGTGCTGCTGATTTAAGACAGACTAGACCCTACCTGTCCCGGCACCATGCTGCACCCTGGAAGTGCCTAGCAGGTCCGGTTCCTAGGCAGAGGGGCCATGGGTCTCCCCGTGCTGTCCCTGCCCCAAGCACTGGCTCTGCGCTCCCATTGGCCAGGAACCGTGGCCTATGGGAGCTGGGGGGGTGGTGCCTGCACGTGAGAGCAACGCACAGAGCCTCCTGCCCCACCCCCAGCTAGGAGCTAGACCTGCTGGCCATTTCTGGGGTGCAGCACGGAGCTAGGACAGGCAGGGAGCATACCTTTGCCCTGGTATGCTGCTGACTGGGAGCCGCCCGAGGTAAGCCCATGCCCGAACCCCAACCCCCTATCCCAGCTCTGAGTCCCCACCAAACACAGAGCCCCCTCCTGCACCCCAACTCCCAGCCCTGGGCCCACTACAGAGCCTGCAACCCCAGCTGGAGCCCTCATGCCCCCCATCACCTCAACCCTGTGCCCCAGCCCAGAGCCTATCCCACACCCTAAACCCCTTATATCAGGCCCCACCCCAGAGACCACAGCCCCAGCCCAGAGCCCATACCCCCTCCTTCATCCCAACCCTCTGCCTCAACCCACAGCCCCCTCCCGCACTCCGAATACCTTGGTCCCACCCCCCATCTGGAGCCCCCTCCTGTACCCCAAATCCCTCACCCCAGAGCCTACACTCCCAGCTGGAGCCCTCACCCCCTTTAAGATCTTTTAAATACCTTTAAAATCCCTCCTGGCCAGAGGAAAAATTGTCTCACCTGTAAAGGGTTAAGAAGCTAGGATAACCTCGCTGGTACCTGACCAAAATGACCAATGAGGAGACAAGATACTTTCAAAGCTGGAGGGGGGAGAAACAAAGGTCTGTGTGATGCTTTTGCTGGGGACAAAACAGGAATGGAGTCTTAGAACTTAGTAAGTAATCTAGCTAGGTATGCGTTAGAGTCTGTTTTGTTTAAATGGCTGAATGGAATGTAGATTCCTGTTTTTGTGTCTTTTTGGAACTTAAGGTTTTGCCTAGAGGGATTCTCTGTTTTGAATCTGATTACCCCGTAAGGTATTTACCATCCTGATGTTACAGAGGTGATTCTTTTACTTTTTCTTCCATTAAAATTCTTCTTTTAAGAACCTGATTGCTTTTTCCTTGTTCTTAAGATCCAAGGGTTTGGGTCTGTGTTCACCTATGCAAATTGGTGAGGATTTTTATCAAGTCTTCCCCAGGAAACGGGTTGTAGGGTTTGGATTTTGGCGGGGGAAAAGACGTTTCCAAGCGGGCTCTCTCCCTGTTATATATTTATTAGAGGATTGGTGGTGGCAGCAATAAAGTCCAAGGGCAAAGGGTAAAATAGTTTGTACCTTGGGGAAGTTTTAACCTAAGCTGGTAAAAATAAGCTTAGAGGGTTTTTCATGCAGGTCCCCACATCTGTACCCTAGAGTTCAGAGTGGGGAAGGAACCTTGACACCCTCTCACACCCCAACTCCCTGCCCCAGCTCAGTGAAAGTGAGTGAGGGTTGGGAAGTGTGAGCCACTGAAGGAGGGGGAATGCAGTGAGCGGGGTGGGGGGGCTTCACGGAAGGGCTGGGGAGTGGGGTCTCGGTCAGGGTGGGGCTAGGGTGTTCAGTTTTTTGTGATTAGAAAGTTGGCAACCCTAACTGACACCTGGCGACCCAGAGGGGTTGGGCAGCATGGGACAGGCCCTCGGGCCTCACTCCCTGCTCGGGATCAGCTTGGGCTGGTCCAGGCTGATGGGGTCGGGGCAGCCCCGTTAGGGCCATTTCTCGGCTTGCCCCAGGACTATGAGGGTGTCAAAGCCCCAAGTCCAAGAGCACTGGGGGACACTGCAGGGTGAATCAGACAGGAGTTGGTGCAGAGGGGGCCTGGCAAGCCGGTAACAGTGGGCCCTGGAGCCAGCCCCTCTCCAGTCGTTATCTGCGGGGCTGGGCTGGTCAGGGGGAAAGACAGAAGAAAAAGAGCATCAGACTTGATAGTGTATCCAGCCAGTGCAGCCTGTCACGGATCCCCCTGGGTCCAGTCAGCCTGCCCTGCCCCAGATCACCTGGATGCAACCAGCCAGGCCTGTTCCAGGTCCCCCTGGGTCCAGCCAGCCTGGGCTGCCCTGGTTCCCCCTGTCAGTCCAGCCAGCCCAGCCTGGCCCGGAGCCCCCTGGGCCCAACCTGCCTGTCCTGGATCTCCCTAGGCCCAGCCAGTCCAGCCTGTCCCAGATCCCACTCCAACAGGATAACTCCAGGGATCAGATGGCGACAAGGTGAGCTGGAGAGAAAGCCCCAGATCAGCCAGACACAGGGACAAATGCACCCTTGGCCACAGAGTGACACAAACACAAGCAGTTTGACAAAGCACATACCCCCACAGAGCACTCTACACACACATAGACTCACAAACACATTCACTGACACATCCATACACACATATCCAGATGCACTCTGCGTGCACACATACACACTCCCAGCCATGTACGCTATACACACATGCATACAAGCACTCCCACACACACACTTTCTGAATACATATGCCCCTACACACAGATGCATACGCACTACATGCACCCCCCATCCCCATACATACGTAAGGAGACTGTTGTCCCCTTACTAACATTCAGCGGGAGTGTTTTGGCTGGCTAGCTCCAGTACTAAAAGGAAGGGGAAGGGTCAATGGGAAATCAGGACCCTGAGACTGACAGTCCCCAGGAACAATATGGCGAGGCCAATGCTCCAGGTCAGCCTGACTGACAGGGCGGGCAGGCTAATCAGGAAGTCAGGAGGCCAAGGAGGGTCCGGTCCTCTGTGTGAGCTGGACTTGCGTGGGTCAGACAGAGTGGGGCCAAGCTAAGGAGAGAGCAGGGGCCCGAGCTGAGCTGGGGAGCAGAGCTGGGCCAGCCAGCAGAGCCAGAGACACAGCCCAGGGAGAGCAGACCTGCAGCCACTGAGCCAGAGAAGCAGCCCAGGGGGCTGGAGGCAGAGCAGCAGCATCAGTGCTGAGGCAGAGTGGAGCCAGAGCTAGAACAGTCGAGCTGGAGCAGTCTGGAGCTAGGAGTGGTGAGCAACTGGGGCCAGCCGTGGGGGACCCTGGGCAAAGGGCCCAGCGCAGACTGGGAGAGGGATCTTAACCTGACAGGGCTGAAGCTGAGAAGAAGGGTCCCAGCACCCAAAGCCTGGAGGTGCGTGGCCACCACCAGATAGAATATCAGGGTTGGAAGGGACCTCAGGAGGTCATCTAGTCCAACCCCCTGCTCAAAGCAGGACCAATCCCCAATTTTTGCCCCAGATCCCTAAATGGCCCCCTCAGGGATTGAATTCACAGTCATGGGTTTAGCAGGCAAATGCTCAACCACTGAGCTATTCCTCCGCCCCAACCCACAGTATCCCTGCAGCACAACCAGGGCCTGAGAAGGAGGCCTGGGACCTACAAGGAACAGACTGTGAACTGCCCTGACATCCAGAGACACTCTTTGTGATGTTCCCTGTCACAGAGTAGGGTGACGTGTTTTCCTTTCATCTTTTCCATTTTTCCTTATTCTTTTTAAAAATAATTGTTGATTAAATAACTTGCATTTGCTTTAAATTGTAGGAAATGATCTGTGGGTCAGGGAAGCATCCAGTGCAGAGAGTGTACCTCGCAGTGGGGACACCCTAGCCCCTGTCCTAGGTGACCACATCAGGGTTGGGGGGTCGAGCCCCCCAGGAATCCTGGGCCCAGCCTTGTTGGGGTTACGAGGACTCTGCCAGGCAGGAGAGTGGAAGAGGAGTCCTCAAGGGCGGGGAGGCCTCTGGGTAAAGGAAGTGGGAGCGAGGACTCAGATCCTTCCACTAGCCCACTTCACTGGGGTAGTGCAGAAGCCAGGAAAGTTCCCCACAATAGCGGGGCCATTCCCCCGCTTACACATAATCATACATTCAGTCTAGCCACGCAGGACTAGTTGACGCTAAAAAGGCTGTGCCAGCATATCTGTACTGGCAGAGCCTCCTAGTGGAGCTGTGGTGAATAGCGACCTAAGGAGCTTTTGCTGGTATAGGTAACCCACCTCCCCAGTGCTTTGCACAGTGGCAGTATCATAGCCAATGAGGTTAATCCGAGGCGCGATTATTGCTAATTGAAAACTTTTCCCAATACCCCGCCATGACGACTTGGAATATAGTCGGCATTGGCAATTTTTGACAGTCTCTACCAATGATTAAGCGATTCCGGTAAAAGGTCTCTTCTGTCAGCATCTGCACAGGATTTTCCACACACAGAGCAACAGAGTTACGCTGGCAAACCTTTGCGATGTAGACCTGGCCTCTCTGACACACACGCTTTATGCACACGCATGTTTTACATCCCGCTGTGCATTTCCTCACGCAGACGTGCATGCACCTTATACACACATGCGTGCACTCTGCACAGACGCACTGGGCAGACACACTGTATACATATTCTCTGTCCCTCTCACACACACGCGCATAACTCTGTTTATCTGTACTTGACTGGCCCGACAAGCTACACATACAAATAACTATTAAACAGTGAGCACAAGGACAAATTGGCTGGTGATCACAAACACACAGAGAAACATGCATAGCCATACTCAGTGTGATGGGGGTGTTCATGCCACACCGCACCTGAAAGGGTTAAGGTATTTGGGATGGATCTAATTAACCTGCTAGGCTGCACCTGGGGGACAACCAGGCTGGCTAAGCAAGTGCTGCAGAGCAGGTGCAGGCTAGGCTTGTACAAAGCCAGTAAGCTGAGAACAGAAAGGGGCTGCAGGGGAAGTAGTCTGCAGTCACTCTCTGGGAGGAGGGACTTCAGGCTGGAAAACCTAGGGAGGAGGGAGCCAGAAGATAGAGCAGAGAAGGCCCACAGGAAAGCACCCAGGGAAACAGAAACAGGGTCTGAGATTGAGCAGACTGTAGTTGCTGGACATAGGGGTTCCTGGGCTGGAACCCAGAGCAGTGAGTGGGCCCGGGTTCCCCTACCAGCTACTGGGAAAGTGGCACCGGACCTAACCAGGGATTGGAGCCTGTCTGGAGCGGCATGAGGTCAGCTGATCCACTGGCACTGTGATACCCCCAGGAGGGGAAACACAGAGAGTGGCCGGGATGGAGGGTCAAGTCCCGAAGAGGCAGCACGCTGAGAGTGAGAGGAGCCGTGGGGACAGTACATGACAGAAGAAGTGCCAGACTAACAGTCTGTGCAGCCAGGAGGAGGTGCCCTCACGATGTGTAGGCATACATATCTATCTACAGACACACGGAGAGCCAGACAAAAACCCGTACCCATACACATGCCAATTCATAACCCGCAGCCACCCACACCTCTGCAGGACTCATCCCCTCCCACTGCGGACAGCAGGGACATGCACGTACACACATACATTCACACTCTCTCTCTCTCTCACACACACACACACACACACACAGGCTCATTCTCTCCAGCAGGTGTGGCAGGGATACACACACGCACACACACTCATGGCTGGTACCATTTCTGGTCTGGTCCCCAGAAGGAGCAGCCATGTTCTATCCTAACCTCCTATCAGT
Organism: Eretmochelys imbricata; assembly: GCF_965152235.1. NCBI lineage: Eukaryota > Metazoa > Chordata > Testudines > Cheloniidae > Eretmochelys > Eretmochelys imbricata. Next base: position 35,267,921 of record NC_135584.1, on the reverse strand, counting down.
GATCCCAGGGCACTGCATCTTGCTGTGATGTCATGATCCTTGGGATACCCTCCTCCACCCCCCATGAGCTCTTTGTACTTCCCAGGATTGGAGGCAGGGCTGGGGGGCAGGCAGGACAGTGAAACCGAGATGCAGAATTCAAAATGGGCTCATGCAAAGAATGTAACTAAAGCGACTTACTGTGGGTGGGGGCTGGGAATCCTGGGGGTTAATTCTCAGATTTTCCCTGGTACAAAACTTCCCCTGCCCATCTGAAAGAGCAGGCAGCACCCTGGTGAGATGCAAACCTCACAATGCCTGGTTTCCAAGGCCAGGGCGTTTCCCGCTGAGCTATGGAGCCAGCTGTCAGAGAAGAGGCAGAGGCAAAGAGAGACACAGACTCAGTGATGTTTTGCAGTGATTTCCCCTGGGCTCCCAGCCAGGGCTCTCCCTGGCAAATTCCCCAGTCTGGGCTGGGCTGCAAGGCCAATTAGATTGCCCACAAGCTTGTGGCTGGCTGACAATGGGTAGAATGCTAGATATACACACGTGCAATCACTCTCACGCATGCTATGGAAGGCAGCCGCTGTCGGCAGCATGGAGACTCACCATTGTCCTCCCCATGGGACAGCCTCCGGGAACAAGGCACTGCACTTTAGCTCCATGTAGCTAGATGAAGTGAACCCCAGGTGGGGGCATCGGGCTGACCTTGGCCAGCTACATGGAGGTGAAATGTACGTGGGCTTCGTCGCCAGGAGGATCGCAGACCTAGTTTGGCTTTGTTTACCCTGGTGAAGAGTCACAGGCTGCATGTTGCTCGTCTCCACCCAGGGATCATGCAGTCCTTTGTGTGGCGGCGTGTCCACCTGAACCCCAACTACAGCTCCCACTTGGGGGGGGGGAGGGGGAGGAGGGGGCAGGTGGGCGGGGGACTGTTGGAAATGCAGCCCAGCAACTGCCGGAGAGGCTGGGAGCAGCTTGGCAGAAGCTCCTTCGTAGCCAGCTGGGAAGAAGCTGTGAGGACATGATGAGAACAGAGGGTCAGGGACCTGGGGAAGACCCTGATGGGCAGGGACAGGAAAGTGGCAGGAGCCCAGAGGAAGGGCCTGGGTCCCCCTAGCTCTCCCCAGACCCAGGGGAGAAGGGCAGGCTGCCAGGGACACCAAAGACGAGCCCCGGATGGGGGCCTCCTTGGCATTGGGGTCACCAGACATGGGGTTTCCCTGTGGTTTGGGCTGGACTCTGGATTACCCTGAAAGGGGCGAGAGCTGAGAGCAACCTGGCTGGAAGAGCAGGTCACAGCTGCCAAGGGGCCCCCACCTTGCTGGTCCGTCAGCAGGGTTGGAGTGGGGAGAAGCGTCCGGCTGCAAGGGGGCATCCAAACGGTGAGTCTCTTTTCCCTGGGGGTACCTGCCGGGGAAGTCCCCCAAGCCCTGGAGAAGCATTCCAGCTCCCAGCAGGCTCTGGGGTCTGGGGAGTTTCCTTGGGCCAATCAGCAGCTGGAGATGGGCGTGGTGGGGGGAGCACAGGCTGGAGGACGGGAGGCATTGGGGAGGTGGGAAGTTGGGGAACCGCAGGCCGAGGGAGGGCGGAGCTCAGTCAGGGTTCCCAGCAGTGGGAGAGGTGGTTGTGGGGGGAGTTTACCCCTTTCCCCTGGGAGCCCTGTGAATCAGGAGACCTCACATGACACGCCCCGGAAAGAATCACACCACAGCGAAGTGCTGTGCTGGGAGCCGGGCCAGGTAACTAGCCCAATCAACGGTTCTGTGGCTTCGTGCTTGGAGCCCAGTCCTTAGCCACCCGGCGTTGTGAGTTCAGATTTCACTCAGGTCTTGTCTTTAAGAGAATTAACTAAAAGTCCCTTTCACCCTAGGACACTTCCCAGGGTACCCAGGGTTGTGAGGTGCCTCACCGCCGCCCCACACCCTTTACATGAGGCCAGCTTGTCGGGAAAGCACCAACCTCTAAAAACACAAGCGGTAACTTGCAGGCCTCGTTCTCTCCACAGGTGAGCTGTCGGCACTCGCCCAGCCTCCAGCCCTCTGGAGCACCCAGCCCTGTTCCATCAGGCGCTCGGAGTGTGTGGGTTTGTGGTTCCCAAAGGATCGTCACTGAGATCCGTAGTGCGAACAAGAATGAGTTGATGACCACTGAATAGAGGGTCAAGTGACAAGAGTCAGAATACTGGGGACACAAAGGGTGACGTATAAGACAAATCATAAGGTGCTTTCTAGAGACTAAACTCAACAAACAAAGCTTTCCCCTGCCGCCTACAAGTTCTTATTCCCAAGATCTTTCCCCAGTAGTTTCAACCAGGGTAATCATGACCCCATCTCAGAAACCCAAGCCCTCCAGCAGCTTGTCCTGCAGGAATAACTGGGGGGTCCACTGCCCTTCCTAGGCATAAGTTCCAGAAGTTCGTTGTCTTACCCCTAATGAGGAGTGCTGTTAACACTTACTGGTAATTTCCTCTCTTTGAAGATTTCACAATCCTTTGTGAGCATTCGGCTCAGACGTGCGGGTGGATCTCCACTATGCACTGTATGGGACTCAGGGTTCATGTGACCAGCCAGAGAGAGAGAGAGATGCTTCTCTTCCTTGCAGCCTGTCAGGAGAATGTGGATCGCTCTTTGGGAGCCTGTCTTAACTCACAAACCTAGAAAACATAATTTTTAGCAGAGATACATGACTCCTTAAATCTTCCCCAGGCATATGGCTTGCAATGATTCACAGGGCCAGTCTGATGCAGGCTTTTATTACAGACCCTGGCATGACATTTTCTGATGAACTAGAATGTAAATCCCAGACCCAGGGATTCCTGTAACCCATATGCCCTCTGCCAATTGGTGTCACAAGGTCCCTGGGTCACACTGTAGGTGATTTTATATTCACATTGGGCCACGCCCCAAGCAAAGATTCTGGCCCTAAATGTGTTTTTAATCTAATCTACTGATAACACTAATAACTACCAAAGGCTGTAGGCCCCTCGTCTCTGCCCACTTCCTTCCCTCCTCTGAAGTTTGCTTCTGTTCTTTATCTTACTTTATTTTTTCAGTTTCTCTGTATGTAAAACAAAGATAAGGTGGAATAAGATTTAAAACCGATTGGATTTTTATAAATTTGGTTTGTTGGCAAACTGTAAAACAAACGCTTGACATATTTTAATCATTTATATGATCTATAATCAAATGTTTCAAGTGTAGTAAAGGTCAGGTACCAAATAGTTACCACATTATGAGAAGTTTATATATGTAGTTTGCTATTGTGTGTGTGTGTGTGTGTTTGTAATTAAAATTTAATAGGGAAAAACGCTGATGATTAACTAATTAATTATCTACTTTATTAATATTCCTACAGGGAGCTGCCCCAGGGACTTCCCCCAGCTCCTGAATAGAAATTGCCCCCACAGAGCAGGAGCTGGAATCTCCCCATGTGACATTTGAATGCCGCTCCCAGCTGGTTTTTGGCAATGAATGGCTGATGGAGAGCGGAGCTGTGGTCTGTCTACAGGAGATGATGATGATGAATTCGCACCAGCAGGTGGCACAAAAGATCCATCAGCTGTGCAAAGGAGAGTGCTATGTGGTGACAATTGGAGGTGAGGTGCTGGCTGCAGGCATTTTGTTACAAGGCTTGTTGGGCTAAGAGCTATGGGGGGGAGAGAGGTCAGGGTTCAAATCCTGGATGAGCCCATTTTTTGGCAAATTGTGCTGTCAAGAAGACAATTATTACTGAAGTTGCAAACTGGTTTATAGTAGAACCTCAGAGTTACGGACTGACCACTCAACCACATACTTCATCTGGAACCAGAAATACGCAATCAGGAAGTCGCAAAGAACAAGAAAAACAAAAAAAATAAAAATAAAAAAAAAGGACAAATACAGTACAGTGCTGTGTTAGACGTAAACTACTAAACAAATAAAGGGAAAACAACATTTTTCTTCTGAATAGTAAATTTTCAAAACTGTATTAAATCAATGTTCAGTTTTAAATTTTTGAAAGAACAACTATAACTTTTTGTTCAGAGTTACGAACATTTAGAGTTATGAACAATCTCTGTTCCCGTATCTTTGAGGTCCTACTGTAATACAAATTGTAAAAATCTATCCATCCAAACAACCTGTTTTCAATGTAGCTAAATGTGAAGTCACACCTCCAGGAAGAGACCATGAGGGCTATACTGATAGGATGTGGGACTCTACCCTGGGAAGCAGTGCCTTTGAAAAAGATTTGGGGGTCATGGTAGATAGTTAGCTGAACAGGAGCTCGCAGAGTGATGATGTAGCTGAAAGGGCTAATCGGACCCTGGGATGCATGAATAGTGGAATCTTGAGTAAGAGAAGAGAGATTAATTGGCCTCTGTATTGGGCACTGGCGCAACTGCTGCTGGAATGTCATGTCCAGTTCTGGCATCAACAATTGAAGAAGGATGCTGATAATTTGGAGAGGGTTCAGAGAAGAGCCATGAGAAAGATTAAAGACCAGAAAACATGCTGTATAGTGATAGACTCAAAGGAGCTCAATCTATTTATCTGAACAAAGAGAAGGGGTGACTTGAGCACAGTCTATAAGTACCTACATGGGGAATAAATATGTGATACCGGACTCTTCAGTCTAGCAGATAACGTGATTCAATGGCTGGAAGAAGAAGCTAGACAAATTGAGAAGGAAGTAAGATGTACATTTTTGTCAGTGAGGATAATTTAGCATTGGAACAATTTACCAAGGGTTGTGGTGGATTCTCCATTACTGGCTGTCTTCACATCAAGATTGAGTGTTTTTCTAGAAAATCTACTCAAGTTCAAACAGGAATTAATCCAGGGCAGTTCTCTGGCCTCTTTTTTACAGGAGGTCAGGCTAGATCAGTGGTTTTCAAACAATTTTCTGGCGACCCAGTTGAAGAAAATTGTTGATGCCCACGACCCAACGGAGCTGGGGATGAGGGGTTTGGGGAGAGGCTCAGGGATGGGACAGAGGGTTGGGGTGCAGGGTGAGGGCTGAGGGGTGGGGCTTGGAATGAGGAATTCAGGGTGTGGGAGGGGGTTGTGGGCTGGGGCAGGGCGTGCAGGAGAGGGTCAGAGCTCTGGGCTGGGGCCAGGGATGAGGGGTCTGGGGTGCAGGAAGGGCCTCCAAGTTTTGGGGGCTCAAGACTGGGGCAGGGGATTGGGGTGCAGGCTTACCTCAGGTGGTTCCCAATCATCAGCGCAGTGAGGGTGCTAAGGCAGGCTTCCTGCCTGTCCTGGCACTGCAGACTGTGCTGCGCCCCGGAAGTGGCCAGCAGCAGGTGCGGTTCCTAGGTGGAGGTGCGCAAGCGGCTCCACATGTCTCTCTCCCGAAGGCACTGCCCCCCCAGCTCCCATTGGCTGGGAACCGGTGCTGGGGGTGGGGGCAGCGCACGGAGCCCCATGACCCCCCACCTAGGAGCTGGACCTGCTGTTGGCTGCTTCTGGGGCGCAGTGTGGTGTCAGAACAGGTAGGGACTAGCCTGCCTTAGCCGGGCAGCTCTGCCGACGGGACTTTTAATCGCCCGGTTGGCGGTGCTGACCAGAGCCGCCGTGACCCAGTGCCTTACATTCCACGACCCAGTACTGGGTCACGACTTGCAGTTTGAAAACCACTGGACTAGATGATCACAACAGATGGTTCTGGCCTTGGAATCTATGAATCCATCCTTCCTGCCTCATGCACACCCATAGATCTATCTAAATCCATACACATCTAATTGTCTATCTATCTTAATTCATCTCTTTCTTCCTGCCTATCTGAAATTGCCTCTCCCACCACACAAAGAGGTACCTGAGTCTGTGTTGTTGTATCTCTCCATCTTTTAGGGTAGCTGTGTATCACTCACATATTCTGCAGTTGGCTAATGGCAAACAGAGATGAGCACAAGAGAACTGGAGTTGCCACAAGAGAATAGACCCTGGGTCCATCTAGCTTGGGAACCCATCATGGCTGTTGGCCTGGTCCAGCATAGGTGGGTGCAAGTTCTCCCCTTGTGGGCAGTTCTCTGGATGGTCTCCCTTATACTGATGTTGGGAGGAGAGCAGTTTGCACTGCATTAAAAAAGAGCGGATGAAGATTCGGGAATTCTAGGTTTAATTCCAAGCTCTTGATGGGACGTGGGGTCTAGTGGGTTAGAGCAGGCCCAGAAGTGGAAGTCAGGACACCGGGGTTCTGTTCCCAAGACTGGGATGAAAGGTTGAGATGGGGCTTGAAAACACAGACAATCTCATTGGAAAACCACAACACATTTCCAGCACTCTTGAAGTGTTCAGCAGCTTACATCTTTGCTATCCCCAGTGTGACTGCGTTGGGGTGGACTAGGCCCAAAGCCCCCTGCTGGAGGCCTCAGAGTCCTACCACACCCATCCCAGGAAAGAAGCAGTGGAGAGGTCATCCAGGTAGGCTAGAGTGGCTGTAGAGTTAGCAGCCAATCAGAGAGGCTTCAGGGAGCAGCCAATGAGGGCCCAGCAGGCTGAAATAAAAGGAACTGCAGGGCCATAGTGAGCACAGTTTGCTTGCAGGGACTGGGGCAGGGGTCTCAAACTCAATTTATGTTAGGGCCAGTGCCAGTCTTCAAATCCTCCCAGCAGGCCAATAATGCCATTGAAGATGGTGTTCAGAAAAGAAAACGGGGGGAGGGATAGCTCAGTGGTTTGAGCTTTGGCCTCCTAAATCCAGGATTGTGAGCTCAATCCTTGAGGGGGCCATTTAGAGATCTGGGGAATTGGGGATTGCTCCTGCTTTGAGCAGCCGGTTGGACTAGATGACCTCCTGAGGTCCCTTCCAATTCTATGATTCTATTTTTTTTCCGAATTTCTTAGAAATAATAAAACTATCATACAAAGTTATTCTTTGCCTGCCAGAGAGTTTTTAGTGTTTGCCAGACATCTGATGTGCAGCAAGGTGTGCATCAGATAGTTGTGTTTGGTATTTTGACTTGTTTATATTAATTATGGAAAAAAGTGACACTGCTTCCATGGCTGACTTTGCCCGGCAACTAATGATGCTGCTTCCATGGCTGAGTGTGCCCAGCAACTAGCGATGGTATCTCTGTCCCTCTCTCCAAGCCAATGGGAGCTGCGGGGGGCGGCACCTGCAGCAGACAGAGCCAGCAGCGTGGCTGCATCGGTCTCTCCTCTGCGGGCCACAGTGGGAAGGTTCTCGGGCTGCAGATGGCCCACATGCCGGAACTTTGAGACCCCTGGACTGGGGGAACAAGAGGAGTTCCTGGCTGGCTGCAGGAGCTGAAAGGGCCTGGATAGATCAGTCTTCTAGCAGGGACCACGAAGCAAGTGGTGCTCCTGGGTGGCTGCAAGGGCTAAATCAGATAGTTGCTGGCAGGAATCAGGGAAATGAGGGAATAGCTTCTGACTGGCTGCCAGGACTGACTACCGGGGAAATGGTCCAGGGAAATACAGTTAGTTAAAGGGATGTGGCACGTGGTTGGTACTTAGAGGGTCCCTAGGGTGGGAACCGGAGTACTGGGTGAGCCTGGGTCCCCACCCCCAACAAGGTGGTGTAGACAGGCCTGGGGAAGGGACTGTGTGAAACTGTGACCTCGGAAGGGGGCTGAACTCAGACTGACCCAGCTGGAAAACTGGGGTCAAAGGACTAAAGGGCAGGTGAAGAGCTCTCAGGGAGAAAGGCTTGGGGTGCTGTTTCACCCCAAAGCAGGAATATTCACATGTAAGCTGGCCAACTAGGGTACTGAGGCCTTGTTGGTCAGACTGAGGACCAGAGCTTGGGGAAGACTACAGAGATGTTGGAGCCTGCGGAGGGCTACAGGACATTACTGAAGGTTTTGAGATAGGTCTGGTTGGACAGTGTACCCCAGAAGGGAGGGGCAGTGTAGGCAGTTTGGCCAGAGGACTGAGTGACTAAAGACCTGCCAAGAGATCCGTCGGCTGGAGGGGGTGCTTGCGAGAGGTGGGTGGCGCCCTGCTGAAAAGAACTGAGAGATTGCGGTCACCATTGTCCAGAGACGGGGGCACTAGCGAGAGGCAGATGCCGACCCTTTTGCAGTGACATGGTAATTGCTTTGCAGGTTTCAGGTTTTATTGAGTTTAGGGAGCACAGAGAATGGCAGGCAGGAAACAAATGTTCAAAACTGATGAAGAGAACAATGATAAACATAACACTTAACATGACGAACGTGAGGATTATACATTCTTAGACTGAATACACAACACCAGCAGCGTGAAACTGGCTGATAGTTCTTAATGAAAGGACACAGTTTGAGATGGCTGCTATTTGTCACAGAGGGGAAATGACATAGGGGCAGCAGAAGGTGGGGATGGTGGCAAGGGGCAGCTATACTGTATAATGGGCACTGGGGCAGCAGAGGGTGAGGGATGGGGAAGGGATGGCTATACTGTATAATGGGAACCTGGGGGCAGCAGAGGATGGGGATGTGAAAGGAGCGGCTATACTGTATAATGGGCACTAGGGGGCAGCAGATGATGGGGGTGGGAAAGGGGCAGCTATACTGTATAATGGGCACTGGGGGCAGCAGATGATGGGGGTGGAAAAGGGGCGGCTATACTGTATAATGGGCACGAGGGGCAGCAGAGGGTGGGGGCGGGGAAGGGGCGGCTATCCTGTGTAATGGGCACTAGGGAGCAGCAGTGTGTGATCAGGACATTTCAGTCCAAGATCCCTGCATCAGAAGAGGCAGCACCAGAATCCAAGGGAATTGGGAGTCACCTCCTCATCTTCCCGTCAGATCTGGCTCTCTGCAAAATGCACGGGGTGCTCATGCTTGTCGCATGCGATGACGATCATCCTAGAGTCCCGGGCCGCCCGGTACTGGCAGTTGTCGAGGGGTTTACCTCCGTGCCAGGTGCAGGTGGTGATCTGGAATGGTCTGAGGCTCTGGCGCATGGCCTGCCTGGTTCTGGTTACATAGTTCCTGCCTCCATGGCTAGTGCAGATGGCTTTGATATCGTCGCTGTTCCCATGAATGAAGGTGTTTGTCTCCTTGCAGATTTTTGGCCCAGGATTTGGGTACCTCTTCCTGTCCTCCTTCATCATGTAGCGCATGCGGTTGTTGCAGTAGCGGTCGTCACGACCCTTGGGCTTTGCATCAAAGTGCTGCAGGAGGAACCGATCATACTGCTCCTGGCTGGCTGATGCTCCCAACAGCACCAGCGCAGCAGCCAGTAGCAGCAGCAGCATGGGGGTCACTTTCAGAGCCATGGCTCCAGCCAGATGGTCCTGAGGACACATTGAGAGATAAGAACTTCAGAGCGGCCATACAGAGTCAGACCATGGTCTATCTAGCCCAATATTCTGCCTCTGACAGTGGCCCTTACCAGAGCTTCAGGTGGAGTGTACAAAACAGGGCAATTATGCAGTGATCCACCTGTGTTTTCCACTCCCGGCTTCTCACAGTCAGAGATTCAGGGACACCCAGAGCATGGGGTTGCATCCCTGACCATACTGGTTAAAAGTCACTGATGGGCCTATCCCCCATAAAATTATCCAGTTCTTTTTTGAACCTGTTTATATTCTTGGCCATCACGAAATCCCATGGCAACCAGTTCCACTGATTAATTATGCATTGTGTGAAAAAGTACTTTTTCTCGTTGGTACTAAACCTGCTGCCTATTAATTTCATCAGGTAACTCCTAGTTTTTGTACTGTGTGCCAAGGTAAATAACATTGCTCTGTTCACTTCTTCCACACCAGTCGTTATTTTATAGACCCCTATCATATCCCACCAAGTTGTCTCTTACACTGAATGGCCCTAATCTTTTTAGTCTCTCCTCATATAAAAGCTGTTCCACACCCTTGGTCATCTTTGTTGCCAGTCTCTAAACCTTCTACCGTCCCACTATGTCCTTTTTGAGATGGGGTGACCAGAAATGGACACAGTATTCAAGGCATGGGTGCACACTGGATTTATATAGCATCTTTTTGATGTTTTCTGTCTTATTTTCTGTCCTCCTCCTAATCGTTCCTAACATTCGGTTTGCCTTTTTGCTCACTGCAGTGCATTGAGCAGAAATGTTCAGAGAATTGTCAATGGACACTCCAAGATCTCTTTGGTGGTAACAGCTAATATAGACTCCATCCTAGTTTATGTGTAAGTGGGATTATTTTTTCCCAGTGTGTATTACTTTGCATTTATCAACATTGACTTTCATTTGCCGTTTTGTTGCCCATTCACCCAGTTTGTGAGATATCTTTGTAACTCCTCGCAGTCACCTTTGGACTTAACTATCTTGAGTAATTTTGTATCATCTGCAGACGTTCTCACCTCCCTGTTCATCCCCTTTTCCAGATCATTAATGAATATATTCAACAGCCCGGGTCCCAGTACAGATCCTTGGGAGATCCCACTGTTCATCTCTCTCTATTGTGAAAAATGACCATTTGTTTCCACCCTTGGTTTCCTATATTTCAACCACTTACTGATCCATGAGAGTACCTTCCCTCTTATCCTATGGGTACTTAGTTTGCTTAAGAGCCTCTGGTGAGGAATCTTGTCAGAGGCTTTCTGAAAATCCAAGTACATCATATCAATTGGGTCACCCTTGTCCACATGCTTGTTGACCCCTGCACAGAATTCTAGTAGATTGGTGAGGCATGATTTCCCTTTACAAAACCTGTGTTGACTCTTCCCCAACAAATTGTGTTTATCTTTGTGTCTGATAATTCTGTTCTGTACTATAATTTCATCTAACTTGTCTGGTACTGAAGTTAGGTTTACCAGCATGTAATTGCTAGGATCACCTCTGAAGCCTTTTTAACAATCAGTATTACATTCACAACCTTCCAGTCATCTGCCCCAGAGGCTGATTAAAAAGGTTACATGCTGTAGTTAGCAGTTCAGCCGTTTCATATCTGAGCTCCTTCAGAACTCTTGGGTGAATCCCATTTGCTCCTGGGGACCAATCACTGTTTAATTTATCAATTTGATCTAAAACCTCCTTTATTGACACCTCAATGGGGGATGGTACTTCAGATTTGTCACCCCAAACAAATAGCTCAGGTGTGGGGAAACTCCCTCACATCCTCTGTAGTGCAGATGGAGGAAAATAATTAATTTAGCTTCTCCGCAATGGCCTTGTCTTCCTTGACTGCTCCTTGAGCACCTTGGTTGTCCAGACGCCCCACTGCCTGCCTGTCTGGCAGGCTTCCAGTTTCTGATGGCCCTAAAAAAATGTTGCTAGTAATTATTGTGTCACTTAACTTTTCTGTGCTTCTGCTTTCCCCTTCTGTGAAATGGGGCTGATGCTCTTAGTTCCAGCCTCACTTTAGTCCTTGAATGCCTCGCCCATCCCCACGGTATCAGGGCATTTTGCAATCTCCTAATCTAATACACCTGCAGTCTAGACTTTGGATTGAAAAGGAGACATGGCATGTTTGTTTTATTTTATACAAAGCAGGAGTCCTTGACTCTGTTAGCCAAGCAGAGATCAGAAAGCTCTGCTGTTGACACAATTATTTTTGTTCTCTGCTCTTTCTAGGGAAACTATGACCCCTTATCTCTTCTCTTGGCAGGTAAATAGAGAAAAGATTGATTTTAAGCACTCTCTTTCACTTTCCTTTCCTTCTGTGGTTGTTTCACCCTAGCCATATTTTAGACTGTAGGAGCAGGGAGGCGATTTGTATACTACTTTGGTGGGAGCTATACTGGCATACTGCAAATATGGCACCCGGTTCTGGGGTCTACCTTCTGGAAAGGATGTTGAAAAATGGGAGGAGGAGCAGAAAAGAGACTCAACAATGATGTAAGGGCTGAAGAAAATGCCTGAGAGTGAGGGAATGAAAGAGCTTGATCTGTTAAAGTATCTAACAGCAGACTGAGAGGTGATGACAATGTATAGGGACCTTCACGGGGAGGAAACACCACTCAGTGTCTGTTTAATCTAGCAGAGAATGGCAGAGAAAGAACCAAGGGCTGAAAGTTGAAGCCAGACAAATTGAATTTAGAAATAAGGTCCCAGATTTTAATGGTGAGGATGAGGAATCATTGGAACAAACGACCAAGGGGAGCAAACTCCACCTTCTCCATCTCTGGCTGGCTTCCAATCCAGATTAGACAGCTTTGTGGAAGGTGCTTTACCCAAACAAAAGTGATTGGGCTCAGTGCTGGGGTAACTGGGTGAAATTCTCTGGCCTGTGATATACAAGAGATCAGGTTAGATAATTAAATGGCCCCTTCTGGCTTTAAAATCTAGGAATGGTTCTGGTGGGAGGCAATTCACTGAAGGTGGTTCAGAGTGTGAACACACCAGCTCTACAGGGCTTCTTGTGGAAATGGGTGAGGAAGGGATGCCTGAAGGTATCTGGTCTCAAATTTCCCCCGGGTTAGACAGTGGATCCCACCCCAAAACTAATCCCCAGAGAGAGACCCCCACTCAGAACCACTTTGTAACCCCCTCTCAGGGTATGTTCCTGTCTCTCTCGTAGCTGATCCCTAGAGGTTTATGAGGCTGTCAGATGGGGGACCTGAGCTGGGATTTTGAAAGGAGCCTTCCAGAGCTAGGATGCCAAATCCGGCAAGAGATCCCATAACTCCCTTAGGCCCCTTTGCAGACCCCAGCCATAGCCTCCAGCAGTAGCAGCTCATGCGCTTGGCATCAATGGATTCTAAATATCCCACAGGGACCCAGCTAGCACTGGTCAGACGATCAGCCCAGCTTTGCACAGCATGGGAGGCTGAATGTCGCTCCTTGGCAATTGTGTCCTCTCATTTATTCTCCCTTTAAAGAGACACTTTAAAATGAGCAGACAGCTTGAGCTCTGAGCCTCCCTTTCTGCATGAACTGACCCAACCCCTCTCACCTGCTTTGTGTTTTGAAATTCTTCAGCTCACAGGTAAGATCTAAACTGGTGGAAACTCCTGCTCCAGTGCTCAGAGGAACCATAGTGGGGTCTGCCAAGCTCTTTGCTCCAATCTCTAGGTGACATATTCTTTCCTACAGGCAGGAGTCCTGAATCTCAACCCACCCCACTCTAACCCACTAGACCCTACTCCCATCCCAGACCTGGGGATAGAACCCAGGAGTCCTAATTAAAATGGATTCCACTCCAAAAACTAATCCCCTGGAGTGTGTATATGGGGCTGCTCTAACCACTAGACCCCACTCCTATTCCAGAGCTGGGGATAGAACCCAAGTGTCTTAACTCCCAGACTCCCCCCTCCTCTCCTCTGATTACTTGATTGTTTTCTCCTCCCAGAGCTGGGGCTAGACCCCAGGAACCCCAAGTCGCAGCCTCACTGTTCTCATTCACTGAACTCCCTTCTCATCCCAGAGCTAGGGAGAAAACCCACAAATCCCAGCCTCCCGCCCCCCACTATTTTAACTCCTAGACCCTCCCCCCTCCCACAGCTGGGCAGAGGACCCAAGTGCTCTGACACCCAGTTGTACCTGCCCTGATCACCTGACATTCTGCCCTCCCGCAGCTGATTAACTGAGCCATCTCCTCTGTCTACACCTGTGGGATCTCTGGCCTGAAGATTCAGATCAGCTTAAGAACTAACCGTGGTGTGGTCTCCTCCTGGCCAAAGTCCCGGTTCCTCAGCTCCTGTCCCCTTGGGGAATAGACGAGCTGGCTGCAGAGTGTCGCTGACGCTGTACCCCGCGTAGCTGCCAGTTATATAGAGCCCGTGGGGGGTGGGGGAGGGACTCCCAGGCTCAACTAACACTGCGGAATGGGCAGCGTTGTGCAACCAGGGCCGGTAATGTCAATGCACTGGGCCAGTGGCCCCGTGAAACAAACAGACCTTGGAACTGAAGCTGACCCTGTTTGTGTCCATTCAGGCCCATCGCTGGCGGGGAGCTCTCCCCAGCACAATGGGCTTAGCACAAGCCAACCACGCGCCTAAGACAGGACCAAGGGGTCTGCCAACTTGTGATATCAACACAACATCCCCGGTCAGGAGAGAGAGGAATAGCTTTATCCTGTTTTGCTATTTGGAGGGGCTGAGCTATTCCAAGAGACCTAATGGAATGAGGTACCCAACTCCCATGGACCAGCCCCAGGGGCTAGGTTCACAAAGGGGCTTAGGTACCTAAAGGACCCGAGAGCTAAAGGCTGACAAGGAGTTTGGCTCCTGTTGAGGCTCCCGACATCCATTGATTTCACTGGGAGTCAGCAGCCTCGCTCCTTGGAGCGCTGCATCCCCAAGTGCCAGGATCAGGCCCCGCTGGCATTCACAAAACCCTGCTCAGCTGCCACCAAACCCTGTAGGTGCCTAAATCCCTTGGAGTCAGAGTGTAGGATGTGAAATTTCCCTGGGTGTCGACATCTATACGTGCGCACGGCTCCAGGCGTCCGGATGCCTCAGCCCCAGAGCGATGTCTGAACTGTGGTGGGAGACGTGTCCTCTGCTGTGCTCTTCTAGGGGGCGCAATCCCATGGGGCTCCTCTGGGGCCACCTAGCTCCACACAAAAACATACTGGGTGATAGGCCCTAAGGGCAGCAGAGGGGGAGAAATGGGAATTGACTGAGACCCGGGGTTCTGTGTAAGGCGATTTGTTTGGAATGCTTCAGAGGGGTAGCCGTGTTAGTCTGGATCTGGAAAAGTGGCACCTAAAAGACTAACAGACGTATTGGAGCATGAGCTTTCGTGGGTGAATACCCACTTCGTCGGATGCATGACGAAGTGGGTATTCACCCACGAAAGCTCATGCTACAATATGTCTGTTAGTCTATAAGGTGCCACAGGATTCTTTGCTGCTTTGTTTGGAATGGGACTTTTTGTGGTTCAAAGAAGAGCATCTATGCGAATAGCTAAGGGGAGTAAGGAGGTAACTGTCAGAGTTCAGCGAAGCTGCACCTGTGTTCCCCTTCCGCGGTTCAGCAAGGGCACCTCACTCTAGGCTCCCAGCTCCTCAGCCGTCATTTCTCTTGGCCAGAGACATGCGTTTCTCTCCTCCCGACTCAGGCTTTTCCAGGCTGCACAGTTCCCTGTCTACACTGTGATATCCCCAGCAAGCCAGACTGCCTAATGCCGTGCCTTCACTTTGCTTTCCAGGCTGCATCTGTGCTTTCCTTATGACAACAAGTCACCGGGGTGATGCTCTGGAACTACTCCATACGAAGCCAGTCAGGAATCTGGGGGAGCCTCCTCTCTCTGAGCATACTGTCACCTGGGTAAGAAGCTTATACAGCTTTGACCTTCCTGGGTCTGATCTTGGAGCATTCAGCATCCCCTGCCCCACCGTGTGCTTCCCGCAGCGAATCCACCTGGGTGGGGCTCCCGGGGAAGCCAGATGGCCCAGCACCCCAACTCCGCAGTCAGATGTGACTCTCAGCCAGCCGGTAAAACAGAAGGTTTATTAGACAACAGGAACACAGCGTAGAACAGAACTTGTTAGCACAGAAATCAGTGACTTTCAGCCAAGCCCATCTTGGCGGGGAGGGGAGCCCAGAACCAGGGCTCTCATCCCCCTCCTGGGTCTCAGGTTACAAAGGGGCGGCCATAGCATCCATGCACGCAGCTGGAGAAGCCCCTGCAAAAGTCACACACCCTTATTCCCACCACCTAGACATTGGTGCAATACACAGGGAAACTGAGGCACTCACAGCATCCATGCAAACAGTAAGACTCACATAGGCTCACATACAACATAACAAGGGAAAATCCCCACTACATCATATCTCTCCCTGTTTCGAGACCAAACTGAGTGGGGTCACTTTAGCCAGTGACCTGGGGAAGTTCAGGCCTCCCTCTCCAGGACAAAGCATCAGCTATAACATTTGCACTCCCCTTAACGTGGATCACCTCCATCTCATAATCCTGGAAGGACAGACTCCACCTCAGGAGCTTGGCATTGGCCCCTCTCATCTGGTGCAACCATGGCAGGGCGAGTGGTCTGGGTTCACAGAGAAGTGCGACCCAAATAGATCTGGTTGCAGCCTTTTAAGAGCCCACTCCATGGCCAGGCATTCCTTCTCTATGGCTGCATAGCCCTGCTCCTCGGGAAGCAGCTTCCTGCTCAGGTACATGATGGGGTATTTCTCACCCTTTGCATTGGCCTGGCTCGGCACTGCACCCAGTCCTGTGTCTGGAGCATCGGTGAACACCATAAAGGGCTTGTCAAAGTCTGGGTTTCCCAGCACTGGGCCCTTGACCAGATTCTCCTTCAGCATGCAGAGAGCCCTCTGGCACTGCCCTGTCCAGACCAGCTTGTCTGGCTTACCCTTCCTGCATAGCTCAGTGATGTGAGCTGACACAGAGCTAAAATGGGGCACAAACCTCCGGTAGTGCCCCCCATCCCAATAAAGGCCTGGGTGTTTTCTTCATCTGGGGAGCAGGCCAGTCTCTGATGCCCCCACCTTGGCTGGCTCTGGCTTTAGGCAGCTGCTCCCCACCTTGTGGCACAGCTACGTCACTTCTGCCATCCCCACCTTGCACGTCCCAGCTTCTACAGTCAGCCCTGCATCCTGGAGGTGACTCAGCCCCCTCTTCACCTGGGACACATGGTCCTCCCTGGTCTGGCTAATGGCACAAATATCATCAATGTCTGCTAGGGTACAATTCTCCATCCCTCTCAGTAACTGATCCCCCGGGCGCTGGCAGGTGACCGGCACCTCCTGGAGGCTGAAAGGTAGGACCAGGGATTTGTACAGCGGCACAGACAGCTGCAGCGGCACAGGAGCCAGCAAACAGAGCTGTAAACAGGGGAGTTTGAGTGGGAGTTTGAAAGGGGAGTTTGTCTTGTGGTGCTTGTTTTTTGCTGTGGGGGGTGGTGTTTTGGTGTGGTTTGTTTCCCAGATTAACAGGGTTTAGGTGGGAAGGCTGTGACAGACACAGAGGCAGCAGTAGGAGTGACCCATGTCGTGGAAGACACAATGAAGATGACTGGATGTGGAAGCTGCGGTATGTCCATGATCCTGGAGGGGGCACCTGGAAAGAGTTTTGTCTGATGAAATGCCCTCTGATACAGCTGATGGAGGAAAAGATCTGAGGTTTGGAGATGCAGGTGGAAAGTCTGGTAGAGTTTAGGAAGAGGTTTGAGCAGATTATGGAGCAAAGACATAAGGTATCTGAAGGGAAAAGCTCAGACTTGCAGATGGAATCAGGGCTGGGGAATTCTGAGGGGAGACTGGGTGAGGAAAGTGGTCAGTGGAAGCATGTGACTAAGAGAACCAGGCAGAGGAAAAGACGGGCTAGTGAAGGAGAAATAGAGCTTAAGAATAGGTATGCAGAGTTGCAAAATGAAGAAGGGGCTCAGCAGGTAGTCACTGAAGGTGGAAGGGCAAGGAAGAAGAGAAGAGCGGCTAGTCCTATAGGAAAAGAGGAAGAGTCAATGGAGATTACACCGAATATGAGCCCCAGGAGGATACAGGATGGGTTAAAGAGGATTACAAGGGAGAATAGGAATGGAAAGAACTTGCAGCCGGAGGGAACAGGGGATAGACTGGAGAATAGCACCGTCACTAGGAAAAGACAGGTCTATGTGATTGGGGACTCTTTACTGAGAAGAATAGATAGGCCTGTAACCAGAGCTTATCCGGAGAATAGGAGGGTGTGCTGTCTTCCAGGTGCTAAGATACGGGATGTAGACCTGAGGTTGAAAAGGATTCTAAAGGGAGCGGGAAAGAATCCCCTAATTATCCTTCATGTGGGAACAAATGATACGGCTAGATTCTCGCTGGAAAGTATTAAGGGAGACTATGCTAGGCTGGGGAAGACGCTTAAGGAAATTGAGGCTCAGGTGATCTTTAGTGGGATTCTGCCTGTTCCTAGAGAGGGGCAACAAAGGTGTGACAAGATTATGACTATCAACAGATGGCTTAGGCAGTGGTGCTGTAAGGAGGGCTTTGGGATGTATGGCCACTGAGAGGCATTCATGGACAGAGGACAGTTCTCTCGGGATGGACTTCATCTGAGTAGGGAAGGAAATGGACTTCTAGGATGGAGGCTGGCACAACTGATTAAGAGAGCTTTAAACTAGGAATTAGGGGGAGATGGTTGGGAGATGTCCAGGTAATCTCCACGCCAGAATTTAGCATTGAGAGGAAAGAAAATGAAGTAAGAGTGGATACAGCCGTGGGTAGGAGGAAAGGCAGTGTAGATACAAGTCTAACAGGTTATACTGGTAGTAAAATGACCGTGCCTAATAGGGTACAGAATGTGAGTGAGGCCGAACAGCAAAAATTAAGATGTTTGTACACTAATGCGAGGAGCCTAGGTAACAAAATGGAGGAACTAGAGCTACTGGTGCAGGAAGTGAAACCAGATATTATAGGGATAACAGAAACATGGTGGAATAGTAGTCATGACTGGGCTGCAGGTATTGAAGGGTATGTGCTGTTTAGGAAAGACCGAAATAAAGGTAAAGGTGGTGGAGTAGCACTGTATATCAATGATGAGATAGAATGTAAAGAAATAAGAAGCGATGAAATGGATATGACTGAGTCCGTCTGGGCAAAAATTAAATTGGGGAAGAAAACTGTTAGAGCCTCCCCTGGGATAGTGCTTGGGGTGTGCTATAGACCGCCGGGATCTAATTTGGATATGGATAGAGCCCTTTTTAATGTTTTTAATAAAGTAAATACTAATGGAAACTGTGTGATCATGGGAGACTTTAACTTCCCAGATATAGACTGGAGGACGAGTGCTAGTAATAATAATAGGGCTCAGATTTTCCTAGATGCGATAGCTGATGGATTCCTTCAGCAAGTAGTTGCTAAACCGACTAGAGGGGATGCCATTTTAGATTTGGTTTTGGTGAGTAGTGAGGACCTCATAGAAGAAATGGTTGTAGGGGATAATCTTGGCTCAAGTGATCATGAGCTAATTCAGTTCAAACTGAACGGAAGGATTAATAAAAATAAATCTGCAGCTAGGGTTTTTGATTTCAAAAAGGCTGACTTTCAAAAATTAAGGAAATTAGTTAGGGAAGTGGATTGGACTGAAGAATTTATGGATCTAAAGGTAGAGGAGGCCTGGGATTATTTTAAATCAAAGCTGCAGAAGCTATCGGAAGCCTGCATCCCAAGTAAAGGGAAAAAAATCATAGGCAGGAGTTGTAGACCAAGCTGGATGAGCAAGCATCTCAGAGAGGTGATTAAGAAAAAGCAGAAAGCATATAGAGAGTGAAAGAAGGGAGGGATCAGCAAGGAAAGCTACCTTATTGAGGTCAGAACATGTAGGGATAAAGTGAGACAGGCTAAAAGTCAAGTAGAGTTGGACCTTGCAAAGGGAATTAAAACCAATAGTAAAAGGTTCTATAGTCATATAAATAAGAAGAAAACAAAGAAAGAAGAAGTGGGACCACTAAACACTGAGGATGGAGTGGAGGTCAAGGATAATCTAGGCATGGCCCAATATCTAAACAAATACTTTGCCTCAGTCTTTAATAAGACTAAAGAGGATCTTAGGGATAATGGTAGCATGACAAATGGGAATGAGGATATGGAGGTAGACATCACCATATTTGAGGTTGAAGTGAAACAACTTAATGGGACTAAATCGGGGGGCCCAAATAATCTTCATCCAAGAATATTAAAGGAATTGGCACAAGAAATTGCAAGCCCATTAGCAAGAATTTTTAATGAATCTGTAAACTCAGGGGTTGTACCGTATGATTGGATAATTGCTAACATAGTTCCTATTTTTAAGAAAGGGAAAAAAGGTGATCCGGGTAATTATAGGCCTGTTAGTTTGACATCTGTAGTATGCAAGGTCTTGGAAAAAATTTTGAAGGAGAAGGTAGTTAAGGACATTGAAGTCAATGGTAAATGGGACAAAATACAACATGGTTTTGCAAAAGGTAGATCGTGCCAAACCAACCTGATCTCCTTCTTTGAGAAAGTAACAGATTTTTTAGACAAAGGAAACACAGTGGATCTAATTTACCTGGATTTTAGTAAGGCATTTGATACCGTGCCACATGGAAAATTATTAGTTAAATTGGATAAGATGGGGATCAATAGGAAAATTGAAAGGTGGATAAGGAATTGATTAAAGAGGAGACTACAACGGGTCCTACTGGAAGGTGAACTGTCAGGCTGGAGGGAGGTTACCAGTGGAGTTCCTCAAGGATTGTTTTTGGGACCAATCTTATTTAATCTTTCTATTACTGACCTTGGCACAAAAAGTGGGAGTGTGCTAATAAAGTTTGCGGATGATACAAAGCTGGGAGGTATTGCCAATTTAGAGAAGGACAGGGATACCCTACAGGAGGATCTGGATGACCTTGTAAACTAGAGTAATAGTAATAGGATGAAATTTAATAGTGAGAAGTGTAAGGTCAAGCATATAGGGATTAATAACAAGACTTTTAGTTATAAGCTAGGGATGCATCAATTAGAAGTAACGGAGGAGGAAAAGGACATTGGAGTATTAGTTGATCATAGGATGACTATGAGCCACCAATGTGATATGGCCATGAAAAAAGCTAAGGCAGTCTTGGGATGCATCAGGAGAGGTATTTCCAGTAGGGATAAAGAGGTTTTAGTACCGTTATACAAGGCACTGGTGAGACCTCACCTGGAATACTGTGTGCAGTTCTGGTCTCCCATGTTTAAGAAGGATGAATTCAAACTGGAACAGGTACAGAGAAGGGTTACTAGGATGATCCGAGGAATGGAAAACTTGTCTTATGAAAGGAGACTCAAGGAGCTTGGCTTGTTTAGCCTAACTAAAAGAAGGTTGAGGGGAGATATGATTGCTCTCCATAACTATATCCGAGGGATAAATACCAGAGAGGGAGAGGAATTATTTAAGCTCAGTACCAATGTGGACACAAGAACAAATGGATATGAACTGTCCACTAGGAAATTTAGACTAGAAATTAGATGAAGGTTTTTAACCATCAGAGGAGTGAAGTTTTGGAATAGCCTTCCAAGGGAAGCAGTGGGGGCAAAAGATCTATCTGGCTTTAAGATTAAACTCGATAAGTTTATGGAGGAGATGGAATGATGGGATAACATGGTTTTGGTAATTAAATATTCATAAATAGGCCCAATGGCCTGTGATGGGCTATTAGATGGGGTGAGATCCGAGTTACCCAGGAAAGAATTTTCTGTAGTATCTGGTTGATGAATCTTGCCCATATGCTTAGGGTTTAGCTGATCGCCATATTTGGGGTCAGGAAGGAATTTTCCTCCAAGGCAGATTGGAAGAGGCCCTGGAGGTTTTTTGCCTTCCTCTGTAGCATGGGGCACGGGTCACTTGCTGGAGGATTCTCTGCTCCTTGAAGTCTTTAAACTACGATTTGAGGACTTCAATAGTACAGATATAGGTGTGAGGTTTTTTTTTTTTTTTTTTTTTGAAGGAGTGGTGGGTGAAATTCTGTGGCCTGCGTTGTGCAGGAGGTCAGACTAGATGATCATAATGGTCCCTTCTGACCTAAATATCTATGAATCTATGAATCTGGATCCAAAGGCACCTGCCAGGAGCCATCGGTGAGATCCCTGGTCATGGGGTACTGAGTCCCCCCAACTTGTCTTGGATCTTGTCAGGCCTAGGTATGGGTGGGCACCAGACATGGTGTTGGCATTGAGCTTCCGATAGGCCACACAGAACCGGATCAACCCGTCTTTCCTGGGGATCAGCACCATAGGAGAGGCCACGGGGCTGGTGGATGGCTGGATCACCCCTAAAGCCAGCATGTCTCTGACCTCTCCCTCCAGGGCCTGGGCTGTGTTCCTAGTTTCTCTGAATGGGGAACACTTGATGGGAGGGCTGGCTCCTGTCTCCACCCAGTGGTCAACTCGGTTAGTGAGCCCAGGCCAGTTGGAAAACACCTGTTGGTACGAACGCAGCATCTCTCTGATCTCTGCCTGCTGGGCAGAGGTTAGCTGGTCAGAGAGGGGAACTGATTCCAGCAAGGGGCCGGCTCCTGTCTCAGGGAAGATACCCACAAGGGGATCTTCCCCCTTCTCCGACTGGCCACACACGGCCAGTACCAGCCGCTCCCTGTCACAGTACGGCTCCATCATGTTGACCTGGTCCCCTCGGTGGCTGTGAACCTGGTTGGGCAGTTCCACCACATCGTTCTCATTCAGCTGCTTGATGACCTTGAAGGGCCCCTCCCAGGCAGCTTGCAGTTTATTCTTCCTTACCGGGATAAGAACCCTCACCTGGTCCTCGGTCCCATAGGCTGAGTGGTCGTACCAGACCTTCTGCCTCCCTTGGGCCCTGGCTAGGTTCTCCCTGGCCGGACCCATGAACTCAGCAACCTTTCCCTGAAAAGTCAGTATACTCCACCACTGATTCTCCATCGGGGGAGGCCTTCCCATCCCATCCGTCCCTCCCTAGTCCAGGGCCACCTTCTGAAAAGTCAGATGACCATGACAGGTGGGTGTCTCAAGGCTGCTTTACCCTTGTCCCGGGCCTTTTGCACCTCTGGACAAGGCAGCCCTGGTTGGCAGCTGTCCCACCCTGGCTGTGGTTCCCCATGCTCAGCTGGGGTCTCTGATCCTCCTGGGCTCAGCTTTGCTACTGCTGTCCCAGTGAGGGCAGGCAGCGAGCCCACTGCTTTCCTCACAGCATCAGAGCCAGCATGAGCCACCTCCTCCCTGTGCAGGGGGGTGGGAAGTATCTCGCTGTCAGCTCCAGGCTCTGGTTACAGACAGGCAGGTATCTGGAGCTTAGCAGCTCCTCCCCCTGCCAGCCAGGTCATTTGCATTTTCACTGACTGCTTCAGTCTCAGTTGATTGGTTCCCTTGATTCAAATTCAAATTCTCTGCTGTTACAGGAGCAGGGCCTGGAGCTGTCCCAAAGAGACACAGTCATTCCCCAACAGGAGGTCACAGCTGATATCTTGGAGAACCCCAACTACCAGCCAGCATGACCCCTCCTGTGTCTGCACAGGGATCTGGGCCATAGGCAAGGTGAGGGGCTTCATCGCTTGGACCTTCACCCAGGTCACACAGCCCCTCAGCATCTGGGGAGGCTGCACCACCTGGGGCCTGACAACAATTCAGCATCCCCTTCCACACCATGTGCTTCCCGCAGTGAATCTGCCTGGGCCAGGCTCCTGGGGAAGTCAGAGGGCTCTGCACCCCAACTCCGCAGTTAGACTTGACTCTCGGCTCTGGTCTCCCCCTGCACCCCAAGCCAGCTGAGATTGACTTGCTTCCAGCTGCCTGGCCCCTGCCCTGCCCGTTGCTCCTACTCCGGCCTTTGTCTTACTTCCCAGGGCAAGAGTCACTTGGTCGCATCCACCTCCTGGGTCTCAGGTTACGAAGGGGCAGCCATAGTATCCTTGCAGGCAGCTGGAAAAGCCCCCGCAAAAGTCACACCCCCTTATTCCCACCACCTAGACATTGGTGCATTACAGAGAGGGAAACTGAGGCACACACAACATTCATGCAAAACAGCAAGACTCACATAGGCTCACATACAACATAACACTTTGTTACACCTTAATTGCACAATTACAGTACTTGCCACAGTTATGAGTTACCACACAGATCTTTCTAAGCTCTCCAGGTGAAAGGACGACAGAGAAACGTAGTAAAAACAATAATAGAACCATTCATGCTAAATAGCTTAACAGAGGCCACCCCAGTTCCAGCTCCTGGCTCTGGTAGGTGTCGGTCCTTCAAACCCACAACTGTTTTTTCCCCATGGTTATAGATTCATGACTTTCAGATTCAGAACCAAGAACAGTTCAGTCTTTCCTTTATATGCTTGGGCCTTTGATCTTGGCCTCATGTATCAGGTGATCAGCAGACAATGACCCACACTTCTACAAATGTCTGGGTGGATTTCTGCATAACCAGATGTGGGGATGTTGCATTCACCTCTCCCTAGAAATCCCCCAGGAAAACCACTTAACCCTTGTTCCAAAAGCCCATTCTTGTCTGGCACATTGCTCAATGGAGGCCTTTGAACCCTCAGGTCTCACGTCTGTCCCCTTTCCCCTTCAAGAGGTTCCATAAAATCCCCCCAGCCCGGCGTAACCGATAAACCAGTCATTGAATAAAATGGACCTTGAAGGTGCTTAGACAGTGTAACAAGGTCTCTCAAGGGTACAGCTGGAAATTACTATCTTTGTCACTGCTTGCCCTAAAAAAGTGACTGCACTGGGCTCTGCTTTCCCCCTCATTCACATGGGAGGTGTCATAAATATAAAGGGAAGGGTAACCACCTTTCTGTATACAGTGCTATAAAATCCCCCCTGGCCAGAGGCAAAATCCTGTTACCTGTAAAGGGTTAAGAAGCTCAGCTAACCTGGCTGGCACCTGACTCAAAGGACCAATAAGGGGACAAGATACTTTCAAATCCTGGGGGTTGGGGGGAGAGGCTTTTGTTTTGTGCTCTTTCATAGAATCATATCATAGAATATCAGGGTTGGAAGAGACCTCAGGAGGTCATCTAGTCCAACCCCCTGCTCAAAGCAGGACCAATCCCCAATTAAATCATCCCAGCCAGGGCTTTGTCAAGCCTGACCTTAAAAACTTCTAAGGAAGGAGATTCTATCACCTCCCTAGGTAACGCATTCCAGTGTTTCACCACCCTCCTAGTGAAAAAGTTTTTCCTAATATCCAACCTAAATCTCCCCCACTGCAACTTGAGACCATTACTCCTTGTCCTGTCCTCTTCTACCACTGAGAATAGTCTAGAACCATCCTCTCTGGAATCACCACTCAGGTAGTTGAAAGCAGCTATCAAATCCCCCCTTATTCTTCTCTTCTGCAGACTAAACAATCCCAGTTCCCTCAGTCTCTCCTCATAAGTCATGTGTTCCAGACCCCTAATCATTTTTGTTGCCCTTCGCTGGACTCTCTCCAATTTATCCACATCCTTCTTGTAGTGTGGGGCCCAAAACTGGACAGAGTACTCCAGATGAGGCCTCACCAATGTCGAATAGAGGGGGAAAATCACATCCCTCAATCTGCTCGCTATGCCCCTACTTATACATCCCAAAATGCCATTGGCCTTCTTGGCAACAAGGGCACACTGCTGACTCATATCCAGCTTCTCGTCCACTGTCACCCCTAGGTCCTTTTCTGCAGAACTGCTGCCTAGCCATTCGGTCCCTAGTCTGTAGCTGTGCATTGGGTTCTTCCGTTCTAAGTGCAGGACCCTGCACTTATCCTTGTGGAACCTCATCAGATTTCTTTTGGCCCAATCCTCCAATTTGTCTAGGTCCCTCTGTATCCTATCCCTGCCCTCCAGCGTATCTACCACTCCTCCTAGTTTAGTATCATCCGCAAATTTGCTGAGAGTGCAATCCACACCATCCTCCAGATCATTTATGAAGACATTGAACAAAACCGGCCCCAGGATCGACCCCTGGGGCACTCCACTTGACACCGGCTGTCAACTAGACATGGAGCCATTGATCACTACCCGTTGAGCCCGACAATCTAGCCAACTTTCTACCCACCTTATAGTGCATTCATCCAGCCCATACTTCTTTAACTTGCTGACAAGAATACTGTGGGAGACCGTGTCAAAAGCTTTGCTAAAGTCAAGAAACAATACATCCACTGCTTTCCCTTCGTCCACAGAACCAGTAATCTCATCATAGAAGGCGATTAGATTAGTCAGGCATGACCTTCCCTTGGTGAATCCATGCTGATTGTTCCTGATCACTTTCCTCCCATGTAAGTGCTTCAGGATTGATTCCTTGAGGATCTGCTCCATGATTTTTCTGGGGACTGAGGTGAGGCTGACTGGCCTGTAGTTCCCCGGATCCTCTTTCTTCCCTTTTTTAAAGATGGGCACTACATTAGCCTTTTTCCAGTCATCTGGGACTTCCCCCGTTCACCACGAGTTTTCAAAGATAATGGCCAATGGCTCTGCAATCACAGCCGCCAATTCCTTTAGCACTCTCGGATGCAACTCGTCCGGCCCCATGGACTTGTGCACGTCCAGCTTTTCTAAATAGTCCCTAATCACCTCTTTCTCTACAGAGGGCTGGCCATCTACTCCCCATGCTGTGGTGCCCAGCGCAGCAGTCTGGGAGCTGACCTTGTTAGTGAAGACAGAGGCAAAAAAAGCATTGAGTACATTAGCTTTTTCCACATCCTCTGTCACTAGGTTGCCTCCCTCATTCAATAAGGGGCCCACACTTTCCTTGGCTTTCTTCTTGTTGCCAACATACCTGAAGAAGCCCTTCTTGTTACTCTTGACATCTCTTGCTAGCTGCAGCTCCAGGTGCGATTTGGCCCTCCTGATTTCATTCCTACATGCCCGAGCAATATTTTTATACTCTTCCCTGGTCATATGTCCAACCTTCCACTTCTTGTAAGCTTCTTTTTTATGTTTAAGATCCGCTAGGATTTCACCATTAAGCCAAGCTGGTCGCCTGCCATATTTACTATTCTTTCAACACATTGGGATGGTTTGTCCCTGTAACCTCAACAGGGATTCCTTGAAATACAGCCAGCTCTCCTGGACTCCTTTCCCCTTCATTTTAGTCCCCAGGGGATCCTATCCATCCATTCCCTGAGGGAGTTGAAGTCTGCTTTCCTGAAGTCCAGGGTCCATATCCTGCTGCTTACCTTTCTTCCCTGTGTCAGGATCCTGAACTCAACCAACTCATGGTCACTGCCTCCCAAATTCCCATCCACTTTTGCTTCCCCCACTAATTCTTCCCGGTTTGTGAGCAGCAGGTCAAGAAAAGCTCCCCCCCAGTTGGCTCCTCTAGCACTTGCACCAGGAAATTGTCCCCTACGTTTTCCAAAAACTTCCTGGATTGTCTATGCACCGCTGTATTGCTCTCCCAGCAGATATCAGGAAAATTAAAGTCACCCATGAGAGCGTGCGATCTAGTAGCTTCTGCGAGTTGCCGGAAGAAAGCCTCATCCACCTCATCCCCCTGGTCCGGTGGTCTATAGCAGACTCCCACCACTACATCACTCTTGTCGCTCACACTTCTAAACTTAATCCAGAGACACTCAGGTTTTTCTGCAGTTTTGTACCGGAGCTCTGAGCAGTCATACTGCTCCCTTACATACAGTGCTACTCCCCCACCTTTTCTGCCCTGCCTGTCCTTCCTGAACAGTTTATAACCATCCATGACAGTACTCCAGTCATGTGAGTTATCCCACCAAGTCTCTGTTATTCCAATCACGTCATAATTCCTTGACATCACCAGGACCTCCAGTTCTCCCTGCTTGTTTCCAAGGCTTTGTGCATTTGTATATAAGCACTTGAGATAACCTGCTGATCGCCCCTCATTCTCAGTATGAGGCAGGAGCCCTCCCCTCACATACGTTCCTGCCTGTGCTTCCTCCCGGTATCCCGCTTTCCCACTTACCTCAGGGCTCTGGTCTCCTTCCCCCGGTGAACCTAGTTTAAAGCCCTCCTCACTAGGTTAGCCAGCCTGCTCGCAAAGATGCTCTTCCCTCTCTTCGTAAGGTGGAGCCCGTCTCTGCCCAGCACTCCTCCTTCATGGAACACCATCCCATGGTCAAAGAATCCAAAGCTTTGTCTCCGACACCACCCGCGTAGCCATTCGTTGACTTCCACGATTCGACGGTCCCTACCCAGGCCTTTTCCTTCCACGGGGAGGATGGACGAGAACACCACTTGCACCTCAAACTCCTTTATCCTTCTTCCCAGAGCCACGTAGTCCGCAGTGATCCGCTCAAGGTCATTCTTGGCAGTGTCATTGGTGCCCATGTGGAGAAGCAGGAAGGGGTAGCGATCTGAGGGCTTGATGAGTCTCGGCAGTCTCTCCGTCACGTCGAGAATCTTAGCTCCTGGCAAGCAGCAGACTTCTCGGTTTTCCCGGTCAGGGCGGCAGATAGATGACTCAGTCCCCCGGAGGAGAGAGTCCCCGCCCACCACCACCCGCCTCCTTCTCTTGGGAGTGGTGGTCGTAGAACCCCCAACCTCAGGACAGCGCATCTCATGCCTTCCAACCAGCAGAGTCTCCTTCTGCTTTCTCCCCCCAGACGTATCATGTGGTCCACTCTCCGCAATGGTACCTGTGGAGAGAACATGAAAGCGGTTAGTTACCTGTGTCCGCATTGCTGGAACCCGGACATTCCCCCTTCTTCTTCTGGAGGTCACATGTTGCCAAGCTTCTTCACTGGCCTGTTGGCTCCACTGTGCAACCTGCTCTAAATTTTTAGAGCTTTGTGCCCGTAGAAGCATATCCAGACTTTTGTCCAGAAAATCCTCAGATTCTCCTATGCAACGCAGGATCGTTATCTGTTGCTCCAGACCTTCAATCTTCTCTTCCAATATGGAGACCAGCTTGCACTTTGTACAGACAAAGTCCCTTCTGTCCTGTGGAAGAAAGACAAACATGGCACATCAAGTGCAGGTCACAACAGCTGAACCCCCGCTTCCATATCACCTTCCTACTATGAGCTTCCTCAGAGAAGTTGGCAAGATGTAAGCCTCACTGGGCTCACTCCAGGCAAACTCCCAGGCAAACTCCTGCTGTGTGCTGCTCTGCTGTTCCCCGCTGCTCAGCTGGTTCGCCCCCGCTCAGCTGGTTCGCGGAGCTCTGGCTATTTTTAAACAGCCAGGCTTCCCTGAAACAAACAAACAGACTGCCCCAATGCCCCGCAGCCCTCCCCGCAGGCTACCAGCCAATCAGGCACTCGCTCAGGCTTTCACACTGCCCTCCCAGCATACACACACTCGGATACTTACTCAGCAAACACGCACTCGGATACTCACCATCTTTGTTTACGTGTTTGTTCTCTCTTGAGACTGAGAGAGGCCAGACGGAAATCCATCTTCTCCAACCCATCCTAATCCAAGTCTCCAGTATGGCAACCAGTATTAGTTTAGTTTTTGTTTTATGTGAATTTTCCCTTTGCTAAGAGGGAGGTTTATTCCTGTTTTCTGTAACTTTAAGGTTTTGCCCAGAGGGGGATCCTCGGTGTTTTGAATCTGAATAACCTGTAAAGTATTTTCCATCCTGATTTTACAGAGGTGATTTTTACCTTTCTTTTTTTTGAATAAAACCCTTCTTTTAAGAACCTGACTAATTTTTCCATTGTTCCAAGATCCAGGGGTTTGGGTCTTTGATGATTTTGTAACAAATTGGTTAGGATATTATCCTCAAGCCTCCCCAGGAAAGGGTGTGTGTAGGGCTTGGGGTGATATTTTGGGGGGAAGAAGTCTCCAAGAGGTCTTTTTCCCTGTTCTTTGTTTAAAACGCTTGGTGGTGGCAGTGTACTGTTCAAGGACAAGGCAAAGTTTGTACCTGAGGGAAGTTTTTAACCTAAGCTGGTAAGAATAAGCTTAGGGGGTCTTTCATGCGGGTCCCCACAACTGTACCCTAGAGTTCAGAGTGGGGAAGGAACCCCGACAGGAGGAAAGCTCCGTAATGAGCCCCAAGAGAAGCAGGTGCCTAGACATTCCCTCATCCCACCCATCCCCAGTGCTTTCTTTGAGAGACCCTAGGAGCTACGGGGCAGGGTGTAGGGTCTCTTAGCCTATGGGTAGCTCATGGCAGTCGTGCCTTAGTAGATGTCATTTGGGCTCCATGGCAGACTCCAAAGTCTCCCCCAGATGACCCCATGAGCTTCCTCCTGGGGGTTGAGATATCATCACTCCAGGGTAAGACCCAGACAAGAGCATCGACATGTGTGCTGAGCTGAGGTGGACAGGAGGCAAATCTGTTTGGCTCCATAGCTCAAGGGTTAGGGCGCGGCCCTGTTAAATGGGGTAGGGCGAGGGCTAGTTTCACGACTGGCTAATGAAGGAGAGTTGTGTTTAAGATAAAGATTTAGTTAAAAGCAGTTATCTCTGCATCAGCAGTCTGTTCCAAGCTCTGGAAAGGGAATGGTGCCGAGTAGTTATAACTGGGAACCCGGATTCCTGGGTTCTGTCCCCAGCTTTAGGAGAGGAGTGGTGCCTATTGGTTAGAGTGGTGGACAGTGTCTGGGAGCCAGGATTGTTGGGTCCTATCTCTGGCTGGGAGTGGGGTTTAGTGGGTTAGTGCTAGAGGGCTGGAAGCCAGGAGTCCTGGGTTCTGCTCCGTCTGGTACCTAAAGCAGTAGGACAGGGAGTTCTGCTTTATGTGGGGGGACCCAGCACCTGCCCCCACTCCTTTACAATGGTGGGTAAGAGCGTTGTCTCATGAAATCAGCTTCATCTTGGAGCTGGCTCTGCTACCATCCGCCCCATGGACTGTGACTTACCTGAGTCCATCCCCTTGGCTCTGCTCAGAGAGGAGATCCAGCCTTGTTCGTGGCTGGGGTGACAGCTCTGTGCATCTTTCCCCTCCAGGGGACCTGTTATATAGGGGATGGATGAAAAAATACATTGATGGGACATTTGACAACACTAAGAAATCAAACCCAACAAACGAGGGACTTTTCAGAGCCAGCGGTTCAGTGTTTGTGTTTAACTGTGTCCGACAGGCAAAGTTCTCCACAATAACAATATCAAACATTCAGATTTCTCCTGTTGACTCAGCCACACTGAACCTGGAGCATATTTTTCCATTTCTGTTTTTTTTTCTTCTGTTCAATATAAATCTCTCCTTTGTGTGGCAAAATAGACACTGCATTTGGAAATGTTACTGGGTCAATATTGGGGTAGGAGCCTCCTACTTTCGAAATGGCCCAGCTTTTCTGAGCTGGGTTTCCTAGCGTTAGCACAGAACCCATTTTATCGAACATTCACCAGCCAACGTGTCAAGTACAAATCCAGTTGGGGCCTGATGTCAGCCTGGCATTGTATGAGTAACTCCCGTTGGAAGGCCTGAGAGACTTTGTATCTTGTATTCAGATAGTACAGTGTTCAGTACCCAGGGCTGAGATAGAGAGATAGCTGTATATGGGCATGGAAAGAACAAACATCAGTGTAATTAGAGTGCAGCCTCAATATTCTAATATACTGACTCTGTGTGTGTGTGTGTGTGTGTGTGTCTGTGTGTGTGTGTTGATGGCTTTAGCAGTTACGCCGACTACCTAGACGGAGCTAAAGCCATTGCTCCTTTTGCATACAGTGGAGGAAGTGTTTGCTGTTGGGAACAAAATTCCCTGCTGGCAGAGTGTCTGTCTGTTTATGCAGGCCCAGCTTGTGAGATGCAATTGGTTTGAAAATTGTTACATGCATGTGCACACGCACATTCTGCTGGCACCATTCCCACACCCACTCCCCAGAAGGGGAAGACATGTTCTATCCAAACGCCCTGGCAAAGTGATACCAGGGCATTGCACCTGGCTGTGACATTGTGATCCCTGGGGTACGCCCCCCAATAGTTCTTTGCACTTTCCAGGATTGGGGCCTGCCTATCTGAAATTGTCTCTCCCGGCACACAAAGAGGCACCTGAGTCTGGGTCATTAAACATATTGAATCTATTTCCTTAAGTATCCTCACACCTTCTTGTCAACTGTCTAAATGGGCCATCTTGATTATCACTACAAAAGTTTTTTTTCTCCTGCTGATAATAGCTCATCTTAATTAATTAGCCTCTCACAGTTTGTATGGTAACTTCCAACTTATCTGTACGTATGTGTGTATATATATATATATATATATATCTTACTATATGTTCCATTCTATGCATCTGATGAAGTGGGCTGTAGCTCACGAAAGCTTATGCTCTAATTAATTTGTTAGTCTCTAAGGTGCCACAAGTCCTCCTGCTCTTTTTGAGTCTGTGTTGTTGTATCTCTCCATCTTTTGGGGTAGCTGTGTATCACTCACATAAACTGCGGTTGGCAAATGGCCAGCGGAGATGACCATAAGACAGGGGTGGGCAAACTTTTTGGCCTGAGGGCCACATCGGGGTTCCAAAACTGTATGGAGGGTGGGTGTAGTGTATTAAATTGCTCCCCATAGGAATGTGCTACGCACGGAGTACCAGGAGTGGCAGCTGGAAGTAGTACATCATAAGTAGCACATTCCTTCGGGGAGCAATTTAATACACTTACACCTGGGTAGGGAAGGCTGTGCCTCCTCAAACAGCCTGGCCCCTATCTGTCCCCTCCCACTTCCCGCCCCCTGACTGCCCCCCTCAGAAAGCCCGACTCAACCAATCCCCCTGCTCCTTGTCCCCTGACCGCCCACCTGGGACCCTCCAGGGGACCTGTTATATGGGGGATGGATGAAAAAATACATTGGCAACATTGAGAAATCAAACCCACCCAACGAGGGACTTTTCAGAGCCAGTGGTTCAGTGTTTGTGTTGACTACATCTGATAGGCAAAGTTCTCCACAATAACAATATCAGACATTCAGATTTCTCCCCCTATCCAACTCCTCCAGCTCCCTCTCCCGACTGCCCCAACCCCTATCCACACCCCCGACCCCTGACAGGCCCACCCGGGACTCCCACGCCTATCCAACAGCCCCGTGCTCCCTGTCCCCGGACTGCCCCCTGGGACCCCCTGCCCCTTATCCAAGCCCCCCGCCCCCTTACCATGCCACTCAGAGCACCAGGACTGGCAGCTATAAGTAGTACACTGTAAGTAGCACATTCCTATGGGGAGCAATTTAATATGCTCAGTCTGGCAGCTCTTGCAGCTGCACTGCCCGGCAGGAGCTCGCAGCCCCGCCACCCAGAGCGCTGTGGGGGAGGGGCCAGGGGCTCAAGGGCCAGGCAGGACGGTGGGAGGGATAGCTCAGTGGTTTGAGCATTGGACTGCTAAACCCAGGGTTGTGAGTTCAATCCTTGTAGGGGGCCATTTAGGGATCTGGGCGAAAAATTGGGGATTGGTCCTGCTTTGAGCAGGGGGTTGGACTAGATGACCTCCTGAGATCCCTTCCAACCCTGATATTCTATGAAGGTCCTGAGGGCAGGATGTGGCCAGCAGGCCATAGTTTGCCCACCTCTGCCGTAAGAGAACATGAGTTGCCACACGGGGTTAGACCCTGGGTCCATTTAGCCTGAGAACCCATCATGGCCATTGGCCTGGTCCAGCATAGGCAGGTACAAGAGGTCCCATCCCCTGGAGACACTTCACTACTTTCTGCTGATAAAGGCGTAGAGGGTTTCTCTTCCCTCTCAGCTGCCTCCTCCTCCTCCTAAGGCTCTGGGGACTTAGGGACACATTCCTCCTTGCTATGGGTCACAATAACAGCCTGGGGTAGTGATATTTCTTCCTTTCACAGAAGACATCAGCTGGCAAATTCTGAAGAACCCCACATACAAAGTACTCCTTAAACCTCTGCATTCCAGTTCAATGCAGGCTAAAGGCAGGCTGGCTTCAAATTGCCCCAAGGCCAGGAGTTTTACCTCCTTCCTGGCAGGCATATCCATCTCCTTAATCACATCCCTAGCTAGAGAGATCTGGGCCTCACTGTCTCTCCATCCCTGGCACACTTTGCCATTTACCTTGGCATCTTTGAGGAACTCTTTGTCTACCTCCCGGATGTCAGACCTGACTGAGTAACTAGGACCCCCTCTGGCACCACTGAAATCTCCAAATCCAGGGTTTCTGCATTAACCTGGGTGGATTCGACATTATATTTGGACTCCCCATACCTAGGGCATTGTTTCTTCATGTATTCGAAGGACCCAGATAGGAAACACTTTCTGTGGCCATCTCCTTGGCCTGGGATCTGATAACTAGGATTACCAGGAGGGGACCTTCATGGGGGCATTGTGTCCTTAGGCCATATCTACACTACGAAAGTACTCCGATTTTACAGAAGTTAATTTTTGGGAACAGATTATATAAAGTCGAGTGCATGCATCCACACTAAGCACATTAATTCGGCGGTGTGCGTCCACAGTACTGTGGCAAGCGTTGACATTCCGAGTGGTGCACTGTGGGTAGCTATCCCACAGTTCCTGCAGTCCCCGCTGCCCATTGGAATTCTGGGCTGAGCTCCCAATGCCTGATGGGGCCAAAAATTTGTCGCGGTTGGTTAGCGGTAAATGTCGTCAGTCAACCCTCCCTCCCTCCCTCTGTGAGAGCAACAGACAATCATTTCACGCCCTTTTCCCTGGATTGCCCGATCAGACTGCATAGCACGGCAAGCATGGAGCCCATTCAGCTCATCACAGCAGTTATGACCATTGTAAACACCTCACGCATTATCGTGCAGTTTATGCAGAACCAGCACCTGAAAAACCAAGTGAGGAGGCGACGGCAGCGCGGTGATGAGGACATGAACACAGATTTCTCTAAAACCGTGATCCCCAGCAATTTGGAGATCATGGTGTTAATGGGGCAGGCTCATGCCGTGGAACGCTGATTCTGGGCCCGGGAAACAAGCACAGAGTGGGGGGCCGCATAGTGTTGCAGGTTTGGGATGATTCCCAGTGGCTTCAAAACTTTCGCATGCATAAGGGCACTTTCATGGAACTTTGTGACTTGCTTTCCCCTGCCCTGAAGCGCAAGAATACCAAGATGAGAGCAGCCCTCACAGTTCACAAGAGAGTGGCAACAGCTCTGTGGAAGCTTGCAATCCAGACAGCTATCGATCACTTGGTAATCAATTTGGAGTGGGCAAATCTACTGTGGGGGTTGCTGTGATGCAAGTAGCCAACGCAATCATTGAGCTGCTGCTATCAAAGGTAGTGACTCTGGGAAATGTGCAGGTCATAGTAAATGGCTTTGCTGCAATGGGATTCCCGAACTGTGGTGGGGCTATAGACAGAACGCATATCCCTATCTTGGGACCAGACCACCAGGGCAGCCAGTACATAAACCGCAAGGGGTACTTTTCAATGGTGCTGCAAGCACTGGTGGATCACAAGGGACATTTCATCAACATCAACGTGGGATGGCTGGGAAAGGTTCATGACGCTCATGTCTTCAGGAACTCTGGTCTGTTTAAACGGTAGCAGGAAGGGATTTACTTCCCAGACCAGAAAATTACTGTTGCCGATGTTGAAATGCCTATAGTTATCCTTGGGGACCCAGCCTATCCCTTAATGCCCTGACTCATGAAGCCATACACAGACACCCTGGACAGTAGTAAGGAGATGTTCAACTGTAGGTTGAGCAAGTGCAGAATGGTGGTAGAATGTGTATTTGGATGTTTAAAGGGTCGCTGGCGCAGTTTACTGACTCGCTCAGACCTCAGCGAAACCAATATTCCCATTGTTATTGCTGCTTGCTGTGTGCTCCACAATCCCTGTGAGAGTATGGGGGAGATGTTTATGGCAGGGTGGGAGGTTGAGGCAAATCGCCTGGCCGCTGAATACACGTAGCCAGACACCAGGGCAGTTAGAAGAGCACAGCAGGAAGTGCTGTGCATCAGAGAAGTTTTGAAAACCAGTTTCATGACTGGCCAGGGTACTGTGTGACACTTCTGTTTGTTTCTCCTTGATGAAAACCCACCCCCTTGGTTGCCTCTAAATTTCCTGTAAGCCACCTGCCCTCCCCCCTTCAATCACAGCTTGCTTGCAAAGGAAATAAAGTCACTATCATTTAAAAAACGTGTATTCTTTATTAATTGATTATAAAAATAGGGAGATAACTCACAAGGTAGCCCGGGTGGGGTGTGGGAGGAGGGTAGGAGGGAAGGAAAAGGCTACTTCAAAACTTGTTGAATGACAGCCTTCTGTTGCTTGGGCTGTCCACTGGGGTGGAGTGGTTGGGTGCCTGGAATCACCGCCCCCCGCCCGGCATTCTTGGGCGTCTGGGTGAGGAGGCTATGGAACTTGGGGAGGAGGGAGGGTGGTTAAACAGGGGCTGCAGCAGCAGTCTGTGATCCTGCTGCCATTCATGAACCTCCACCAGATGCCGGAGCATGTCCGTTTGATCCCACAGTAGTCCCAGCGTTGCATCCTGCCTCCTCTGATCTTCCTGCCGCCACCTTTCCTCACGTTCATCGGCCGCTTTCCTGTACTCTGCTATTATGTCCCTCCACACATTCTGCTGAGCTCTGTCAGTGTCGGACGACTGCATGAGCTCAGAGAACATTTCATCGTGCATGCATTTTTTTTGCTGCTTTATTTGAGACAGCCTTTGGGACAGAGGAGGGAGGCTTGAAACACTTTCAGCTGCTGAAGGGAAACAAGGGAGTGAAGTATTTAAAAAGATACATTTTACAGAACAATGGCTATACTCTTTCACGGTGAACAACACTATTCACATTACATAGCACATGTGATTTTGGTACAAGGTCGCATTTTGCATCTTATAGTGAGTGCCTGCGTCTTTGGTGTTAGAGATCACACACGTAGTGCCGGGCAACGGAATTCGGCTTGCAGGCGGCCATGGTAAGCCATAGCCTTTCGGCTTCTGCAACCTTCATAACAGCAGCGCCCTCCTCTCCCATACCAAGCAAAGCACGTTGAGTTGGCCATTTAGTGCTGCGGTTTTCCTGTTAACGTGCAGCAGCAGAAACCAAACTAACCCCCTGCCCATCCAATTCTCTGGGATGATCACTTTATCCCTCACCCCACCCCGTGGCTGGTATCAGGGAAGAACCCTGCTAGCTAAATGCGAACAGCTCAGCACCAATCCCCCACACACACCGCGTGGCTAACTGCAGGGAGGATTTCTTTTCAGCCACAGGCAAACAGCCCAGTAGGAACGGCCACTTCTGAATGTCTCCTGAATTAAATTCTCCTATTTCAACCAGGTTACCATGAATGATATCACTCTCCTGAGGATAAAACAGAGAGATAAAGAACGGATGTTGCTTGAATGCCAGCAAACACCGGGACCATACGGTGCCAGGTTTGTCATGCAATGATACCAGATTACTTGCTACTAGCATGATGTGGTAAAGTGTCCTACCATGGAGGACGGAATAAGGCTGCTCTCCCCAGAAACCTTCTGCAAAGGCTTTTAGAGTACCTCCAGGAGAGCTTCATGGAGATGTCCCTGGAGGATTTCCATTCCATCCCCAGACACGTTAACAGACTTTTCCAGTAGCTATACGGACCA
Source organism: Eretmochelys imbricata (assembly GCF_965152235.1). Taxonomy (NCBI): domain Eukaryota; kingdom Metazoa; phylum Chordata; order Testudines; family Cheloniidae; genus Eretmochelys; species Eretmochelys imbricata. Next base: position 35,231,241 of record NC_135584.1, on the reverse strand, counting down.
CGAATGCATCCCAAGTCCTCAGGGCTAATTAATCATTAAAAAAACTCTTGCTTTTATAACGTGTTATATTTTAAAAGATACAGTCACCGGAGGTCCCTTCTTCGGCTTGGTTGGGTTGGGAGGGTATTTCAGTCAGGGTGATAAAAAGATCCTGGCTGTCGGGGAGAATGGTGTGCTGTGTGCTCTCCTCTAGCTCGTCCTCCTCCTCCTCATCTTCTCCATCTGCAAAATCCTCAGGCATGGCGGAGAGTACCCCATTATCGGAGTCCATGGACAGGGGTGGGGTAGTGGTGGTGGCCCCCCCTAGAATTGTATGCAGCTCAGTGTAGAAGCAGCATGTCTGGGGCTCTGTCCCGGAGCGTCCATTTGATTCTTTGGTTTTCTGGTACGCTTGTCTGAGCTCCTTAAGTTTCACGCGGCACTGTGTTGTGTCCCTGATGTAGCCTCTGTCCCTCATGGCCTCTGAGATTTTTTTGAAATGTTTTAGCATTTCGTCTTTTGGAACATAGTTCTGATAGCACGGATTTCTCTCCCCATACAGCGATCAGATCCAGTACCTCCCGTTCGATCCATGCTGGAGCTCTTTTTCGATTCTGGGACTGCATGGTCACCTGTGCTGATGAGCTCACCTGGCCAAACAGGAACTGAGATTTAAAAGTTCCCGGGGCTTTTCCTGTACACCTGGCCAGTGCATCCAAGTTCAGAGTGCTGTCCAGAGTGGTCACAATGGTACACTGTGGGATAGTTCCCGAAGGCCAATACCTTTGAATTGCGTCCACACTAACCCTAATTTGAAATGGTGATGTCAATTTCAGCGCTATCCCCTCGTTGGGGAGGAGTACAGAAATTGGTTTTAAGAGCCCTTTATGCTGAAAAAATGGCTTTGTTGTGTGGATGGGTGCAGGGTTAATTCGATTTAATGCTGCTAAATCCAACATAAACTGAAGTCCTTAGATGAGAGGAAAGTGATCAGGAACAGTCAGCATGGATTCACCAAAGGCAAGTCATGCCTGACTAATCTAATTGCCTTCTATGATGAAATAACTGGCTCTGTGGATGAGGGGAAAGCGGTGGATGTGGTGTTCCTTGACTTTAGCAAAGCTTTCGACACAGTCTCCCACAGTATTCTTGTCAGCAAGTTAAAGAAGTATGGGCTGGATGAATGCACTATAAGGTGTGTAGAAAATTGGCTAAATTGTCGGGCTCAACGGGTAGTGATCAATGGCTCCATGTCTAGTTGGCAGCCAGTATCAAGCGGAGGGCCCCAAGGGTCTGTCCTGGGGCCGATTTTGTTCAATATCTTCCTTAATGATCTGGAGGATGGTGTGGATTGCACCCTCAGCAAGTTTGCAGAAGACACTAACCTGGGAGGAGAGGTAGATACGCTGGAGGGTAGGGATAGGATACAGAGGGACCTAGACAAATTGGAGGATTGGGCCAAAAGAAATCTGATGAGGTTCAACAAGGACAAGTGCAGAGTCCTGCACTTAGGACGGAAGAACCCAATGCACCGCTACAGACTAGGGACCGAATGGCTAGGCAGCAGTTCTGCAGAAAAGGACCTACGGGTTACAGGGGACGAGAAGCTGGATATGAGTCAACAGTGTGCCCTTGTAACCAAGAAGGCCAATGGCATTTTGGGATGTATAAGTAGGGGCATTGACAGCAGATCGAGGGACGTGATCGTTCCCCTCTATTCGACATTGGTGAGGCCTCATCTGGATTACTGTGTCCAGTTTTGGGCCCCACACTACAAGAAGGATGTGGATAAATTGGAGAGAGTCCAGCGGAGGGCAAAAAAAATGATTAGCGGCCTGGAACGCATGACTTATGAGGAGAGGCTGAGGGAACTGGGATTGTTTAGTCTACAGAAGAGAAAAATGAGGGGAGATTTGATAGCTGCTTTCAACTACTTGAAAGGTGGTTCCAAAGAGGATGGATCTAGACTATTCTCAGTGGTAGCGGATGACAGGACAAGGAGTAATGGTCTCAAGTTGCAGTGGGGGAGATTTAGGTTGGATATTAGGAAAACCTTTTTCACTAGGAGGGTGGTGAAACACTGGAATGCGTTACCTAGGGAGGTGGTGGAATCTCCTTCCTTAGAAGTTTTTAAGGTCAGGCTTGACAAAGCCCTGGCTGGGATGATTTAATTGCGGATGGGTCCCTTCCAACCCTGATATTCTATGACTCTATGATTCTATGAGTGTAGACCAGGTCTTAGTCTCCTCTCCTTCCTTTTCCCCAGAAATAGATGGGGGCCACTTTTCATGTCAGGCTTTGGCCCCTCCTTTGAGGCCTTGTGCTCTATGAATGGTCTCACTTGTAGGTATATGTCAGCAGCCTCGGCTGCCTGGCAGGGGAGGGGGTAAAGCCCCTGCAGGTGCTGGGAGAGGGTGCCACTTGGAATATCCCAAAATATCCCCCCAAGCTCCTTCTCCCCCTTTCCTGGGAAGGCTTGAGAATAATATACCAACCAATTGCCTTTAATAAAAGTACAGACTAGACCCTTTATGTTTAGGACAGTAAAATCAAGCAGGTTCTTAAAAGAAGAACTTTATTATAAAGAAAAAGTAAAAGAAGCACCTCTGTAAAATCAGGATGGAAGGTAATTTTACAGGGTAATAAAAAGATTTAAAACACAGAGGATTCCCCTTTAGGCTCAACTTTAAAGTTACAAAACAGGAATGAACCTCCCTCTTAGCATAGGGAAAATTCACAAGCTAAAAGAAAAGATAATTTAATGCATTTTCTTGCTATTAATTACAATTTTTGTAATTTTAGATGTATCATTTTAGTAGGAGCTGGATTACCTGCTTGGTCTCTCTCTTTGTTTCAAGAGGGAACACACACACAAAGAGCACAAACAAAACCTCCCCTCCGCCCCCCAGATTTGAAAGTATCTTCTTTTCCTGTTGGTACTTCTGGTCAGGTGCTGTCATAAATATAAAGGGAAGGGTAAACACCTTTAAAATCCCTCCTGGCCAGAGGAAAAACCCTTTCACCTGTAAAGGGTTAAGAAGTTAGGATAACCTCGCTGGCACCTGACCACAATGACCAATGAGGAGACAAGATACTTTCAAAGCTGGAGTGGGGTGAAACAAAGGGTCTGGGTCTGTCTGGGTGATGCTTTTGCCGGAGACAGAACAGGAATGGAGTCTTAGAACTTAGTAAATAATCTAGCTAGATACGTGTTAGATTATGATTTCTTTAAATGGCTGAGAAAATAAGCTGTGCTGAATGGAATGGATATTACTGTTTTTGTGTCTTTTTGTAACTTAAGGTTTTGCCTGGAGGGATTCTCTATGTTTTGAATCTAATTATCCTGTAAGGTATTTACCATCCTGATTTTACGGAGGTGATTCTTTTTACTTTTTCTTCTATTTAAATTCTTCTTTTAAGAAACTGAATGCTTTTTTCATAGAATCATAGAATATCAAGGTTGGAAAGGACCTCAGGAGGCCATCTAGTCCAACCCCCTGCTCAAAGCAGGACCAATCCCCAATTTTTGCCCCAGATCCCTAAATGGCCCCCTCAAGGATTGAACTCACAACCCTGGGTTTAGCAGGCCAATGCTCAAACAACTGAGCTATCCTTCCCCCAAATTTTTCAATCTGGTGCTTTTTTTTCATTGTTCTTAAGATCCAAGGGTTTGGGTCTGTGGTCACCTATGCAAATTGGTGAGGATTTTTATCAAGCCTTCCCAAGGACAGGGAGCGTGCAAGGTTTTGGTGAGGATTTTGGGGGGAAAGACTTTTCCAAACAGCTCTTTCCTAATAAAAAACCCGGTTAGATGTTTGGTGGTGGCAGCAAAAGTCCAAGGGCAAAAGGTAAAATAGTTTGTTCCTTGGGGAAGTTTTAACCTAAGCTAGTAAAAGTAAGCTTAGGAGGTTTTCATGCAGGTCTCCACATCTGTAGCCTAGCGTTCAGAGTGGGGAAGGAACCGTGACAGGTGCCAACTAGGTTAATTGCACTGATTAACCCCTTACAGGTAAGTGATTTTGTACGTTTGGCCAATAGGGATTTTATATAACTACATCCCTAAAGGTTGTTACCCTTCCCTTTATATTTATGACAGCTCCCCACACCCTGCTCTGCCAATGCCCCTCAATCCTGACCTGGTGCTCCCTGCTGCTCTAGTCTTGGGGTCCATTAAAATAATTTAAGGACTATTGGGGACCAGAGAGTCAAAGGTTTTAATGTGACCCTGTCACTGTCCAACTTCAAACTGTTCAACAACGTTCTGGGTTTGGCATCCAGAGCCCTCAGCTGCTCAAACACACCATTAACAATCCTTTTATTAAAGATACAGCAAAGAAGGACAAACAGCTATTTATTTCCAGGTCAAGTGTGTTTAAGTAGGGTGGGGTTTTTTTACACATCTTTTGTTCCCTTTTGTTGGAGTGAGGGTTTTTAGAAGGAATGAAAGTACCCCAAAGTGTCGTAATAACAACAAAGATGGTCATAACTGTTCTTTCTGGGGGAAAGAGAAGTTAGCTGAGGTGGGCTGGAGCTGTGGTGCTTAAAGTCCAATCCTGTGTCCTAGAAGCAAAACCAGTTACATTCACTGAAGGGGAGAGAAAATACAGCGTCTGTCTCTGGTGTCTCATTTGCAACCTCACTGCTGGGGAAACACAGGGCACTCCAAGCCCTGGCAAACTCGTACCAGCTGTTCAGGGCACGGCTTTTACCTGTGTCTCTGGTTACTTGCTCACTGCAGTGTTCTCTGACTATGCCAGACTCTTATTAGACAGAAGGAGAAAGGAGAGGGAAAGAAAAGAGGGAAAAATACAGTAGGGAAGGGGGAGACAAAGTATGCGTCCACAGGGCAAAGAGAAACCTGTGGTATGGAGTCTCGGAGCCTGGGTCTATTGACTCAGCCATTCGGGTGTGGGATGGAACCTGGGACCCACCCCACTCTCCAGCTTTCAGAGCCGGGATCCAGCGCTATGGTTTTGTCTTTTCAGTGCAGACATATCCCAGTCCCCCATGCCAGTTGGTGGCTGGTATTGGGCCAGAGCCAGTGGAGGGGGCCATGTCAGCTGGGTCCCTCTCTCTGGCCCGGCCTGGTCAGGACGTCTTGTGGGATTAGGATGAAGGAGGCCCGGGGGTGTCATGAAGGCAGCCATGATGGTGAAGCTCACTCCTTCCCCTGGGTTCAGTCAGCGACTGTTGCATTCGCGTCCTCTCCTACGTCAGGTTTTCTCCCCAACTTGCCTGCTTTTCAGGACCCCAGAAGGAAGCGATGAGTGGAACAGCCCCCGCACCATATTTTCCGGTTAACTAGTGAGGTTCTATTCCCCACACACCAGTTTTGGTCCTTTGATTTCCAGCCCCACACTTCTCTTGTTTACCAGCTGTAACCCGTCTGCCAGGCCGAGTTGATAGCAGCAAGGGCCGGGTTCAGTACACAGGGGTTCCCTCTTATCAAAGCAAATGCAAAACTGGCTCGAGTCTACCCAGTGACCTGTGAAAAATCTTACACGCACCCCTGGGCAATACTTCCCCTCTCGCAAGCACAGAGTCTTGGTGTAGCAGAGAATCTTTAATAACATGCGGTAAACGACATCAGCATTAAATCAACCAAACCATGAGCAAAGACCCACCCCAGCAAATTGGGCCTTTCCCTCAGGTTCTTGAGTCCAACAACCCAAACATCTCTTGAGTCCAGAAACCCAAAAAATCACCCAAAGTCCAAAAAGTCCAACAACTCAAAAGTCCAGCCCCAGAGTTCAAAAGTTCATCTACAGAGTGTTACTCCCCAGTCTGGGTGAAAATGTGTGTGTGGGGGGGGGGTGGGGGGGAGGAGAGAAAAGGTAAGGGGCACCTTACATAATCTAAAACTGACTTCCCCGCAGCTCCATAGGGCTTCACTCCACTCTACTGCACCAGCCATCCCAGAAACTGCTCTGCCAGCCAGTCTGCTCAGCGTCCCACGAACCGCCCCACAATAGATCTTCAGGCTCCCCACTACTTAACACAGTGCTCAGCGATTTCAGCTTGTAGTAGCGGGAGCCTCAGTGCTAGTGCACCATAAGGCTAAAGTGAATTCAGCTCAGCACCTGTACCTAGACTCCTCATAGACCCAAAAGTAGCTCTGATGTTCTACAGTGGAGAGAGACAGAGGTGCAATTGATATTTCAGGCCCTCACAAATGGTCCCACACCAGCAGGTCCTAATACCTATCCCCAGCCTCTCTCAATTCACAGAGTTTTGGAACCCATGTCCCTTGCCTAGCGAGTGCTACTTAGTTGATGGCGAGTCCCTCCATCATAACAAAAGGCCAAGTACAGTTCCACTGTCCTTGATTCCCATAATCAGGATAACAACAATTTATTCCTCCTGCCCCAATAACAGAGACCCTGGGGATCCCACAGCAGCCAAAGTGACCACTTGGGCAGCTATGGCCTCATTCTAGGTGGGGTGGGAGTGTCTATGCAAATGAGATCAGCCCCTGACGTTCTTTTCCACAACTTGCCACACCTCACCACCAGATGTCAGAGTGGAGCTCATCCTGATTCTGCTTACAGCCATGATCCAAACTCAGCCTTTGAGTGATGTCAGGGGACCTGTTTGTTTGGGCTCATTTAATGAGTTTCACTTTGCACCTTTTCTGCTCAACTTTTATTGTTATTTGTGACCAGACATTTGGTAAAACTTTCACTCTTCACAGCTGAGTTTAATACTCGGGTAAATTTGTAGGCCCAATTATTACAACAGCTCTCCAGCCCATGCAGATCTGCTGGTGCCCCTCAATGCTGACCCACAACCCACTGCAAAGGGACTAAAAGAATTGGACACCATAATAATTAGTGGGGAACTGGGTGTCTAAATCCCTTTGAAGCTGGCAGTCAGAGCACATGAACCCCTAGGGCTGCTGTGCTGTCATTACAGGAAGGAAGAAGATTAGCCAGCACCAGTAGATCAGACTCCCCCAGTGAGACTTGAACTCATAACACCTGATTGCCAGAACTGGTGTGTGAATCACTGGGATAGCCATAGGCATCAGCTGTCAGGGGAATATGACAACATGGGGGTGAGGTGATGACATATATAATTCACATCCTGCCATCCACGTGATACGCGATTCTTTCTCTGCAGGATAAGAGCAATTCTCTGAAGGAAGAACTCCCACTGGAAGCCGTTGGGGGTCTGCCCTATTTCTGAGAGGCAGAAATGTGCCCTTGGAATTTTAATAGTGAATGAAGGAGAGGGAGATGGGGAAGGATAAAGGAGGAGGAGAGAGAGAGAGAGAGAGAGAGAGAGAGATATTTACAGCTGAAAGGTGTTCTTGGTTTAAGAACTATTTCTGATATTTTCAAGGCAAGAGGTTGGGTTGTGAGTTTTGGCTTCCCCCCCATTAGCTCTAGGCAAAGGAAGGAAGGAAGGAAAGAGACACTCAGAGCAATGTGCTAAGGCACACAAGATTCAAACACACACATGAAACAACACCAGAGACAAACAGGGCTCTGAAACATCCAAGAGAGAGGCATAACCACACACAACACAAATGCATCAACAATAGATACAAAGACTCACGAGGAAGGGGAGGCATGCAAGAGGCACATACGGGCAACATATGCGCACACGCACACACACACGACACATAAACATGAGACACAGAAGAGTCACACAAGCCACGGATTCAAATACACACAATACAAACTCACATTAGGCAAAACTTGAAACGCACAAGATGGATTCACACATGAGCCCAAATGTGATATGTGAAAAGGTGGGACGCACACAAAAAAGAGCTTTGGGTTTTTAGTTTTTGAGCAGTGAATACCCATGGAAAGATGCTCATCCTGAGATAGCTTATTGCCATCAATGGAGAGAAATTAACAATACAGGTGTACCTGAATCCGTACTAGTGGTTGTTCTGGCATAATAGCTAAACTGGTACAAAACCTGCCCTCTGTTTATCTACACCCATCTCTCTCTCAGATTTCATTGGTGCCCATCCCATTGGGGAGTCTCTGAAGACTGGTAGTTACTACAGGACTGTAGGAGGTTGTTATTACCACATTCCCAGAAGGTATGATTAATGGAGCCACCAGGTATAATTACCATGCATATTGGGAATCTAGGGCCCATATTTCCTTGTAGTTTTACAAGCTTCTGAATTAGCTAATGGCCTAGTTATGGTCACAACTTTCCTGTTCAGCTGGTAGCTCTTCTTTCTGGAAGAAGCGACCAGGGGCACAGCCACTGTAGGCTTGATTCTGACCACCAGGAAGGAATAGGTTGCATAGGTGAAGATGGAAGGTAATTTGGGAGAAAGTGGCCATGAAATGATAGATTTCATGATTCTCAGGAAAGGAAGGAGTAGCAGAATAAGGATGATGGACTTCAAAAAAGCAGCCTTTAACAAACTCTGAGAACTGGTAGGTAAGGTCCCATGGGCAGGGCAGAAAATCTAAGGGATAAAGAAGTTCAGGATTGCTTGAAGTTTCTCAAGGAGACAATATTAAAGGCATATCTGCAGACTATCCCGACCTGAAGGAAAGATAGAAAGAATAATCAGAGGCCAACATGGCTCCATGACCTGAAAATCAAAATGGAATGCTACAAAAATGGGAAAGATGGACAAATTGCTAAGGAGAAGTACAAAAAAGTATCTACAGCACGTAGGGGCAAGAATCAGAAATGCTAAGGCACAAAAAGAGCCACACCTAGCCAGGGACACAAAAGGATAGGAGAAAAGGTTTTTGAAATACAACAGGAATAATATAATGATGAAGGAACGTGTCAGAAGGGAGCTAATAACTGATGACATCAAGAAGTCTGATAAGTTTAATGCCTGTTTTGCTCCAGTCTCCACTAAAAAGGTTAATGGTGACCAGATGCACACAAAATTCATATTAACAACAAGGAGAAAGGAATGCAAGCCAATATAGGGAAAGCACAGGCTAAAAATATTTTGATAACTTAGATATGTTCAGTTTGGCAGGGCCTGCTGGAATTCATGGCAGGGCACTTAAGGAACAAGCTAAAGCAATCTTGGCACCATTGGCAATTATCTCTGAGCACTCCTGGAGGACAGGTGTGGTCCCAGAGAACTGCAGAAAGGCAAACATACTACCTGTCTTTAAAAAGGGAACAAAGATGACCTGGAAAATTATAGACTAATCAGCTTCACTTTGTTACCCGGAAAGATTGGAAAAATTTATTAAAAATGAATTTTTAAGCACCTAGAGGATAATAGGGTTATAAGGAATAGCCAGCATAGATTTGTCAAGTCAATATCATGCCAAACCAACTTAATTTCCTTCTTTGACAGGGTCAGTGCCATAGTGGGTAAAGGGGAAGCAGTAGACATGATAGATCTTAATTTTAGTAAGGCTTTTGATACAGTCCTACATGACATTCTCATAAGCAAACTATGGAAATGTGGTTTAAATGAAATTACCAGAAGGTGGATTCAAAAGTGGTTGAAAATCCAGACTCAAAGAGTAGTTATGAATAGTTCACTGCCAAACTGGGAGGATGTATCTAGTGGGTCCTGCAGGAGTCAGTCCTGGGTCCGGTACTATTCTATATTTTCATTAATGACTCGGATCATGGAGTAAAGAATATGCTTATAGAATTTGCAGATGACACCAAGTTGGGAGAGGTTGCAAGCACTTCGGAGGACAGGATTTGAATTCAATATGGCCTTGCCAGATTGGAATAGTATTCTCTGTTCAACAAGATGAATTCAATAAAGAGAAGTGCAAAGTACTACACGTAGGAGGGAAAAATCAAATGCACAACTACAAAAAGGGGAATAACTGGATAGGTGGTGGCACTGCGGAAAAGGATCTGGGGATTGTAGTGGATCGCAACAAATTAAATATGAGTCAACAATGTGATGAAGTTGCAAAAAAGGCTAATATCATTCTGGGGTGTATTAACAGAATTGTCTTATGTAAAACACGGGAGGTAATTGTCCTGCTCTGCTTAGCACTGGTGAAGTACTGTGTCTAATTCTGGGTGCTTCACTTTAAGGAAGAGGGGGACAAATTGGAGATAGTCCAGAGGAGAGCAAAAATGATCAAAGGTTTAGAAAACCTGAGCTATGAGGAAAGGTTAAAAAAACGGCATGGTTAGTCTTGAGAGAAGAAGACTGAGGCTGGACTTGATACAGTCTTCCAGTATGTTAAGGGCTTTTATAAAGAGTATGGGGATCAATTGGTCTCCAAAGACAAGAAGCAATGGGCTTAATCTGCAGCAAGGGAGAGTCAGGTTAGATATTAGAAAAAACTTTTTAACTACAGGGATAGTTAAGCTCTGGAATAGGCTGTCAAAGGAAGTTGACATAACCCTCTCTGTTATAAATATTTGCCTTGTTTCCCTTATATGTGCCTTATTGTCTAGCTTCCACTTCCAGCCATTGGATTGTGTTATACCTTTGCCTGGTTGACTGAAGAGCCCTTTATCAAATATTTGTTCCCATGTAGGTTCCACATAATTCTTGTGGCTCTTCTCTGACCCCGCTCCAGATTGTCAACATCTTTCTTGAATGGTGGGCCCCAGAACTGGACACAGGATTCCAGCAGCAGTCTCGCCAATACCAACTTCAGAGGTAAAATAATCCCTCGACTCCTACTGGAGATTCCCTTTGGTTGTGCAGCTCAGGATTGCATTAGCTCTTTTGGCCACAGCGTCATACTCACCTGATTCTCCACCATGACCCCAAGATCTCTTTCAGAGTCACTGCTTCCCAGGGTGGAGTTCCCCATCCTGTAAGTCTGGCCTGTGTTCTTTGTTACTTGAGGTATAGCTTTACATTTAGCAGTATTAAAACGCACATTGTTTGCTTGTTTCCTGTTTACCGAGCTATCCAGAGCACCCTGAATCAGTGACCTGTCCCCTTCATTATTGTTTAACTGTCCCACTTTTTGTGTCATCTGCAAACTTTATCAGTGAGGATTTTATGTTTTCTTCCAGTCTGTTAATAACAATGTTAAATAGTGAAGAGCTAAGATCTAATCCTGGTGAGACCCCACTGGAAATACACCTGCTTGATGATGATTCCCATTTTACAATTATATGTTGAGACATCAGTTATCCACTTTTTAATTCATTTAATGTGTGCCATATTAATTTTATATTGTTCAAAATGCCAGGTGGCAAGTCAAATGGCTTACCGAAGTCTATATCTATACTATCATTTGACAGAGTTTATTTTCCATAAACCCATGTTGATTGGCATAAATTATTTGCCCTCTTTTAGTTCTTTTTTAATTGACCCCGTCATAAATATAAAGGGAAGGGTAAACTCCTTTAAAATCCCTCCTGGCCAGAGGAAAAATCCTCTTACTCATAAAGGGTTAAGAAGCTAAAGGTAACCTCCCTGGCACCTGACCAAAATGACCAATGAGGAGACAAGATACTTTCAAAAGCTGGGAGGAGGGAGAAAAAACAAAGGGTCTGTGTCTGTCTGTGTGATGCTTTTGCCGGAGATAGAACAGGAATGGAGTCTTAGAACTTAGTAAGTAATCTAGCTAGGTATGTGTTAGATTATGATTTCTTTAAATGGCTGAGAAAGGAACTGTGCTGAATAGAATGACTATTCCTGTCTGTGTGTCTTTTTTGTAACTTAAGGTTTTGCTTAGGGATTGTCTATGTTTGAATCTAATTACCCTGTTAGGTATCTACCATCCTGATTTTACAGAGGTCATTTCTTTTTACTTCTATTAAAAGTCTTCTTGTAAGGAAACTGAATGCTTTTTCATTGTTCTAAGATCCAAGGGCTTGGGTCTGTGGTCACCTATGCAAATTGGTGAGGATTTTTACCAAACCTTCCCCAGGAAGTGGGGTGCAAGGGTTAGGAAGATTTTGGGGGGAAAGACATGTCCAAACTACGTTTTCTCAGGAACCCAGATAAAGTTTGGTGGTGGCAGTGGAAGTCCAAGGGTAAAATAGTTTGTACCTTGGGGAAGTTTTAACGTAAGCTGGTAAAAGTAAGCTTAGGGGGTTTTCATGAAGGTCCCCACATCTGTACCCTAGAGTTCAGAGTGGGGAAGGAACCTTGACAACCCCCTTATCAGCTGCTCCATTATCTCGCCAGGGTTCCATGACAGGCTTACAGTCCTGTAATTACCTGGGTCATCTCTATTTACAAATTGGCACAACAATAGCTTTCTTCCAGTCTTCTGGAAATTCCCTAGTGCTCCAAGACTTATTGAAAAGCAATATTAGTGGTACAGTGAGCCCCTTAGCCAGCTCTTTTACAACTCTTGGATGCAAGTTATCTGGATCTGTTTATTTAAAGATGTCTGACTTCAGCTGCTTCTGTTTAACATCTTCCAGAGGAAGTAGTGGGATGGAAAGAGTATTATGCTCACCATATGATGAGACTATGTCATCTATTTTTCCCCAAATACAGAGCAGAAATATTTATTGAACACTTCTGCCTTGTCTACATTATACACTTTATTCAGGATAATTCTCTACTAGATTTCATTCTGATGAATAGAAATGCATTGGTCACCAAACAGAAAAATAAGAGTTTGATGCCATGAAGATACATCTAGGTTATGAAGAAAGTTGCTCTGACAATATTTTTTTGTTTGCTTGCTTGTATGGCTTTTTTCCATGCAAAATTTTGACTTTTCAGCAAAGAACAAAAAAAGAGAATTTTTGCAAAATTCAAACAGAAAATAACTTCACATGAACTGGTGGGGCTGAATTGTTTTGCACACTCAGACCGCTGTCGACTTCCCTCACTCTTGACCCACAGGCCCCAGCTATCCCAACCCTGGGCTCCTTCCCACCACAGCTCTGTTGGTGCTCCTCAGTCCTAACCTGTGGCCTCACACCATCCCAACCACAAGCATCTTTGCACCTTCCTTTGGAGCCAGCTTAACAGGTTCAGGCATGGTGTGATTTGCTGTGCTAAGACTGACCATGTCTGGGCAGCCCACTGTCCATCCATGGTACTGTAGAGGATGCTGCACATATGCTGGATGGTTGCTTTCTTCATGCTGGGCTCTCTTGAGGTCTTCTCCAGATAAACACTGCAGACTCAGAGGCCACTAACCAGCTCCAGCTTATGTAGCTGTTTTTTAAATCTAGCCTTGCATGTTTTGCCCACAAGCAATCTCCACATATAGACATGGACTGGTGAACGCTGCTTCTCATACGACTATCAGGCCATCATGGTTTTGAAAACACATCAGAAAGAGAGGGAGAGAAAGATGCACATCCAAGCACACCAAGGGATGAGATTTTTTCAGGCACTCAAAGGCTTTGGACACAATAAAAATCAGTGGGAAACTTGGCGTGTACATTTCTTTGGGGATTTGAAGGTGGCAAGCCCAGCACATGTACCTGTTGGACTTCAGTGCTCTCAGCTCAGAAAGAGAGGAGTTTAGCCGGCTTCTGGTAGATCAGACTCCCCTAGAACAAATTGAAAATGGCCCCATCTAGAACTGAACAACACTTACTACCAAAACTAGTGCTTTAACCACTGATCTGGCAATGGAGTCATGTGCTTGTGTTACCCGTGGAATAGCAGGACAAAGGATGATGTGATCACAAACATTGCACATTGTGGCACCTAAGTGCTACATTATTCTTTCCCTGCAGGATAAGAGTGATTCTCTGAAGGAAGAAAAACTCTCCTTAGATGCCATTGGGTGTCTGCCATATCTCTGAGGGGCAGAAATGTGCTCTTGGAATTTTAATAGTGAAAAAAGGAGAGAGAGAGATGGGGAAGGACACAATGAGAGAGAGAGAGAGAGAGAGAGAGAGAGAGAGAGAGAGAGAGAGAGGACTGGTGTAAATTATTTCCTCATGGGACCAAAGCTAAGACTGAAGATTTCGAAGAGAACAGGTTCGGTTCCATTGGGATTTGGGTGGGAGTTGTGGCTTGATACCATATTGGTTCTAAGCAAGGTCAGAAAGGTTGTATGTGGAAAGAGACACTCGGAGGTGTGTACTCAGATACACATGCAAGACACAAACACACACAGGAAACAACACCGGAGACAGACAATGCTCTGACTGACACAGGCAAGAAGCACACCCTCACAAAAGCACTGACAAAAGCTAAATACACACCAGGCAGAGGAGGAGACATGCAAGATGCACCCAATCAAAACCCACAAAACAGGAGCATACCCACAAAAACATAGCATGAGATTCAAGTACTCACACAAGCAAGGGACTCAACTACACGAAACACACCCGAGGCACAACATGAGAAAAGAGTGACTCATACAAACACATGCAACACAAACACACACAAGCCCAAACATGAGACATTTAATGATGTGAGGCACAAAACCAGAATCAAATCTAAAATGGCTTTGCCTCTGGTTACTTCCCCATAGTTTCTCAAGGAGACAATATTAAAGGCACATCTGCCAAATATCCTGATGCAAAGCAAAGATAGAAAGAAGAGTAACAGGCCAATATGACTCCATTGGGGCTCTTTAATGACCAGAAAACCAGAAAGGAATCCTACAAAAAGTGGAAACATGGACAAATTGCTAAGGAGCAGTACCGAATGAATTATGTCCAAAGCAATAAGAAGAGGTTCTTTAAATACATTAGGAGCAAGAGAAAGATGAAGAAAAGTGTGGGTCCACTACTTAGTGGGGAAGCAAAGGTAATAACTGACAACATCAAGCTAACTGTGGTGTTTCACATCTGTTTTGCTTCAGTCCTCACTAAAACGGTTAATTTATTTTATTTAGCGTGTGCATAGTTGTCTAGCCAAGCAGTGGCATCTTTAGTGTCATGATGCAGTCCTTCCTGACATAGGGAAGAAAGGTAAGCAGCAGGATACGGACCCTGGACTTCAGGAAAGCAGATTTCGACTCCCTCAGGGAACGGATGGGTAGGATCCCCTAGGGGACTAACATGAAGGGGAAAGGAGTCCAGGAGAGCTGGCTGTATTTCAAGGAATCCCTGTTGAGGTTACAGGGACAAACCATCCCGATGAGTCGAAAGAATAGTAAATATGGCAGGCGACCAGCTTGGCTTAACGGTGAAATCCTAGCGGATCTTAAGCATAAAAAAGAAGCTTACAAGAAGTGGAAGGTTGGACATATGACCAGGGAAGAGTATAAAAATATTGCTCGGGCATGTAGGAATGAAATCAGGAGGGCCAAATCGCACCTGGAGCTGCAGCTAGCAAGAGATGTCAAGAGTAACAAGAAGGGTTTCTTCAGGTATGTTGGCAACAAGAAGAAAGCCAAGGAAAGTGTGGGCCCCTTATTGAATGAGGGAGGCAACCTAGTGACAGAGGATGTGGAAAAAGCTAATGTACTCAATGCTTTTTTTGCCTCTGTCTTCACTAACAAGGTCAGCTCCCAGACTGCTGCGCTGGGCATCACAGCATGGGGAGTAGATGGCCAGCCCTCTGTGGAGAAAGAGGTGATTAGGGACTATTTAGAAAAACTGGACGTGCACAAGTCCATGGGGCCGGACGAGTTGCATCTGAGAGTGCTAAAGGAATTGGCGGCTGTGATTGCAGAGCCATTGGCCATTATCTTTGAAAACTCGTGGTGAACGGGGGAAGTCCCGGATGACTGGAAAAAGGCTAATGTCGTGCCAATCTTTAAAAAAGGGAAGAAGGAGGATCCTGGGAACTACAGGCCAGTCAGCCTCACCTCAGTCCCCGGAAAAATCATGGAGCAGGTCCTCAAAGAATCAATCCTGAAGCACTTACATGAGAGGAAAGTGATCAGGAACAGTCAGCATGGACTCACCAAGGGAAGGTCATGCCTGACTAATCTAATCGCCTTCTATGATGAGATTACTGGTTCTGTGGATGAAGGGACAGCAGTGGATGTATTGTTTCTTGACTTTAGCAAAGCTTTTGACACGGTCTCCCACAGTATTCCTGTCAGCAAGTTAAAGAAGTATGGGCTGGATGAATGCACTATAAGGTGGGTAGAAAGTTGGCTAGATTGTTGGGCTCAACGGGTAGTGATAAATGGCTCCATGTCTAGTTGACAGCCGGTGTCAAGTGGAGTGCCCCAGGGGTTGGTCCTGGGGCCGGTTTTGTTCAATATCTTCATAAATGATCTGGAGGATGGTGTGGATTGCACTCTCAGCAAATTTGCAGATGATACTAAACTAGGAGGAGTGGTAGATATGCTGGAGGGCAGGGATAGCATACAGAGGGACCGAGACAAATTGGAGGATTGGGCCAAAAGAAATCTGATGAGGTTCAATAAGGATAAGTGCAGGGTCCTGCACTTAGGACGGAAGAACCCAATGCACCACTACAGACTAGGGACCGAATGGCTAGGCAGCAGTTTTGCGGAAAAGGACCTAGGGGTGACAGTGGACGAGAAGCTGGATATGAGTCAGCAGTGTTCCCTTGTTGCCAAGAAGGCATTTTGGGATGTATAAGTAGGGGCATAGCGAGCAGATCGAGGGACGTGATCGTTCCCCTCTATTCGACATTGGTGAGGCCTCATCTGGAGTACTGTGTCCAGTTTTGGGCCCCACACTACAAGAAGGATGTGGATAAATTGGAGAGAGTCCAGCAAAGGGCAACAAAAATGATTAGGGGTCTGGAACACATGAGTTATGAGGAGAGGCTGAGGGAACTGGGATTGTTTAGTCTGCAGAAGAGAAGAATGAGGGGGGATTTGATAGCTGCTTTCAACTACCTGAAAGGGGGTTCCAAAGAGGATGGCTCTAGACTGTTCTCAGTGGTAGCTGATGACAGAAGAAGGAGTAATGGTCTCAAGTTGCAGTGGGGGAGGTTTAGGTTGGATATTAGGAAAAACTTTTTCACTAGGAGGGTGGTGAAACACTGGAATGCGTTACCTAGGGTGGTGGTAGAATCTCCTTCCTTAGAAGTTTTCAAGGTCAGGCTTGACAAAGCCATGATTGGGATGATTTAATTGGGGATTGGTCCTGCTTTGAGCATGGAGTTGGACTAGATGACCTCCTGAGGTCCCTTCCAACCCTGATATTCTATGATTCTATGATTCTAGGCCACCGCTGAACCTAGTCAGCCGGCATTCATCGACAATGTGCGTCATCATCTGTGTTGCACCGCAGCTGCACAAAGAGCTGTCATGAAGGACCCAGTGATACTGGTTGGCTGCACAGAGACCTTACCTGGTCCAGAACCTGTTCAACAGGGATCATTGGCAACGGGACAGGTCAAAACCAGGTGGGCAAATTGTGGGGTCGGCGACGAGGGACTGGTTGGGGATTGTCAAGGTTCCTCCCCCACTCTGAACTGTAGGGTACAAATGTGGGGACCTGCATGAAAACCTCCTAAGCTTACTTTCACCAGCTTAGGTTAAAACTTCCCCAAGGTACAAATTAATTTTATCCTTTGTCCCTTGATCTCCACTGCCACCACCAAACTCTAACTGGGTTTACTGGGAAACGTAGTTTGGACACGTCTTACCCCCAAAATCCTCCCAACCCTTGCACCCCACTTCCTGGGAAAGGTTTGGTAAAAATCCTCACCAATTTGCATAGGTGACCACAGACCCAAACCCTTGGATCTTAGAACAATGAAAAAGCATTCAGTTTTCTTACAAGAAGACTTTTAATAGAAGTAAAGAAATCCCCTCTGTAAAATCAGGATGGTAGATACCTTACAGGGTAATTAGATTCAAAACATAGAGAATCCCTCTAGGCAAAACCTTAAGTTACAAAAAAGACACACAGACAGGAATAGTCATTCTATTCAGCACAGTTCCTTTCTCAGCCATTTAAAGAAATCATAATCTAACACATACCTAGCTAGATTACTTACTAAAAGTTCTAAGACTCCATTCCTGTTCTATCCCCAGCAAAAGCAGCATACAGACAGACACAGACCCTTTGTTTCTCTCCCTCCTCCCAGCTTTTGAAAGCATCTTGTCTCCTCATTGGTCATTTTGGTCAGGTGCCAGGGAGGTTACCTTTAGCTTCTTAACCCTTTACAGGTGAGAGGATTTTTCCTCTGTCCAGGAGGGATTTTAAAGGGGTTTACCCTTCCCTTTATTTTTATGACAGGGATTATAACAGATATCCATTCCTCTCGCCAGAGTGTTTCCACCCCAACATCCAGGCGTGGTGGATGAGACCATAATGGGTGACGTGACAGCAAACATGCAGCTCATGATTTAAAAAGGTCATTGTGCAGTGGCAGACTTGAGTTGGCGTGTACTTTCTCCAGTAACTTGCCAGTGGCAACCTCTCGTCTGATATGAGGAGAAGCGATGTTGCTCAGAACTGGGAGCCATGGGAGTGGAGTTAGATGCAGAGTGCTGGAGATGATATGCATGGCAGCATGTAATTGCGTATCCACCGGTTTGGTGTGTGATGATCAGCTCTATACTGGTGTGCAGTGCTCCGCCACTGAATATGAGGTGGCAAGAGCTGACATCCGCAGAGCTGGAGACGAGCACCCCATGACGAACCTGCCAGCTTGCTAAGAGGATCGTTGAGTGTCTTAACTTTAGCTGCTGTCTTCTTCAGGTGCATATTGTAACTCAGTGTGTGGTCTAAGGTCACACCTAGATAGACCAGTCCTACTTCATGCTTCACCTTCTGACCATTCAGATAAACATTCAGTTCTCGGGTTGCGCTGGCGTGATGAAGATGGAACAAAGTGGAGACTGCTTTTATGATGCTTGGCTGGAGGTGCCAAGTCTTACAGTAGTCAGCGAACTTTGTCATCTCCCGGTTGAAGGTGGCTTCAAGCTCATGAAATGTCTGGGCCTGGGTGCTGCAACAGATGTCATCTGCGTAAATGAACTTTCATGACTCTGTTGTTGGCAGGTCATTGATGTAAAGATTGAACAGGGTTGGAGAAAGCACAGACCCTGGGGTAACCCATTGCTCTGTCATCTCCAAGTACTCGTCTTCTCCCCCATATGGGCTCTGAACTGCCTATTGTGAAGGAACAGTTCAAGAACGCCTGTGACCCAAGGTAGCAGGACCCTTGTTACCTTCACGAGCAGGCCAGTGTGCCATACTGTATTGTATGCCACTGTTAGATCGACGAAAACAGCGCCTGTTTTCAAGTTTCTCTGTAAGCCATTTTCAACAAATTTGGTCAGCACGAGTACTTGGTCGCTTGTGCTACGGCCTCGGTGAAAGCCGGCCTAGTCAGGGCTCAGAATTCTCTCCATGTCGGGTAATATGAGCTGTAGGACAAAGTGCTCCAGTGCCGTGAAGCACACTGACAATAATGATATGGGACAATAGTTTGATGCTTGACTGGGGTCCTTTCCAGGCTTTAGGAGGCTAATGACTTTTGCAGTGTGCCACATCTTCAGTAGCCTACCTTCACTGATGACCCTAGTGAAGAATTTCACAAGCCAAAGCCAAGCACTGGGGCCAAGGTTTTCAGGAATTCTGGAGATATGTTGTCACAGCCCGCAGCAGTTCCACACTTGATGCTACCCAGTGTCTGTTCCAGCTCTGTTACAGCGAATGGTTCTGGGCAGCTTCCGATCTGGTATACACGTTTAATCATACACCATTCATTCATCACTTGTTTTCGCACCTGTTTCTCCAAAGGTAATCTGGCCACTTTAAGTAGGTGTCCAGCTACCTAGCTGGGTGTCACTGAGGGTTGGCAGAGTGCAGGTGGCGGCTGCCCTGCTCCAAGGTGGTTAATGGTGCCTAGATACTCAACATAATGAATCTTAACAACAAGGAGAAAGGAACTCAAGTCAAAATAGAAAAACAACAGGTTAAAGGATATTGAGATAAATCAGATGTATTCAAGTTGGCAGGGTCTGATGGAATTTGTGCTGGGATACTTAAGGGATTAGCTGAAGCAATCTTGGAACCATTGGAAATTATATTCGAGAACTCATGGAGGACAACTGAGGTCCCACAAGACTGGAGAAGGGCAAACACAGAACTTGTCTTAAACAAGGGAACAAAGAAGACCTGGGGAACTAAAGATCAGCCAGACTAATTTCAATACTTGTAAAGGTTTCAGAGTAGCAGCCGTGTTAGTCTGTATTCGCAAAAAGAAAAGGAGTACTTGTGGCACCTTAGAGACTAACCAATTTATTTGAGCATAAGCTTCCGTGAGCTACAGCTCACTTCATCGGATGCATCCGATGCTTATGCTCAAATAAATTGGTTAGTCTCTAAGGTGCCACTAGTACTCCTTTTCTTTTTGCGAATACTTGGAAAGATGCTGGAACAAATGATTAATCAATGAATTTGTAGGCATGTAGAGGATAACGGGTTATAAGGAATAGTCAGGATGGATTTGTCAAGAACAAAGTATGCCAAAGCAACCTAATTTACTTCCTTAACCAGATTCCTGCCCTAAAGGGTAGATCCCTGTTTATGCATTCAAGGATTGCCTTAGCACTTTTGGCCACAGAACCACACTCACTTTCAGCCGATTATCCACCACAGCCCATACTCCTTAGCATACCCATTGTTCTCCCAGAGCAGAGTCATTCAGCATTAATTACATCTGACTGTCCTGCTTCCAGACAAGGTGTGGGAGGTACCTGACCAGCATTTGCTTGAAATGGCTGATTCAATACATACTGAGGTTTACACTTGTATGTAAAGTTCATACAGTTAGAATTCATGAGGTCTATAAAGACTGGTTTCACAAACTCTTGCCTGGGCAATTATGGAATAACTTTTCCCTAGCAGGAAGTTTCTGTCACTTAGAGATTGCTTTATGTACCGAAGAAGAGTTGGAGGCTCGTAGTTAGATGAATATATCTGAAGGTTAAGGGGGGCTACGGGGGACCATAATGATGATATATTCTGATCACCTGCCAGAGGCCAGAGACCCTCACCCAGCGCTTCTGCATCAAGCTCATAGCTGACCTACAGCCCCCAACTATCCAGACATTGAGACCTGCCCCCTCCAGCTCTACTGGTGCCTCTCAATCCTGACTTTAACCCTACCACCCACTCTTCCACAACTTCGGTGATTGAAAGATGGCAATCCCTGCACCTTTGGAGCCATCTTAGAATCATAGAATCACAGAAGATTAGGATTGGAAGAGACCTCAGGAGGTCATCTAGTCCAACCCCCAGCTCAAAGCAGGACCAACACCAACTATATCATCCCAGCCCCCAAAGCTTTGTCAAGCCGGGCCCTAAAAACCTCTAAGGAAGGAGATTCCACCACCTCCCTAGGTAATGCATTCCAGTGCTTCACCACCCTCCTAGTGAAATAGTGTTTCCTAATATCCAACCTAGACCTCCCCCACTGCAATTTGAGACCATTGATCCTTGTTCTGTCATCTGCCACCATTGAGAATAGCTGAGCTCCATCCTCTTTGCAACCCCACTTCAGGGAGTTGAAGCCTGCTATCAAATCCCCTCTCACTCTTCTCTTCTGCAGACTAAATAAGCCCAGTTCCCTCAGCCTCTCCTCATAAGTCATGTGCTCCAGTCCCCTAATCATTTTCATTGTCTTCTGCTGGACTCTCTCCAATTGTCCACATCCTTTCTGTAGTGGGGGGCCAAAGACTAGATGCAATACTCCAGGTGAGGCCTCCCCACTGCCGAATAGAGAGGAGTCACTTCCCTCGCTTTGCTGGCAATGCTCCTCCTAATGCAGCCAAATATTCCGTTAGCCTTCTTGGCAATAAGGGCACACTGCTGACTCATATCCAGCTTCTCATCCACCGTAACCCCTAGGTCCTTTTGTGCAGAACTGCTGCCTAGCTGCTCGGTCCCTAGTCTGTAACAGTGCATGGGATTCTTCTATCCTAAGTGCAGGACTCTGCACTTGTCCTTGTTGAACCTCATCAGATTTCTTTTGGCCCAATCCTCTAATTTGTCTAGGGCCCTCTGTATCCTATCCCTACCCTCCAGCGTATCTACCTCTCCTCCCAGTTTAGTGTCATCTGCAAACTTGCTGAGGGTGCAATCCACACCATCCTCCAGATCATTTGTGAAGATATTGAACAAAACCGGCCCCAGGACCAACCCTTGGGGCACTCCACTTGATACCGGCTGCCAACTAGACATGGAGCCATTGATCACTACCCGTTGAGCCCGACAATCTAGCCAACTTTCTATCCACCTCATAGTCCATTCATCCAGCCCATACTTCTTTAACATGCTGGCAAGAATACTGTGGGAGACTGTATCAAAAGGTTTGCTAAAGTCAAGATATATCATGTCCACTGCTTTTCCCATATCCACAGAGCCAGTTATCTCATTATATAAGGCAATCAGATTGGTCAGGCATGACTTGCCCTTGGTGAATCCATGTTTACTGTTCCTGCTCATCTTCCTCTCCTCCAAGTGCTTCATAGAATCATAGAATCATAGAATATCATGGTTGGAAGGGACTTCAGGAGGTCATCTAGTCCAACCCCCTGCTCAAAGCAGGACCAATCCCCAATTAAATCATCCCAGCCAGGGCTTTGTCAAGCCTGACCTTAAAAACTTCTAAGGAAGGAGATTCTACCACCTCCCTAGGTAACGCATTCCAGTGTTTCACCACCCTCATAGTGAAAAAGTTTTTCCTAATATCCAACCTAAACCTCCCCCACTGCAACTTGAGACCATTACTCCTTGTCCTGTCCTCTTCTACCACTGAGAATAGTCTAGAACCATCCTCTCTGGAACCACCTCTCAGATAGTTGAAAGCAGCTATCAAATCCCCCCTCATTCTTCTCTTCTGCAGACTAAACAATCCCAGTTCCCTCAGCCTCTCCTCATAACTCATGTGTTCCAGACCCCTAATCATTTTTGTTGCCCTTCGCTGGACTCTCTCCAATTTATCCACATCCTTCTTGTAGTGTGGGGCCCAAAACTGGACACAGTACTCCAGATGAGGCCTCACCAATGTCGAATAGAGGGGAACTATCACGTCCCCTCTATTCAAAATGGTTTCCTTGAGGACCTGCTCCATGATTTTTCCAGGGTGAGCTGCAGTTCCCCAGGTTCTCTTTCTTCCCTTTTTAAAAGATGGGCACTGTATTTGCCTTTTTCCAATCAGCCGGGACCTCCCTGATCACCACGAATTTTCAAAGATAATGGCCAATGTCTCTGCAATCACATCGGCCAACTCCCTCAGGACCCTTGGATGCATTAGATCTGGACCCATGGACTTGTGCATGTCCAGCTTTTCTAAATAGTCCTTAACCTGTTTTTTCACCACTGAGGACTGCTCACCTCCTCCCCATACTGTGCTGCCCAGTTCAGCAGTCTAGGAACTGACCTTGTCAGTGAAGACTGAGGCAAAAAAAGCATTGAATACTTCAGCTTTTCCCATATCATCTGTCACTAGGTTGCCTCCCTCATTCATTAAGGGTCCCACACTTTCCCTGACCTTTTTCTTGTTGCTAACATACCTGTAGAAACCCTTCTTGTTACCATTCACATCCTTTGCTATCTGCACCTCCAGTTGTGTTTTGGCCTTCCTGATTACACCCTTGCATGCTCGAGCAATATTTTTATACTCCTCCCTAGTCATCTGTCCAAGTTTCCACTTCTTGTAAACTTCCTTTTTGTGTTTAAGCTCACCAAACATTTCACCAAGCTGGACACCTGCCATATTTGCTATTCTTTCTGCACATTGGGATGGTTGGTTCCTGCGCTCTCAATAAGGCTTCTTTAAAATACAGCCAGCTTTCCTGGACTTCTTTTCCCCTCATATTAGCCTCCCAGGGGATCCTGCCCATCAGTTTGCTAAGAGAGTCAAAGTCTGCTTTTCTGAAATCCAGGGTCCATATTTTGCTACTCTCCTTTCTTCCATTTGTGAGGATCCTGAACTTAACCATCTCATGGTCACTGCTGCCCAGCTTGCCACCCACTTCTTCTTCCCCTACCAATTCTTCCCTGTTTGTGAGCAGCAGGTCAAGAAGAGAAAGGCCCCTGGTTGGTTCCTCCAGTAGTTGCACAAGGAAGTTGTCCCCAACACTCTCCAAAAACTTCCTGGATTGTCTGTGCACTGCTGTATTGCTCTCCCAGCAGATGTCAGGGTGATTGAAGTCCCCCATTAGAACCAGGGCCTGTGTTCTGGAAACTTCAGTTAATTGTGGAAGAAAGCCTTGTCTACCTCATCCTCCTGGTCTGGTGGTCTATAGCACATGCCCATCATGACATCACCTTTGTTGCTCTCACTTCTAAACTTAACCCAAAGACTCTCAATAGGCTTTTCTCCAGTTTCATACTGGAGCTCTGAGCAATTATACTGCTCTCTTACATACAGTGCAACTCCTCCACCTTTACTCTCCTGCCTGTCCTTCCTGAACAGTTTATTCCCATCCATGACAGTGCATCCATGTCAGCTTAATAGGTTCAGGTGTGTCATGGTTAGGCTGTGCCAAGATTGACCATGTCTGGGGTATCCAGGACAGCCCACTGGGCATCTGCTGTGTTTGAGATGATGCTGCATGCTTGCTGGATGGTTGCTTTTTTCGCATTGGGCTCCCTGGATGTCTTCTCAAAGCACTGCTGACTCAGAGGTCATTGACTGGCTTAAGACTATGCGGCTGTTTTCTAAATATCACCTGGCTTGTCTTGCCCACATGCAATCACTACATATAGATATTGACAATGAAAACAGCTTCTTCTCATATGACATCCAGGCCATCATGTTTCTGAAAGCAGAAAGAGAGAGGGAGAGAGACAGATGTGCATTCAAACACACAGAGGCCTCAGATTTTGCAAGGTGCATAAAATATTTGGACATTGTGAAAATCAGCAGGAAAGTCAGCATGTAAATCTCTTTGGTGATTTAAAGACGGCAATCCCAGCACACGTACCCCTTGGGCTGCCCTGCTGACAGTACATGAGGAAAGGAGATTAGTCAGTTTCCAGTAGACCAAACTCCCCTGGAATAAATTAAAAATGGCCCCAGCAAGACTTGAATTCACAACACTTGTTACCAAAGTAAGCGCTTTAGCACTGAGTCACCGATGAAACCATATTAAGTCATACATTCCCAGGCCAGACGAGGCCCTTGTGATAATCTAGTCTTGTTTCCCAGATAGCACAAGCTATAGAACTGTCCTAAAATAATTCCTAGATCTTTTAGAAAAAAACATCCTATCTTGAGTTAAATATTATCAGCAATGGAGAATCCACCATGATCCTTGGTAAATTGTTCCACTGGTTAATTAATCTAAACATTAAAAACTATGCCTTCTCTCCAGTCTGAATACGTTTCACTTCAGCTTCCAGACATTGGATCATGTTATATACCTCCCTCTGCTAGTCTGAAGAGCCCATTGTTAGGATATAGATATTCAGGTCTGTCTGTAAAGGCCTATACTCTAAGAATTTAGGTGTATTCTTATCACTTGGCTAGTTATAGAGGTACAAAAGAAAGAATCAAAATCACTGTCTGCCGGTGTAAGGGCCTTCTCTTACTGTGACAGTTTGAGGCCCTGTGCTTAGGCTAAGGCCTTTGGCTAAGCAGCAGAGGCAGCCATAAGCTAGGAAGCGACCGGTCACATCCTCACATTCCAAACTAGTCACATTGAAAGAAGGTGCTATTGGGCTGTTAGGAATACAATCCTGTCCTGATAATGCCTATCACCTCAGAGAAAGGGAAGTGCCTAGAAAATGTAAAAGGAAACAGCATCCTGTCTGGCAAGAACTCACTTATCAATACTGAGATGTGAAATCCTCACTTCTGTATTGTTTTGTCATTATAGTTCCCACTTTGCTATTGTTTGTCTGTATAATCTCTGTCTGGTTCTGTGATTGTTCCTGTCTGCTGTATAATTAATTTTGCTGGGTGTAAACTAATTAAGGTGGTGGGATATAATTGGTTACATAATCATGTTACAATATGTTAGGATTGGTTAGTTAAATTTCAGGAAAATGATTGGTTAAGGTATAGCTAAGCCGAACTCAAGTTTTACTATATAGTCTGCAGTCAATTAGGAAGTGAGGGGGTGGGTGTGTGGGTGGGAGAGATGGGAACAGGGAATGGGGGTGGAGAAATTGGAATCATGTTTTGCTAAAGAGGGGAAATGGGAACAGGGAATGGGGGTAAGGAAATTGGAATAATGTTTTGCTAAGGGCAGGAATGGGAACAGGGACACAGGTGTAAGGCTCTGTGGTGTCAGAGCTGGGAAGGAGGATACTAAGGAAGGAAACTGGAATCTTGCTTGCTGGAAGTTCACCCCAATAAACATTGAATTGTTTGCACCTTTGGACTTCGGGTATTGTTGCTCTCTGTTCATGCGAGAAGGACCAGGAAAGTAAGTGGGTGAAGGAATAAGCCCCCTAACACCCATTATTAAAAATTTCTTCCCCAAGTAGATACTTATACGGCTTGTCTACACTGCCATACTAAATTGGCGTTGCTGTGATTGATACAGCAGTGTCGATTTAGTGGCTTTGATGAAGACACAACAAGTCGATGTCAGATGCTCTCCCATTGACTTCAGTACTCCCCAAGAGGCAGAGGCTAAGTTGGTGGGAGAGCATCTCTTATTGACATAGTCCAGTGTAGACACTGTGTTAGGACGATATAAGCTATATTGCTCAGGGGGGTGATTTTTTTCACACCCCTGAGAGATGAAACTTACATCGCCTTAAGCAGCAGTGTAGACCAGGCCATGGACTGCAATCAAGTCTCAGAGTAACAGCCGTGTTAGTCTGTATTCGCAAAAAGAAAAGGAGTACTTGTGGCACTTTAGAGACTAACCAATTTATTTGAGCATAAGCTTTCGTGAGCTACAGCTCACTTCATCGGATGCATACTGTGGAAACTGCAGAAGACATTATATACACAGAGACCATGAAACAATACCTCCTCCCACCCCACTCTCCTGCTGGTAATAGCTTATCTAAAGTGATCACTCTCCTTACAATGTGTATGATAATCAAGGTGGGCCATTTCCAGCACAAATCCAGGTTTTCTCACCCCCCCCCCCCGCAAAAAAAACCCCCCCCCACACAAACTCACTCTCGTTCTGGTAATAGCTTATCCAAAGTGACCACTCTCCCTACAATGTGCGTGATAATCAAGGTGGGCCATTTCCAGCACAAATCCAGGTTTTCTCACCCCCACACCCCCATACACACACAAACTCACTCTCCTGCTGGTAATAGCTCATCCAAAGTGACCACTCTCCCTACAATATGCATGATAATGCAATAAGGATAAGTGCAGGGTCCTGCACTTAGGACGGAAGAAGCCAATGCACCGCTACAGACTAGGGGCCGAATGGCTAGGCAGCAGTTCAGCGGAAAAGGACCTAGGGGTGACAGTGGATGAGAAGCTGGATATGAGTCAGCAGTGTGCCCTTGTTGCCAAGAAGGCCAATGGCATTTTGGGATGTATAAGTAGGGGCATAGTGAGCAGATCGAGGGACGTGATCGTTCTCCTCTATTCGACATTGGTGAGGCCTCATCTGGAGTACCGTGTCCAGTTTTGGGCCCCACACTACAAGAAGGATGTGGATAAATTGGAGAGAGTCCAGCGAAGGGCAACAAAAATGATTAGGGGTCTGGAACACATGACTTATGAGGAGAGGCTGAGGGAGCTGGGATTGTTTAGTCTGCAGAAGAGAAGAATGAGGGGGGATTTGATAGCTGCTTTCAACTACCTGAAAGGGGGTTCCAAAGAGGATGGCTCTAGACTGTTCTCAATGGTAGCAGATGACAGAACGAGGAGTAATGGTCTCAAGTTGCAGTGGGGGAGGTTTAGATTGGATATTAGGAAAAACTTTTTCACTATGAGGGTGGTGAAACACTGGAATGCGTTACCTAGGGAGGTGGTAGAATCTCCTTCCTTAGAGGTTTTTAAGGTCAGGCTTGACAAAGCCCTGGCTGGGATGATTTAACTGGGAATTGGTCCTGCTTCGAGCAGGGGGTTGGACTAGATGACCTTCTGGGGTCCCTTCCAACCCTGATATTCTATGATTCTATGATTCTATGATAATCAAGGTGGGATTGATTGATTGTATTACAATCATACACATTGTAAGGAGAGTGGTCAGTTTGGATGAGTTATTACCAGCAGGAGAGTGAGTTTGTGTGTGTTGGGGGGGGCGGGTGAGAAAACCTGGATTTGTGTTGGAAATGGCCCACCTTGATTTTCATACACATTGTAAGGAGAGTGGTCACTTTGGATAAGCTATTACCAGAACGAGAGTGAGTTTGTGTGTGTGGTTTTTGGAAATGGGGGGGGGGTGAGAAAACCTGGATTTGTGCTGGAAATGGCCCACCTTGATTATCATACACATTGTAAAGAGAGTGGTCACTTTGGATGGGCTATTACCAGCAGGAGAGTGAGTTTGTGTGTGGGGGGGCGGAGGGTGAGAAAACCTGGATTTGTGCTGGAAATGGCCCAACTTGATTATCATACACATTGTAAGGAGAGTGATCACTTTAGATAAGCTATTACCAGCAGGAGAGTGGGGTGGGAGGAGGTATTGTTTCATGGTCTCTGTGTATATAATGTCTTCTGCAGTTTCCACAGTATGCATCCGATGAAGTGAGCTGTAGCTCACGAAAGCTTATGCTCAAATAAATTGGTTAGTCTCTAAGGTGCCACAAGTACTCCTTTTCTTTTTGTAATCAAGTCACCCCTTAACCTTCTCCCCGTTAAGCCAAATAGATTGAGTTCTTTGAGTTTATCACTATAAGGCAGGTTTTCTAACCCTTTAATCGTTCTTGTGGCTATTCTCTGAAATCTTTCCAATTTATTAACATCCTTCTTGAATTGTGGGCACCAAAACTGGACACAAGATTCCAGCAGCAGTAACATCAGTGCCAGGTAAAATAACCTCTCTACTTCTACTCAATATTCCCGTTTCTGCATCCCAGGATTGCATTAGCTCTTTTGGTCACAGTGTCACACTGGGAGCTCATGTTCAGGGGATTATTTACCATGACCCCCAAATCTTTTTCAAAGTCACTGCTTCCCGGAATAGAGACCCCGTCCTGTAAGTATGGCCAACGTTCTTTGTTCCTTGATGCTTGATGCATTTACATTTAGCTGTATTAAAATGCCTATTATTTGCTTGCACCCAGTTTACCAAATGTTACAGATGACGCTGTATCAGTGATCTGTCCTCGTCATTACTTATCACGCCCCCAGGTTTTGTGCAAACTTTGTCAGTGATGATTTTACATTCTTTTCAAGGTCACTGATCAAAATGTTAAATCACACAGGTCCAAGAATCAGTTTCTGTGGGACCTCACCGGAAATACATCTGCTTGATGACAATGCCCTGTGTACAGTTACAGAGCTGTAGTGGGGGGTAGTGGGGGGGAATCGAGGGCTCAGATAGAAGGGCCATTAGCCAGTTAGCCCATTTTTAATTAATGTGTGCCATGTTAATTTTAAATCCTTCTAGTTTTTCAATCAAAATGTCGTAAGGTGGCAAGTCAAATGCCTTACAGAACTCTAAGTATAGAATGTCAATACTATTACCTTTACCAGCTAAACCTGTAATCTCATAAACAATATCAAGTTAGTTTGGGAGGATCTATTTCCATAAACCCATGTTGATTTGCAGTCATTTCATTACCCTCCTTTAATCCTTTTTAAATTGAGCCCCATATCAGCTCTGTTCCATTATCTTGACCAGGATTAATGTCAAGGCCTATAATTACCCAGGACATCCTGTTTACCCTTTTTAAAAATTGGCACATCTGTTTGTATTACCACTGGAGTAGCATAACAAGGGGTGATGTGCCAACATACATTGCACACCCAGGCATCTAAGTCATGCATTATTCTTTCCCTGCAGGATAAGAGTGATTCTCTGAATGAAGAAGAACTCCCACTGGATGACATCGGGTGTCTGCCCTATTATTTAATGGACAGAAATGTGCCCTTGGAATTTTAATAATTAACAA
Organism: Eretmochelys imbricata; assembly: GCF_965152235.1. NCBI lineage: Eukaryota > Metazoa > Chordata > Testudines > Cheloniidae > Eretmochelys > Eretmochelys imbricata. The sequence continues at coordinate 35,201,511 of NC_135584.1, read as the reverse complement.
GAAGAGAGAGAGATGAGGAAGGACAAAATAACAGAGAGAGGGAGAGAGAGAGAGAGAGAGGTGTGGTATACATTATTTTCTCTTGGGATCAAAGCCAGGACTTGAGATTTCATAGGGAACAAGTTGGGTTGGAAGTTGGGTTGGAGTTTTGGTTTGCTCTCCCGTTGCTCTAGGCAAGGGAAGGAAGGTGGTATATGGAAAGAGAAACTCAGTGGAATGAACTCGGATACACACACGACACAAACACACACAGGTAACAGTACTGGATAAAGACAAGGCTCTGACTGACACAAGGACAACCACACATAACACAAATGTACTGACAAATGATACAAACACACTCACACACACAGGATGGAAGAGGAGACATGCAAGATGCACTGAAGCAAGAGTCACATACCCACAAAACACAAAAGCACACACAAAAAAAGTAACGTGAGACACACAAGACATGCAGAAATAAGGGATTGAACTACACACAACATACACAAAGCAAAATATGAAATGCACAAGCCTGACTCACACATACACACACACACACACCATCCCAAACATGAGACATGGAAAGATATGACTCACAAAAGCAAGAGTTTGGGATTTTCCTTTTTGGGCAGTGAATGCCAGTAGAAAAGTACTTATATTGGTATAGGTCATTGCCATCATTAGAGAGGAATAAGTTATACAGGTATAAAGCATGGTTATACTGGTATACCTGAATCCACACAGGGTGTATAACAGATAATCAGTACCAGAACAACTGTCCATCCCCAGACACACTCAGATACACACATGGCTGATGCCTCCCCATACTGGGAGGGGGTGCATTCCAAAGGGGAGAACACGTGATCACCCCATCTGTCTCCTCTGCCCAGTGACCCCCCACACCCTGCGTCCAGCCTGGGTCTGCCATGCCCTCAATGCCCCTCATTACCTGCTAGGAGCAAGGGGGGGTCTCTCTCCTCTCCCTCTGCCTCCCTCCGGCATGTTCGGCTGCTCTCCTGGTAACCAGGCGGGGAGTGGAACGGAGCCGGTTTTGCCTGAGAGAGCCTGGGTGGGAGGCAGTGGTGGCCCATTCCCTGCCTGGGCTCATGTCATAAACATACAGCTAAGGGTAGCATAAAAAGGATCAGAGGATCCACTGCTTTACTTACAATTTTTGTAATCTAGATACTTACTTCCGATAGGGTTTTAGGAGATGTTTTTTCCTGCCCTGGTTCCTCTCTGTCCCGGAGAGAACAACAACAAGAGCACAAAACAAAACCTTCCCCGACAGATTCAAAAGGATCTTCTTCCCTTATTGGTCCTTTTGGTCAGGTGCCAACCAGGTTATCTGAGCGTCTTAACCCCTTACAGGTAAAGGAGGGATTTTATGCTACCCTTAGCTGTATGGTTAGGACAGCTTGGCTGCTGGGGACCAGGGCGGAGCATGCCGGGGAGGGACGGGGGGCTCCGGATCGCTGCCTCCCAGCCCGCTGCCTCCTAGCCAGGCAGAAGCAGCTCCATCCCACTCCCCACCCGGCTGCCAGGGAGAGCGGCCGAACATGCTGGGGGGGAGGCACAGGGAGAGAAGGACAGAGTCCCTGTCCCTCCCCGCCCCCAGCAAAGCACTCCAGGGCGGGCACTTGACCCCGCATGCCCTCCCTACACATCACCTCTGCCATATATGTCTGCCTTGCTCCATCCATCTTTCACCATACACACCCATCTCTAGCACTACCTACTTATATTGGTGCCTATCCTGCTGTAGGAGTCTCTGAAAACTGGCAGCTACTACGGGAGTGTGGGAGGTTATTGCCAGGAGTGTCACCAGCCGATACAGTGAATGGAGCCTTCAAGCATGTGATGTGTAAAGGGATATGTAACTTGTAAAACCACAGTATAAATCATATCACCTGAAATGTGTAAATTTGGTAGCGCACCTTCTGTGCAAGGTGTATGTAATGTCTCTGCATGAGACAGCTTCCCGGAGACAAGGATCATATAGAACCTTTCCCCTGGACTATAGTAGCATTGACTTTGTAGCAAGAACCCTCACTGACTGTTGATTGGTCTCTCAACTATATTTTACAACGAACCAAAGTGTGGTCAAGCAATTGCTTATACAATTTATCAACAAATTGGCAAGCCAAACCAGGAGCTATTTAGCCAAAATGTCTGTCAAACCAACCAGTGCAGGACTGTGACCTATGTGCTTGGAGAGTTATAACATTAAGTAAGCAGTGGGATGCTAGAGTTCTTTAATCTCATACACGTTCATGCAGCCAGTTAGGCCAGCCCTGGGGAAGGGGGATGGGATTTTTATAGTAAGTGCTACTATGGTGAAATGCCTTTTCAAAATAAGACGTTTTATAGACAGTGCATGATAAAGTACTTTAGGCAAACGCCAGCACTTAGGAATTCCTGAATGAAAAGCCAAACTTTAAGAATATATACAGATTAATTACAAGTAAAATTTTCTGGGCAAAAGGCCCAGATACATCAAAGGCTGAAATGGCAAAATGCCAGGGCCTTAAAATTAGTGATAATAATGCCCCAAAATAATAAAGGAGCTCTTGAATCTTTTGTAAGAAAATATGTAACTATAGTTGGGGAGAGTTCACCCATGTGGGACACAAGGCACAAAAATGTTCCCTGGCATTCATTATATGAAGTAAAAGTTAAAGAACGAAAGAATGAAGAAAAGAAAGAATGAGAATGGTTAAAACTAGAACACTATCGAAGTAGAAAATTAAACAGCAAGTGGAAGATATCGGCAACGGGAACACCCCTCTTGGAAATGAAGGGAACACTAGGAGACTGTCAGGTGAGGTGCAGCCAGCAAGAGGGACAGAAATTAATGGCTAAAAACAGGCTAAACATCTTAAAAACATGTCTGGAGTTGCCCCAAAATAGTTAATTGTGGCAAAGGAGCTCATTTCTGTGATCAGTTTGAAGTACAGACAAAAACAGGGAACAAATTCAGATTTTGCGGGAATAAATAGCAACCCCCAAGAACCGGAATAAACACCAGAGGTCCTGGTTCCCAAACCTGGCTCAAATCCACAGAATCCCATTTCTCTCTCCGAGCTAATAATATAACTCTATGTCCAGGTTAAGCTTTTCCTTTATGTTTAAAACTATAACGATATGTCTAGTGATGTTGCAAACTGGTAAAGCTAACTAAACTAATTTTAACGTTTCTTCCTTTGTCTCCCCCACAGAAGCAAATGTAATAAAAGTTTATTACAGTCAAAGTCTTTGCATAAACCTGCATTGCAACTTCATTTTGGCTTGAATTTTTATACTATTTTCTTTTGTGCTATCTTAAAGAAAAATGTATTGGTTAATTAAAGTTTATGGTTCCAAACATTTAATAAAAGTTTAATTGTTACCACAAGTAGATTAACTCTAAAAAATGTGTGTAAAAATTCTGTTGCTAACTCTTGCTAACCCAGAGGGGGAGAGCAATACATCTCCCAGAATCCATCGTGAGCATCTGTTTTAGCAGTCAAGCTCTATATTTATTATGGAAAACTAGTAATTCATGTGTTAAGGAAGTAAAAATGAATGTCTTTGTGCAAAAACTTCAAAAGCATCTAAAACGTGCATATGTGTGCTAAAGCGCTGGGAATATCAGAACAGAAAGCAAAAATTTATGTTCACAAAGGAAAAAAATGAAAGAGTAAAAGCCAGGGAATACTTCTGCCATAGGCTGTACCAAAGCATAGCTTGTGTTATAAATGATTTGGCCTCTAGTGCATTGTAAATAATGTAAGTATCAGAGGGGTAGCCATGTTAGTCTGGATCTGTAGAAGCAGCAAAGAGTCCTGTGGCACCTTATAGACTAACAGACATATTGGAGCATAAGCTTTCATGGGTGAATACCCACTTCTTCAGATGCATGTAGTGGAAATTTCCAGAGGCAGGTATAAATATGCAAGAAAGAATCAGGCTAGGGATAACTAGGTTAGTTCAATCAGGGAGGATGAGGCCCTCTTCTAGCAGTAGGGGTGTGAACACCAAGGGAGGAGAAACTGCTTTTGTCGTTGGCAAGCCAGTCCCAGTCTTTGTTTAATCCTGAGCTGATGGTGTCAAATTTGCAAATGAACTGAAGCTCAGCAGTTTCTTGTTGAAGTCTGGTCCTGAAGTTTTTTTGCTGCAGGATGGCTACCTTGAAATCTGCTATTGTGTGTCCAGGGAGGTTGAAGCGTTCTCCTACAGGTTTCTGTATATTGCCATTCCTAATATCTGATTTGTGTCCATTTATCCTTTTACATAGGGCTGTCCAGTTTGGCCGATGTACATAGCAGAGGGGCATTGCTAGCACATGATGGCGTATATTACATAGGTGGACGTGCAGATGAATGAACCGGTGATGGTGTGGCTGATCTGGTTAGGTCCTGTGATGGTGTCGCTGGTGTAGATGTGTGGGCAGAGTTGGCATCAAGGTTTGTTGCATGGCTTGGTTCCTGAGTTCGAGTTACTATGGTGCGGTGTGTAGTTGCTGGCAAGAATATGCTTCAGGTTGGCGGGTTGTCTGTGGGTGAGGACTGGCCTGCCTCCTAAGGCCTGTGAAAGTGAGGGATCGTTGTCCAGGATGGGTTGTAGATCATTGATGATGCGTTGGAGAGGTTTTAGCTGAGGACTGTAAGTGATGGCCAGTAGAGTTCTGTTGGTTTCTTTCTTGGGCTTGTCTTGCAGCAGGAGAATTTGCAAATTTCACACCATCAGCTCAGGATTAAACAAAGACTGGGACTGGCTCGCTAACGACAAAAGCAGTTTCTCCTCCCTTGGTGTTCACACCCCAACTGCTAGAAGAGGGCCTCATCCTCCCTGATTGAACTAACTTTGTTATCCCTAGCCTGATTTTTGCTTGCATGTTTATACCTGCCTCTGGAAATTTCCACTAAATGCATCCGACGAAGTGGGTATTCACCCATGAAAGCTTATGCTCCAATACATCTGTTAGTCTATAAGGTGCCACAGGACTCTTTACCTCCTAAATACAGGAAGTTCTTCTGTATATAAATTAGGCTTATTAAAAATAAGAGAAATTCAAAACAAACACACAATTTTATCATGTTAGCCAACTTAAGTTTTTTATGGATGCTTCCCGCAGAATGGAAACATCAGAATATATCAGTGCCCAGGGAAGACCCCTATGCATCTAAAGAAAAAAATATAAATTGTGTTATAAATAACAGACTGGTCAACTATACTTCAGCCTACCATATATGATCAACTGAGTATGCAATCGACTATGCAGGCATTATAAAGCAATGCAACTCCAGTGTGTGGCTATGAAGGCTCAGACCAGTATAATGGGACTGGGGAGAATCTAGTCACTTACTAGGTGGTGACAGCCAGCAGTAAGGGTGACCTGTAATAGGAATGAACAGTACTGTGGAGTAAAACTAATGACAGGAATTTATATCTGGAGGCCTCACTTATACTGTTATTACTCCAAATTTCTGTTTTATTCCTCATGTGTGTAGCACTCTTACATAATAATAATGCCTATTCTAGTAAAAAAACCAGGAGTACTTGTGGCACATTAGAGACTAACAAATTATTTGAGCATAAGCTTTTGTGGGCTACAGCTCACTTCATTAGATGCATAGAATGGAACACATAGTAAGAAGATATATATACAAACAGAGAATATGAAAAGGTGGAAGTTGCCATATCAACTCTAAGAGGCTAATTAATTAAGATGAGCTATTATGAGCAGGAGAAAAAAAAACGTTTGTAGTGCTAATCAAGATGGCCCATTTCAGACAGTTGACAAGAAGGTGTGAGGTTACTTAACATGGGGAAATAGATTCAATTTGTGTAATGACACAGCCACTCCCAGTCTCTATTCAAGCCCAAGTTAATGGTGTCTAGTTTGCAAATTAATTCCAGTTCAGCAATTTCTCGTTGGAGTCTGTTTCTGAAGCTTTTCTGTTGCAAAATTGCCACCTTTAAGTCTGTTACTGAGTCACCAGAGAGGTTGAAGTGTTCTGCTACTGGTTTTTGAATGTTATGATTCCTGATGTCAGATTTGTGTCCATTTATTCTTTTGCGTAGAGACGGTCCGGTTTGGCCAACGTACATGGCAGAGGGGCATTGCTGGCACATGATGGCATATATCACATTAGTAGATGTGCAGGTGAATGAGCCCCTGATGGTGTGGTTGATGTGATAAAGTCCTATGATGGTGTCACTTGAATAGATATGTGGACAGAGTTGGCATTGGGCTTTGTTGCAAGGATAGGTTCCTGGGTTAGTGTTTTTGTTGTGTGGTGTGTGGTTGCTGGTGAGTATTTGCTTCAGGTTGGGGGGGCTGTCTGTAAGCAAGGACTGGCCTGTCTCCCAAGATCTGTGAGAGTGAGGGATCATTTCTCAGGATAGGTTGTAGATCTTTGATGATGCGCTGGAGAGGTTTTAGTTGGGGGCTGAAGGTGACAGCTAATGGCGTTCTGTTATTTTCTTTATTGGGCCTGTCCTGTAGTAGGTGACTTCTGGGTACTCTTCTGGCTCTGTCAATCTGTTTTTTCACTTCAGGAGGTGGGTATTGTAGTTTTAAGAATGCTTGATAGAGATCTTGTAGATGTTTGTCTCTGTCTGAGGGATTAGAGCAAATGCAGTTGTATCTTAGAGCTTGGCTGTAGACAATGGATCGTGTGGTGTGTCCTGGGTGGAATCTGGTGGCATGTAGGTAAATACAGCGGTCAGTAGGTTTCCGGTATAGGGTGGTGTTTATGTGACTGTCGCCTATTAGCACAGTAGTGTCCAGGAAATGGACCGCTTGTGTAGATTGGTCCAGGCTGAGGTTGATGATGGGATGGAAATTGTTGATATCATGGTGGAATTCCTCAAGGGCTTCTTTTCCATGGGTCCAGATGATGAAGATGTCATCAATGTAGTGCAAGTAGAGTAGGGGCGTTAAGGGACGAGAGCTAAGGAAGCGTTGTTCTAAGTCAGCCATAAAAATGTTGGAGCCATGCAGGTACCCATAGCAGTGCCGCTGACTTGAAGTTATATATTGTCCCCAAATGTGAAATAGTTATGGGTGAGGACAAGGTCACAAAGTTCAGCCACCAGGTTTACCATGACATTATCGGGGATACTGTTACTGATAGTTTGTAGTCCATCTTTGTGTGGAATGTTGGTGTAGAGGGCTTCTATATCCATAGTGGCCAGGATGGTGTTTTCAGATCACCGATGGATTGTAGTTTCCTCAGGAAGTCAGTGATGTCTCGAAGATAGCTGGGAGTGCTGGTAACGTAGGGCCTGAGGAGAGAGTCTACATAGCCAGACTCATATTCATATTCTGACCTATTCATGATGATGACAGCACCTCCTTTGTCAGCCTTTTTGATTATGATATCAGAGTTGTTCCTGAGGCTGTTGATGGCGTTTTGTTCAGCACAGCTGAGGTTATGGGGCAAGTGATGCTGCTTTTCCCCAATTTCAGCCCGTGTACATCGATGGAAGCAATCTATGTAGAAGTCCAGTCTGTTGTTTCAACCTTCAGGAGGAGTCCAAGCAGAATCCTTCTTTTTGTAGTGTTGGTAGGAAGGATTCTGTGGGTTAGTATGTTGTTCAGAGGTGTGATGGAAATATTCTTTGAGTCAGAGACATCGAAAGTAGGATTCTAGGTAACTGCAGAACTATATCATGTTCGTGGGCCTGGAAGGACAAAAGGAGAGGCCCCGAGATAGGACAGACTCTTCTGCTGGGCTAAGAGTATAGCTGGAAAGATTAACAATATTGTTGGGTGGGTTAAGGGGACTACTGTTGTGGCTCCTTGTGGATAGTTTAGATAGTTTAGTGTCCTTTTTCCTTTGTAGACAAGCAAAGTTTGTGTTGTAAATGACTTGTCTAGTTTTAGTAAAGTCTATCCATGAGAAAATTTGTGTGGAAAGTTGTTTTTTTATGAGAGTATCCAGTTTTGAGAGCTCATTCTTCACCTTTCCTTGTTTGCTGTATAGGATATCGATCAGGTGGTTTCGCAGGTTCTTTGAGAGTGTGTGGCACAATCTCTCAGCATAGTCTGTATGATATGAAGATTGGAATGGATTTTTTACCTTTAGTCCTTTTGGTATGATGTCCATCTGTTTGCATTTGGAAAGGAAGATAACGTCTGTCTGTATCTGTACGAGTTTTTTCATAATGTTGAAGGATTTCCACTCCATACGGCTAAATTCAGTGCCTTGCATAGTGAAGGGTTTCAGAGTAGCAGCCGTGTTAGTCTACATCCACGAAAAGAACAGGAGTACTTGTGGCACCTTAGAGTCTAACACCTTCTTGTCAACTGTCTGAAATGGGCCATCTTGATTATCACTACAAAAGTTTTTTTTCTCCTGCTGATAATAGCTCATCTTAATTAATTAGCCTCTTAGAGTTGGTGTGGCAACTTCCACCTTTTCATGTTCTTTGTATGTATATATATCTTCTTACTATATGTTCCATTCTATGCATCCGATGAAGTGAATTGTAGCTCATGAAAGCTTATGCTCTAATAAATTTGTTAGTCTCTAAGGTGCCACAAGTCCTCCTGTTCTTTTTGCAGATACAGACTAACACGGCTGCTACTCTGAAGCTTATTCTCGTGTTTCAGAATAAATCCATTATCCAATAGGAATCCAGAATGAAGGTAAAACTTACCTATCAGTTTTTAATGGGTCTACTGATCCATTTACTTTACATTTAAAAACATTACTAAAGCGAAAACACACACACACATTATTCAAATTAGCAATAACATGGATGAGGCAAAACGAGTCTTGGAAAACCTGAGTCATAAAGGGGATCTAAAAATACTGATTTGCCACACTTTTAAATAAAAGTTGTGCTTCAAGCTTTCCTTGTGTTCCAAGGTATATTTTATAACATACCAAAGCATGGTCAAGCAATTGACTATGCAATTTATTATCAGTATGTATGTGTGTGTCCCTCTTGTGGCTGGCTTTAGCAATTCCTACAGCTGACTATCTAGGCAGAGCTCAAGTCATTGCTCCTTTTAGCTGCAGTGGAAGAAGCATTGGCTGTTGGCAGCTGCAGAGCATATGTGTGTTTATGCAGGCCCAGTTTGTGTGATGTGAATGGATTGGAAATTTGTTACACAGACTGAGGGTGCCACATTCACACACACAAATGGATACTATCATTTCCACATACACACACATGGCTGGCACCATTCCCACACCTGCTCCCCAGAAGGGGCAGACACATTCTGTCTTAACACCCTGCCAAAGCGATCCCAGGGCATTGCACCTGGCTGTGACATTGTGATCCTGGGGTATGCCCCCCACTCCCAAGCACTTTGTACTTCCCAGGATTAGGGGCCGGGCTGGGGGGAAGCAGGACAGTGGAGATGATATGCAGAACTCAAGTTAGGCTCATGAAGAAAACACCACCAGAGAGGCGGAGTCACTTGTGGCAGGTCTATAGAGGAGATAAACTCTGGGTGGGGTTTTGGAATCCCAGGAGTTAAGTCTCAGACATTTCCTGGTACAAAACTCCCACTGACCTTACAAGGCCTACCAAGATTTGAATTCACAACACTCAGTTTACAAAGGCAGGACGCTAAATCCTGAGTTAAGGAGCCGGCTGGGCATGGTGCAGCTCATGTGGGGTGACAATGGCACTGTCTCCAGCCAGCTGCCATCTGTAGAATTAGCTCTCGGAGAGGGGCAGATGGAGATTGATACTTGGTGATATTTTGCAGTGATTTCCCCTGGACTCCCAGCCAGGGCTTTCCCTGGCAAACACCCCAGTCTGGATTGGGTTGGAATGCCGGTTGGTTTGCCCATGGGCTTGTGGCAGAGTCCGGGGAGCTGCTAGATGCACATATCACTACCGGGGTTCTGTGGAAGGCAGCTGTTCTCAGATGCACACAGACTCTGCATCACCCTCTCCAGGTGAAATCCTCCAGGAGTTTCCCTCTCTGTGGCTAGACAAGTTTAATCCCAGGTGGGGGTATTGTGCTGACAGTGACGAGCTACATGGAGATAAAAACTACCTGGGCTTCATTGCCTGTGGGATTGCAGATCTGGTTTGGCTTTGTTTTCCCCCAGTGAAGAGTCACAAGCTGTGTGTTGCTTTTCTCTGCGTTGGAACGAGGTTGGGTGTCAGGGGATGTCTAGGGGCTCAAAGGTAGATAGAAAAACCCACAAAAACAGACACACACTGTCTGATTCACACACGCGAACAATCATTCTGAACAAGCATACAGTGTACATCTTTCACACACTCACACACACCCCAGCATTCCGCACACACAGGGCACACTCAACGCACACGCACACTCAACGTGCACACATGCACACACAACGTCGTATAAATAAAGTGGTTAGCTTAAACATGTTTTCAATTTCCTTAGATGCCTAGCTCATCCTATTTCTGTATTTGTAGCATTCCCTAAGGGTGTTGTGTGTATGTGCGTGTGTGTGTGTGTGAATGATATTAGTGTATCTGTGTGTGTGTCTGAGTGATATTAGTGTATCTGTGTGTGATATTACTGTTTGGGTGTGTGTCTGAGTGATATTAGTGTGTCTGTGTGTGCGATATTAGTGTTTGTGTGTGTGTGTGATATTAGTGTATCTATGTGTGTGTCTGTGTGTGTGATATTACTGTTTGTGTGTGTGTCTCTGTGTGTGATGTTACTGTTTGAGTGTGTGTGTGTGTGTCTGTGATATTAGTGTTTGTGTGTGAGTGATATTAGTATATGTGTGTATGAGTGTGTGATATTAGGGTATGTCTTCACTACTCGCCGGATTGGTGGGCAGCGATTGATCCAGTGGGGATCGATTTATCGTGTCCAGTCTAGACGCGATAAATCGATCCCCGAGCGCTGTCCCGTCGACTCCTGTACTCCAGCGCCGCGAGAGGCGCAGGCAGAGTCGATGGGGGAGCAGCAGCAGTTGACTCACCGCGGTGAAGACACCATGGTAAATCGATCTAAGTATGTTGACTTCAGCTACGTTATTCACATAGCTGAAGTTGCATAACTTATATTGATCCCCCCCAAGTGTAGACCAGGCTTAGTGTATGTATGAGCATTTGGATGTTAGTATGTGTCCTTCCTGGCAGCTCAGCACCATGCAGACAAATAAGGAAAGGTCCTGGCCTGACATTGGCATCACAGCATTCATGTTTGTCTATCTACCCATCCCCAGACACATCGGTCTCACAGTCTATCATTGTACCCACCACTCTACCTATCTATCTATCCCCAGACACATCAACCGATCGGTCTACCACCAAATACTCCACTTGCTCTAACTATCCATCCCTGGACCCATCAATCTATAAATCGATCACAATACCCTCCACTCTCCCAGTTTATCCATACATATACACATCACCCTGCCTAACGCCATACCTACCACTGTATCTGTCTATCCATTCCCACACACATCAACCTATCAGTCTATTTTTCCTTGAAAACATCTGTTTGCCAGAAGCTAAGAATGGTGATGGGGATGGATCACTTGATGATTCCCTGTTCTGTTCATTCCCTCTGGGGCACCTGGCATTGTCCACTGTCGGAAGACAGGATACTGGGCTAAATGGATCTTTGGTCTGACCCAGTATGGCTGTTCTTATGTTCTTATTGTGCAGTGGGAATCAAAAAGCTAACATAATGTTAGGAAATTTTAGGACAGTGGCTCTCAACCTTTCCAGACTATTGTACCCCTTTCAGGAGTCTGATTTATCCTGCGTATCCCCACATTTCACCTCACTTAAAACTATTTATTCAAAAAAGAGTTAGGTAAGTTCACGGAGGATAAGTCCACCAATGACTCTTAGCCAAGGTGGTCAGGGACACAGTTCTATGCTCTGGATGTCCCTAAATCTCTGATTGATAGTGCCAGAAGCTGGGTCTGGATGACAGAGGATGGATCACTTGATAAATTGCCCTGTTCTGTTCATTCCCTCTGAAGCATCTGGCACTGGTCACTGTTGGAGATAGGTATTGTGCTAGATGGATCACTGCTCTGACACACAATGGCCATTCTTATGTTCTTATGTAGGATTACTGGGTTCTATTCCCAGCTCTCAGAGGACAGTGGGGTCTAGTGGTTAAAGCAGGGCTGGCGGTAGCAGTCAGGACTCCTGGGCTCTGTTCCCAGCAATGAGGAAGAGGTTGACAATGGCCTTGAAAGCACAGAGAAATCCTGGAAAACCACAACATGTTTCCAGCACCATTCTTAAATGGTCAGTGGTTTATGTTCTTCCTATCCCCAGTCTCACACAATAAGACAGGGATTGCTTTTGCAGGTATCCGGCTTTATTGCATTTAGGGAGCACACAGACACATAGAAAAAAAAGTGAAGAAAACAATGACCAATAACATTTAATCATGTCATATATGAGGATTGCTCATGATCAGGCTGAATACACAATACAAGAATATGAAACTGATTAATATTTCTTAATGAAAGGATAGGTTATTAGATGGCCACCAGGGACAACAAGACTGGGAAGGGCTAGCTATACAGTATAGTGGCCACTAGGAACAGCAGAGGGTGAGGGGCAGGGAAGGGGAGGCTATACTGTATAATGGGCAGTTGGGGCAGCAGAGGGTGCGGGGTGGAAACACCTATACCATCTCACTAGTGTTTAGAGACGGGTGAGGAGCCAGGTGCCGTGGCCAGTGTAGAAGGGACAGAGCATGGTTAGAGAAAGCAGCAGGGTCCCCTTCTTGCCTTCCACAGTCTGTCTGGGTCCTAAATGTGCCTCACAAATCTCACAGGGAGCCCATTCAAGCAGGAGAGGACAATTTTCTTTTTGCCACTGAGTCCGTTGAAAGAGAAGGTCCAGGGGTTAAATGTGCAGATGGTGATTGAGAAGGAGTTCTTACTCTTACGTTTGAAGCCCCCAGCGGGTATGCCATCCGCATTGCAAATGGCATTGATTTTCTTGAGGGACTCATGGATGAAGGTGTTGGTATACTTCCAGAATATGCCCCGGTCCCACATCATCATGTTGCAGTAGACTTTGTTGTTGACGGCGTTGTTCTTGGGGTTGTTCACGTGCTCTCTCCGGAATATGTCATTCAGCGGATTCCAATACTGCCCGCTGGACAGGGCCAGGCAGGTGACCAGCAGGGCGAGGGGCAGCAGGAGCGCCGGGCAGGGTCCCTTCAGAGCCATAGCTGTGTCTGTCACTGGATCAACCTGCAGTGGGGGTAGGGGGGAGATGGATGGAGACAGCGTGGGGCGGGGCTCTGCCTCCTCCATGGAACCCCACCCAATAGCTCCTCCCACTCCCATGATCCCCTCCCACCCTACTCTGTCCCCAGAGCCCCTCCACATCCCATTATTCCTGCCCCATTCTGTGCCAGGTTTTGCACAGACCCTGACCAAGATCCGTCCTCTCATCCTCTAACCACTATTCCCAAGTCTCCTACCAGATCCATGGATAGACCCCAGGTGTCCTGAGTCTCAGAGGCAGACTGATATTACCCTGCCCTTGTGCCACGTGTAACTCACCCCCAACTTAGTCCAGCAGCCCCCCGCCCCAGCCTTGTTCTGTATCCAACACTTCACACTTTTGTTTGCTGTGTAGATGCATCCTGAGTCCTGACCCACTGGCACCCATACCTGTCGTCAGAGAGATGGATCCTGGTGTCTGCTGATCTGAACCTCTCCTTGATCTGAACCTCTCATCTTGGCTCATGTTATATAGAGCTCAACCAGACATGGAGTGGGAAGAGTTGGATGAGGAAGTCTAATAAGCAATTGGATTAGTATAATTTCCTGACAGCTTGCAATTAAAAGCAGCGGCCCAGCAGGCAGGGCATGGGTGGAGAACAACCAGCATGTGTCCTGGCAGAGAGGCGGACTCCACAAAAACATCTAAAGGTGTGTCTACCTAGCAAGCAAAGGTGTAATTGTAGAGTAGGTGGACACAGACGTGCCAGCTTTAATCGTTAGTGTGGGTAAGGATAGTGGGCGGCACAGACTTCACTGCAGGATAGCTGCCCCAATGCCAACCCACCAGGGACCTGGGGTACCAGCTCTGGTTGCCAGCCTGTGCTAAACCTGTGCTACCTTGTTCCCACTGTTATTGTTACCCATGTTAGCTAGACTAAAGCAAATGTAGGAACACACACCTGTGCTGCAATCACACTTTTGTTTGCTGTGTAGATGCACGCCGAGTCCTGACTCACTGGCATCTTCCTAATCCAGGCCTAGCCTAGAAACTCACAGCTCTGCTGCTGCCCCCCAGTCCTGAACTGTAACTCTCTGCTAGTCCAGCTTTGGATTCTGTTGTAGTCATTCAGATGGAAAACATGCCCCCAAAGCATCAGCAGTGTTAATGTGCCTCTGTCACTGGCCACCATTAAACAGATTTAAACACGGTTCAGGGTTTGGTATCCAGCCTGCTCAGTCCCATGGCGAACACACCATTAAAAGTCCCTAAAGAGACAGAAAAAGAGATGAATCACAGTCAGTTCTTTACATTTCAGATGTTTTAAGTAAGGCTTTTTTTTTTATCAGCCTCCCCTTCTTCTGTTTCCCTTTAGCTGGACAGTTTTAGAAGGAATCCCACCCACCACCCATCCCAAGGTCTCTGAAGTGGTAAAGATGGTAAGAATGCCCTTCTAGGGAAAAGAAAAGAAGTTAGCTGAGATGGACTGGAGCAGCTGTTGTTATAGTTATTTTTCATAGAAGACAACACAAGATAAACGCACACAACAGGACAGCAAAAAAGAGAACTGCAAAAAGAGAAAATGCAGCTTCTGTCTGTAGTGTTGGCTCTCCTTTGTAGCTACGCAGCTGAAAAAACACAGGCCTAGCACCACCATCTAATCAGTCGCTCCAAGAGGGGGGAGGAATAGCTCAGTGGTTTTAGCATTGGTCTGCTAAACCCAGGGTTGTGAGTTCAATCCTTGAGGGGGCCATTTAGGGATCTGGGGCAAAAATTGGGGATTGGTCCTGCTTTGAGCAGGGGGGTTGGACTAGATGACCTCATGAGGTTCCTTCTAACCCTGATATTCTATGATTTTATCTGACAAACTGGTACCTGCATCGGGTTGTGTAGGGCATTGCTGTTAACTGTCTCCTAGGACACAGGCTCACAGAAGTGTTGCAAAATATCCAGTTTTGGCTGGCTAAATCAGATTCTTATTAGATAGAAAGACAAAGGAGAGGGATAGGAAAGAGAAGAACTAAGGTAGGGAATGAAAAGGACACATGATGGGGAGCAGGGAGACAAAATCTCATCTCCCAGGTGTGGCTGGGACTTAGACAGAGCAAGTTGAGGTGGCCATGTCATCTGGGTCCCTCTCTTTGTTGCCTGGTCTGGTCAGGACATCTCTTGGGATTAGGATGAAGGAGGTCCAGGGGTGTCATGCTGGATTCCATGGTCCCAGGAGATGGCCAGGGTGGCAGCCATGATGGTAAAGCTCGCTGCTTCCCCTGCATTCAGTCAGAAATTGTTGCATTTTCTTCCTTTCCTCCCTCAATTTCTCTCCCAAACTGGCCTTTTTCAAGGACCTCAAAGAGACTGATGGGTGGAACAGGCCGCCCTCATTGTTTTGGTCACCATTTAGGCCTAATTTACGACACACTAGTTTTGGTCCATTGATTTCTGGTCCCACACTTCTCGTGTTTGATCTTAACACAGGGTCTTGAATTATATTGGGAGGCCATTTTGTTTGGACTAACTTGGTCTTTCAGTCGCAATTTGCACCTTTCCCCATCTACTCTTATTGTTCTATGTGACTGGACACTTCATCAATTTTTGCTCTTTACAGCTGATCTTATAATCAGGGTAAAATTAAAGGCCCATTTACCCAGCTTCTTCCACACACAGCTCTGCTGGTGCCCCTCAATCCTGGCTCGCGGCCTCCCCGGAAAGTACCTAATGGAATTGGATGCCATGAAAATAAGAGACACTGGGTGTCTACATTGCTTTGGTGAATTGCTGGTGTCAGTAAAGGAAGAGAGGAGATTAGCCAGTACCACTAGATCAAATGCCCCTAGCACAAATTCAGTGTGGCCACAGCAAGACTTGAACTCACACCACCCAATTGCCAGAATGAGAGTTTGAACCACTGAGTAATGGAACCGTAAACATCTGTTGTTGGCAGAATATCACAGCAAACAGGTGATGGGCTGACGTACATTGCACATGCTGACATCTAAGTGATGCGTTATTCTTTCTCTGCAGGATAAGAGTGATTCTCTGAAGGAAGAAGAACCCCTATTGGATGTCTGCTCTTTTTATGAGGGCAGAAATGTTCCTGTGGAATTTTAATAATGAAAGGAGAGTGAGATGGGGAAGGACACAGTGGAAGAGACTGGCAGATGAGCAGAGTAAATGACTTCTTCTTGGGACCAAAAGTATGTCTGGAGTTTTCAAAGTGAACAGGTTGGGTTGGGTTGGAGTTATATCTTGCTCCCCCATTGGCTGTAGGAAAGGAAAAGAAGGTGGTCCGTGAAAAGGGACATTCAAAGCGATGCACTAAGAGACACAAGACCAAGACACACTACATGAAGGAACAAGGGGCACGGCCAACACTCTGACTCACACAAACAAGAGGCACAACCGCACACAACACAAACTCACAGTCAAAAGATAATATAAACAGACACAGAAGGAAAAGGAGGCATGCAAAATGCACTCAAGCAAAAAACACGCGCACAAGAAATATAACATGAGACACACAAGACTCCCACAAACAAGGGATTCGAAATACACAGTATACGAACAAACAGAAGGCAAAACATGAAACATGCAAGACTGACTCATACAAATACACACATGAGCCCATACATGGAAAGATCACACACACAAAGAGTTTTGGGATTTCCTTATTGTTCCTTGATTACCAGTAGAAAGGGGCTTATACTGGTAACGCTTATTCCTTCTGTGATAAAATTATTTTCCATACCTAGAAGAAATCATTGGGATAGGCAATATTTAGGTAGACGCGATCAGGTTTATTTATTTATTTTGGCTTGTGGATCTCCTCTGTGCTAACCCCAGATGCTTTTGTTTGCTTGTAACCTTTAAGCTGAACCCCAAAGAAAGCTATTTTGGGTGCTTAATTTTTGGAATTACTCTTTTAAAATCTAGCAAAAGCCTAAGTTCCAGATGTGTTTTATTTCTTTCTGTTTTTATAAAAGTTACCTTTTTTAAGAACAGGATTTGGATTTTTGTGTCCTAAGAGGTTTGTGTATATGCTGTTTGATTAGCTGGAGGCAACAGTTAATTTCCTTTGTTTTCTTTCTCAGCTCTTCCCCAGAGAGGGTGGTGAAAGGGCTTGCAGGTACCCCACAGGGAGGAATTTCCCAGTGCTCCTTCCTGGGTTCAAGGGGTTACTTTGCATTTGGGTTGTGGCAGCATTTACCAAGCCAAGGTCAGAGAAAAGCTGTAACCTTGGGAGTTTAATACAAGCCTGGAGTGGCCAGTATTAATTTTTAGAATTCTTGTGGGCTCCCACCTTCTGCACTCGAAGTGCCTGAGTGGGGATTCAGCCCTTCAGTGGAAAGGAATCAGCTCTACTTGTATAAAGTCTGGTTTTACTGTTATATCTGAATCCACAGTAATAGAAGTACTGGTGTAATAGCAAAATCAGTACAGATACTGCTCTCTGTTTATCCATTCCCAAACACACCCATCTCGCTCTCTCTCTCTCCACCAGTCCCTCCCTGTACACCCCCACATTCCTCTTTATCTACTAACATTTATGACCATCCCACTGTAGGAGTCTCTGAAGACTAGTAGTTATTCTTGGTCCGTGAGAAGTTGTTAGTGCCATGAGAATTCCTGGCAGGTATTTTCGATGGCACTGCCAAGCTAGGGAAGAGGCCACCAGGTATAATTAACATATAGATTGGGAGTCAAGGATCCATCTCTCCTTGCATTCTTAAAAGCTTCCAAACTAGCTAATGTCCTAGTTTCACTAAGGAGGTCAAGTTCCACGTCCAGCCAATAGTTCTTCTATTCGGAGGAAGTAACCAGGGGCACATCCATTTTATACTTGATTCTGGCCAACAGGGGGTAATTGACTGCGAATGTGAAGGTGGAAGGCAATGTGGGTGAAAGTGATCACGAAATGTAGATTTCATGGTTCTCCCGTGTGGAAACAGGGTTAAAGGATTTAAAGATAGGCCTCTTAGTTGTAAGAAACAGAGCAACTGTCATGCTAAGTCTTAGCCTAATATTGCAGGAACTGTAGAAGCAGGGCTCATGTCAGAAGCAGGTGAGAAGACAGCAGAGTACAGGCAGTGTGACCCAGCCTTGAGATAGTGATGTTTTGAGAACAGAAGTGAGAAAATACAGGAATGGGCAGGACATAACATAAACAAACTGCAGATGTTTTTAATTAATGCATGACACTAAAATGTATAAATGCTTATGTGATATTGCTTGTACTTTGAAGAAACTGAGGCAGAGATGCTCTCTCTCAGCTGTATTCTTCCCTTGCAATTGCTCAAATAAATCTGTCTCTGATTTTGTTGCTTCCAACCTGAGAGTGGAGTTTGTTTTCTTCTACACAGGAAAGGAAGGAGTGAGATAAGACAATGGAAACTTGGAGAACTGGTAGGTAAGTTCCCAAGGGAAGAAATTCTATGAAATACAGGATTTCAGAAGAGCTGGCAGTTTCTCAAAGAAACAAACTATCCCAGTGAGGAGGAATGCTAGGAAGAATAGTAACTGGCCAATATGGCGCCACTGGGAGCTCTTTAATGACATGAAAATAAAAAAAAAAAGAGTATTACAAATTAGTGGAAAAATGAATGAATTGCTAAGGAGGCATACAAAAGAATAGCACAAGCATGTAAGGACAAAATCTGAAAGGCTCATGTACAAAATAAGTTACATCTAACAGGGGACATAAAAGGCAATAAGAAGAGGTTCTTTAAATAATTAGGAGCAAGCAAAAAATGAAGGAAATTGTAGGTCCTCTACTTAGCAGGGAAGGGAAGCTAATGTCTGATGACATCAAAAAGGCAAAGGTGTTTAATCAGTCTTCCTTGGAATGGTTAATGGTGACCAGATACTCAACTTAATTAATATTTACAATAAGTAGAAAGGAACACAAGCCCAAATGGGGAAAAAAAACAGTTTCAACAATATTTAGGTAAGTTACAGGTATTATATTTGTCAGGGCCTGATTAAATTAATCCTAGAGTACTTAAGGAACTATCTGAAGCTATCTCAGAACTGTTAGCAAGGATCTGCAATAACTCATGGAGGATGGGTGAGGTCCCAGAGGATTGGAGAATGGAAAATGTAGTAACTATTGTTTTAAAAAAGGGAACAAAGAGGACCCAGGGAATTATAGACCAGTCACCCTAACTTTGATACCTGGAAAGATACTGGAATAAATTATTAAACAATCAATTTGTAAGCACCTAGAGGATAATAGAGTTAAAAGGAATAGCCAGTAATGGATTGGTCAAGAACAAATCATGCCAAACCAACCTAATTTCCTTCTTTGACCAGGGCTACTGCTCTAGGGGAAGCAGTAGACGTGATAGATCTTGATATTAGTAAGGATTTTGTCACAGTCCCACATGACTTTCTCATAAGCAAATTAGGGAAATAGGGTATAAATTAAATTAATATAAGGCTGGTGCAAAACTCGTTGAAAGACTGTCCTCAAAGATTTCAGAGTAACAGCCGTATTAGAGTAGTTATCAATGGTTCACTGTCACACTGGGAGGGCATATCTAGTGAGACTTTCAGGGGTCAGTCCTGGGTCTGCTACTACTCAATATTTTTACTAATGACCTGGGTAATGGAGTGGAGAGTATGCTTATAACTTTTGCAGATTACACTCAGCTGGGAGGGGCTGAAGTGCTTATAATTCAAAACAACCTTGACAAATTGGAGAATTGGTCTGAAATCAATGAGATGAAAGTCAATAAAGACAAGTGCAGTGTACTTCATTTAGAAAGGGAAAATCAACTCCAAAATTAGAAAATGGGGAATAACTGGCTAGTTGCCAGTACGATTGCTGAAAAGGATTGGGGAACTATAGTAGATCACAAATGGAATATGAGTTGACAATGTGATGCAATTGCTGACAAGGCGAATATCATTCCGGGGTGTATTAACAGGCATGTTATACATAAGATGCTGGAGGGAATTGACCCACTCTACTTGGCACTGGGGAGGGCTCAGTTACAGCACTGTATCCAATTCTGAATGCTGCACCTTAGGAAAGATGCAGATAAATTGGAGAGAATCCAGAAGAGAACAATAAAAATGTCAAAAGGGTTAGAAAAACTGACCTATGAGGACAAGTTAAAAAAAGTGGGCCTATTTAATCTTAAGAGGAAAAGACTGGAGGGTGGGGTGGAGCTTACTTGCCTAATGTATGCCCTATTTGTCTTGCTTCAACTTGCAGCCATTGGATTGAGTTATACCTTTGTTTGATAGTTTGAAGAGCCCTTTACAACTATTTGTTCCCCATGTATACACTTATCAATTGGATTCAAGTCACCAGTTAACCTTCTCTTTCTTAAGCTAAATTAATCACGCTCCTTCAGTCAAACACTGTAAGGCATGTTTTCTATCCTGTAATCATTCTTGTGACTCTTCTATGAACCATCTCCAATGTATCTACATCTTTCTTGAATTGGCCATTAGAGGTGGACATAGTATTCCACCAGTCATTGCACTAGTGCCAAACACAGAAGTAAAATAACCTCTTCACTCCTACTCACATTAGACCTGTTGACCACAGTGCTGCACGGGGAGCTCATGTTTAGCTGATTATCCACCACAACCCCCATGCCTCAGCATATCATTGTTCTACCAAAGCAGAGTCACTGAATATTAATGACTTCTGGTTGTCCTTCTTCCTGACAGATTTTGAGAGATACGTGACCAGTTCTTGCTACCAAATGGCTGATTCAACACATGGTGAAGGTTGCAGTTGGACAGAGTTCATACAATCACTCAGAATTCATAAGGTTCACATAGATTCCACAAGCTGTCACCTGGGCAATTATGGAATAACTTTCCCCTAGCGGGAAGTTGCTGTCAGTTAAAATTGTCTTATGTATTCAAACAAGGTAGGGGCTGCTTGTTAGATTAAAATATTCCAAGGCTACAGGGCATCCTGATGATGCTGTTTTCTGATCTCCTGCATAAGAAAGACCGGAGAACCTCCCCCAGGGATTCTGCATCAAGCCCAAGAGCTTCTGCCTGAACTTGAGCGTAACTTTTAGAAAGACACTAAAATGATAGAGGAACCTCTAGCTCCTTTGGTAAATTGTTCCAATGGCTAATTTCCTTTCCTGTTAAAAATGTGAGCCTTCTCTGTACATTGAATTTATCCAGCTGGAATTTATCCAGCTCCCAACCACTGGATCTCAGTCTGCCTTTGCGAGACTAAAGTATCCCTTACTCTCAATAGCCACCTGTCCATACAGGTATTTGTAGACTGTGATAACTCACCTCTCAGCTTTCTCTTTGTTATGCCAAGAGAAAAGAACAAGCTGCTGCTTAAACATCTAGCTATAATGTGTAAAATGATATCTAGGAGGAATTGCAATGTGGGGTGGGGGAAACAAATGCCAGAGGTCTCAGGCTGCCACTAGCAAAATGTCCTTGGAGTTTCTCAAAAGTGTGGGGACAATTTTCCAAAAAAGTATTACGCTCTGTTCAGGATAATTCTATATTCATCTCATTCTGGTGAAGATAAATAAATTTGGTCACCAAACTAAAACCAAAAACCCAACAAACCGCAGTTTGATGCGGATCTAGGTTGTGAAGAGAACTGTTGGCTAGTTTGCTTGGTTTTTTTTCCGTGCAAAAAATGTTGATTTTGCAGCAAAGAATAAAAAAAAATGCATTTCACAAAAAAACATACACAGACACAAAATCACTAGTCATGAAATGAGCATGAAGTGGGCGGGCAGACCTGCTTTTTTGCACACGCAGCTTTGCTGATTCCCATCAGGGTTGACCCACAGCCTCCTGCTACTCAACACCTTCCCTCTCCCAGCTGTTCTCGTGCCCCTCAATCCCCGGTCTACAGCACTGTACCCTCCCCTCCCCAAGCGGTGCTGAACTTTAATGATGGACCACGCTGCCTCTGGAGCCAGTTTAACAGGTTCAGGTGTGACACTAGGGTCCATTGTGCAAGAGCAACTGTATCTGGGGCATCCGGAACAGCCCATTGTGCACCCATGGTGCTGAATAGGGTACTGCACACTGTCTGGATGGTTGCTCTTTTCACCTTGTGCTCCCTTGAGGTCTTCTCAAGCTGAATAGCGCTGACCCAGAGGTCATTGACTGGCTCAAGACGAAAGAATTTGTAAGCAATGAAAATTAGGGGAAACTGAGCATCTAAATCTCTTTTGTGATTTGAAGGTTGCAGACAGCACACACACTACAGTACAGTGCAGTTTACAACCAATACATTAATCCAGTATAAAAGCTGGACATCAGAGACAAATACAGGGTAGGTAATAGGTAAAAAAATAGCTGAAGGTCTAAAGCTGAAGTGCAAGAAACCTACAGGCTTGGGCCTGCTGGATATGTAGCTTAGCCAAATTAGGCTTTAGGATAAATTGACTATATTACAAAGATAAGTTAGTGACTAATACATTTTCTGAGCTTGTGTCTACGTTTGTATGCTGAAGTTTTGAAAAATAACTGCTGAGTTTGGATAATGTGCCAAGGAGAAATCAGTAGACACCACAAGATGGCCACTGGTAACCAAAATGTTAGAGACTTCCTTAAGGAAGCAAATGTTACTATGGTGATAAGATTATGTAAATGTTAATAAGTTGAAAGAAGAACTATCTGAGTGGCCTATCAGGTGAAGAGTCCCCCAGTAATATCAGGGCCACAATTCCTAA
Organism: Eretmochelys imbricata; assembly: GCF_965152235.1. Lineage (NCBI taxonomy): Eukaryota > Metazoa > Chordata > Testudines > Cheloniidae > Eretmochelys > Eretmochelys imbricata. The sequence goes on along the minus strand of NC_135584.1, from coordinate 35,178,706 downwards.
AGATGGACAGGAGGGGTTTAAACCTCATGCATATTAATGAGCTTTGGTGGGTGTACATGTAAGAAGCAGATGGATGAAGGTCGTCGATTCCTGAAAGTCATCTTTTGCTGACCCTCAACTGGCGCCAGCTGGATCTGTGAGGATGAAAGAAGTGGAAATACTAGTGTTGGACATTTTTGCTTTCTAACCATTGCGATCTCTGTGACAGTTATATAAATTGGGGTTTTTAGGTGATAAGACTTTTAAAAAAGGTACATTGATTAAATGTGCTCATTGTTTTTCGCATGCTCCTCAAGTAATGCTTTCGCATGCTCCAATAGTAATGCTAGCCCACGTGGTGGTGTTCACCCTAATCTTTTAAATCTTGGTGTAGCCCTGGAGACTGGACTTTTGTCTAATGCTAGAGTTTAAAAGGGGTTATCAGTATTGTTCAATACCATAACCAATAACGGCTACAACAGGAAGAAAGGAGCTTAGCCAACTTCCAGGAGATCTAACTCCACCAGCACAAATTAAAAATGGCACCAAAATGTCTTGAACTCGCAACCCCCTAATTACCAAAACTACTTAACTACTACTTTAACCACTGAATTAGCAATAACAAAGGCTGATGTAATGACATATATGCCAAAACCTGGCATCTAAGCGTAACCTGTCTGCCTGTCAGAGTTGGCAGCAACAAGGGCTGGGTTTAGTATCTAGGGGTTCTATTCCAATAACACAGTGCAAAACCGGCTCGAGCCTCCACCCAGTGACCTGGGACAAATATATTCCACCCCCGCTGGGCGCCTCCAAGAGGCAATACTTCCCCTCTTGCAAGCACATAGTCTGAGTGTAGCAAAAAGGCTTTTAATAACAGAGAGAAACAATGTGGCATTATGTTAGGGAAACACCACCAACAGGATTCATAACACAACCAATGAGCAAAACCCACCCCAAGCAAATTGGGGCATATCCTTTCCCTTTCGTTCTTGAGTCCAGCAACCCAAAATCACCCAAAGTCCCAAAAGTTCAAAGACCCAAAAGTCTCTGTCCTTGGTTAGGGCAGCCCCAGAGTTCAAAAGTTTATCTGCAGAGTTTTACCTCCCAACCTGGGTAGAGAGGGGGGTTAAGGGGCACCTTACATGTTCCAACACTGATGGCCCCACCTCTCCATGGGGCTCTGCTCCACCAGCCGCTCTGCTTGCCGTCCCACAAACTGCTCTGCCATATAGCTTCAGGCCCCCCCACTACTTAACACATTACTCAGTGATTTCAGCTTGTAATAGGGGAGCTTCAATGCTGGTGCACTGTTAGCCCAAAGTGAATTCAGCTCAGCAGCCTGTAACTAGACTCCTAATGGAACCAAAATTAGCTCTGATATGCCACAGTAGAAAGAAAAGGAAGTGCAATTAGCATATAAGGCCCTAAACAGAAGGCATATACCACCAAGTATTAATACCTATTCCCAGCCCCTCTCAATTCACAGAGTTTTGGAACCCATGTCCCTTGCCTAGCGAGTGCTACTTAGTTGATGGCGAGACCCTCCATCATAACAAAAGGCCAAGTACAGTTCCACTGTCCTTGATTCCCATAATCAGGGTAATAACAATTTATTCTTCCTGCCCCAATAACAGAGACACTGGGGATCCCACAGCAGCCAAAGTGACCATTTGGGCAGCTATGCCCTCATTCTAGGTGGGGTGGGTTTGCCTATGCAAATGAGATCAGCCCCTGAAGTTCTTTTCCACAACTTGCCACACCTCACCACCAGATGTCAGGGTGGAGCTCATCCTGACTCTGCTTACATAAGTGATACCTTATTCTTTTCCTTCAGGATAAGAGTAATTATCTGAAGGAAGAAGAACTCCCATTGGATGCCATTGGGTGTCTACCCTATTTTTGATGAACAGAAATGTGCCCCTGTAATTTTAAAAATGAAGGTGAGAGAGATGGGGAAGGACAAACTGAGAGAGAGAGAGAGAGAAGACTTGAGATTTCATAGGGAACAAGTTGGGTTGGAAGTTGGGTTGAAGTTTTGGCTTGCTCTCCTCTGTACTTAACCTCCTGCAGGGAAATTCACAGTCTTCGCAAACCAGCAGCTTTTTTTCCCTAAAAGTTAATTGGGGGGGGGGGTGTTCTACCCATTTGCCTGGAGACAAAAGTGGCAGGGTTTTTATTTTTAGGATTTTGATTTTTTTTTTTACAAGGAGCACAGGTTTGAAAGGATATTTTTTCCTTTGGGCTGCTGGTAAGCAGGTTTCCAAGTAGTTGGAAGTTTTTTGCTTTGATTTGGGTCCAGAGCAGAGGCCAAGGGAATTGTCTTTTTCTGTAGGCTGACAATCACTATCAGAGAATAGATATCCTATTCCAGCACAGCAAAATTTTACAGCTAAGTTTTGTTTGTTTACTTCTAAACCTCAGGTGTAAAGTTAGTTAAAAACAGAGAGGTTAGGATGACAGAATCCATGGCTCAACAAGAGCTGGAATTAGCCAGATTTCAGGCTGAGGAAAAACAAAAGGAACATGAAAGACAGATAGAACTCATGCGGCTGGAGAAGGAGGTACAGGAGGCTGCCCACAGGAGGGAAATGGAGGCAAGGGCCAAAGAACTGGAGGAGAAGGAAAAAGAGAGGAAGCATGTGGAGGAGATGGATAAGATAAAGGCTCAGCAGAATATGCCAACAAACCCTAGCAATCCTTCTCCAGGTACCACTTCCCATCCCAGAAAGTTCCCCACCTACAAGGCAGGCGATGATACTGAGGCCTTAGAAAACTTTGAAAGGGCCTGCCTTGGGTACAGCATCTCTACCGACCAATACATGGTAGAGCTGAGGCCGCAGCTCAGTGGACCCTTAGCTGAGGTGGCAGCTGAAATGCCTAAAGAACACACGGACAAGTATGAACTGTTTAAATCCAAGGCGAGAGTCAGAATGGGGATAACACCCGAGCATTCTCGTCGGAGGTTCAGAGCCCTAAGGTGGAAACCAGACGTGTCATTTACCCGACATGCCTACCACATTGTGAAACATTGGGATGCCTGGATATCAGGAGCAGGTGTTGAATCTCCAGTAAATTTGCCCTTCCTAATGCAAATGGAGCAGTTCTTAGAGGGTGTTCCTGAGAAAATAGAAAGATACATCCTAGATGGGAAGCCCAAAACTGTAATCGAGGCAGGAGAGATTGGAGCCAGATGGGTGGAGGTGGCAGAGAAGAAGAAAACTGGTCGCAGTTGGAGCGGAGACCAGAAGGGACAACCCCAGACCACACCCTATTACCGGGGGCCGCCCAAAGCCCCACCTACCTCCCAAAGAACCCTCCAGACCCCTTATCGTCCCACCACCCCGTTCTCCAGCAACCCACCTCACCCCAGTGACCCATCAGCTGGACGATGTTTTAAATGTAACGAGCTGGGGCATGTAAAGGCCAACTGCCCCAAGAATCCCAACAGATTACAGTTCATTGCACCAGAATCACACCAAAGAATCACACCGCAGGCCCAGATACCTCCCAGATACCCTTGGAGCGGAGGGAAACTGTGAGTGTGGGCGGGAAGAAGCCACCGCGTGGAGGGACACCAGAGCACAAGTGTCAGCTATTCATGCTTCCTTAGTGGACCCCAATTTAATCAATCCAGAGATCCAAGTGATGATTCAACCCTTCAAATCCAACTCTTTCGATTTGCCTACAGCCAAGTTGCCTGTCCAGTACCAGAGCTGGTCAGGAACGTGGACTTTTGCAGTCTATGATGATTATCCCATCCCCATGTTGTTGGGGGAAGACTTGGCCAATCATGTGAAGCGGGCCAAGAGGGTGGGAATGGTCACCCGCAGCCAGGCTAAACAAGCAGTGAGTGAAGGGTTAATGTCTAGCTATTCCACTTGGAAGCAGGCGGGGCACACCCTGACTGTTTTGTAGAAGCAATGCACACATTGCTCTATCCAAGGACAAGGGCTAGATATGAACCCTGAGAACTTGATTGTTTGGACAGCAACTGTGGAAGGCTTTCTTAGCCTGGGCTCAAGGCCTGAGAACCAGGATTGTAGTAGATAGAGGATGGTAACTAAGCATATGTATTAACGTCATACATTCCTTTGTGTAGCAGTGTGTAATGCTTAGGGGGAGATATATAATAAAAGGAGAAGGTGGAAGGCGGGGGGGCAGAACAGCCCATCTCCGCTGACCAGCCTGCTTGCTTGCATAAAGCTGTGCTCTGTCTCATCACTGAACCGCCACACAGTGAGGCCTAGCTCTGTTCCGGAAACTTCTATCAGGACCCGGTCAGAGGTGATGGACCCGGACCCCAGGTCAATGTCTGCAACAGCAGTAGTGGATCCTGTCCCAGAGACCCAGACGGAACCAGTCCCAGAACCGGAACCAGCCGAACAACCAGCACCAGACCCATTGCCAGCACTGAATCCAGTACTTGCAACCTCAACACCAGAGGGCCCCACCGAATCTGAACCGGCAGCAGCCCATAACCCTACACAAGAGGCTCACCGGAGCCTGAACCCCAACATAGTGTCCCAGCGGAGAGCGGTTCACAGTCAACAGAAACAGCCCCATACCCTACATCGCTTCCAGAGGGACCAAGCCTAGGTCCACAATCCAATGAGGAACTGATGTCTCCAGCATCAAGGGAACAGTTCCAGACCGAACAGGAAGCAGATGAAAGCCTCCAGAGAGCTTGGACGGTGGCATGGAGCAACCCACTGCCTCTCAGCTCTTCTAATCGATCCAGGTTTGTTGTAGAAAGAGGACTTTAATACAAGGAAACTCTTTCTGGTGGACACCAGAAAGACTGGCATTCTCAGAGACAGTTGGTAGTTCCAACTAAATACCTGGCCAAGCTCTTGAGCTAAGCCCACGATCACCCTAGTGGCCATGCTGGGGTGAACAGGACCAAATACCGTTTGAGGGGGTCATTCCACTGGGAGGGAATGGACAAGGATGTTTCTACCTATGTCTGGTCTTGTGAAGTATGCCAAAGAGTGGGAAAACCCCAAGACCAGGTCAAATCCCCTCTCCAGCCACTCCCCATCATTGAAGTTCCATTTCAGCGAGTAGCTGTGGATATTCTGGGTCCTTTTCCGAAAAAGACACCCAGAGGAAAGCAGTACATACTGACTTTCATGGATTTTGCCACCCGATGACCGGAAGCAGTAGCTCTAAGCAACACCAGGGCTAAAAGTGTGTGCCAGGCACTAGCAGACATTTTTGCCAGGGTAGGTTGGCCCTTCGACATCCTCACAGATGCAGGAACTAATTTCCTGGCAGGAACTATGGAAAACCTCTGGGAAGCTCATGGGGTAAATCACTTGGTTGCCACTCCTTACCACCATCAAACAAATGGCATGGTGGAGAAGTTTAATGGAACTTTGGGGGCCATGATACGTAAATTTGTAAATGAGCACTCCCATGATTGGGACCTAGTGTTGCAGCAGTTGCTCTTTGCTTACAGAGCTGTACCACACCTCAGTTTAGGGTTTTCCCCATTTGAACTTATATATGGCCATGAGGTTAAGGGGCCATTGCAGTTGGTGAAGCAGCAATGGGAGGGATTTACACCTTCTCTAGGAACTAACATTCTGGACTTTGTAACCAACCTACAAAACACCCTCCGAATCTCTTTAGCCCTTGCTAAAGAAAACTTACAGGATGCTCAAAAAGAGCAAAAAGCCTGGTATGATAAACATGCCAGAGAGCATTCCTTCAAAGTAGGGGACCAGGTCATGGTCTTAAAGGTGCTCCAAGCCCATAAAATGGAAGCATCGTGGGAAGGGCGATTCACGGTCCAGGAGCGCCTGGGAGCTGTTAATTATCTCATAGCATTCCCCACCTCCAACCAAAAGCCTAAGGTGTACCATATTAATTCTCTAAAGCCATTTTATTCCAGAGAATTAAAAGTTTTTCAGTTTACAGCCCAGGGAGGAGATGACGCTGAGTGGCCTGAAGGTGTCTACTACGAAGGGAAAAGTGCTGGTGGTATGGAAGAGGTGAACCTCTCCCTGACCCTTGGGCATATGCAGCGACAGCAGATCAAGGAGCTGTGCACTAGCTACGTGCCAACGTTCTCAGCCACCCCAGGACTGACTGAACGGGCATACCACTCCATTGACACAGATAATGCTCACCCAATTAGGGTCCACCCTTACCGGGTGTCTCCTCAAGCTAAAACTGCTATAGAACGGGAGATCCAGGATATGTTACAGGTGGGGTTAATCCGCCCCTCTGGAAGTGCATGGGCATCTCCAGTGGTTCTAGTTCCCAAACCAGATGGGGAGATACGTTTTTGCATGGACTACCGTAAGGTAAATGCTGTAACTCGCCCAGACAACTATCCAATGCCACGCACAGATGAACTATTAGAGAAACTGGGACAGGCCCAGCTCATCTCTACCTTGGACTTAACCAAGGGGTACTGGCAGGTACCGCTAGATGAATCCGCCAAGGAAAGGTCAGCCTTCACCACACATCTCGGGCTGTATGAATTTAATGTCCTCCCTTTCGGGCTGCGAAATGCACCCGCCACCTTCCAAAGACTTGTAGATAGTCTCGTAGCGGTATTAGGAGAATATGCAGTCACCTACCTTGACGATGTGGCCATATTTTCGGATTCTGTGCAGAACACTTGGAACATCTACAAAAAGTCCTGAGGGCATAAGGGAGGCAGGACTAACTGTTAAGGCTAAGAAGTGTCAAATAGGCCTAAACAGAGTGACTTACCTTGGACACCAGGTGGGTCAAGGAACTATCAGCCCCCTACAGGCCAAAGTGGATGCTATCCAAAAGTGGCCTGTCCCAAAGTCAAAGCAACAGGTTCAATCCTTCTTAGGCTTGGCCAGTTATTACAGACAATTTGTACTGCAATAAAGCCAAATCACCGCCCCACTGACAGACCTAACAAAAAGAAACAGCCAAATGCCGTTCAGTGGACCGAAAAGTGTCAGAAGGCCTTTAACCAGCTTAAAGCGACACTCATGTCTGACCCTGTACTAAGGGCCCCAGACTTTGACAAACCGTGCCTAGTCACCACAGATGCATCCGAGCGTGGTGTGGGAGCAGTTTTAATGCAGAAAGGACCTGATCAAGAATTCCACCCTGTAGTGTTTCTCAGCAAAAAACTGTCTGAGAGGGAAAGCAACTGGTCAGTCAGTGAAAAAGAATGTTACACCATTGTCTACACCCTGGAAAAGCTACGCCCATATGTTTGGGGACGGCGTTTCCACCTGCAAACCGACCATGATGTGCTACAGTGGCTTCATACCGCTATGGAAAATAACAAAAAACTTCTTCGATGGAGTTTAGCTCTCCAAGATTTTGATTTCGACATCCAACACAACTCAGGAGCTTCTAACAAAGTGGCTGATGTAAACCCCTTTAAAATCCCTCCTGGCCAGAGGAAAAATCCTCTCACCTGTAAAGGGTTAAGAAGCTAAAGGTAACCTCGTTGGCACCTGATCAAAATGACCAATGAGGAGACAAGATACTTTCAAAAGCTGGGAGGAGGGAGAGAAACAAAGGGTCTGTGTCTGTCTGTATGCTGCTTTTGCCAGGGACAGAACAGGAATGGAGTCTTAGAACTTTTAGTAAGTAATCTAGCTAGGCATGTGTTAGATTATGATTTCTTTAAATGGCTGAGAAAAGAACTGTGCTGAATAGAATGACTATCCCTGTCTGTGTGTCTTTTTTTGTAGCTTAAGGTTTTGCCTAGAGGGATTCTCTATGTTTTGAATCTAATTAACCCTGTAAGGTATCTACCATCCTGATTTTACAGAGGTGATTCCTTTACTTCTATTTACTTCTCTTTCTATTAAAAGGCTTCTTGTAAGAAAACTGAATGCTTTTTCATTGTTCTCAGATCCAAGGGTTTGGGTCTGTGGTCACCTATGTAAATTGGTGAGGATTTTTACCAAACCTTTCCCAGGAAGTGGGGTGCAAGGGTTGGGAGGATTTTGGGGGGAAAGACGTGTCCAAACTACGTTTCCCAGTAAACCCAGTTAAAGTTTGGCGGTGGCACTGGAAATTCCAAGGGCAAAGGGTAAAATTAATTTGTACCTTGGGGAAGTTTTAACCTAAGCTGGTAAATGTAAGCTTAGGAGGTTTTCATGCAGGTCCCCACATCTGTACCCTAGAGTTCAGAGTGGGGAAAGAACCTTGACAGACACTCAGAGAAATGCACTCGGATACACGCACAAGACACAAAGGAAATAATATTGGAGACCAACAACACTCTGAATGACACCAGTGAGAAGCACAACCACACAAAGCACAAACACATTGACAACAGATACAAACACACACACAAGCTGGAAGAGGAGGCTTGCATAATGTATCCAACCAAGGGGCATATACCCAGAAAACACAGACATGCACAAGAAACCCTATGAAACACAGAAGACTCACACAAACAAGGGATTTAACTGCACAGAACACACATACAAGGCAAAACATGAAACACAAGACTCAGACAAACACAAACACTCAGACAAGCCCAAGCATGAGACATGGAATGAGGTGCCTCACAAAAGCAAACATTTAAGATTTTCCTTTTTGGCATGTGAATACTAGTGGAAAGGTGCTTATATGGGTATCGCTTGTTGCCATCAATAGAAAGGAATATGTTATACTGGTATAATGCCTGGTTATGTTGGTATACCTGAATCCAGGGGCTGCAAGTGTATAATAGCTAAATCAATATAAAAACTACTCTCTGTTTATCCAGTCCCATATCCAATCATCTGTTTCTCTATCCATTTATCCCTACAAACATCTCCCGCTCTCTCTCTCTCTCTCCATTCATCTATTTCTGTACACACCCTTCTCTCTCTCTCTCTACTTACATTTGTGGCCATCCCATAGAAGTCTCTAAAGACTGCCCCTACTCATAGCTGCCAGATATGAATGGGGAAGGCCCTTGCTCCTGCCCACCAAACACAAAGGCCATTCATGCAAACAAAGCTGGAGCAGCGATTCTGTCCTCAGCTCACCCCCTTGTGCTCAGGGACTGCAGCATGTGCTACAGATCTAGGCAGCTGTGTGCATGCTGGGACACCCTGGTAAGTGGTAGTGTTGGAGATAAGGGATTTTTTTCACTTTCTTTTCACTTTCTTTGCTTCTAGGGTTGTAAATCAAATCCCTTCATGTTAGTTTCATGCATTTGATTTGTTTTTGCATTTTTCATTGATTTTTGTCTTGTTTTCTGTTTGCCTTCATTTCACTTCACATGGATGCTCCAGGAGCGTGGGACGTTGTTATTGCCTTGAGCATTCCTGGCATGTAGACTGATGGAGCTGCCAAACTGGGGTTGAGACTACCAGTATAATGCTCTGGGATATTAGTTGGAAACACGCATCCCTTTTGCAACACTGAGAAATCAAACCCACTGCCAGGCCCAGAGGTGCTGGGGTTATGACGTGCCAGGCCCAGAGTTACTCAGTAGTAACTGCATCGTGAAATGTTACTGAGTTGCTATTGTGGTAGGAACCTTGAAATGGCCTGGCTTTTCTGCACTGTGGTTCCCAGCTTTAGCACTGCATCTATTTGAACATTTACCAGCTGCTGCTTCAAGTACAAAGGCAGTTTGGGTATGATTTGAACTTGGCATTGTATGAGTAACTCCCATTGGAATGCCTGGGAGAGTTTATATCTTGTATTCAGACGTCATGGTGCTGAGCACCGAGGGCTGAGATAGAGATCTGGGTTTACAGGGACACAGAAAGAAAGAAAGATCATCAATGTAATTAGCAATCTCAATATGTTGTTCTAATAGCCTGACTCTGTGTGTGTGTGTCCACCCCCCGGTGACTGGCTTTAGCAATTCCTACAGCTGACTATTTAGGCACAGCTCAAGTCATTGCTCCTTTTACCCGCTCTGGAGGGAGCACTGGCTGTTGGTGCTGAAAGTCCCTGCTGGTGGCAGCAGAGCATGTGTGTGTTTATGCAGGCCCAGACTGTGAGATGCGATTGGTTTGGAAATTTGTTACATGCATTCAACGCAGAACAGGGTTCATCCTCTCCAGCAGGGGGCGGTAGGGAAACACACACACACACACACACACAGGGCCCATCCCCTCAAGTAGGGGGCGCAGGGAGACACACACACACACACACACACACACACACACAGCAGGACTCATTCTCCAGCCGGGGTGACACTTAAACACACACCTGGTACTGTTCCCACAACCGCTCCCCAGAAGGTGCAGGCATGTTCTATTCTAACACCCTGTTGAAGTGATCCTAGGGCATTGTACCTTGCTGTGATGTCATGATCCATGGGGTATGACCCCCAATAGCTCTTTGCACTTCCCAGGATGGGGGCCGGGCCACGGGGGAGGCAGGACAGTGGAGCTGACATGCAGAACACAGGTTAAGCTAATGCAGAAAGCATCACTAGAGTGACTGAGTCACTTGCGGCAGGTCTGTAGTGAAGATAAACTCTGGGTGAGGGGTTAATTCTGAGATGTTCCTTGGTACAAAACTCCCCCAGCAGTACAACGAGGGAAGGCCCCAGTGAGATGTAAACTCATGACCCCTGGTTTATACAGCCGGGGAGCTGCTAAACACATAGACAATCGTTGTCCTCAAATGCACATAGCCTCAGCAAGGAGGAAGGCGTTGCCGTGTAGCATCAGTGGAAATATTTTTCCGTGGTTGATGCGTGTACAGGGAAATGACATTCACTGACATCTACTGATAAAGATCAAGCCTAAGTAGAGGTTTCAGGGGTGGGGTTGGTAGGGAGTCCATATGAATAGATAGCTGGAAAGATAGATGAGTATAGGTTTAAGGGGTGGGGTAGGTAGGGTGTTTGTACAGATAGATATGATAGCTAGGGTAGGGATACGCAGAGTGGTGTGTGCATGGAGATAGCTCAGTCGTCCCCAAACTTTTTTGTCTGCATCCCCCTACCCCTTACCTGGTCCATACCCCCGCAGGAGTCACAGTCACGAGCCGGGGCTAAGAGTAGGGCCATGGTTGGGAGCGGGGCTGGTGCTGCATCTGAGGCCTTGGCTGGGAGGAGGGCTACAGTTGGAGCAGGGAGCCGCAACGGAGCAGGGGGCCACGAGTGGGGCTGGGAGCCAGTGGTCGTGGCCGGGGCCGGACGTGTGGCTGGGCCCTGGGATGGGGATGGAGTAGAGCTGGGGGCCCTGCTGCGTCCCCCTGAATGTTCCTCCGTGTTGCCCCATAGTTTGGGGACCACTGGGATAGATAGATGGTCACTGAGTATGTGTGTGAGAGAGACAGATAAAGCACAGGCATGAGGATAACTCTGTAACTTGGTGGGTAGAGATCTGACCCAAGAGCCCTCCTGCTCCAATGACTCCTTCATTATTTAATCCACAGTGGGACAGCTTCGAACAGAGAGACTGAGGGAATCCCATGTTAGAATAGCCCATGGCCCAGCAGGCTAAAAATTTATCCAAATTGTCATCAGAACTGTCAAAAGTGTATAAAAGTACATCAGATTGCACAATAGCCAATCACAAACAATAACAAATGTGGATGGAAAAAGGTTGGGGAAGTTACTTTCAGTAAAGAATGTTACAAACCGGTGCAAGAGAACTAGAGACTAAATTAGTCAACACAGAAAAGGTCACACCATTATAATTCAAGGACTCTGTTGAAACCATGCTTAGGAAAAACAGAACATGTGACACTGGAAATTAATGAACCAGAATGGTTGTGTTGGATGCTAGGTCTAATTAGGAGACCAGGTAATGAGGGGATGGGCTATACCACCTATCCCTCCCTTTGTGGGTCTTTCAAGAGAGTTTTGGGAGAAAGAATGTTAGAAAAGACAGAGGCTACAGAAGAGAGATTCATCATTGGGGCTGCCTCCCACACCGCCTCCTGGGACCCCAGGCTGTCGCCACCCTGCTCCTGAGAGATGTCCTCACCAGAGAGAGGGACCCAGAGGGCATCACCACCCCTACCAGCTCTCTCTGAGCCCCAAACACCACCTGGGACGACAGGAGATCAGGGTTTAACAACAGCAACAATGAGAACAGCTCCAGCCCACCTCAACTAACTTCTTCTCTTTTGCTCCCAAGGTCCATTGTCACCATCTCCGATACCTTCCAAGGGATTATCGGACAAAGGGGTTTTTCCTTATAAAACTCTCTCCAGCTCAAGGGAAAGGGAACAAGTTAAAATGAAGCCTGGCTCAATACTGTATGTTTCAAAGGCTTTAACTGTTTTCCCTTCTTTTCTGTATCATGGAATTGTAGGACTGGAAGGGACCTCGAGAGGTCTTCTAGTCCAGTCGCCTGCACTCAGGGCAGGTTAATAATAGGTAAAAAGGGTTTTGAATGGAGCATTTACCATGGCACTCAGTAGGCTGAGGTCTCTGGGTACCAAACCCAGGAGCTTGTTTAATCTTGCTGGACAGCGACTGAGTTTTGTTAACACCTTTGGCCTGTATGTTCCAGCTAAATTAACACCACACCTGAGAATAGACAGGACCCTGTTCGAATCTCTTCTCCCCCTCAGCTGGAAGGGGATTTGAACATGAACTTCCGCAACCCAAGGCAGTACCCTGACCACTGGGCTACAAGGTAGATTTAGCTCCTGCACTCTTCCAGGTTCTTGCCAGAAACACAACTAACTCCAGGTGAAGGCTCACGGCTAAGACTCCAGAGCAAAAGGTGACGCCTGGGTTCAGGCGCTGACCTCCCTGAGAGTGGGCAGGCTCAGGTGATGCCCCTCATCTTTGCATCTCCCATTGGCTAATTCAGGTGAGGCACTGCCCAGTCGGTTTGTCAATCCCATTCCCAGGCACCGCCCTCCGTCTCCCCACTCATGGTAGAGGGAGCCAGGGCACCCAACAGTCTTTGGAATCCCTGGAAGTTCCTGAGTGCTAACGAGTTAGGTACTGAAATACACAGCATCATAATGCCAGAGTCCCTTTGTGAATCTAGCCTCTATCTATCCTCATGCACACCCCTCAATTGACAGATACATCTACCCCATACACCCTCTCTATCTATCTATCTAGCTAGCTAGCTAGCTAGCTATCACCATCCCCTTTTTCTACCCAGCTGTGTTACTGATCTCACTATCTAGATCTGGCCACGACCTCCCCTCCATCAGGTTCCTAACTACTCCTGCTGGCAGGCAATGTTAGCTGAACTCTCTCCTTTGCCCTGGGACAGCAGCCAGGCCCTGCACACCTGGAGGAGGAGCCGTGTGAGGGGAGCAGCCCGGCACAGAGGGCCCAGCCCTAAGTGGTAGATGAGGAGGGAGACGCTGGCGTGCTGCTTCCCCGGAGCTGGGGACGAATTGCAGAAAGAGGCCTGCTGAAGGAGCAGTCCCACAGCTTCCCAGATTAGGGCTCCAGCTTTTGCAGGTGAGCTGGGAGCTCCTGCCTTGCGGGCAGAGGCTGAGGGGCTGCATGACCCTAACCCCAGCTCCAGGAGGGCACTAGGGGGACTGGGAGGACTGTGTGAAATGCATCCCAGCCACTTCTGGAGAGGCTGGAAGCAGCTTGGCAGAAGCTCGTCCGTAGCCAGCTAGGAAAAAGCTGCAAGAACACAATGGGAGCAGCGGCTTAGGGACCTGGGGAAGGCCCTGACAAGCAGGGACAGGTAGGGGCGGCCCAGGGAAGCAGCGGGATATTGAAGGGACAATCCTTCACTGCCCAAAACAGGGTCCCTGGGCTGGAGCCTGGAGGAGGGGTCTGTGTTCCCCTAGCACTACCCAGACCCGTGGGAGAAGGGCAGGCTGCCAGGGGCACCAACGACGAGCCCCTGACAGGGGGTGAGGGCCCGGCATCGCGGCCACCAGACATGGGGTTTCCCCGTGGTTTGGGCTGGACTCTGGATCACAGCCGCAGCACCCCCAGGTTCTAAGGGGTAAGGGGGGGTGAGGTAAAAAGGGGGCTTTGCAGTTTTGCTGGCTTTCGGTACCCCCAGTATAAAAAGGGTTATACTGCCACTGCTTCTGGATGACCCCGAAAGGGGAGAGAGCGACTCGGCCAGAGCAGCAGGTCACAGCCTGACTGGCGGGTCAGAGGGCTGGAGTGGGGAGAAGCCCTGCGATGCTGTGCCCAGGCACAAGGGGGGGCCTGGATGGGGAGTCTCTTTGCCAAGTTGCTGCTCGCGGCAGGGGGGACCCCGCTGTCAGCCATCATGGGTGGGTGAAACCTTGGAGCCCCAGCCACACTCTGCCAGGAGGAAGCAGGTGGTAGTGAGCCAGGGATGCCTGACTGCAGAGTGATTTATCAGGAAGGAGCAAGACCACAGGGGAAACCCTGGCTGCCAGACTCACTGGTCTAGGCATGTGGCTCTTACAGCCAGCGTGTGAGGTCCCTGATGGATGCAGGTTTTTTGCAAATAGGAACAATTATTGCAAATTGTGGTGAGGAAGAGGCAGGGAGACAAAGATAGAGAGAGGAGCAGAGGGTTGTGGGCAAAGGAGCCCAGGGAGAGAGTGATTTAGAAAGTCCTGGGAGGATGCTACTTTGGGGGTGTCAGACCTGGAGGGGGGTTCAGGATTGGGGTGTCAAGGGGCAATAGGAGTTGTGGTGCATTACAGCATCCTGCTTTTTTGATGGCATCGTCCTCTCAAACGCAACATTTCTCCCCTTTACACAATGCTGTGGGAGTGGCTGATAGATGAGGGATTTGACCCCAGGCCGCCTTAAACTACTCAGCTGCCCTGTTATAGGCACCACCCCCTCTTCTTGTCTCTGGTGATCTAAGGGCGGGTATCATGGAGTCACAGGCTCAGTGCTCTGGAACCACTTTGAGTGAAGTACAGACAGGACTCTGGGGCAGCGGGTCTCCCCTCAGGGCATCTGTCACCAGGGCAAGGAGCCTGCTGAGCTTCAGCATTTCCTGGGTCTGACCTCAGACCATCCTCAGCATTTCCTGGGTCTGACCTCAGACTGGTCACACTGTGAGCTCCCTGTAGCCGGTCCCCCCTGGATGGGACACTGGGGAAACCTTACAGGACCTCAAAGTGCCCTGCCCCCCAACTTCACAGTCAGCAGTGACTCCCAACCAGTGTGTGACACAGGGGGCTTATTAGTCATCAGGAACAAAGTGTAGAACAGAGCTTGTTAGCACAGAAAGCAGGAACATTTAGCAAAGTCCACCATGGGGGATCCAGAGCCCTGGGCGACCCCCACCGACTCCCAAAGCAGGAGACTACCCAGTTTCCAGCTTCAGCCACACCCAGCTGCCCTGCCTCCAGGCTTTGTTTCTTTCCCAGGCAAAGAGGTCACCTGGGCTCTTTATTCTCCAACCCGTTCAGCTGACCCCTTGCAGAGAACGGGGCTTGGCTGTCAGTTGCCAGGATACGGAGTGGCAGCCCTTCTCTGCGCCCAGGAAGAGAGGCCGCAGTCACACCACCCCTATAGGGGTCTCTGCAATGATCACACACCCTTATCCCACCACTAGATACTTGAGTAATAGGGGAAACTGAGGCACACACTCAGTATACAGAGAGAACATTAAGAACATTCCCAGTCTATCACAGTGGATTTCTCATTTCATAGAATTATTGAATCATAGAATATCAGGGTTGGAAGGGACCTCAGGAGGTCATCTAGTCCAACCCCCTGCTCAAAGCAGGACCAATCCCCAACTAAATCATCCCAGCCAGGGCTTTGTCAAGCCTGACCTTAAAAACCTCAAAGGAATGAGATTCCACCACCTCCCTTGCTAACCCACTCCAGTGCTTCACCACCCTTCTAATGAAAAAGTTTTTCCTAATATCCAACCTAAACCTCCCCCACTGCAACTTGAGACCATTACTCCTTCTTCTGCCATCTGCTACCACTGAGAACAGTCTAGATCCATCCTCTTTGGAAGCCCCTTTCAAATCCCCCCTCATTCTTCTCTTCCGCAGACTAAACAATCCCAGTTCCCCCAGCCTCACCTCATAAGTCATGTGTTCTAGTCCCCTAATCATTTTTGTTGCCCTCCGCTGGATGTTTTCCAATTTTTCCAAATCCTTCTTGTAGTGTGGGGCCCAAAACTGGAAACATTACTCCAGATGAGGCCTCACCGATGTCGAATAGAGGGGAATGATCACGTCCCTCGATCTGCTGGCAATGTCCTTACTTATACGGCCCAAAATGCCATTGGCCTTCTTGGCAACAAGGGCACACTGTGGACACATATCCAGCTTCTCATCCACTGTAACCCCTAGGTTCTTTTCTGCAGAACTGCTGCCAAGCCATTAGGTCCCTAGTCTGTAGCGGTGCATGGGATTCTTCCATCCTAAGTGCAGGACTCTGCACTTGTCCTTGTTGAACCTCATCAGATTTCTTTTGGCCCAATCCTCTAATTTGTCTAGGGCCCTCTGTATCCTATCCCTACCCTCCAGCGTATCTACCTCTCCTCCCAGGTTAGCATCATCTGCAAACTTGCTGAGGGTGCAATCCACACCATCCTCCAGACCATTAATGAAGATATTGAACAAAACCAGCCCCAGGACTGACCCTTGGGGCACTCCACTTGATACCGGCTGCCAACTAGACATGGAGCCATTGATCACTACTCGTTGAGCCTGACAATCTAGCCAGCTTTCTATCCACCTTCTAGTCCATTCATCCAGCCCATTTGTGGTGTATCTGGTCAGGGGCTTACACCACTGAGGAGTCCAGTACTGACAATGACTCAGTTTAATGCTTCTTCTCTTGGGGATGGATCAGGGGATGCCCCACTGCACTTACCCAGCTTTCAGCAATGATTTTGAGCATAGCACAGACCAGGTTCCACCCAGCTCAGTCCCTGACACAAGCCAGTCCCAGTTGCTTCAGGGAAGAAATTCGCCAACGAGAGGAATAATAGGAAAACTTCTTCAGAGACAAAGTTTGCTCCTGACCTTCTTAAATTAGTGACTGCCCAGAAGCATGAAGACTTGTCTGTTGTGTCAGTTCCAAATTTGGGATGAGAGAAGAACAAAAGGTTAGAGCAAGTGAGGCTGGGAAGCAGAAATCCTCATTTCTAACTCAGACCCTGGGAGGGGAGTGGGGCTCTTGTCCCAGCTATTGGAGGGGAATGGGGTCTAGTGGGTTAGAGCAGGGTCAGTGGTAACAGTCGGGACCCCTTGGTTCTATTCCCAAGCTTTTGGAAAAGGCTGAGATAGGGCTTCAAAGCACAGAGAACCTCCCTGGAAAATGACAACACATTTACAGCATGCGCCTTACGTATTTAGTGGTTCATGATCTCACTATCCCGAATCCCATACAACAAGCCAGTGATTGCTTTCAAGGCATCAGGTTCTGTGGAGTTTAGGCAGCACATAGAATTGCTGAAAAAGGCAAAATTTCCAAAACAATGAAGAGAAGAATGACAGTGGACACACTGAATACACACTACCAGAAAGGTGGAATTGGTGGATATTTCTTCATTAAAGTACTGGTTTATAGATGCCGACTATCTGGCAGCAGGTACCACAAGATAGGAAAGGGGAAGCTATACTATATAATAGCCACTAGGGCAGAGGTGGGCAAACTATGCCCCAGGGGCCGCATCCAGCCCTTCAGATGTTTTAATCTAGCCCTCGAGCTCCTTGCCCCATTCCTGCATGTGCCATGGCAACCATGGCCAATGGGAGCTGCAGGGGCAGGGCCTGCGGAAAGGGCAGTACACAGAGCTGCCTGGTCACTCCTCCATGTAGGAGCCAGAGTGGGGACAAACTGCTGCTTCCAGGAGCTGCTTGAGGTAAGTGCCACCCAGAGCCTGCACCCCTGAGCCTCTCCCCATGCCCCAACCCCCTGCCCCAGCCCTAATCCCCGTCCCGCCCTCAGAACCCCTTGGTCCCAGCCTGGAGCCTCCCTCCCACACCCTGAACTCCTCATTTCTGGCCTCAGCCCAAAGCCCACACCCCCAGCTGGAGACCTCAACCCCTCCTACATCCCAACCCCCAATTTTGTGAGCATTCATGGCCTGCCATTCAATTTCCATACCCAGATGTGGCCCTCGGGCCAAAAAGTTTTTCCACCCCTGCATTAGGGGCAGCAGAGGGGTGGGGGTGGGAGGGTGGGGAAGGAGCAGCTATGCTATATAATGGGCACTAGGGGACAGCAGTGGGTGGGGAGGGGAAGGGATAGTTATACTGTATAATGGACACTAGGGGCAGCAGGAGGTGAGGGATAGAAACATCTGGACAATACGACCAGTGTTTAGAGGCAGTTGAGCAGCCGGGGTCTGTGACTGGTGTGGGAGGGAAAGAGTCAGGTTAGAGGAGGCAGGAGGCTCCCCTGCCTGCCTTCCATGCCCAGGCTTGGCCCTTTATCTTCTCCACATAGAGCAGAGGGAGCTCGTTCCAGCAGGTGATGATGAGTTTCCGGGAAATGGCTATTCTGCTGTAGGAGAATCTTAGTGGGTTGTATCTGCAGGTGGTGGTGGGGAAGAAATTCATGCTCCTTCATAGGCCACCAAAAATGGGTGTCCTGTCCCCAAATCAGATGCTGTTGATGGCTGTGATGGGCATGTCGATGAAGGTGCGGACCAGCTTCCAGTGTATTCCCTGATCCCTCACCATCCCATTGCAGTAGGCACTGGGGTTGGATCTTGGGCTCGGTGAGAAGTCCATGTGGCACTTTTTGAATATGTTGTTCAGACTGACCCAAGGTGTCCCTCTGACCAGAGCCAGAAGGACAAGGGCAGCAGGAGCGCAGGGCAGGGTCCCCTCAGGGCCATGCCCATCTCTGTCACTGGATTGACCAGCACTAGGAGAGGGGGGAGATGGATGGAGAGAGCGCGGGGTGGGGATCTGCCTCCTCCATGGAACCTCCTGGGACCAAGCCAGTCCCATCATCCCCTCCCACCTCACTCTGCTCCCAAAGCTCCTTTCCATTTTATGATCCCTTCCCACCCAGCTCTGCCCCCAGAATCATTCCCATTATTCCAATCCCATTGTGCCCAGTGCAACACGGCTCCCTTCTCTATCCCACTGTTCCCATTCCCCTTCCAGACCCATGGATAGAACCCAGGTATCCTTTGTCTTAGACTCTGACCAAGATGAGCCCCTCTGACCAAAATGAGCCAGGTGCAGTACAGAGCCCAGCTGAGATCAGCCCCCACCTCTTCTAACCCACTATTCCCCATTCCCCACCCAGAGCTGGAGAGTAAATCCAGGAGTCCTGACTCCCCTCCTCTCTTCTGTAACCACGGATCATGCTGCCTCCCAGAAACAAACCCTGCAGTTGCAGCCCCATGTGACACTGGGCTTTCCTCACTCCTGGCTGGTGGAAACTCCTGCAGGTCACTCAAGTCTTTCTTCCTTCGCTTTCATTGCAGCAATGGATCCCAGCCTCTGAGCTGAACCTCACCCTTATCTTCCTGCCGGTCTTGGAGCGGGTTGTATAGAATGAAGCCACACTCAGATGGAGGAGTGGGAAGAGAAATCATTTTGCCACAACAGCTGGCAATTAAAAGTAATGGCCCAGCGGGCTGGGTGTGGGTGGGGAGCAAACAGCACATGTCCTGCTAGAGACCTGGGCTGCACAGAAATATCTAAGGTGGCACCTTCCCAGCAAGTGAAGGTGGGATTGTAGTGTGAGTAGGCAGAGCTGTGCCAGCTTTCATCTACCCAGTGTGGATAACAATAGCAGGTGGCACAGACTTCATCCTGGGGTAGCTGCCCCAGTATCAGTCCGCCAGGGACCCTGGGTACGTACTCTGGTTACCAGCCTGTGCTGTAGTCCAGTGCAGCATGTCCCCACTGCTGTTGTTACCCGTGCTAGGTAGATTAACGCCAGCATAGGAATGCCCACCCATGCAGCAATCACACTTTTGTTTGAGCTGTAGATGTATACTGAGTCCTGACCCACCGGAACCTTCCTAATCCAGTCCTAACCTAGAAACTCATAGTTCTGCCAATGCCCCCCAATCTGGACCCACAGCCCCTGCTATCCCAGCCCTGGGCTCTGTGGCAGTCAATGAGATGGAATACATGGGCCCAGAGAGTCAACAATGTAATGTGAAACTGTTGCTGCCCAAGACTAAACATTGTTAACGAGATAACTGGCTCTGTGGATGAGGGGAAAGCGGTGGACGAGTTGTTCCTTGACTTTAGCAAAGCTTTTGACATGGTCAAGAATCCCACAGTATTCTTGCCAGTAAGTTAAAGAAGTATGGGCTGGATGAATGGACTATAAGGTGGATAGAAAGTTGGCTAGATTGTTGAGCTCAACGGGTCGTGATCAATGACTCCATGTCTAGTTGGCAGCCGGTATCAAGTGGAATGCCCCAAGGGTCGGTCCTTGGGCCGGTTTTGTTCAATATCTTCATTAATGATCTGGAGGATGGTGTGGATTGCACCCTCAGCAAGTTTGCAGATAACACTAACCTGGGAGGAGAGGTAGATACGCTGGAGGGCAGGGATAGGATACAGAGGGCCCTAGACAAATGAGAGGATTGGGCCAAAAGAAATCAGATGAGGTTCAACAAGGACAAGTGCAGAGTCCTGCACTTAGGATGGAAGAATCCCATGCACCACTACAGACTAGGGACCTAATGGCTTGGCAGCAGTTCTGCAGAAAAGGACCTAGGGGTTACAGTGGACAAGAAGCTGGATAAGAGTCAACAGTATGCCCTTGTTGCCAAGAAGGCCAATGGCATTTTGGGCCGTATAAGTAGGGGCATTGCCAGCAGATCGAGGGGCGTGATCATTCCCCTCTATTCGACATTGGTGAGGCCTCATCTGGAGTACTGTGTCCAGTTTTGGGCTCCACACTACAAGAAGGATGTGGAAAAATTGGAAAGTGTCCAGCGGAGGGCAACAAAAATGATTAGTTTCAGAGTAACAGCCGTGTTAGTCTGTATTCGCAAAAAGAAAAGGAGTACTTGTGGCACCTTAGAGACTAACCAATTTATTTGAGCATAAGCTTTTGTGAGCTACAGCTCACTTCATCGGATGCATACTGTGGAAAGTGTAGAAGATCTTTTTATACACACAAAGCATGAAAAAATATCTCCCCCCACCCCACTCTCCTGCTGGTAATAGCTTATCTAAAGAGATCACTCTCTTTACAATGTGTATGATAATCAAGTTGAGCCATTTCCAGCACAAATCCAGGTTTTCTCCCCCACCCCCATACACAGACCCACTCTCCTGTTGGTAATAGCTTATCTAAAGTGATCGCTCTCCTTACAATGTGTATGATAATCAAGGTGGGCCATTTCCAGCACAAATCCAGGGTTTAACAAGAACATCTGAGGGGGGGGGGGGGGGGGAGGGAGAAGACAAGGGGAAATAGGTTACCTTGCATAATGACTTAGCCACTCCCAATCTCTATTCAAGCCTAAGTTAATTGTATCCAATTTGCAAATGAATTCCAATTCAACAGTCTCTCGCTGGAGTCTGGTTTTGAAGTTTTTTTGTTGTAATATCGCAACTTTCTTGTCTGTAATCGCATGACCAGAGAGATTGAAGTGTTCTCCGACTGGTTTATGAATGTTATAATTCTTGACATCTGTTTTGTGTCCATTTATTCTTTTTGTAGATCCTTAATAATGTATTGGAGGGGTTTTAGTTGGGGGCTGAAGGTGACGGCTAGTGGCATTCTGTTATTTTATACCTAACAAAGAAAATAACAGAACGCCACTAGCCGTCACCTTCAGCCCCCAACTAAAACCCCTCCAACGCATTATTAAGGATCTACAACCTATCCTGAAGGATGACCCAACACTCTCACAAATCTTGGGAGACAGGCCAGTCCTTGCCTACAGACAGCCCCCCAACCTGAAGCAAATACTCACCAGCAACCACATACCACACAACAGAACCACTAACCCAGGAACCTATCCTTGCAACAAAGCCCGTTGCCAACTGTGCCCACATATCTATTCAGGGGACACCACCACAGGGCCTAATAACTTCAGTCACACTATCAGAGGCTCGTTCACCTGCACATCCACCAATGTGGTATATGCCATCATGTGCCAGCAATGGCCCTCTGCCATGTACATTGGTCAAACTGGACAGTCTCTACGTAAAAGAATAACACTGGTTGACACCCATACCGATGAGAAAGTTAGTGAAGTACTACGATTTGCTAAAAGTTATCTACAATAAGGGGGGTAGATGTGCATGCATAAAGAGAAAGAGGATTTTAACTAATGTAGGGGAGGGGTGGGCTGCTTTATGAATAAATCTGTGACGCGACGGAACTGTCTATAAAAACCTATGAGTTTTACTTAGAGGCCGGCTTGTTCTCTTTGGAGATGGGCTGCTCTCTATTGTTGTGTGCACTCTTCAATAAAGAGCTCTGTGTTTGGACCTTGCTGGTGTTGCCTGTCTCTCTCCGGTCAGACAACGAACCGTGCCCTCTGGGGTTCGAGTCCTCGACATTAGGAAAAACTTTTTCACTAGGAGGATGGTGAAACACTGGAATGCGTTACCTAGGGAGGTGGTGGAATCTCCTTCCTTAGATATTTTTAAGGTCAGGCTTGACAAAGCCCTGGCTGGGATGATTTAGTTGGGGATTGGTCCTGCTTTGAGCAGGGGGTTGGACTAGATGACCTCCTGAGGTCCCTTCCAACCCTGATATTCTATGATTCTAAGGTTCACGTTTTGGTATCCAGAGCCCTCGGCCTGCTCAGTCTCATGGCAAACACACCATTAACAATCCTTTTCACTTTTCATAAAAAATATAGAAAAGAAGGAAAAACCACTTCAAAGTTTTATTAAGTGTACAGAAAACTTGGACAAACAGCTCAACCCTTTGAACTGTAAATTATTCAGGCTTTTATTTTAACTACATCCCTTGCTCCCTTTCCTTGTAGTTGGGGAAGGTTTCAGAAGGAAGCCATCTCAGTGTGACAGTCTCATAAATGCTATAAAAGATGGTAATAACTGTCCTTTGGGGACAAAGAGAAGCAGTTAATTGTGACAGGCTGGAGCTGTCATTGTTGTTACAGTCCGATACTCTTTCCTTGAAGACAAAACACGACAGACACACACAAAAGAGGGGAAAGAGAAGAACAGCAAAGAGACAAAATGACGCTTCTGTCTCTGGTATGACTCTCCCTCGCAGTCTCAGAGATGAAGAAACACAGGCCTGGCCCACAGTTTTATGAGCCGCTCCTGAAAGGGAGTGATGGGTGGAATGGCCCAGCCCTTATTATTTTGTTCACCAGTTAGGCCTTATTTCCCACACACCGATTTTGGTCCTTTGATTTCCAGCTACTCACTTCTCCTATTGTGGCCACGAGGATCATTGCCATGAGCATCCTTAGCTGGAGAATTGATGGAGCCACCAAACTGGAGATGAGGCCACCAGATGTTATTACTATGCAAACGGAGAGCCTTAAAAAGATTTCTGAACTAACTAATTTCCTAGTTTTGCCCAGCAGGTCCCTATTACAATCCTTCACTTCTTCCATTTAAATTTATCAACTCATCTTCTCCCTTTTGGTGGGGATTTGGGACCGGAGCAGGTAGGCTGGGAATCAGGACTCCTGGGTGCCTTCTCCTGTTCTGGCAGGGGAGTGTGGTCTAGTGTGTCAGAGCAGTGAGGCTAGGAGTCAGGACTCGTGGGTTCTATTCCTGACTCTCAGAGGGGGTGACTGTAGTGCTTTGAGCAAGGCGAACTGGGAACCAGACTCCTGGGTTCTTTCTCCATTGCCACAGTTGGCTGTGCATTGATGGCTGTGCATTAAGGGCAGCTTGAAGGGTCCCTCCAGAATACTGTCAAGCACTAAACACATGGGCTGGATCCAGCTGACTTCAGAGTGAAGGGGTAGTATTGTGCTAGATTATCTCAGTGGGTTCATCCCTGGCCTTATAAACAATGTGTTATGAGTTCAAATCTCCCTAGGGCTTTGAGAAACCATTTCTTCCATACTGTCTTCAGCCCAATGGCTAGCAGTGGTACGGGAGAAATCTGCTCAGTGCTAGGGTATGCTTTATTGTCCACATGAGGTTGGATCCAGCTCTCAAGTGTCATACACAGAGTCCTCTTGAGCTGAGCTCCCTTCCTCAAGGTTGATGGGACATTCGGAGGTAGAAGAAAGATGATATTGGACCAAAGTTCTTCAAACTCTGTCAACCTCAGGGGAATTGTAGATACTCAACAAACCCCTCTTTAGGTACCAAATGCTAACTGTTTCATTGATAGCAATATAATTTCACAGGTAGGAAAAATAAGAAAAATGCTACCTGAGAACTTATTAGAGTTAGGTTTAAGGATATGTGCTTTGTGTTTTTTGACATGTGATGTCGACAGAGTGTGTTTTGACTGTTAGAAAGACGTACCTTTTTGAAACGTATCAACTACTGTCACTAAATAATTATTGGCTGACCCCCTCAGAATTTCCCACAACTGTGAAAATTAAAACTGAAAAATTGCTTACAAACAAATATTGATATTATCTTCCTGCAGGACACTCTCCATCTGCTCCTGCCTTGCAGGGCTGCGTAGAGCTGGGGCAGGGTCTCTCTGGCTTTGAGTCTCCAGCCAATACTCCAGGAGAAGACCAAATCTTGGCAGTGGGGACTCTGGAGTCCAATTGCCCAGGCCCTGAAACTAGTGCAGGTTCTCTGGAGTTTCCCCATGATCCCAGAGTCCCACTCTAGCTTTGGGTCTGTAGTGAGGTGGAGTGGTCTCCCATTGAGCCAGAGGAAGAGGGATCCCTCTCTGAACTCAGGTGGGAGGAGCCAGACTGTGCTCGCCCCTCCCACTGGAAGTCAAGAGGTGGGACAAAAAGTGTAAAGGACAGGTTCTGGAGCTCAGTTGTGCTGCAGCCGCTGGAGGAGACAGATGCCTCCTGCCCACTCCCAAGCCAGAAGACCATAGCAGAGCCTGGCCGAGCTGAGGACTGGCCAGAGCTGCTGGAGCTGCCTGCTGACCAAAGCTGTGAGAAGTCACTGGGACTCCTGCTGGCCTTCTACCCCAAGGAAATTGAGGACCCCCATGGAAACCAGTACACCCTGAGGTGTGGTAGGAAGTGGACCAAGGACAGCTGACCTCAGTCTGACTGCATTGCTACCAGAAACCTGGTCAGCATATTGCGGCTGGATTCCCTGCTGACCCAGTGGTGGAACCCTCTGCCACTGTCAGGGTTCTGCGCTGGGACCCGGTGGAGTCGGGTGGGCCCCGGTCCCCCTACCCCCTGCCACCTCACTCCGGGGTGGAAGCATCCCCGCTCTAGGCCAAGATTCCTGCTTTTGTTGGAGGAATTTTGTTCCTTTTGTTGCTCTGTCCTGATTTCAGGTCAGAGCCATAGACTGTTTGTTGCCCAGCCCTAACTGAGGGCCTGGGCTTAGAAACTCTTTTTGCTGCTCTCCCTTGACTGCAGGCTGGAGTCATAGATTGGTTGGTGCCTCAGTGTCCCTGGAGGACCTGGGGCCCAGAGACTTATTTGTGGTTTGGCCCAGACTGTGGGCCAGAGCCATAGACTGTTCAGCGCTCTGCTAATTCCCTGACTGTGGGCTATGTCCAGTGACATAGAATCATAGAATCATAGAATATTAGGGTTGGAAGGGACCTCAGGAGGTCATCTAGTCCAACCCCCTGCTCAAAGCAGGACCAATCCCCAATTAAATCATCCCAGCCAGGACTTTGTCAAGCCTGACCTTAAAAACTTCTAAGGAAGGAGATTCCACCACCTCCCTAGGTAACGCATTCCAGTGTTTCACCATCCTCCTAGTGAAAAAGTTTTTCCTAATATCCAACCTAAACCTCCCCCACTGCAACTTGAGACCATTACTCCTTGTCCTGTCATCTTCTACCACTGAGAATAGTCTAGAACCATCCTCTCTGGAACCCCCTTTCAGGTAGTTGAAAGCAGCTATCAAATCCTCCCTCATTCTTCTCTTCTGCAGACTAAACAATCCCAGTTCCCTCAGCCTCTCCTCATAAGTCATGTGTTCCAGACCCCTAATCATTTTTGTTACCCTTCGCTGGACTCTCTCCAATTTATCCACATCCTTCTTGTAGTGTGGGGCCCAAAACTGGACACAGTACTCCAGATGAGGCCTCACCAATGTCGAATAGAGGGGGACGATCACGTCCCTCGATCTGCTCGCTATGCCCCTACTTATACATCCCAAAATGCCATTGGCCTTCTTGGCAACAAGGGCACACTGCTGACTCATATCCAGCTTCTCGTCCACTGTCACCCCTAGGTCCTTTTCCGCAGAACTGCTGCCTAGGCATTCGGTCCCTAGTCTGTAGCTGTGCATTGGGTTCTTCCGTCCTAAGTGCAGGACCCTGCACTTGTCCTTATTGAACCTCATCAGATTTCTTTTGGCCCAATCCTCCAATTTGTCTAGGTCCCTCTGTATCCTATCCCTGCCCTCCAGCGTATCTACCACTCCTCCTAGTTTAGAATCATCCGCAAATTTGCTGAGAGTGCAATCCACACCATCCTCCAGATCATTTATGAAGATATTGAACAAAACCGGCCCCAGGACCGACCCCTGGGGCACTCCACTTGACACCGGCTGCCAACTAGACATGGAGCCATTGATCACTACCCGTTGAGCCCAACAATCTAGCCAGCTTTCTACCCACCTTATAGTGCATTCATCCAGCCCATACTTCTTTAACTTGCTGACAAGAATACTGTGGGAGACCGTGTCAAAAGCTTTGCTAAAGTCAAGAAACAATACATCCACTGCTTTCCCTTCATCCACAGAACCAGTAATCTCATCATAGAAGGCGATTAGATTAGTCAGGCATGACCTTCCCTTGGTGAATCCATGCTGACTGTTCCTGATCACTTTCCTCTCATGTAAGTGCTTCAGGATTGATTCTTTGAGGACCTGCTCCATGATTTTTCCGGGGACTGAGGTGAAGCTGACTGGCCTGTAGTTACCAGGATCCTCCTTCTTCCTTTTTTTAAAGATTGGCACTACATTAGCCTTTTTAAAGTCATCTGGGACTTCCCCCGTTCGCCACAAGTTTTCAAAGATAATGGCCAATGGCTCTGGGATCACAGCTGCCAATTCCTTTAGCACTCTCAGATGCAACTCGTCCGGCCCCATGGACTTGTGCACGTCCAGCTTTTCTAAATAGTCCCTAACCACTTCTTTCTCCACAGAGGGCTGGCCATCTACTCCCCATGTTGTGATGCCCAGCGCAGCAGTCTGGGAGCTGACCTTGTTAGTAAAGACAGAGGCAAAAAAAGCATTGAGTACATTAGCTTTTTCTACATTCTCTGTCACTAGGTTGCCTCCCTCATTCAGTAAGGGGCCCACACTTTCCTTGGCTTTCTTCTTGTTGCCAACATACCTGAAGAAACCCTTCTTGTTACTCTTGACATCTCTTGCTAGCTGCAGCTCCAGGTGCGATTTGGCCCTCCTGATTTCATTCCTACATGCCCGAGCAATATTTTTATACTGTTCCCTGGTCATATGACCAACCTTCCACTTCTTGTAAGCTTCTTTTTTATGTTTAAGATCTGCTAGTATTTCACCATTAAGCCAAGCTGGTCACCTGCCATATTTACTATTCTTTCGACTCATCGGGATGGTTTGTCCCTGTAACCTCAACAGGGATTCCTTGAAATACAGCCAGCTCTCCTGGACTCCTTTCCCCTTCATGTTAGTCCCCCAGGGGATCCTACCCATCCGTTCCCTGAGGGAGTTGAAGTCTGCTTTCCTGAAGTCCAGGGTCTGTACCCTGCTGCTTACCTTTCTTCCCGGTGTCAGGACCCTGAACTCAACCAACTCATGGTCACTGCCTCCCAGATTCCCATCCACTTTTGCTTCCCCCACTAATTCTTCCCGGTTTGTGAGCAGCAGGTCAAGAAAAGCTCCTCCCCTAGTTGGCTCCTCTAGCACTTGCACCAGGAAATTGTCCCCTACGCTTTCCAAAAACTTCCTGGATTGTCTATGCACCGCTGTATTACTCTCCCAGCAGATATCAGGAAAATTAAAGTCACCCATGAGAACCAGGGCATGCGATCTAGTAGCTTCTGTGAGTTGCCGAAAGAAAGCCTCATCCACCTCATCCCCCCGGTCCGGTGGTCTATAGCAGACTCCCACCATTATATCACTCTTGTTGCTCACACTTCTAAACTTAATCCAGAGACACTCAGGTTTTTCTGCAGTTTTGTACCGGAGCTTTGAGCAGTCATACTGCTCCCTTACATACAGTGCTACTCCCCCACCTTTTCTGCCCTGCCTGTCCTTCCTGAATAGTTTATCACCATCCATGAGAGTACTCCAGTCATGTGAGTTATCCCACCAAGTCTCTGTTATTCCAATCACGTCATAATTCCTTGACATCACCAGGACCTCCAGTTCTCCCTGCTTGTTTCCAAGACTTTGTGCATTTGTATATAAGTATTTGAGATAACCTGCTGATCACCCCTCATTCTCAGTATGAGGCAGGAGCCCTCCCCTCACAGACATTCCTGCCTGTGCTTCCTCCCGGTATCCCGCTTTCCCACTTACCTCAGGGCTTTGGTCTCCCTCCCCCGGTGAACCTAGTTTAAAGCCCTCCTCACTAGGTTAGCCAGCCTGCTCGCAAAGATGCTCTTCCCTCTCTTCGTAAGATGGAGCCCGTCTCTGCCCAGCACTCCTTCATGGAACACCATCCCATGGTCAAAGAATCCAAAGCCTTCTCTCCGACACCACCTGTGTAGCCATTCATTAACTTCCACGATTCGATGGTCCCTACCCAGGCCTTTTCCTTCCACGGGGAGGATGGACGAGAAGACCACTTGTGCCTCAAACTCCTTTATCCTTCTTCCCAGAGCCACGTAGTCCGCAGTGATCCGCTCAAGGTCATTTTTGGCAGTATCATTTGTGCCCACGTGGAGAAGCAGGAAGGGGTAGCGATCCAAGGGCTTGATGAGTCTCGGCAGTCTCTCCGTCACATTGCGAATCTTAGCTCCTGGCAAGCAGCAAACTTCTCGGTTTTCCCGGTCAGGGCGGCAGATAGATGACTCAGTCCCCCGGAGGAGAGAGTCCCCGACCACCACCATCCGCCTCCTTCTCTTGGGAGTGGTGGTTGTGGAACCCCCCATCTCAGGACAGTGCATCTCATGCCTTCCAACCAGTGGAGTCTCCTTCTGCCTTCTCCCCCCAGACATATCATGTGGTCCACTCTCCGCTATGGTACCTGTGGAGAGAACATGAAAGCGGTTAGTTACCTGTGTCTGTGTTGCTGGAACCCGGACATTCCCCCTTCTTCTTCTGGAGGTCACATGTTGCCAAGCTTCTTCACTGGCCTCTTGGCTCCGCTGTGCAACCTGCTCTAAATCTTTAGAGCTTTGTACCCGTAGAAGCATATCCAGACTTTTGTCCAGAAATCCTCAGATTCTCGTATGCAACGCAGGGTCGTTATCTGTTGCTCCAGACCTTCAAAATCTTCTCTTCCAGTATGGAGACCAGCTTGCACTTTGTACAGACAAAGTCGCTTCTGTCCTGTGGAAGAAAGACAAACATGGCACATCAAGTGCAGGTCACAACAGCTGAACCCACTGAATTAAAGGCTACTGACTGGCTTCAGGCTATGTGGCTGATTTCTTAATTTGGTCTTGCGTTTTTGATGCACACGCCATCTCCACATATATAGATATAGATATAGGTATGGATGATGAAAACTGCTTCTTCTGTTATGACTAGCAGGCCATCATGTTTTTGAAAGCAGAGTGGAAAGAGGAAGAGAGAGATATACATCCAAGCACACCGAAGGCTCAGACTTTGCAAGGCACCTACCTGAAGAATTTGGGTGCCATGAAAATTAGTTGAAAACTGGGTGTCTAAATCCTTTTGGTGATTTGAAGGTGGCAGTCACAGCACATGTGTCCCTTGGGCTGCAGTGCTGTCAGTATAGGAAGAGAGGGGGTTAGTCAGCTTCCCGTGGATCAGACTTTCCCAACACATATTAAAAGTGAATAAGGAAGTGTTATTTATCCCTTCATGTAACACAAGAAACAAGGGTCATCCAACAAAATTAAGAAGCAGCAAGTTTAAAACAAACATAAGGAAGAACTTTTCCACAGAACATACTGTCAACCCATGGAACTCACTGCCAGGGTATGTTGTGAATGTCAAACATATAACTGGGTTCAAAAAATAATTAGGTAAGTTCATAGACAATAGATCCATAAATGGCTTTTGGACAAGATGGCAGAGATGCAACTCCATGCTCTGGGTGTCCCTAAACCTCTAACTGCCGGAAGCCGGGACTGCTTGACAGTGGATGGATCACTCCATGATTGCCCTGATTTGTTCATTCTCTCTGAAGCACCTGACATTGGCCTCTGTTAGGAGACTGGATACTGAGCTAGATGGACCTTTGGTCCAACCCAGCACAGCCGTCCGTATGTTCTTCAAAATGACACCAGTAAGATTTAAGCTCCCAAAACCTGATTGCCAAGACTAGTATTCCGAGCACTGGAGCCATATCTTAGCACTAAAATAGCATGTCAGGGGGTGATCGGCTGACATACATTCCACATCCTGGCATCTCTCCCATTACTTCATAGCTAGATGAGAAGATGTGTTTCAGAAATTTGTGGATTTGGAATGAGAAAATATCTTTTCTATTGTAAGATGGCAGCCCAGCATGGAACAAACTAAGAATTGTTTATTTAGAAGAAACCTTCAGTGATGATACAGAATTGAGACCTACAGTGGAATACTTTGTCCATTGCTGGTGTCCACATTTTTAAAGGATGTTGAAAAATTGCAGTGGGTACAGAAAAGAGCCACAAAAATAATTCAAAGGGTGGAAAAAATGCTGGAGAATATGCCTGACAGTGAGAGACTTCAAGAATTTGATCAGTTTAGCTTATCAAAGTAAAGATCAGGACAGGACTTGATAAACCATATCACTATCTTCATGGGGAGAAAATACCAGCTACTAAAGGGTTCTTTAATCTAATGGAGGAAGACAGAACAAAAACGAAAAGCTCAAAGCTTAAACCAGACACACTCAAGTCAGAAATAAGACACACATTTTTGTTAGTGAAGGTGGTTAACTGGAACAAATGTGCAAGGGAAGTGATGGACTTTTCATCTCTTGAAATACTGTCTTGGGGTAGCCATTGAACATTGGAGAACCTGGCACCATGATCTGAGACCTGGCTTGAGCTCTACCTGTGAGCAAAAATAGGTCGCTTCAATCAGTCAACTTGAAAATAAGTTTTAACTCTGGGGACTGTGTCTTGGGACCCCGTTAATGACCCAAAATTTGGACTCCTAATAGAACCCCATGCCCACACCAGACACACAGTATTTCAAGGCAATCCGAGTATATGTGTGGATTTTTGAACACTTAGAAGAGTTCACGTTTGAATAGAAAGCTGGACTTAACCAGAATGATAACAGAGTTGTCACTCTGTTGTAATTAATCAATCTAGCTCATCTGAGGAATTTGTAGTGGTCTGGTCTTACAGTGTCTAGGTCCATGCATTCCCTGGGTGAGTGAACCCTACCCTTGCTCCCATGCACAGTTCTGTGTTTACAGTTATGAATTGTTCCTCTCCAGATCTCCAAGCCAGCTGCTGAACCAGGTTATTAAAGGAGCTGACCTGTTCTGAGCCTTGCCCTGACCCTAGGCTTTTCCTGGGCATGTGTGTGAGAGAGATACATAAATCCTGCACATCAGGACACCAGAAACAAACTCACAGCCAGTTTGCAATTGCAGTAAAATCTTCTATTGCAGCCAGAGCAGCAAATTTCCCTTTGAACCAAATCCCAGCAAGAATACCAAGGGAAGTATAGCAAACTCAATACTGAGGCAAAAATGGTTATCAATAAAATTATGGGTTATTTAGAATGTTAAGTCATAACAAACTTGTCTGCAGCTTTATTGAATTTTGGAGATCTTCATAATTATTTTTATCCATGATACATGTAGGCTATAATAACTTACATGCTTATGTTTTTGGTTGCTCTGGTTAGTTAAAGAAGTTGCAGGAGGATTTCACTTTCTGTCTTATGTTCACAGCATAGACACAGAGATGGTAGATAAGGAACATACTATAGTCTTGATGGAAGGTTGCTGTGGTATACAACTTCACATATTAGAATCCAGAATCCTAACACACAAGAACCCAAAAGCAGAGAGAGACAAAGCAGGCTGCTCCCCAAGGCACAACTCAGCCCATCTTAATCTAGGATGGGTCTCTGCAGACTGACTGTGCTGAAGACGCAGATAGCATGCTTTCCTCCAGACCCTTCGCCTGCAAGCAGAAAAGCTTAAGCTGCATATGAAGTTTAGTCACTAGGTGGCAATGTGCAAAGAATACCACAGAACATATTTACTGAGTGCTGGAGACAGTCTCCATTTCCTATTGCAATTACGTTGTGGTTGTTGCTGGCGTCCATTTTGCCTCTCTCTCTGTGTGACTAACCTGTCATTGTGGCAAAGAGTCCTGTGGCACCTTATAGACGAACAGATGTATTGGAGCATAAGCTTTCGTGAATGAATACCCATTTCTTCAGATGCATGTAGTGGAAATTTCCAGAGGCAGGTATAAATAAGCAAGCAAAAATCAGGCTGGGGTAACGAGGTGAGTTCAATCAGGGAGGATGAGGCCCTCTTCTAGCAGTGGAGATTTGAACACTAAGGGAGGAGAAACTGCTTTTGTAGTTGGCGAGCCAGTCCCAGTCTTTGTTTAATCCTGAGCTGATGGTGTCAAATTTGCAAATGAACTGAAGCTCAGCAGTTTCTCTTTGAAGTCTGGTCCTGAAGTTTTTTTGCTGCAGGATGGCTACCTTGAAATCTGCTATTGTGTGTCCAGGGAGGTTGAAGTGTTCTCCTACAGGTTTCTGTATATTGCCATTCCTAACAACTGATTTGTGTCCATTTATCCTTTTACGTAGGGACTGTCCAGTTTGGCCGATGTACATAGCAGAGTGGCATTGCTGGCACATGATGGCGTATATTACATTGGTGGACGTGCAGGTGAATGAACCGGTGATGGTGTTGCTGATCTGGTTAGCTCCTGTGATGTTGGAAATTTCCACTATATGCATCTGAAGAAGTGGTTATTCACCCACAAAAGCTTCTGCTCCAATACATCTGTTAGTCTGTAAGGTGCCACAGGACTTTTTGCCGCTTTCACAGATCCAGAATAATATGGCTACCCGTCTGATACTTAACCTGTCATAGTGTTACAAGAAAAAGAACAGAAATGTCAGAATTTCATCAAAATGCCAAAGTTTCATGCCCCAGAGAGCTTCAGCTTTGACAGACCACAGACATGACTGAATGGAAGGAGCAGTGTGCACATTTTCCCATTGCAACTAAAATCCATGAGGAGCATGGGAAGGTTCAAGTTAATTCAGTAGTCTATGCCATGGGCAGGGAAGCTGAACATATCTTTGAAATCCTTTGCCTTTGGAGAGGAGAGCCACAAGAACAATTTTGCTGGGGGGCTGACTAAGTTTGATGAGAAATGTATACCTCAGTGTAATGTGGTTTATGACCGAGTGTGTTTTTGCCAGCACAGCCAATGCCTGGGGAGTCTGGCACAAAACTGATTTTGAAGACAAAAAGGAAGAGCACATTAAAGACAGAGTAGTGATGGGCATTTTTGACAGAGAACTGTCAGAGGAGCTGCAAATGAAGAGGGACTGAACCCTCAGACAATAGTAGAAATGGCAAGACAATTGGAAATGATTAAAAAACAAAATAGAGACCAATGACTGCCAAAATGAAACATATCAGAAGTGACGTACAAACAGAGTCACATTAGGAGATACAGCACAGCTTCAAAACCCAATTGCAGTAAATCCCACAAGGCAATATAGGGTAAGCCCCAGGCAGAAGAGAACACTTTTCCAACTAGATGCACCAGATGTGGAGCCAAATGTCATAAATGCCGAAAAGGTGGACATCTTGCTGCTGTCTGACACACAAAGGCAGTACAGGAGGTGACCACTGAGAGTCAAGAGACATAGTTATTGGCTCTGTCATGTGTAATGAGAAAGAGACAGAGCCAGGCTGGAGGGTGGAACTGAATATTTGTGGAACGACTGTTAATTTTAAACTAGATTTGGGTGAGGGTGTAACAGTCATATCATCAGGGACTTATAATCAGTAGATAGGGTCATAGTTAGCCTCGGAAGTGTTGTGAACTGCATGCCTTTAATATGGGATTAGAGGATGGGAGGCAGACAACCTCCTCAGTTGCAGTGTGATTGCCATGATGAGAAAAGTGGATAAGTGAGAAAAGTGGATAAAGATGATGGAATGTTTGGTGATACTGGACTTTTAGAAGGAGATCCAGCAGAAAAAATCTTAAGAGCCAATGCTACCATATTGTGTACATATCCCCCACAGAATTCCTATCCCGTTACTTCCTAAAGTAGAAACTGAGTTAAAGAGAATGGAAAAGAATGGCATTATTGAGAAAAATCTCTGAGCAAACTGCATGATGTGCCCCAGTGGTACCTGGTTATGAAGAAAAATGGGAAAATACAAATTTGTG
Source organism: Eretmochelys imbricata (assembly GCF_965152235.1). Taxonomy (NCBI): domain Eukaryota; kingdom Metazoa; phylum Chordata; order Testudines; family Cheloniidae; genus Eretmochelys; species Eretmochelys imbricata. Next base: position 35,144,366 of record NC_135584.1, on the reverse strand, counting down.
TAGATCTTGCAAGACTCAATTAAGCAATAGTGAGAGAAAAATAGATCCTCCCAACACTAGAAAACTTTCTCTGGAAAGTGGAAAGAGCTCCAAGCTAGATGATTCAAGAGGTTTCTGGCACATTCCTTTAGTTAAACAGATTACTCAACTGACAACGTTCATTATTGTATGAAGTATAATTGTAGCTGTGTCAGTCCCAGGATATTAGAGACAAGGTGGATCTGGGTGAGGTAGGAAGAAGAGCTCTGCATGGGTCAATAGTTTGTCTCTCTCACCAACAAGAATATGGCCCAATAAAAGTTATTACCTCACCCACCTTGTCTCTTTGACATTCGTTACACCACTAGGGAAATATTACTTTCAAAGATGACCTTTCAGGTATACCAGTCCTTCTGAAATGTTCCAAAGGAAGACAGTAGAGCTGATAAAGAACATAAATGGGGGTGTTGTTTTTATGGATGACAATTTAGAATATGGCAAAGAGTCCTGTGGCACCTTATAGACTAACAGACGTATTGGAGCATAAGCTTTCGTGGGTGAATACGAAGTGGGTAGTCAGCCACGAAAGCTTATGCTCCAATACGTCTGTTAGTCTATAAAGTGCAACAGGACTCTTTGCCGCTTTTACAGATCCAGATTAACACGGCTACCCTTCTAAATTTAGAATATGGGTCATCAGTGGAAGAACATGGCAAAGTTGAAGTTCTGTACTTAATGAGTCCAAACTCAAGCTCAATAAAGAAAACTGTGTTTTCTGCCTACACCAAATTAACTTTTTGATACAGATAACAAACAAAGATGGAATTAGTCCTAGCACTGAGAAAGTAAAAGCATTTAGAAAATTGAAAGCACCAAGAAATGTACCAGAATTTAGATGCATATTGAGGATGGTAAATTAATACCTACAAAATCTATCTACAGTGTCAAAACCACAGAATAAACTATTAAATTCCAGTGCATTCTGGGTATGGGGGCAAAAATCAGAAGACTCCTTTCAAAAAGGTAAAAGAACTTATCTCGACTGCTCCAGTTTTAAAGATCTACAGTGTAAACAAACTCACCATGGTCAGGGCCGAAGCCAGTAGCTATGGCCTTGGTGGTTTGTTGTTGCAGGTACATGGATCTGAGCGCAAGCTACTTGCATTCTGCTCGTGTACATTTACAGAAGCAGGAAAATGATAGGCCCAGTTTGAAAAGCAGTGGCTGGCAAGTGAACGGGGATGTGAGAACTTCACCATGCATCTGTGTGGGCTGGATTCCTTTAAACTGGTAAATGACCATAAGCTTCTTGTAACCTTTATCAATGGAAAAGATCAATCTCCACCAAGATACCAATGTCTTTTCATTAGGCAAATGTAGTTTAACCCAGTTGCTGAATATATTCCTGGTAAAAGTCTGGTAATAGCAGTGACACAATCCTGGAGCCCTGCATCCCACTCAGACACCTGTGGGCTCGAGGAGGATGGAAAGGCTTACATGGATGCTAAGGAACTTTACAGAACAATGTCAGGAAGGTGACTGTACCTGCTACAGAAAGCAGCCTTGGCAGAAGCAACTTGATGAAGTTTTTGGTTACATTTGGGCAGAATGGCCAAAGTCTGTGAAGAACACGATGGTCATGGCAAGAGACTTCTCTTCTGTATGCAGATTATTACGTGAATCCAATGGACTAATGTTCAAAGGTGATTGCATTGCCATCCCAAGGGCTTTGAGAGGAGAAATTCTAGAGCTCATATCCAAAGGACATCAAGGACTAACTAAATGCTGTGAAGGTGCCATCAGTCAGGGTAGTGGCTTAGAATTAGCAAGGATCTTCACGTGAACAGAACTAACGGAGCAACGCAGTGCAAAGAGCCTCTGATAACAAGACCTGTGCCACACAGACTCTAGGAGGGGCTATCAGAAAAGGCGGCAATGTGATGAAGAGTTTAGAATGCATTAGAATGGTTTGCCACGGGGTGGCACTGTGTGAGGAATACTGCGGCACATTTTCACCAGATGGTGGAACCATTTCTTTTCACTCAAAATCATGATTGATGCTGGCTTCTATTTTGCTGGCTTCTATTTTGCCTCTGCCTCTGTGGGGCTAACTGACAACCTCCTTCCCCTGCCAGCGTCCCCTTCTTGAGTCAGGAGGGGAAGGAGCTTTTCTTGGGGTGCCCCTGCCTTGATAAAGTGAGCTGCTCTTCTATTTCATTTTATTACTTCTTAATCTCAATAATGTCTTAATGGCTAAATACTTAATCTTAAAATAATGTTCCGATTTTGGATTCTGGAATTATATTTTGGTATGTGGCCTGAGAGTTGCCCAAAAAAACTAGCATCCCTCCTACAGCTCTGCAAAGCTTGGTCAACCCCAACTCATGGGTGTATCATAGAATCATAGAATCATAGAATATCAGGGTTGGAAGGGACCCCTGAAGGTCATCTAGTCCAACCCCCTGCTCGAAGCAGGACCAATTCCCAGTTAAATCATCCCAGCCAGGGCTTTGTCAAGCCTGACCTTAAAAACTTCCAAGGAAGGAGATTCCACCACCTCCCTAGGCAACGCATTCCAGTGTTTCACCACCCTCTTAGTGAAAAAGTTTTTCCTAATATCCAATCTAAACCTCCCCCACTGCAACTTGAGACCATTACTCCTCGTTCTGTCATCTGCTACCATTGAGAACAGTCTAGAGCCATCCTCTTTGGAACCCCCTTTCAGGTAGTTGAAAGCAGCTATCAAATCCCCCCTCATTCTTCTCTTCTGCAGGCTAAACAATCCCAGCTCCCTCAGCCTCTCCTCATAAGTCATGTGTTCTAGACCCCTAATAATTTTTGTTGCCCTTCGCTGGACTCTCTCCAATTTATCCACATCCTTCTTGTAGTGTGGGGCCCCAAACTGGACACAGTACTCCAGATGAGGCCTCACCAATGTCGAATAGAGGGGGACGATCACGTCCCTCGATCTGCTCGCTATGCCCCTACTTATACATCCCAAAATGCCATTGGCCTTCTTGGCAACAAGGGCACACTGCTGACTCATATCCAGCTTCTCGTCCACTGTCACCCCTAGATCCTTTTCCGCAGAACTGCTGCCTAGCCATTCGGTCCCTAGTCTGTAGCGGTGCATTGGATTCTTCCGTCCTAAGTGCAGGACCCTGCACTTATCCTTATTGAACCTCATCAGATTTCTTTTGGCCCAATCCTCCAATTTGTCTAGGTCCTTCTGTATCCTATCCCTCCCCTCCAGCGTATCTACCACTCCTCCCAGTTTAGTATCCCAATTCATCTCTCTATCTGCAAACATCTTTCCCATCACACAAAAAGGTACCTGAGTCTGCTTATTGTATCTTTCCATCTACTGAGGTTGCTATATGTTGCTTACATATATTGTGGTGGGCTGATGGCCAGCAGAGATGAGTCAGGGTTGCCACAATGGAATAGGCCATGGGGCCATCTAGCCTGGAAATGCACCATGCCTGGCTCTCGCTATCTCAGAGGAAGATTCCAGAGCACCACCTAGTGGAAGTTCTGGGAGAACCTGCCTGTGGGGTGATTTATCTCTAAGCACCATAACTTAGTGGTGGAGCAAGGAGAAATTAGATCACTTCTGCATCATTTTTAATGCCACTCAGCATGTTCTTATTATCCCTATATAAAGTCCTGTGGCTTTGGAATCCAGGTCCATGGGCAGGGGGTGGATCCTAGGAGTCATCATACACTAATACAGCAAACAGCAGCTGGGGCTGGGCTCCAAGAACCCCAACTGGGGCACAAGTCCCACCCCTAAGCTCTGATTGGGAGAGATCCAAAGCTTCTGATTGGTGAACAGCCCCTTTTTAAGACAGAGGAGGAAACAGGCATGTGCTTGATTGGTGGTTTGAAAAGTGTGAATTGGGAGTGCTTTGTTCCAGGTGAGCCTCGAGTGGGCCTGACTGTATAAAAGCCAGTCAGCAGCGAACCAGCTGAGCAGCGAAGAGCAGAACGGCTAACAGAGGGAGTTCGCCTGGGGAGAGCCCACTGAGGCTTACATCTTGCAGGCTTCTCTGAGTAGTTACTCCAGCTCCTGAGTGAGCTCGTAGAAGGAAGGTAATATGGATGGGGAGTGTTCAGCTGTTGTGACCTGCACTGGATATGCCATGTTTGTCTTTCTTCCACAGGACAGAAGTGACTTTGTCTGTACAAAGTGCAAGCTGGTCTGCATATTGGAAGAGAAGGTTCAAGGTCTGGAGGAACAAGTATCGACCCTGCATTGCATAAGCGAAACTGAAGATTTCCTGGACAGACATCAGGATATGCTTCTACGGGCACAATGTTCTGAAGATTCAGGGCAGGCTGTGCAGCGGGGACAGGAGGATGTGATGAAATTTGGCAGCATGTGACCTCCAGAAGAAGAAAGGGGAGCGTCCATGTACCAGCAGTGCAGATACAGGTAAGCAACCTTTTTAAAGTTCTTTCCACAGGTACTAATGCAGAGAGTAGACTAGATTATACATCTAAGGGAAGGGAACAGAAGCAGACTCCGCTGATTGGAAGGCATGAGATGCACTGTCCTAGGGATGGAGGTTCCACGACTACCGCTCCCAAGAGAAAGAGGTGGGTTGTCATAAATATAAAGGGAAGAGTAAACCCCTTTAAAATCCCTCCTGGCAAAATATAGGTATCCTATTACAGCACAGCAAAATTTTACAAACCAAGTTTTTTTTGTTTGTTTTCGTTTTCTGTCTAACTCTCGGGTGTAAAGTTAGTTAAAAACAGAGAGGTAAGGTTGACAGATTCCATGGCTCAAAAAAAGCTGGAATTAGCCAGATTTGAGGCTGAGGAAAAACAAAAGGAACATGAAAGACAGGTAAAACTCATGCTGATGGAAATGGAGGCAAAGGACAAAGAAATGGAGGCAAAGGACAAAAAAAGGGAGGCAGCAAAAGAGGCAGAACAACACCAAGCGGCTTCTCACAAGAGAGCTATGGAGGCAAAGGAAAAAGAACTGGAGGCAAGGGCCAAAGAACTGGAGGAGAAGGAAAAAGAGAGGAAACATGAACTGGAGACAGAGAAGGCAAGGGCTCCGCAGAATATACCAACAAACCCAAACAATCCTTCTCCAGGCACCACTTCCCATCCCCAAAAGTTCCACACCTACAAGGCAGGCGATGATACCAAGGCCTTCTTAGAAAACTTCGAAAGGGCCTGCCTTGGGTACAGCTTCCCTACAGACCAATACATGATAGAGCTGAGGCCACAGCTCAGTGGACGCTTAGCTGACGTGGCAGCTGAAATGCCTAAGGACCACATGAACGAGTACGAACTGTTTAAAACAAAGGCAAGAGTCAGAATTGGGCTAACACCCGAGCATTCCCATTGGCGATTCAGAGCCCTATGGTGGAAACCAGACGTGTCATTTACCCAACATGCCTACCACATTGGGATGCCTGGATATCAGGAGCAAGTGTTAAATCTCCAGCAGATTTGCCCTTCCTAATGCAAATGGAAAAGTTCTTAGAGGGTGTTCCTGAGGAAATAGAATGATACATCCTAGGTGGGAAGCCCAGAACTGTAATTGAGGCGGGGGAGATTGGAGCCAAATGGGTAGAAGTGGCAGAGAAGAAAAAAACTGGTCGCAGTTGGAGCGGATACCAGAAGGGACAACCCCAGACCACACCCTATTACCGGGGGCCGCCCAAGGCCCCACCTACCCCCCAAGGAACCCTCCAGACACTTTATCGTCCCACTACACCGTTCTCCAGTAACCCACCTCGCCCCAGTGACCCGTCAGCTGGATGATGTTTTAAATGTAACCAGCCGGGGTAAGTAAAGGTCAGCTGCCCCAAGAACCCCAACAGATTACAGTTCATTGCACCGGAATCACACCAGAAGTCCTCAGGCCCGAATACCTCCCAGATACCCTTGGAGTGGAGGGAAACTGTGAGTGTGGGCAGGAAGAAGGTCACCGCGTAGAGGGACACCGGAGCACAAGTGTCGGCTATCCATGCTTCCTTAGTGGACCCCAATTTAATCAACCCAGATATCCAAGTGACAATTCAATCCTTCAAGTCCAACTCTTTCAATTTGCCAACAACCAAGTTGCCTGTCCAGTACAAGGGCTGGTCAGGAACGTGGACTTTTGCAGTCTATGATGATTATCCCATCTCCATGCTGTTGGGGGAAGACTTGGCCAATCATGTGAAGCAGGCCAAGAGGGTGGGAATGGTCACCTGCAGCCAGGCTAAACAAGCTGTGACGCCTAGCTCTGTTCCGGAAACTTCTACCAGGACCCGGTCAGAGGTGATGGACCCGGACCCCAGGCCAATGTCTGCAACAGCAGTAGTGGATCCAGTCCCAGAGACCCAAATGGAACCAGTCCCAGAACCGGAACCGGCGGAATAACCAGCACCAGACCCATTGACAGCACTGAATCCAGTACTTGTAACCCCAACACCAGAGGGCCCCACCGAACCTGAACTGGCAGCAGCCCATAATCCTACACAAGAGGCTCAGCCGGAGCCTGAACCTCAACATAGTGCCCCAGCAGAGAGTGGTTCACAGTCAACAGAAACAGCCCCATATCCTACATCGCTTCCAGAGGGAACAAGCCTAGGTCCACAATCCAATGAGGAACTGATGTCTCCAGCATCAAGGGAACAGTTCCAGACCAAACAGGAAGCAGATGAAAGCCTCCAGAGAGCTTGGACGGCGGCATGGAGCAACCCACCGCCTCTCAGCTCTTCTAATCAATCCAGATTTGTTGTAGAAAGAGGACTTTTATACAAGGAAACTCTTTCTGGTGGACACCAGAAAGACTGGCACCCTCAGAAACAGTAGGTAGATCCAACTAAGTACCGGGCCGAGCTCTTGAGCTTAGCCCACGATCACCCTAGTGGCCATGCTGGGGTGAACAGGACCAAAGACCGTTTGGGGGGGTCATTCCACTGGGAGGGAATGGGCAAGGATGTTTCTACCTATGTCCGGTCTTGTGAAGTATGCCAAAGAGTGGGAAAACCCCAAGACCAGGTCAAAGCCCCTCTCCAGCCACTTCCCATCATTGAAATTCCATTTCAGTGAGTAGCTGTGGATATTCTGGTCCTTTTCCGAAAAAGACACCCAGAGGAAAGCAGTACATACTGACTTTCATGGATTTTGCCACCCGAATGCTGGAAGCAGTAGCTCTAAGCAACACCAGGGCTAAAAGTGTGTGCCAGGCACTAGCAGACATTTTTGCCAGGGTAGGTTGGCCCTTCGACATCCTCACAGATGCAGGAACTAATTTCCTGGCAGGAACTATGGAAAGCCTTTGGGAAGCTCATGGGGTAAATCACTTGGTTGCCACTCCTTACCACCATCAAACAAATGGCATGGTGGAGAAGTTTAATGGAACTTTAGGGGCCATGATACGTACATTCGTAAATGAGCACTCCAATGACTGGGACCTAGTGTTGCAGCAGTTGCTCTTTGCCTACAGAGCTGTACCATATCCTAGTTTAGGGTTTTCACCATTTGCACTTGTATATGGCCACGAGGTTAAGGGGCCATGAGGTTACAGTTGTTGAAGCAGCAGTGGGAGGGATTTACACCTTCTCCAGGAACTAACATTCTGGACTTTCTAACCAACCTACCAAACACCCTCCAAACCTCTTTAGCCCTTGCTAAAGAAAACTTACAGGATGCTCAAAAAGAGCAAAAAGCCTGGTATGATAAACATCCCAGAGAGCGTTCCTTCAAAGTAGGGGACCAGGTCATGGTCTTAAAGGCGCTCCAGGCCAATAAAATGGAAGCGTCGTGGGAAGGGCGATTCACGGTCCAGGAGTGCCTGGGAGCTGTTAATTATCTCATAGCATTCCCCACCTCCAACCGAAAGCCTAAGGTGTACCATATTAATTCTCTAAAGCCCTTTTATTCCAGAGAATTAAAGGTTTATCAGTTTACAGCCCAGGGAGGAGATGACGCTGAGTGGCCTGAAGGTATCTACTGTGAAGGGAAAAGTGCTGGTGGCGTGGAAGAGGTGAACTTCTCTATGAACCTTGGGTGTATGCAGTGACAGCAGATCAAGAAGCTGTGCACTAGCTAAGCGCCAACGTTCTCAGCCACCCCAGGACTGACTGAATGGACATATCACTGCATTGACACAGGTAATGCTCACCCAATTAAAGTCCAACCTTTCCGGGTGTCTCCTCAAGCCAAAACTGCTATAGAATGGGAGATCCAGAATATGTTACAGATGGGTGTAATCCACCCCTCTGGAAGTGCATGGGCATCTCCAGTGGTTCTAGTTCCCAAATGAGATGGGGAGATACGTTTTTGCGTGGACTACCGTAAGCTAAATGCTGTAACTTGCCCAGAAAACTATCCAATGCTATGCACAGATGAACTATTACAGAAACTGGGACAGGCCCAGTTCATCTCTACCTTGGACGTAACCAAGGGGTACTGGCAGGTACCGCTAGATGAATCTGCCAAGGAAAGGTCAGCCTTCACCACACATCTCAGGCTGTATGAATTTAATGTACTCCCTTTCGGGCTGCGGAATGCACCCTCCACCTTCCAAAGACTTGTAGATGGTCTCCTAGCGGGATTAGGAGAATATGCAGTCGCCTACCTTGAGGATGTTGCCATATTTTCAGATACCTGGGCAGAACACCTGGAACATCTACAAAAAGTCTTTGAGCACATAAGGGAGGCAGGACTAACTGTTAAGGCTAAGAAGTGTCAAATAGGCCTAAACAGAGTGACTTACCTTGGACACCAGGTGGGTCAAGGAACTATCAACCCCCTACAGGCCAAAGTGGATGCTATCCAAAAGTGGCCTGTCCCAAAGTCAAAGAAACAGGTTCAATCCTTCTTAGGCTTGGCCGGTTATTACAGGCGATTTATACCACAATACAGGCAAATCGCCGCCCCACTGACAGACCTAACCAAAAAGAAACAGCCAAATGCTGTTCAGTGGACCGAAGAGTGTCAGAAGGCCTTTAACCACCTTAAAGCGACACTCATGTCTGACCTTGTACTAAGGGCCCCAGACTTTGACAAACCGTTCCTAGTAACCACAGATGCGTCCGAGTGTGGTGTGGGAGCAGTTTTAATGAGAAAGGACTGGATAAAGAATTCCACCCTGTAGTGTTTCTCAGCAAAAAACTGTCTGAGAGGGAAAGCAAGGGTCAATCAGTGAAAAAGAATGTTACGCCATTGTCTACGCTCTCGAAAAGCTACGTCCATATGTTTGGGGACGGCGTTTCCACCTGCAAACCAACCATGCTGCGCTACAGTGGCTTCATACCACCATGGGAAATAACAAAAACCTTATTCGGTGGAGTTTAGCTCTCCAAGATTTTGATTTTGACATCCAACACAGCTCAAGAGCTTCTAAGAAAGGTGGCTGATGCACTCTCCCATGAAAGTTTCCCAGAATCAACTGGTTAAAATCGTCCTTGAGATGTGAAAAATATTGTTAGTCTTTATATAGCTAGTAGTATATTTAGAGGTGCATGTGTCTTATTAACTCTGTTTTTTCCTAGAGCTCCAGGAAGAAATCCCAGCCAGCAGTTCACCCTAGCTGTGATTGGGGGGCGGGGAGGGGGGGGTGTCATAAATAGAAAGGGAAGGGTAAAATCCCTCCTGGCCAGAACAAAAATCCTCTCACCTGTAAAGGGTTAAGAAGGTAGGATAACCTCTCTGGCACCTGACCAAAATGACCAATGAGGAAACAAGATTCTTTCAAAAAGCTGGAGGGAGGGAAATACAAAGGGTCTGTGTCTGTCTGTATGATGCTTTGGCTGGGGACAGAACAGGAATGGAGTCTTAGAACTTAGTAAGTAATCTAGCTAGATATGCGTTAGATTATGATTTCTTTAAATGGCTGAGAAAATAAGCTGTGCTGAATAGAATGGATATTCTTGTCTATGTGTCTTTTTTGCCTAGAGGGATTCTCTATGTTTTAATCTAATTACTCTGTAAGGTATTTACCATCCTGATTTTACAGAGGTGATTCTTTTTATTGTTACTTCTATAAAAATTCTTCTTTTCAAGAACTGAATGCCTTTTTCATTGTTCTTAAGATCCAAGGGTTTGGGTCTGCGGTCACCTATGCAAATTGGTGAGGATTTTTACCAAACCTTCCCCAGGAAGTGGGGTGCAAGGGTTGGGAGGATTTTGGGGGAAAAGACGTTTCCAAACAACACTTTCCTAATAAAAATAAACCCAGATAAACATTTGGTGGTGGCAGTGGAACTCAAAGGGCAAAGGGTAAAATAGTTTGTACCTTGGGGAAGTTTTAACCTAAGCTGGTAAAAGTAAGCTTAGGAGGTTTTCATGCAGGTCCCCACATCTGTACCCTAGAGTTCAGAGTGGGGAAGGAACCTTGACATGGGTGGTGGTCGGGGACTCTCTCCTCAGGGGGACTGATTCATCTATCTGCCGCCCTGACCGGGAAAACCAAGAAGTCTGCTGCTTGCCAAGAGCTAGGATTCACGAGATGACGGAGAGACTGCTGAGACTCATCAAGCCCTCGGATCGCTACCCCTTCCTGCTTCTCCACGTGGGCACCAAAGATACTGCCAAGAATGACCTTGAGTGGATCACTGCGGACTACATGGCCCTGGGAAGAAGGATAAAGGAGTCTGAGGTGCAAGTGGTGTTCTCGTCTGTCCTCCCTGTGGAAGGAAAAGGCCCGGGTAGAGACCGTTGAATCGTGGAAGTCAACGAATGGCTACGTAGGTGGTGTCGGAGAGAAGGCTTTGGATTCTTTGATCATGGAATGGTGTTCCAAGAAGGAGGAGTGCTAGGCAGAGACGGGCTCCACCTAACGAAGAGAGGGAAGAGCATGTTCACAAACAGGCTGGCTAACCTAGTGAGGAGGGCTTTAAACTAGGTTCACCGGGGGAAAGAGACTAAAGCCCAGAGGTAAGTGGGGACATGGGATACCGGGAGGAAACACGAGCAGGAGAATGCGAAAGGGGAGGGCTCCTGCCTCATACTAAGAAAGCAGGACAAACAGCAAGTTATCTCAAGTGCCTATACACAAATGCAAGAAGCCTGGGAAACAAGCAGGGAGAACTGGAAGTCCTGGCATAGTCAAGAAATTATGATGTGATTGCAATAACAGAGACTAGGTGGGATAACTCACATGACTGGAGTTCTGTCATGGATGGATATAAACTGTTCAGGAAGAACACGCAGGGCAGAAAAGGTCGGGGAGTTGCATTTTATGTGGGAGAGCAGTATGACTGCTCAGAACTCCGGTATGAAACTGCAAAAAACCTGAGAGTATCTGGATTAAGTTTATAAGTGTGAGCAACAAGGGTAATGTTGTGGTGGGAGTCTGCTATAGACCACCGGATCAGGGAGATGAGGTGGACGAGGCTTTCTTCCGGCAACTCACGGAAGTTACTAGATCGCAGGCCCTGGTTCTCATAGGAGACTTCAATCACCCTGATATCTGCTGGGAGAGCAATACAGTGGTGCACAGACAATCCAGGAAGTTTGTGAAAGTGTAGGGGACAATTTCCTGGTGCAAGTGCTGGAGGAACCAACTAGGGGCAGAGCTCTTCTTGGTCTGCTGCTCACAAACTGGGAAGAATTATAGGGGAAGCAAAAGTGGATGGGAACCTGGGAGGCAGTGACCATGAGATGGTCGAGTTCAGGATCCTGAAACAAGGAAGAAAGGAGAGCAGCAGAATACGTACCCTGGACTTCAGAAAAGCAGACTTTGACTCCCTCCGGGAACTGATGGGCAGGATTCCCTGGGAGAATAACATGAGGGGGAAAGGAGTTCAGGAGAGCTGGCTGTATTTTAAAGAATCCTTACTGAGGTTATAGGGACAAACCATCCCAATGTGTAGAAAGAATAGTAAATATGGCAGGCGACCAGCTTGGCTTAACAGTGAAATCCTTGCTGATCTTAAACACAAAAAAGAAGTTTACAAGAAGTGGAAGCTTGGACAAATGAACAGGGAGGAGTATAAAAATATTGCTCGGGCATGCAGGAGTGAAATCAGGAAGGCCAAATCGCACCTGGAGGTGCAGCTAGCAAGAGATGTTAAGAGTAACAAGAAGGGTTTCTTCAGGTATGTTAGCAACAAGACGGAAGTCAAGGAAAGTGTGGGCCCCTTACTGAATGAGGGAGGCAACCTAGTGACAGAGGATGTGGAAAAAGCTAATGTACTCAATGGTTTTTTTGCCTCTGTCTTCACAAACAAGGTCAGCTCCCAGACTGTTGCACTGGGCAGCACAGCATGGGGAGGAGGTGACCAGCCCTCTGTGAAGAAAGAAGTGGTTCGGGACTATTTAGAAAAGCTGGACAAGCACAAGCCCATGGGGCCGGATGCGCTGCATCCGAGAGAGCTGAAGGAGTTGGCGGATGTGATTGCAGAGCCATTTGCCATTATCTCTGAAAACTCATGGCGATCAGGGGAGGTCCCGGATGACTGGAAAAAGGCTAATGTAGTGCCCATCTTTAAAAAAGGGAAGAAGGAGGATCCGGGGAACTACAGGCCAGTCAGCCTCACCTCAGTCCCTGGAAAAAATCATGGAGCAGGTCCTCAAGGAATCAATTCTGAAGCACTTACATGAGAGGAAAGTGATCAGGAACAGTCAGCATGGATTCATCAAGGGCAAGTCATGCCTGACTAATCTAATTGCCTTCTAGGATGAGATAACTAGCTCTGTGGATGAGGGGAAAGCGGTGGACGTGTTGTTTCTTGACTTTAGCAAAGCTTTTGACATGGTCTACCACAGTATCTTGTCAGTAAGTTAAAGAAGTATGGACTATAAGGTGGGTAGAAAGCTGGCTAGATTGTGGGGCTCAATGGGTAGTGATCAATGGCTCCATGTCTAGCTGGCAGCCAGTATCAAGTGGAGTGCCCCAAGCGTTGGTCCTGAGTTCAGTTTTGTTCAATATCTTCATTAATGGTCTGGAGGATGGTGTAGATTGCACCCTCAGCAAGTTTGCAGATGATGCTAAACTGGGAGGAGAGGTAGATACGCTGGAGGGTAGGGATAGGATACAGAGGGACCTAGACAAATGAGAGGATTGGGCCAAAAGAAATCTGATGAGGTTCAACAAGGACAAGTGCAGAGTCCTGCACTTAGGACGGAAGAATTCCATGCACCGCTACAGACTAGGGACTGAATGGCTCAGCAGCAGTTCTGCAGAAAAGGACCTAGGGGTTACAGGAGATGAGAAGCTGGATATGAGTCAACGGTATGCCCTTGTTGCCAAGAAGGCCAATGGCATTTTGGGATGTATAAGTAGGGGCATTGCCAGCAGATTGAGGGACATGATTGTTCCCCTCTATTCAACATTGGTGAGGCCTCATCTGGAGTACTGTGTCCAGTTTTGGGCCCCACACTACAAGAAGGATGTGGAAAAATTGGAAAGAGTCCAGCGGAGGGCAACAAAAATGATTAGGGGACTGGAACACATGACTTATGAGGAGAGGCTGAGGGAACTGGGATTGTTTCGTCTGCGGAAGAGAAGAATGAGTGGGGATTTGATAGCTGCTTTCAACTACCTGAAAGGGGGTTCCAGAGAGGATGGATCTAGACTGTTCTCAGTGGTAGCTGATGACAGAACAAGGAGCAATGGTCTCAAGTTGCAGTGGGGGTGGCCTAGGTTGGATATTAGGAAACACTTTTTCACTAGGAGGGTGGTGAAGCACTGGAATCGGTTACCTAGGGAGGTGGTGGAATCTCCTTCCTTAGAAGTTTTTAAGGTCAGGCTTGACAAAGCCCTGGCTGGGATGATTTAGTTGGGGATGGGTCCTGCTTTGAGCAGGGGGTTGGACTAGATGACCTCCTGAGGTCCCTTCCAACGCTGATATTCTATGATTCTATGGACACAGAAGTCCTGGCTCCCAGACCCTCTAACTGCACCACCCCAGTAACTCTACCCCATTACTGGTGCCCTGGGTACCCCGTAACCACAACCCTCTGCCCCAGTCAGTCCCTGCCCAGGTTCCCTGTCAAAGTCCCTGGGCATCAAGAGGGGCAGCGACCCAGCCAGGGGAGGGGCAGTCCAGGCTGCTAGAGACACCCATACCCAGCAGAGCCAGAAAGAGCCAGTCCTGCCTTCCCGGTGCCACCTCAGCCCCAGGGCCTGTGGGAAGGGTGAGGGCTGGAGGGGATGTGGGGCTCAGTCGTCTCTCCTGGGTGTGTGTCCCAGCCCTGCAGTGTGTGTGAGAGAGAGAGCAAGAGAAAGAGAGACCGAACCAGAGTGTGTATGACCAGGAGTGTGTCTGTGCAGTGTGTGTTTGTGCGTGCAAAGTGCATGTGTATACATTCAGGTGTCCGGGTGTCTGCTTGGCAGTGTCTGCTTGGCAGTGCTGCACAGTGGGGCTGGCAGTCTCCTGCTAGCCTCCCTGCCATATGGCTCCCAGGAAGCAGCCAGCATGTCTCCCCTCCGGCTCGTACGCGTACGGGCAGCCAGGGGGCTCCTCACACTGCCCCTGCCCAAGCACCGCCCCAGCTCACACTGGCCAGGAACCACGCCCAGGAGAGACGAGTCCTGGGAACCAGGGCCAATGGGAGATGCGGGGGTGGCACCTTCAGACAGGGCAGCACACAGAGCTGCCTGACTATGCCTCCACATAGGAGCCAGAAAGGGGACATGCTGCTGCTTCTGGGAGCTCCTTGAGGTAAGTGCCACCCGTAGCCTGCACCCCTGAGCCCCTCCTGCACCCCAACCTCCTGCCCCAGTCCCAATTCCCCTCTCACCCTCCAAAACCCTCAGTCCAAGCCCAGAGCACCCTTCTACACTCCAAACCTCTCATCCCCAGAGCCACCCCAGAGCCTGCATCCCCAGCCAGAGCCCTCACTCCCTCTGCTGCGCCCCTGCCCCAGCCCTGATCCCCCTCCTGTACCCCAAATCCCTCATCACCGGCCCCACATAGGAGCCCACACCCCCAGCTTGATTCCTCACCCCCTCCCCAACACTCCCTGTCCCAGGAGGGATCTGGGACAGACCAGGGTGGCTGGATACATTGTCCAGTCTGACTCTCTGTTTCTTCTCTGTCTTCTCCCCCGAACAACCCGGACCCCGCATATAACAACTGGGGAGGAGCTGGCTCCAGGGCCAGTTCCTAGCCACCCTTCTCCACTGGCCCCCGAGCCCCATCCTGCACCCTGAACCCCTGATTTCTGGTCCCACCCCAGAGCCCGCAACCCCAGCTAGAGCCCTCACCCCCTCCCACACCCCAGCCCCCTGAGCCAGCCCAGTGAAAATGAGCAAGTGAGTGAGGGTGGGGAGAGTGAGTGACGGGGGAGGGGGGATGGAGTGAGTGGGGGCGGGGTCTTGGAGAAGGGGCAGGGCAGGGGGCGAGGAAAGGGTGTTCAGTTTTGTGCAAGTAGAAATTTGCCAACCCTAGTATGCATGTGTACTTGGGGGGGTGTGTGTGTCCGAGTCAGTGTGTTGTCAGTGTTTGTGTGTCACTCTGTCACTCTGTGCCAGGGGCTGATCTGGGGCTTTCTCACCAGCTGAACATGTCGCCATCTGATCCCCTGATGTGTCCTGTTGCAGTAGGGGAACCCAGGCTGACTGGGCCCAGAGGGGATCTGGGGCAGGCCGGGTTGGCTGGGCCAAGGAGGGATCTGGGACAGACCAGGATGGCTAGATACATTGTCCAGTCTGACTCTCTGTTTCTTCTGTCTTCTCCCCCTGAACAACCCGGACCCCGCATATAACGAGCGGGGAGGGGCTGGCTCCAGGGCCTGTTCCCAGCCACGCTTCTTCACTGGCACCAGCCATGGGGTCCTGCCAGGACCCTCTGTGCCAGATCCTGTCCCATTCCCCCTGGTTCTCACAGGCTTGGGGCTTTGACACCCCCACAGTCCCAGGGCAGGCCCAGATCTGGCCCTATGGGGGCTTCCCATGACCCCGTCAGCCTGGACTGGCCCCATCCCATCCCAGGCAGGGAGCGACGCCCGAGTGTTCGTTCCACGCTGCCCAGGCCTGCTGGCTCCTCGGGTGTCGGTTGGGATGTCGCAGGTGTCGGACAGGATCCCCTCTAGCACTCTGTGGTCTGGGGCAGGCTGCTGTCACCATGACGGCTGGGAAAACCCCGCGCACACAAGGGAAGCTTTCACAATCCTGGAGCCCTTACCCTCCAGGGGCTCCTCACATCTCCCCCCAATCTCTTCCCTTCCAGGGTCTCCATGTGCCCCCCCATTGCCCCCTTCCTACACCAGGGTCCCCCATTCCCTACTCATGGCAGGTGCTGTGTGCACCTCTGTTCCCACTTTGCCCCATACCCGGGGGTGATGCCTTCTCAGGGCCTGGCTGGCAAGGGATGGATCACTGGTATTGGCCGCTCTCAGAGACAGGCCACTGGCCCATTGGTCTGACCTAGGATGGCCATTCTTCTGGAGCAACAGGCATATGCCAACCCCCGAGCATCCCCCTGCGGTGCCCACTCCCGGCTCCCCGGCACACACGGCATTCACAGACTCGCTGCTGGCAGAGGGACGGGGCCCCAGGTCCCCAGGTTCCTCTGCGGTCACCACCCCCCTGGACGCACAGCACCGGCCTGGGGTGCACTGAAATCCAGGGGAAATTTATTTAACAGTCATTGGTGAACTCACAAGGGAAAATACTGGCAGCAAATGGCTACATGGGAACTAAACCCAGAGTCCGCCTGGTAGAGCCGAGAGCGAGCTAAGAGGACACATTCCGGGCTGATGAAGTTTGCCCACCCGCAGCCTTTGTAGTGATCTCCAGCCAAGCTGGCTGGGACCCTCCTTTCAGAGACAGGCCAAGCTGAGGTGTGTCCCCCCTGGGTAGGATCAGAGTGCGTCTCAGTCCCACCATGACACCCTCTGACCACATTGTCCGTACCTAAACAGGGCACCCCTCCCCCTGCGGGTTTTGTTTCTTCCTGGAGTTTTTCCTTGTCACTCCACACCCCACAGCTCAGCGTCAGGCTCAGCAAGGCAAACAGGCCTCATTGAGAGCCTGAAAATGCCCCCAAACCTCCAAACACACCAACTCGTTCTGCATTGGCAGGAAAGTGTTTTATTGCAAGAAGCAGCAAGGAAACAAAACTCAGTGAGAGCTTCCAGGGCCCCGCCTGGGACAATCTTCTGCCCACAACCTGCCCCTAATACACCCTGGATGCAGGGTGGGAGGGGGCAGCTGTACTGTATGATGGGCACCCAGTGAGGTGGGCTCTGGGCTTGGGCTGAGAGTCCCAGTGCCAGTCAGGGGGGCTGGGTGTCCGGATTTTCACTCGTGTGGATGGAAACTGGGCACCCAGCGTGAGAACCCCCACCCTCCGCAGGCTCCAAGCTGCTGGCCTGTGGGATTAGGGGAGATGCTGAATGTCCCTGTGGACACTCATCGTGGGTGCTGCCCAGGAGGGGCAGGGATGGGACAGGAGAGCCCCAAGAACAGAAGGCTTCCCAGGAGCAAAAGGGGCAGCAGGGGACCCCCTGTGCATGGCCAGCACCTGGGCTCTACCGGACTCTGTCAAAGTGCATGTGCCTTTCCTGGCTGCAGGTCAGGCTGATCCTGCTGGTGTGGGCTCTGCCTTGGCATGTGCAGCGCCCGGGTGGGAGCCGGGCTCCACCCAGTAGGTGGTGAGGCGGAAGGCTGCCTTACTGTCACAGTGGTAGCATCTGTCACACGTCCCACCGTGGCCGCAGATGGCCTGGAGCTGGCTGGCAGGAGCATGGATGACTGGCAGGGGTGTGGATGGCTGGCAGGGGCGTGGATGAACGTGTGGGAGCTGGCTGGCAGGGGCGTGGATGACTGGCAGGGGCGTGGATGAACGTGTGGGAGCTGGCTGGCAGGGGCGTGGATGACTGGCAGGGGCGTGGATGAACGTGTGGGAGGGTTTGCAGAAGGGAGTGGTCAGGTTCCAGCGCGGCATAATGAGGGTGCAGTAGCGATGGTCATTAGTGGTGCTGGTCTTGGGGAAATCAACATGTTCTCTCACGAACCACTGGAAGCTGTTGGGCAGTCTGAAGTGGGCCAGGCATGCGGCCAGCAGGAGGACGGTCAGGAATAGCAAGCAGTGGGGTCCCCTCAGGCCCATTGCCGTGTCTGTCACTGGATGGACCTGCACTGGGGAGAGGGGGGAGATGGATGGAGACACGATGGTGAGGATCTGCCTCCTCCATGGAACCTCCTAGGCCTCAACCCCTCCCCCTGCCAGCCCATTCTACCCCTAAAGCCTCATTACCCCATTCGAGATCAGGGCCCCATTGTGCCAGGTGCTGCACAGACCCTGACTGAGATCAGGGCCCCTTTCAGCTTTGACAGGTTTTGGAGTAGCAGCCGTGTTAGTCTGTATTCGCAAAAAGAAAAGGAGTACTTTTCTTTTTTCAGCTTTGAGTGTCCCAGACACAGAGTGAAATGCAGGCAGAGCTCGCCCTACACAGGAAGCAGGGAAGGAAAAGTTTCTTCTCCCCCTGTTACAGGTGTGGAAACTGAGCAGAGAGAAGTTCCAATTAAGTTCTTCAGCTCCCTCTGGGGGGCCAACTCCCATGGACACACCCCAGGATTTGGCCTGCATGTGGGGTGGGGGTGGAGGGGGGGCCCTTGGAAATCCTCATTCTAAAAAGCAGGGAATGAAACCCAGGGCTCCTAAACCCCTGTGGAGAACCACGCCTAGCAGAGCATCCAGCCACAAACTGAACTGTCAGCATTACTGCTTTGTCTATAATGCATCCAATGTCCTGACTCCCAGCCCCCCGCCACCCTCCTCAAAGCACTAGACCCCACTCCTCTGCCAGAATCTGGGATAGAACCCAGGAGTCCGAGTTCCAGCTGTTCTCCAATCTGCCTTTCACCCTCTTGCCAAGAATGTGGTCTCAGCTGCCCTGGGGATCAATCCAGAGTCACCCCCTGAGTGCAGTGAGTCAGGGTCCGCTTCTGCTTCCAGCCCCCCACCCCCAGGTCAATCCGCAGTGACCCTTCCTCTGCATTTCCCCCCTAACTGGGCTCCATTCTCAGCTCACCCAAATCCTGGGGCTCCTGTCAGAGATGAGTGTCCCTGAGTCTGCTTCTCCAGGTGGGGCAGGGAGTTAGGGAGGAAGCGGGCACAGGGCAGGATGCTGAGACACTGAGAACCCCCCAGCCCCAGTGCCTATTGCACCTCCCCCTGTGATCCTCAGCCCAGTGTTTCCCCAAGGATGGGAATGAAACCCAGGAGTCCTGACTCTGAGCCCCCACTGCTCTAACCCACTAGATCCCACTCCCCTCCCAGACTGGGGATGGAACCAGGAGTTCTGACCCAGGTTCCCCAGTGAATCTACCCTGCTACAGGTTTATCCCCTTATTGGGTGCCCTGGGTACCCCATAACCAAAATCCCCTGCCCCAATCAGTCCCTGCCCAGGTCCCTGCTCCGGTCCCTGGGCATAGCAAGGGCAGCAACCCAGCCAGGGCCCTGTCCCATTCACCGTGCAGTGTCCCTGGTGCTCACGGGCTCAGGTCTTTGACACCTCCCAGTCCCAGGGCAGGCCCAGATCTGGCCCTAACGGGGCTGCCCCCAACTCCATCAGCCTGGACCAGACTCAGCCCATCCCAGGCAGGGAGCAAGGTCCAAGGACCTGTCATAGAATCATAGAATATCAGGATTGGAAGGGACCTCAGGAGGTCTCTAGTCCAACCCCCTGCTCAAAGCAGGAACAATCTGCAAGTTTTGCCCCAGATCCCTAAATGGCCCCCTCAAGGATTGAACTCACAACCCTGGGTTTAGCAGGCCAGTGCTCAAACCACTGAGCTATCCCTCCCCGGTCCTGCATTGCCCAGCCCCTGTGGCTCGCCGGGGCTCGGTTGGTGGTTGGGATGTTGCTGGATCCCTGCCTGTGGTCTGGGGCAGGCTGCTCTCCCCAGGACGGTGGGGAAAACCCTGCACACAAAGGGGAAGTTTCCCAACCCGGGATTGGGCAATGGGCTAACGGTTGGTGACTCCACCAGGCCACAGGATGTGCCAATGGCTGCTCGTTCCCCGCTGTCACCCATAGAGCCCGGCTCCCATGTGGGGTGTCGTTATGGTTGTGGAGGAAGGAATGATGCAAGGTTAACACCCACATACCCATCTAGACACACACCCAGACATCCCCATCCACGTATGCCACACACCAGTACACACACACCCATCTACATACCCACCCTCAGCCCCACCCAAACACAAACACACACACACACATGCAGCGAGAGGAGCAGAGACCCTAGCTACAGGGTAGGGCAGGCCTGGCTGCTAGAAATGCAGCAGCCCTCAGTCCAGTCAGCCTGGCCTCTCCCTTCCCCTTGGCCCAGGTCGGCCCACTGGCCCAGTTTGTCCATCCTCTCCCTGCCTGGTTCATGAACTGTAAGCTGATAACACAAGGACACAGTATCCCTAACACTGCACAGGCTCTTTACTCAGGGAACTAGTTACAGAGACGCTGGACCAGCAGCTGGGTATGCCAGCCCTGTGCACACAGACTGACTGCCAGGGGCCTCCATCCAACTCCTCCCTCCTGCAGCCTAGCTTCTCCAGCCCATTGCCACATGGGTAGCTGCATCCCACGGCCCAGCCAGACTCATCTCCCGCCCCTTCCCCCCGCCCCGATTGGCCCCTCAGCCCAGCCAGCCTGATCTACCCCTGCTGCCCCTGTTAAGGAAAAGTTAGCATATGTGACTCCATTTTGGTTTCGGGCCCACCATTATTTACAAGCAAGTACATCATGCACCAGGAGGAGTGTTCCTTAGATACTGCATTCCTGTGACCACCCCCGCCCTTGTTTCTAGCCTGTCTCGACTCCCGGTTTCTGTTCTTTGTCTGTTCCTAACTCCCTGCCTCCTGGCCTCGATGTGAGCCTCCCATCCTGATAAGAAAGGCTACTGATGCATTGCTTTAGTTGAAGTAATGGTTTAGCACGGGGAATGTGCAGTCTGTTTGTTTGTTTCAGGGGAGCCTGGCTGTTTAAAAATAGCCAGAGCTTCGCAAACCAGCTGAGTGGCGGCGAACCAGCTGAGCAGCGGGGGACAGCAGAGCAGCACACAGCAGGAGTTTGCCTGGGATTGGTGAGTATCCGAGTGCGTGTTTGCTGAGTAAGTATCCGAGTGTGTGTTTGCTGTGAGGGCAGTGTGAGAGCCTGAGCGAGTGTCTGATTGGCTGGTAGCCTGCAGGGGGCGGGCACTGGGGCGGTCTGTTTGTTTGTTTCAGGGGAGCCTGGCTGTTTAAAAATAGCCAGAGCTTTGGGAACCAGCTGAGCGGCGGCGAACCAGCTGAGCAGCGGGGGACAGCAGAGCAGCACACAGCAGGAGTTTGCCTGGGAGTTTGCCTGGAGTGAGCCCAGTGAGGCTTACATCTTGCCAACTTCTCTGAGGAAGCTCATAGTAAGAAGGTGGTATGGAAGGGGGGGGTTCAGCTATTGTGACCTGCACTGGATATGCCATGTTTGTCTTTCTTCCACAGGACAGAAGCAACTTTGTGTGTACAAAGTGCAAGCTGGTCTCCATACTGGAAGAGAAGATTGAAGGTCTGGAGCAACAGATAACGACCCTGCGTTGCATACGAGAAACGGAGGATTTTCTGGACAAAAGTCAGGATATGCTTCTATGGGCACAAAGCTCTAAAGATTTAGAGCAGGTTGCACAGCGGAGCCAAGAGGCCAGTGAAGAAGCTTGGCAACATGTGACTTCCAGAAGAAGAAGGGGGAATGTCCGGGTTCCAGCAACGCGGACACAGGTAACTAACCGCTTTCATGTTCTCTCCACAGGTACCATAGCGGAGAGTGGACCACATGATATGTCTGGGGGGAGAAAGCAGAAGGAGACTCCGCTGGTTGGAAGGCATGAGATGCGCTGTCCTGAGATGGGGGGTTCCATGACCACCACTCCCAAGAAAAGGAGGCGGGTGGGTGGTGGTCGGGGACTCTCTCCTCCGGGGGACTGAGTCATCTATCTGCCGCCCTGACCGGGAAAACCGAGAAGTCTGCTGCTTGCCGGGGGCTAAGATTCGCGATGTGACAGAGAGACTGCCGAGACTCATCAAGCCCTCGGATCGCTACCCCTTCCTGCTTCTCCACGTGGTCACCAATGATACTGCCAAGAATGACCTTGAGCGGATCACTGCGGACTACGTGGCTCTGGGAAGAAGGATAAAGGAGTTTGAGGCGCAAGTGGTCTTCTCGTCCATCCTCCCCGTGGAAGGAAAAGGCCTGGGTAGGGACCGTCAAATAGTGGAAGTCAACGAATGGCTACGCAGGTGGTGTCGGAGAGAAGGCTTTGGATTCTTTGACCATGGGACGGTGTTCCATGAAGGAGGAGTGCTGGGCAGAGACGGGCTCCACCTTATGAAGAGAGGGAAGAGCATCTTTGTGAGCAGGCTGGCTAACCTAGTGAGGAGGGCTTTAAACTAGGTTCACCGGGGGAAGGACACCAAAGCCCTGAGGTAAGTGGGAAAGCGGGATACCGGGAGGAAGCACAGGCAGGAATGTCTGTGAGGGGAGGGCTCCTGCCTCATACTAAGAATGAGGGGCGATCAGCAGGTTATCTCAATTGCTTATATACGAATACACAAAGCCTTGGAAACAAGCAGGGAGAACTGGAGGTCCTGGTGATGTCAAGGAATTATGATGTGATTGGAATAACAGAGACTTGGTGGGATAACTCACATGACTGGAGTACTGTCATGGATGGTTATAAACTGTTCAGGAAGGACAGGCAGGGCAGAAAAGGTGGGGGAGTAGCACTGTATGTAAGGGAGCAGTATGACTGCTCAGAGCTTCGGTACGAAACTGCAGAAAAACCTGAGTGTCTCTGGATTAAGTTTAGAAGTGTGAGCAACAAGAGTGATGTAGTGGTGGGAGTCTGCTATAGACCACCGGACCAGGGGGATGAGGTGGATGAGGCTTTCTTTCGGCAGCTCATGGAAGCTACTAGATCGCATGCCCTGGTTCTCATGGGTGACTTTAATTTTCCTGATATCTGCTGGGAGAGCAATACAGCGGTGCATAGACAATCCAGGAAGTTTTTGGAAAGCGTAGGGGACAATTTCATGGTGCAAGTGCTAGAGGAGCCAACTAGGGGGGGAGCTTTTCTTGACCTGCTGCTCACAAACCGGGAAGAATTAGTGGGGGAAGCAAAAGTGGATGGGAATCTGGGAGGCAGTGACCATGAGTTGGTTGAGTTCAGGATCCTGACACAGGGAAGAAAGGTAAGCAGCAGGATACGGACCCTGGACTTCAGGAAAGCAGACTTCGACTCCCTCAGGGAACGGATGGGTAGGATCCCCTGGGGGACTAACATGAAGGGGAAAGGAGTCCAGGAGAGCTGGCTGTATTTCAAGGAATCCCTGTTGAGGTTACAGGGACAAACCATCCCGATGTGTCGAAAGAATAGTAAATATGGCAGGCGACCAGCTTGGCTTAACGGTGAAATCCTAGCGGATCTTAAGCATAAAAAAGAAGCTTACAAGAAGTGGAAGGTTGGACATATGACCAGGGAAGAGTATAAAAATATTGCTCGGGCATGTAGGAATGAAATTAGGAGGGCCAAATCGCACCTGGAGCTGCAGCTAGCGAGAGATGTTAAGAGTAACAAGAAGGGTTTCTTCAGGTATGTTGGCAACAAGAAGAAAGCCAAGGAAAGTGTGGGCCCCTTACTGAATGAGGGAGGCAACCTAGTGACAGAGGATGTGGAAAAAGCTAATGTACTCAATGCTTTTTTTGCCTCTGTCTTCACGAACAAGGTCAGCTCCCAGACTGCTGCACTGGGCATCACAGCATGGGGAGTAGATGGCCAGCCCTCTGTGGAGATAGAGGTGGTTAGGGACTATTTAGAAAAGCTGGACGAGCACAAGTCCATGGGGCCGGATGAGTTGCATCCGAGAGTGCTAAAGGAACTGGCGGCTGTGATTGCAGAGCCATTGGCCATTATCTTTGAAAACTCGTGGCGAACGGGGGAAGTCCCGGATGACTGGAAAAAGGCTAATGTAGTGCTAATCTTTAAAAAAGGGAAGAAGGAGGACCCTGGGAACTACAGGCCAGTGAGCCTCACTTCAGTCCCCGGAAAAATCATGGAGCAGGTCCTCAAAGAATCAATCCTGAAGCACTTACATGAGAGGAAAGTGATCAGGAACAATCAGCATGGCTTCACCAAGGGAAAATCATGCCTGACTAATCTAATCGCCTTCTATGATGAGATTACTGGTTCTGTGGATGAAGGGAAAGCAGTGGATGTATTGTATCTTGTCTTTAGCAAAGCTTTTGACACGGTCTCCCACAGTATTCTTGTCAGCAAGTTAAAGAAGTATGGGCTGGATGAATGCACTATAAGGTGGGTAGAAAGTTGGCTAGATTGTCGGGCTCAACGGGTAGTGATCAATGGCTCCATGTCTAGTTGGCAGCCGGTGTCAAGTGGAGTGCCCCAGGGGTCGGTCCTGGGGCCGGTTTTGTTCAATATCTTCATAAATGATCTGGAGGATGGTGTGGATTGCACTCTCAGCAAATTTGCGGATTGTACTAAACTGGGAGGAGTGGTAGATACACTGGAGGGCAGGGATAGGATACAGAGGGACCTAGACAAATTGGAGGATTGGGCCAAAAGAAATCTGATGAGGTTCAACAAGGACAAGTGCAGAGTCCTGCACTTAGGATGGAAGAATCCAATGCACCGCTACAGACTAGGGACTGAATGGCTCAGCAGCAGTTCTGCAGAAAAGGACCTAGGGGTTACAGGAGATGAGAAGCTGGATATGAGTCAACGGTGTGCCCTTGTTGCCAAGAAGGCCAATGGCATTTTGGGATGTATAAGTAGGGACATAGCGAGCAGATCGAGGGACGTGATCGTCCCCCTCTATTCGACATTGGTGAGGCCTCATCTGGAGTACTGTGTCCAGTTTTGGGCCCCACACTACAAGAAGGATATGGATAAATTGGAGAGAGTCCAGCGAAGGGCAACAAAAATGATTTGGGGTCTGGAACACATGACTTATGAGGAGAGGCTGAGGGAACTGGGATTGTTTAGTCTGCAGAAGAGAAGAATGAGGGGGGATTTGATAGCTGCTTTCAACTACCTGAGAGGTGGTTCCAGAGAGGATGGTTCTAGACTATTCTCAGTGGTGGAAGAGGACAGGACAAGGAGTAATGGTCTCAAGTTGCAGTGGGGGAGGTTTAGGTTGGATATTAGGAAAAACCTTTTCACTAGGAGGGTGGTGAAACACTGGAATGCGTTGCCTAGGGAGGTGGTGGAATCTCCTTCCTTAGAAGTTTTTAAGGTCAGGCTTGACAAAGCCTTGGCTGGGATGATTTAATTGGGGATGGGTCCTGCTTTTGAGCAGGGGGTTGGACTAGATGACCTCCTGAGGTCCCTTCCAACCCTGATATTCTATGATTCTATGTACCTAGCAGGGATAGGTGGTAGACAAGGGAAGGGTTTGTCTATTGGCTAAGGTTTCCGATGCACAAGGGCAACATGCTTTGCTAAAAGGTATGTAATCTTTGTATAACCTGCATTCGGGGTCCCCTCCTGACTAGCAGGGGGGCACCACACTCGAGCGTAATAAACTTAGTGTCTCTGGAAACTCTGCAGTTGTGGACTTTGTTCGTGTGACTCAGCCTAGACTCGAACTGTGCGTGACTTATCAGGTGTAATTCGTAACAGTTTTGGCGACCACGAAGGGACTCTAGGCTCACCCCAACAAGTGAGACTACACTCCTCCTCTCGGACAGCTCCAGGCGGCACAGGGTGAGTTCACCTTTGAGAACTCCGAGGAGCGGGGGTGTGAGCCGTCGCTTAGGCGATAAGGTGGAACATTTGGTGTCCTTTTGGTAGCCCATTATGAGTTCTAGGCAGAGTGTAAATAAGGGGACTGAAATTCTCAAGAATTGGGGGAATATTTCTGGTACCCATGGGTTAGGTAAAAAGAAAGCTGTAATCTTGTGCAAAGTTGAGTGGCCAGCACTAACAACTCAAACATCTTTCGGATGGCCACCAGATGGGTCTTTTGCTGGGGAAAAATTAACAGCACATAGGAAAAGGCTGGAGGACAAAGCTCCAGCCCAGATGGATCATTGGTATGTATGGGACAACTGGGCTTATGCACTGCGAAAGGACATCCTCTTTCCTCCTCCATTTCTTATTCATCTCAGAGGTCTCCAGCCCCGTTCTGTGCTATGCCTGCTTCTGCCCCTCCTCCGGCTTACCCTCGGCTTTCTGACCTATGCCCAGGACCAGTTGCAAGCCTTAAGACAGGACTTCCAGGCAGAAAAGGAAGCACTGGCTAAGCAAGTACCAATCCTTCAGAGACTTGTCAAAATTTAACCATTTGTGCTCAGCATATGCCATAACAACAGTGTGTCTGCCATAAGAGGAAATTAAATAGTTAAAATGCCAAATTCTGTCCAGGTGACAAGCCTCACGGGGGAGGACTCGGGTAGCCCTTGTGAGTGAGAATATTTAAGAGAAGAGACCAGTAGGGCTGGGGGCTAGTTAAGAAGCCCACCCTCCTTGTTAAATTGGTAGTGGGACAAAGCTGGTGCGCATGGAAGGGACAGTTCAGAGAGAAAAACAGGATCGGGCCCAAGCGGGCAGGCAACAGATAGAGAGATTGGAAAACAAGTTGGAAACTTGGAGGGCATAGTGAAAAAAAGAGGAGTAAATAATTACAGGAATGGGAAACGTAAATCCCGGAATAATACTTGGAATGGTAAAATCTGAGTTGATTGAGTGTAGTTTTGGGAGATAAGCAAGTGATTTAAGAAAGGAAAGTGAGAAGTTAACTCTGTAGTTGCTGGAGGGAATTAATCAGTTGAACTTTGTGAAATACTAGAAAGAAAAAGAATTCTTGGTTTCTTTGCAGCCATTTTGAGGAAAATGGGCCCTTGTCCAAAGGAATGCAATTATACAGTGCCACTTAATTAATATCTTATTAGGCTCCTAGGGGCTACAATAGATGGTGTCTTCCTTTTCAGGTCGCTGTGTGTTTGACAGCAGGAGTTAAGAGTAAAAGTCAATCAAAAGTCTGGTAAAGTTTATTGTGCCCTTTTTAAAGTAAGAATCTTTAAGTTGTGGATCCAAAAGCAAGCCGGAAAGCATTTGTTTTAATGTAAATTAGCTAACTGATAAGGTAAAAGCCACTAAAACCTGGGCTGCCTATAAAACAAATACAAGAGTAATTCCTCTGTTTTGCCTGCAATTAACAAGGGTATTTGTATAAAAAGGAAATATTTTTAAGGAATGACTGACTGCCCAGAAGGGGTAGATCTGTGTTCTTTTTGTCTTTCAGAAAATCAGAGAAAACTAATGCCAGCTGAAAAGCAATTCAACATATCATGAATTTACTGGCACAATAGGAATTATGTTCTGTGTTCTATGTTCTGTTTTGTGTTTGTCTTGTGGCCAGAATTGGTGTGTTTAATTTTTCATAGGACAGTTTAGTTTAAAACTAAATAGAAGGGTTAAATCAAAATGCAGATACTTGTTTTATTCAACTTGGAATACAAAGTGTTTGGATAATATCAGGAAAATGTGATATACTAAAGTTTCTTACATTTGCTTAAGTAAGAAAAAGAAATTTCATTGGCCAGATCTTTTAATTGAAAAAATTATTGTTAAAATTCGCACACCAACAGTCTTTGGAAGCAAGGACATGAAAGGTTAACCCACTCCCCATATTACACATGGGATGCTTCTGGCTACCTCAAATTTCTAGCCAGAGGGCTGGGGAGGGAGGAAAGCTATTGAACATCAGAGGTTGTACCAAGTGGATTCCTCAAAAGTGGGTGTGCTTGTCCTGGCTTGTTGCTCCAAAGCTCCGTAATAAAGTCATTTTCCTAGAAGGGTGTATGTGGCATACATTGAACAATAAGACTAAAGTGCTGTATAATGGGCAATGTATATGTGTTCATTTTTGAACAAAGGTGTGTGAGTGGAAAGTGAAAGTTTTCTTTCCACATATTTGGGTCAGGGGGTCACGTTGGTAGGGGTACCTATCCTTAATCAAACAGACTCGCCCTTTTGGGATAAAATGTCTTTACAGCAAGCCACCTATCAGGATCGGGAGTATTCAATTGCAATACTAACTAAGGGAGTATTTTGTTTTACCTGGAATCAATCTGACCAGTATGCGTGTCCTGTAGGGAAGAGTTCTTGTATTATCACTCAGTGGGCAAATGGGTATTAAATAAAGACCGAGGGTGGAGGCCAGCAGTGTGGGAGTAGTGATTCTTCCCCTTTCAAAGAGACTCTTACAAATGACCTCTCCACAACAGGGAGTCGGACAGGTATAACTTGTCGTTTGGTTAATGTCTCTGATATATCAGGCCAATGGTGGGTTTGCAGTAATCACTATAAAGAGTATAATTTAAATGGTACAACCAAAAACACCCCTACCCGTAGTCAACAAGGAGGATGGGAAGCCCCATTGGGAGCATATAAGCTGTTTGGAAAAGCAGCATTAAACACTGAAGGAATTTCTCTGAGAACCAGTCCTTATTGGGCCCTACAGGGTCATTATTTTGGGTGTGGCTGGAAATCTTATAAAGTGTTACCAGCTAACTGGACTGGTAGCTGTTATATAGCCCATGGAATTCCTCATCTTTATGTTACTGCTACGTTACCTAAAGGCAAAATTAGAAACATCTGGAATACTCCTATTGAATCACGGGGGGAAACTCTTCAACGGCTAAATGCTGCGTTGGAGGGCAACGCAAAGAATCCCCTCACGACAGGGAAGCCCATAGGGTATTCCATTCTGGGGATAGTACCACTACTAACAGGGCCAGACATGACATGCATAGGCCGTTACACCGTGAGACTTCAAATGGTACTTAAAAAGGTTGCCTTGGAGTTAAAAGACTCAATTAGTGGTTTGGAATCAGCGGTAAAAACATTAAATAAGAAAGTGCAA
Organism: Eretmochelys imbricata; assembly: GCF_965152235.1. Lineage (NCBI taxonomy): Eukaryota > Metazoa > Chordata > Testudines > Cheloniidae > Eretmochelys > Eretmochelys imbricata. Next base: position 35,115,560 of record NC_135584.1, on the reverse strand, counting down.
CAACTCAGAACGTATTCCCTCCAAAACAGGTTGGCCTTAGACTACCTTTTAGCATCCCAGGGAGGGGTCTGTGCTCTCATTGGGTCCCGTTGTTATGTGTATGTAAATAATAATAGCTATAAAGTCTATAAGGAAGTGGTACGGGCAGAGGCCCATGCCCAAGTTGGGGCACAACCTGCCTACACCGCTCCTGAAAGTGATTGGTTGCAAACTCTATTTTCGGGGTGAGGTTTATCATCATGGCTTAGTAGTTTATTCAGTTTACTACTTAAGATTCTCCTTCCTGTATTAATTGTACTAATAATATTATGCTGTGCAGTGTCATGCATTAGGGAGCTTTTGGAGAATATGTTAATCCGTTCTTTTCAAGGCTATCGCAAAGTGCTTATGCAAAATAAATTGTAGAATAAGTAGGCAGGGATGCCTACAAAATCAAAGGGGGGACTGTTATAAGAAAGGGCTTATATGCTATTTTATATGAATGTTTAATAAGTTTGTTCTTATAATTTAGCATAAATTACTAGCTTAGCATAAGTAATTAAAGTAGTTGAAGCCTTAGGCCAAGGTCAAACTGACCTGAAAGGAAGGCTAAAAAAGCAGCTGCAAAACTAGTTGAAACTGCCCGTTATCATTGAAAATAAAGAAAAATGCAAGGAGTAGAACCAACTGTCTACCGGAGCAAATCCAGCACCCGACAATGGACTGTCCACTCAGCAACAGAACTGTCCAATGGAAAAGAGCAAAGACCCCTATTCAAAGTAGGGGATTGGACTTTGGACATGGGTGAGGGCGGTGTTACCAACCGTAGAGGGTATAATTGCTTGCAATTTCTGAGGGACGGGGTTCCCTCTCCGGAGTAAGGTGTGAGCCATCTCTGTGCACCCCCTTGTGGCCAGGCATGGTGCTCCAAGTGTGACACGCTTTAATCTCTGCCGATTGGGGCAGTAATAGGGTCGCTTTCACAGCCCGGGGCAAGGAAGGACCAACACGTACCAACAAACCAACATGTCCCCCTGTAATTCAGCTTCCGGAGTGGAGTAATGATGAACAGGTCATAAGGTCCTCACCTCGGCTCATATCCAAAACTTAAAGGCCCCAGAACAAAGCCCCTGGTTAGGCTGGTCTCCTGGGGCTAGAGTCACAAAGGGACTTAGGTACATCCGAGGTAGTCAGGTGCCTAAATCCCAAAATCAGGCACAAAACCCCCACTCAGCTGCCTCCAAACCCTATAGGAACCTAAACTCACTCAGCACCTAGGGTCCCAGATATTATTGGGACCGTCCCACTATTCAGAGCTTTGACTTATATAGGTACTTAGTACCCCTCCACACACATACTGATTTTCCACACTTGCCATCTGGTCATCATAGCAACACCCAGCACAAGGGGGGCCCCTCTTCTGGTCAGGGTCTGTGCAGTCCCTCACTCTGGGGTGAGCTTGCAAACCTTGAGAAGCGCTAGGAGTGGCAAAGGGCTCCCACCAGTGGTCTAAGATAAGAGTGATAAGTGAAGCACTTTTTCCTGGTGGTGCAGACGTCGCTCTGGTTCCAGGCGATGGAAGCAAATGCACCTGCTCTGGCTACGCAAGGCCCGGCTGATCACAGCCTCACAGGCACTTCCCAGACTCACCCTGGACAAAGGAGGGACTCTCAGCAGCACAAGTGTGCTGGTTCTCAGCAAAAGCGGTGAGCACAGAAACCCCCCGGGAGGGAATCCAAAGATTGTTCCCCGGCTCACATCGTGGTCGGAGCGAGAGGTGAACTGGTGCACGTCTTACCTTCCTGTTCCTGTTTCTTGGCTGATTCCTGCCCCCTGAACTCAGGGTTGCGGTTCGTATTTTTCAGCAGCGGAAAAGGGTGTGTACGTAATGTTTAGGGGGCCCAGATAGCAAGTGTGCAAAATTGGGACACTTGTTTTTCCTGGTGGGGGTATAATGGTATATATAAGACACAGCCCCGAATAGCGGGATGGCACCAATAATATCTGGACATCTGGTCATCCTAACAGCATTGGGTGGGTGCAGTTACTCAGGACCTGCTGCTGCCTACCTGCTGGTGGGGCAGGATTTGGGTTTCCTATCTGTTTTCTCTGGAATGCTTTGACCTTAAGGATAAAGGTGCTTCTTAGAAAGAAGGGAGCGGTAGTTTGACTGTGGTAATTATACACTTCACCCTCTCTGAGGAGCACAGTGAAGCAGGCTGACTTTGCTGGAACCCCTTGTCCCAGCACGGTGTTGCGTAGGTGTCATCAGCAGAGGAGTACTGGGGTCTCCTTGCCAGGGGACTCACCAGCAGAGGGCCCGACGGTGCAGAGGGCAGCAGAGGGTGGGGGTGGGGATGGGGAAGGGGTGGCTATACTGTATAATGGGCACTCGGGGCAGCAGAGGGTGGGGTGGGGAAGGGGCGGCTATACTGTATAATAGGCAGCACAGAGTGGACACCCCATGTCGATAATCCGGCCTGGAGCAATAGCTGTGAGACGTGTGAACGGCTCCATTCCGCTCAGTGGTTGTTCACATTCCCCACCCCCAGTGGCACTGCTGCAGGGCCTGTTCCATGCACCGATGATGCCTGTTCTCAGCTCCTTCCCCCGCTCGCAGCCCTGTGTGCCTTGTGCCGCTCCCTGCATGCCCTTTCTTAGTGCACATCAGAGCACTGGAGCATCCTCACCTGCTGGGGAACCCGCTCGTCTCCGGAAACGGGGGACTTATTGCTGCTCACAGCTGTTGTATCCAAAGTAGGGGCATTAGTCCGGGCAGGGAGCCAGCTGTACAAGGGGACGTCCGCCCTGCAGTCGGGGCAGCTCGTGTAGAGCTGTGGTTGAGCTGGGCCCCTGCAAAGATCAGTGTAGCCACGGCCAGAGAGGTTATCCCCCTGCGTATGTCTTCAGGGTCCCAGCTGGGATTGTGCCAGGGGCTGCCCATGGCGCCCTGGCTACACTGCTATCTTTAGCGAGCGGGTTCGATCAAAGCTAGTGTCTCCACACGCTGCATCCTGATTGCTCTGTGGACGGATCCCAATTCTACGGTAACTTCGAAGGGCTCGGGGCTAAATGAGACCTCCTTACATTTCCTGGATGAGTAACTCTAAGAAGTAACCATGACCTGCACAAACCTCATGGCTTGATCACTCGCTCTGTTCATTAAGAGCCAGATTTTTAAAGGTATTTAGGCTTGTAATAGGATTTTCAAAAGCATGTGGATGCTTCATTCCCATTGATTCCAATGGGTGCATTTGAAAATCCAACTAGGCAATAAAATTCCTTTAAAAATCTGCCCCTTCCTGACTTCTTCAATTGCTGATTCGATATAACAGGACTGTCCGTTCGTTCATTGACTGGCTCAGCCGCAGTTGTTTTCCTGATTTGAGCAATGTATCTTCTAATATTGGGTTAGTTTCATAGAGCTGAAAAGGAGCCAGCCTTAGTGAGAAGTTTAATTGCTTTTAAAGGCTTCCTTGTTTACTGATTTTTAATAACCCCCATAAAAAGCACACAGAGCTGGTTTTTCTTTCACATTCGTGGCTGGGCCAGTAACTCTGCATATTTGAGGGCCCCCGCAGGCTCTCGCTCTTACTCCAGGGTAATCCACGTGGCTTCGCCATCTCCTTAGACTGGACCCCTGGGCCTGAAGCCCCCCTGCTGCAACCCATGAGCTCTGCCCAGCAAGTCCATGACAGACAGCCCCCGACGGAGACTTGGCCGCGCTGCCGGGATGAACGCGCCTAGCCCAGCATTGGCAGTGACACTCACACGGCGCTGTCAGAACAGTCGGGTTCATGAGTCACCTGGACACAGCCTAGGATGTCCTTAGGGTAGCACAGAGAGATGAAGGGTGAAGTGTAGACCATGCTGGGTAGTCCAGAGCCCTGCCAAGCTGAAGGGAACCCCTTGGTTCAAGCGCTGCCTGACCTCCAGGTGAGAGCCCCGACTCCTCCCAGGCCCCAGCTCTCATCCTCCACCTCACACCTCCCAGTCCTTTCTTCTCCTGTTGGGGGGTTGTTCAACTTCCCTGCAGAGAGGTGGGGCAGTCCATGCCCCTCGCGGTCCTTCAGTGCTAGGTGTTGGCTCCTCGGTGTTGTCTTCTCAGATGCTCCACTGAGATGGAGACTAAGGGTCAGATGGCTAGGGGACACCCACACTTATGTGTCTCAGCCTTCCCAGAGAGCCAGCAGTCCCCTTCCACTCATGGTGCAACAACACAGCACATAGGGGAAACTGAGGCACATCCAGGCCTCATAAACATATTACAGAATATTCCCACATTGTCACACGCTTCAGCGGGCAGATGCCCTGGGAAACGATCGGCAAAGGGAAGAGTTCAAGCAGCTGCTCTTGTGATTCCAGGAGATCTCAGCAAAAGACTCTTCTGGCTGTAGAGAACCCAAGTACCAGGCGCGCCGCCTGTTTTGGGGGCCAGTACAGGGTACCGGGCTGCTTACGGGGCTGTACAAAAGACACTGGATAGGCTCTTGGACAGGAGAGTTATACAGGAGTGTCACTGTACTTTGAATAGTCCAACCCAAAACCTAACGGGACCTGGCAACTTCTAGTAGACCACAGACAACTTGGTGGGACTTAGCTCCAGGGATACACTTGCCAAGGGCTGCGGTGGCAGCTCAGTCCCTGGCAGCTGGTTTTTGAAAAGCTCTGCCCTCATTCAAACAGGAATCAATTTGGGGCAGCTCGCCATCCTGTGCTCTACAGGAGGTCAGACCAGATGATCGCAATGGTCCCGTCTGGCCTTGGAATCTACGCGGCAAAGGAGCTCAGGTTTTCTAAAGCCAAACTCTTCTCTGCCCTGGAGGTCGGGGTTGGACTCCCCAGTTGGGTCCGGGTGATCGGTGTCAATCAGTTAATCACCGACATGGCCCCTGGAGGACATGCTCCTTTGGGGATGCCGATGCCCCTCCAGAGTTCAGCCTCTCCCTGCGCTGGGGTGATGCAGCTGCCAGGGAAGAGGATAAATATTCACTGACAAAAAACCGACAGCAATGCAGCGTTCCGGCTGCGCGGCAGTATACGGCGCCCTTCCGGAACACCACTTGCAGCAAAACCAGCACCTCTGACGAGTTAAGGGACCTGCCTCCCCGGAGAACGAAACTCTCACGCAGGTTAGGCTTTGATTCCTGCTCCCCCCGACAGTCCCCGAGAAGGGGGGTGCTGAGGGGATTAGGGGAAGGGGAATCTTGTTAGCCGACGGCCAAGGATGTTTGGTGAGGTGCCAGCTATGCCCGTTTATACCATACGTGACTTTAACCGCTAGGACGCACTGTCCCTTCACGGCGGGCAGCCCGGGCTAGGCTGATGGATGCCCCAAGGTCCTAACCACCCGTGACTTTAACTGCTAGAGCTCAGAGCTCCTTCGCAGCGGGCAGTCAATACTGACTGACAGGTGCCCCAATGGCAGCACTAAGAGCCTCTCCACACCCGTGACTTTAACTGCTAGAGCTCAGAGCTCCTTCGCAGCGGGCAGCCAGGATTGACTGACAGGTGCCCCAAGAGTTTGCCCCGTGGAGGCGGCACAACTCAACGCTAGGCTCTTAGTACTCTCACCTAATGGCCAGGCTTTAGAGCCAAAACGGCTGAGGTTCTTTCATTGTGTCGGCTGCTTTACAGTAAACCAGAGAAAACAAGTCAGGCTTATGCACAAATGGTTACCAAAATTTATTAAGCTAGATTCTAATCATGTGGTTACAAAATTGCTAGCGCCTACTTATTTAAATGTAGAGATGTTACACACACAAACAAGTTACAAAACTGAAGCCACAATCCCAAAGAAAGAAAACAAAGTATAGAGCTCTATTTCAAAATATGTGTACACTAAAGATAGGAGATCAGGTGTGGGTGCTTCTTACCCTCCTTGCATCTCTCGATTCCAGCGGTGCCAAGCCAGGATCGGTCACTCAATTCCGCGGAAAGACGAATAAGGGACAAGGCGTAGGGACCTTCTTAGCTGCAGAAGCCTTGGGAGGCTGTCACTTATCTGACCAGCAGATAGATAGTGAAAAGCACTCAAAAATCATGGTGGTGTAGGTCCCCTACTTATACCTCTGTACTCCTTTATTCTCTTTCTCCTTTCTCATGCCAAATTGAGGCTGGTCTGTCGGGGTGACGCCAGCTTTCGCAAGAGTAGTTTACACTTGCAAGGGAGAGAAACAATAAGTGTCGACTACTGGACATTTCTTTTATCAGGGTAAATATTTTCCCACCTAGGATGTTGGTGTGTGTGCATCACGCTAGTTAGTAGGGGCTAAGAGCCATGTCTGTCACAGGGCCTCTGCCTGCTGTGAGCTTAATCGTTGTATCTGTTCCCAGAGGCACATTGTAGCAGCACACCTGTGCTTTCACAGCTTCAAAGGCTGTGCTGGAATATATGTTAAGTGCCCTGTTCGGTTTCCTTCTGTGTTTCCAGCAATGCTGGTCTGGGGGGGGGGGGGCTGGCTGTCTGGCTACAGTCCCCTGGAAGAGGGATCCTGAGGGGATTGGGGGAAGGACGGTCCCCAGGAAGGGGGATCCTCAGGGGATTGGGGGAAAGGGTTCCCTGGGAACAGGGATCCTGAGGGGACTGGGGGAAGGGGGGTCCCAAGCGAGGGGGGAACAAAGGTTAAGCCATAGCTCATGCTGCCCATATCCCCCTGAACTATGGAACAATGCTGGCAGCTACGAGTAGGGGCAGTCTTCAGAGACTCCTTCTATGGGATGGCCACAAATGTAAGTAGAGAGAGAGAGAGAGAGAGAAGGGTGTGTACAGAGATAGATGAATGGAGAGAGAGAGAGAGAGCAGGAGATGTTTGTAGGGATAAATGGATAAACAGATGATTGGATATGGGACTGGATAAAAGAGAGTAGTTTTTATATTGATTTAGCTATTATACACTTGCAGCCCCAGGCATTATACCAGTATAACATATTCCTTTCTATTGATGGCAACAAGCTATACCCATATAAGCACCTTTCCACTAGTATTCACATGCCAAAAAGGAAAATCTTACATGTTTGCTTTTGTGAGGCACCTCATTCCATGTCTCATGCTTGGGCTTGTCTGAGTGTTTGTGTGTGTCTGAGTCTTGTGTTTCATGTTTTGCCTTGTATGTGTGTTTTGTGCAGTTAAATCCCTTGTTTGTGTGAGTCTTGTGTGTTTCATAGGGTTTCTTGTGCATGTCTGTGTTTTCTGGGTATATGCCCCTTGGTTGGATGCAGTTTGCGAGTCTCCTCTTCCAGCTTGTGTGTGTGTTTGTATCTGTTTTCAATGTGTTTGTGCTTTGTGTGGTTGTGCCTCTCACTTGTGTCATTCAGAGTGTTGTTGGTCTCCAATATTATTTCCTTTGTGTCTTGTGCATGTATCCGAGTGCATTTCTCTGAGTGTCTGTCAAGGTTCCTTCCCCACTCTGAACTCTAGGGTACAGATGTGGGGACCTGCATGAAAACCTCCTAAGCTTACTTTTACCAGCTTAGGTTAAAACTTCCCCAAGGTACAAATTAATTTTACCCTTTGCCCTTGGATTTCCACTGCCACCACGAAACTTTATCTGGGTTTACTGGGAAACGTAGTTTGGACACGTCTTTCCCCCCAAAATCCTCCCAACCGTTGCACCCCACTTCCTGGGGAAGGTTTAGTAAAAATCCTCACCAATTTGCATAGGTGGCCACAGACCCAAACCCTTGGATCTTAGAACAATGAAAAAGCATTCAGTTTTCTTACAAGAAGACTTTTAATAGAAGTAAAGGAATCACCTCTGTAAAATCAGGATGGTAGATACCTTACAGGGTTAATTAGATTCAAAACATAGAGAATCCCTCTAGGCAAAACCTTAAGTTACAAAAAAGACACACAGACAGGGATAGTCATTCTATTCAGCACAACTCTTTTCTCAGCCATTTAAAGAAATCATAATCTAACACATACCTAGCTAGATTACCTACTAAAAGTTCTAAGACTCCATTGCTGTTCTGTCCCCGGCAAAAGCAGCATACAGACAGACACAGACCCTTCGTTTTTCTCCCTCCTCCCAGCTTTTGAAAGTATCTTGTCTCCTCATTGGTCATTTTGGTCAGGTGCCAGCAAGGTTACCTTTAGCTTCTTAACCCTTTACAGGTGAGAGGATTTTTCCTCTGGCCAGGAGGGATTTTAAAGGGGTTTACCCTTCCCTTTATATTTATGACACAGCTGGGTTACCTTAGCTTCTTAACCCTTTACAGGTGAAAGAGTTTTGCCTCTGGCCAGGAAGGATTTTACAGCACTCTATACAGAAAGGTGGTTACCCTTCCCTTTATATTTATTACATGCCCCCCAAGTCACAGAAAAGGTGAAACACTGGCTGTGATTTCTTCCTGGAGCTCTAAAAGAAAATAGAGTTAATAAGACACATGCACCTCTAAATATACTACCAAGTACATAAAGACTAACAATATTTTCCACATCTCAGGGATGATTTTAACCAGTTGATTCTGGGAAACTTTCATGGGAGAGTGCATCAGCCACTTTGTTAGAAGCTCCTGAGATGTGTTGGATGTCGAAATCAAAATCTTGGAGAGCTAAACTCCACCGAATAAGTTTTTTGTTATTTCCCATGGCGGTATGAAGCCACTGTAGCGGAGCATGGTCAGTTCGCAGGTGGAAACGCCGTCCCCAAACATATGGGCGTAGCTTTTCCAGGGCGTAGACAATGGTGTAACATTCTTTTTCACTGACTGAACAGTTGCTTTCCCTCTCAGACAGTTTTTTGCTGAGAAACACTACAGGGTGGATTTCTTGATCCGGTCCTTTCTGCATTAAAACTGCTCCCACACCATGCTCGGACGCATCTGTGGTTACTAGGAAAGGTTTGTCAAAGTCTGGGGCCCAGGGTCAAAGTACAGGGTCAGACATGAGTGTCGCTTTAAGGTGGTTAAAGGCCTTCTGACACTTTTTGGTCCACTGAATGGCATTTGGCTGTTTCTTTTTGGTTAGGTCTGTCAGTGGGGCTGCAATTTGGCTGTATTGCGGTACAAATCGTCTGTAATACTGGCCAAGCCTAAGAAGGATTGAACCTGTTTCTTTGGCCTGTAGGGGGCTGATAGTTCCTTGACCCACCTGGTGTCCAATGTATGTCACTCTGTTTAGGCCTATTTGACACTCCTTAGCCTTAACAGTTAGTCCTGCCTCCCTTATGCGCTCAAGGACTTTTTGTAGCTGTTCCAGGTGTTCTGCCCAGGAATCCAAAAATATGGCCACATCATCAAGGTAGGTGACTGCATATTCTCCTAATCCCGCTAGGAGACCATCTACAAGTCTTAATAAGTTAAGAGTTAATAAGACACATGCACCTCTAAATATACTACCAAGTATATAAAGACTAACAATATTTTTCCCATCTCAAGGACGATTTTAACCGGTTGATCCTGGGAAACTTTCATGGGAGAGTGCATCAACCGCTTTGTTAGAAGCTCCTGAGATGTGTTGGATGTCAAAATCAAAATTTGCAAGATCTAAACTCCACCGAATAAGTATTTTGTTATTTCCCTTGGCGGTATGAAGCCAATATAATGAGCATGGTCAGGTTGCAGGTGGAAACGTCATCCCCAAACGTATGGCCGTAGATTTTCCAGAGCGTAGACAATGGCGTAACATTCCTTTTCACTGACTGACCAGTGGCTTTCCCTCTCAGACAGCTTCTTGCTGAGAAACATGACTGGATGGAATTCTTCATTCGGTCCTTCTTGCATGAACACTGTTCCCACACCATACTTGGAGCATGTGTTTGGTTACAAGGAACGGTTTGTCATAGTCTAGGGCCCTTAGCACAGGGTCAGAGATGAGTGTCGCTTTAAGCAGGTTTGTCAAGGTTCCTTCCCCACTCTGAACTCTAGAGTACAGATGTGGGGACCTGCATGAAAGACCCCCTAAGCTTATTCTTATCAGCTTAGGTTAAAACTTCCCCAAGGTACAAACTTTTACCTTTTGTCCTTGAACCTTTATGCTGCTACCACTAAAGTTTCTAACAAAAATAACAGGGGAAGTGCCCACTTGGAAACATTTTCCCCCTAAAATATCCCCCAATGCACTACACCCCCTTTCCTGGGGAAGGCTTGATAAAAATCCTCACCAATTTGCATAGGTGAACACAGACCCAAACCCTTGGATCTTAAGAACAATGAAAAAGCAATCAGGTTCTTAAAAAAGAACTTTAATTAAAGAAAAAGTAAAAGAATCACCTCTGTAAAATCACGATGGTAAATACCTTACAGGGTAATGAGATTCAAAACATAGAGAATCCCTCTAGGCAAAACCTTAAGTTTCAAAAAGACACAAAAACAGGAATATACATTCCATTCAACTAACTTATTTTATCAGCCATTTAAACAAAACAGAATCTAACGCATATCTAACTAGATTGCTTACTAACTCTTTACAGGAGTTCTGACCTGCATTCCTGCTCTGGTCCTGGCAAAAACATCACACAGACAGAGAGGACCCTTTGTTTCCCCACCCCGCTCCAGCTTTGAAAGTATCTTGTCTCCTCATTGGTCATTTTGGTCAGGTGCCAGGGAGGTTGTCTTAGCTTCTTAACCCATTACAGGTGAAAGGGTTTTTCCTCTGGCAAGGAGGGATTTAAAAGCTGGTTAAAGGCCTTGTGACACTCTTCAGTCCACTGAACTGCATTTGACTGTTTCTTTTTGGTTAGGTCTGTGAGGGAGGCGGTGATTTGGCTGTATTGCCGTACAAATCGCCTATAACATCCGGCCAACCCTAAGAAGGATTGGACCTATTTCTTTGACTTTGGGACAGGCCACTTTTGGATAGCATCCACTTTGGCCTGTACGGGGTTGATAGTTCCTTGACCCACCTGGTGTCCAAGGTATGTCACTCTGTTTAGGCCTATTTGACACTTCTTAGCCTTAACAGTTAGTCTTGCCTCTTTTATGTGCTCAAAGACTTTTTGTAGATGTTTCAGGTGTTCTGCCCAGGTATCTGAAAATATGGCCACATCAAGGTAGGTGACTGCATATTCTCCCAATCCCACTAGGACACCATCTACAAGTCTTTGGAAGGTGGCGGGTGCATTCCACAGCCTGAAAGGGAGTACATTAAATTCATACAGCCCGACATCTGTGATGAAGGATGACCTTTCCTTGGAGGATTCATCTAGCGGTACCTGCCAGTACCCCTTGGTTAAGTCCAAGATAGAGATGAACTGGGCTATTCCCAGTTTCTTCAATAGTTCATCTCTGAGTTGTATTGGATCGTTGTCTGGGCGAGTTACAGCATTTACCTTACGGTAGTCCACGCAAAAACGTATCTCCCCATCTGGTTTGGGAACTAGAACCACTGGAGATGCCCACGCACTTCCAGAGGGGCGGATTACATCCATCTGTAGCATATCCTGGATCTCCCATTCTATAGCAGCTTTAGCTTGAGGAGACACCCAGTAAAGCTGGGCTCTAATTGGGTGAGCATTACCTGTGTCAATGGAGTGGTATGCCTGTTTAGTCAGTCCTGGGGTGGCTGAGAATGTTGGCGTGTAGCTAGTGTACAGCTCCTTGATCTGCTGTTGCTGCATAAGCCCAAGGGTCGTGGAGAGGTTCACTTTTTCCACATCACCAGCACTTTTCCCTTCATAGTAGACCCCTTCAGGCTACTCAGCATTATCTCCTCCCTCCTCTCCCTACAGCATTATCTGTAAACTGAAAAACCTTTTAATTCTCTGGAATAAAAGGGCTTTAGAGAATTAATACAGTATACCTTAGGCTTTCGGTTGGAGGTTGGGAATGCTATGAGATAATTAACAGCTCCCAAGCGCTCCTGGACCGTGAATGGCCCTTCCTACGATGCTTCCATTTTATGGGCCTGGAGCACCTTTAAGACCATGACCTGGTCTCCTACTTTGAAGACCACTCTCTGGCATGTTTATCATATAAGGCTTTTTGCTCTTTTTGAGCATCCTTTAGGTTTTCTTTTGTAACGGCTAAAGAGATTCGGAGGGTGTTTTGCAGGTTGGTTACAAAGTCCAGAATGTTAGTTCCTGATGAAGGTGTAAATCCCTCCCATTGCTGCTTCACCAACTGTAATGGTCCCTTAACCTCGCGGCCATATACAAGTTCAAATGGTGAAAACCCTAAACTGGGATGTGGTACAGCTCTGTTGGCAAAGAGCAACTGCTGCAACACTAGGTGCCAATCATTGGAGTGCTCATTTACAAATTTACGTATCATGGCCCCCAAAGTTCCATTAAATTTCTCCCACAAGGCCAATTGTTTGATGGTCATAAGGGGTGGCAACCAAATGATTTACCCCATTAGCTTCCCAAAGGCTTTCCATTGTTCCTGCCAGTTAATTAGTTCCTGCATCCGTAAGGATGTCGGATAGCCAACCTACCCTGGCAAAAATGTCTGCTAGTGCCTGGCACACACTTTTAGCCCTGGTGTCGCTTAGAGCTACTGCTTCCGGCCATCGGGTGGCAAAATCCATGAAAGTCAGTATGTACTGCTTTCCTCTGGGTGTCTTTTTCGGAAAAGGACCGAGAATATCTACAGCTACTCGCTGAAATGGAACTTCAATGATGGGGAGTGGCTGGAGAGGGGCTTTGACCTGGTCTTAGGGTTTTCCCACTCTTTGGCATACCTCACCAGATCGGACATAGGCAGAAACATCCTTGCCCATTCCCTCCCAGTGGAACAACTTTCCCAAATGGTCTTTGGTTCTGTTCACCCCAGCATGGCCACTACGATGATCATGGGCTAAGCTTAAGAGCTTTTCCCGGTACTTAGTTGGAACTACCAACTGTCTCTGAGGATGCCAGTCTTCCTGGTGTCCACAAGAAAGAGTTTCCTTGTATAAAAGTTCTCTTTCTACAACAAACCTGGATCCATTAGAAGAGCTGAGCTGTAGTGGGTTGCTCCGTGCTGCCGTCCAAGCTCTCTGGAGGCTTTCCTCTGCTTCCTGTTCATCTGGAACTGTTCCCTTGATGATGGAGACATCAGTCTCTCATTGGATTGTGGACCTGGGCTTGGTCCTTCTGGAAGCGATGTAGGGGATGAGTCTGTTTCCGTTGACTGTGAACTGCTCTCCGCTGGTGCACTATGTTGGTTTTCAGGCTCCGGCTGTCCTCTTGTATAGGGTTATCTGCTGCTGCCAGTGCAGGTTCGGTGTGGCCCTCTGGTGTGGGGTTGCAAGTACTGGATTCAGTGCTGGCAATGGGTCTGGTGTTGGTTGTTCGGCTGGTTCCGGTTCTGGGATTGGTTCCGTCTGGGTCTCCGGGAGTGGATCCACTACTTCTGTTGCAAACGTTGGCATAGGGTCTGGTTCCATCACCCTTGACCGGGTCCTGGTAGAAGTTTGCAGAACAGAGCTAGGTGTGACAGCTTGCTTATCCTGGCTGTGGGTGATCATTCTCACCCTCTTGGTTAGCTTCACATGATTGGCCAAGTCTCCCCCCAACAGCATGGGGATGGGATAATCATCATGGACTGCAAAAGTCCACGTTCCTGACCAGCCCTTGTACTGGACTGGCAACTTGGGTGTAGGCAAATCAAAAGAGTTTGACTTGAAGGGTTGAATCGTCACTTGGACCTCTGGGTCGATTAAATTGGGGTCCACTAAGGAAGCATGGATAGCCAACACTTGTTCTCTGGTGTCATAGAATCATAGAATATCAGGTTTGGAAGGGACCTCAGGAGGTCATCTAGTCCAACCCCTTGTTCAAAGCAGGACCAATCCCCAATTTTTGCCCCAGATCCCTAAATGGCCCCCTCAAGGATTGAGCTCACAACCCTGGGTTTAGCAGGCCAATGCTCAAACCACTGAGCTATCCCTCCCCCCATGTCCCATGGGGCATGATCATAAGCAAACTAGGGAATGTGGTGTAGATGACATTACTGTAAAGTGGGCACACAACTGGTTGAAAGGCTGTACTCTATGAGTAATTATGAATGCTTTGCTGTCGAAACAGTATCTAGTGGGGTCCTGCAAGGATCAGTCTTATCTCCAATACTGTTCAATACTTTCATTAATGACTGGATAACAGAGTGGAGGGGATGCTTACAAAATTTGTGGATGACTCCATACTGGGAAGTGTTGCAAATTCTTTGAAGTACAAGGACAGAATTCAAAATTACCTTGACAAATTGGAGAATTGGTCTGAAATTAACAAGATGAAATTCAATAAAGACAAGTGCATTTAGGAAGGAAATATTAAATACACAACTACAAAATGGTGAGGAACTGACTAGTTGGTAGTACCACTGAGAAAGATATGGGGATTGTAGTAGACCACAAATTGAATATGAGTACGCTTTTCAGAATTTTTTCATTTTTATTATTTCGATGGATAATATTTATTTAAAACATTTTTTTCAATTTTTTAACCAATTTTAATTTTCACAGTTGTGGGATATTATTTGGGGGGTCAGGTAATAGCAGAGTCTGACAAAAAATATTTAATGACAGTTTACTTTAAGATTTATAATGCTTTTACATTTTGACAGTTATAACACAAATTATGACTGTTACATTTCAAATAACAAAACACATATCTTTAAATAAATATCTAAAAAGTTCCCAGGTAGCATTTTTCTTACTTTGCCTATCCATAAATTTTGATTATTATTGATGGAAATTTTTTTCATCGGTTTGTGTGTGCAGAGTGAAATCAACATTTATTATCATCTACTGACAAACATCTAATCCTTCCAAGCATAAATATGAGTCAACAAGGTGATGTAGTTGCAAAAAAGGCTAATATAATCCTGAATGTATTAACAAGAGTGTTGTATATAAGACATGGGAGGTAATTGTCCTGCTAGACTTGGAACTGGTGAGGCCACAGCTGGAGTACTGTTTCCAATTCTGGGTGCCATAACTGAAGAAAGATGTGGAAAAATTGGATAGAGTCCAGAGGAAAGCACCAAAGAAAGGGTTAGAGAAACCTGAACTATGAGGAAAGGTTAAAGAAATTGGGACTGTTTAGTCTTGAGAAAATAAGACAGAGAAAGGACCTTGACATAGTGTTCAACTATGTTAAGGGCTATTATAGAGACGATGGGGATCCTTTGAGCAGGGGATTGGACTAGATGACCTCCTGAGGTCTCTTCCAACCATAATATTCTATGATTCTAATTTTTCTTCATGTCCACTGAAGGCAGGACAAGCAAAGGACTTAATCTGCAGCAAGGGGGATTTAGGTTAGATATTTGGAAAATCTTTCTAATCATAAGTGTAATGAAGCTCTGGAACAGGTTTCCAAGGGACGTTGTAGAATCACCATCACTGCAGGTTTCTAAGAACAGGTTGGACAAACACCTGCCAGGGCTGACCTAGGTTTACTTAGTCCTGGACTTGATGACTTCATGGGGTGCTTCCCAACCCCACATTTTTATGATTCTCCGATGAAGTGAGCTGTAGCTCACGAAAGCTCATGCTCAAGTAAATTGGTTAGTCTCTAGGGTGCCACAAGTACTCCTTTTCTTTTTGCGAATACAGACTAACACGGCTGTTACTCTGAAACCTGTGAGCTAAGGGTCCTTTCTGACCTTAAACTCTAGAAATCAATGAATGAATGATTTTCCTTCCTTTATTGGCTTACTTCTTTCCACCCTTAACCACCTATAAATAAATCAGAAACCTCCAGGGCACTCAGGGTTCTCCACTGTGAGCTCTGTGGACCCCAGTTCCTCAAGTGCCACCCAGACAGGTGCTGTGCTGAAGGGCAGGGACTCAGAAAGGGGTGCTCTGAGCCCATAATCAATGCCGGCTCCAGTGTGGCTACAGGCAGTGTTCCGCATTGGACTGCGGTTGGTAGCTGGTCAGGTTTGTCGAGCATCTAAAAGTTCCTTGAGATCGACAGAGGTTGAGCATCTTTGCTCCAATCCCACCTTTCTTCCACCTCTAAATGTCCCGTAGACTTCGAGGAAGGGAGCTCAGCTCAAGAGGACTCTGCACATGACACCCAAGAGCTGGATCTGACCTCATATGAGCAATAAAATTTGCCAAGCACTGAGCAGATGTCTCCTGTCCAACTGCAAACCCCTGGGTTGGAGACAGTGTGAAAGAAATGGCTACTCCAAGCACTAGTGAGATTTAAACTCACAACACCTTGTTGACAGGACCAGCAGTGTACCCATCAAACTACCACACAATAATTGTACCCCTTCCCTCTGAAGTCAGCTAGATCTTGCCCATGAATTTACTGCATGACACCACTATCCTGGAGGGAACATGCAATTTGAGACCTCAATGCTCAGACAGCTGTAGCACTGGAGAAAGAACCCAGGAGTCCTGGGTCCCAGTTCCCCTTGCTCAAAGCGCTACACCCACTCTCCTCTGAGAGCCAGAAATATAAGCCAGGAGTCCTGACTACCAGCCCTCCTTTCCCCCTGCCCGCTCCACCCCACTCTGACGCACTAGACCCCACTCCCCACCCAGAGGGATAGATAGAAACCAGGAGTCCTGACCCCCAGCCCCCCTGCTCTGGCCTCAAATCCCCACCAGAAGCTAGAAGCTGAGATGATGAATTTAAAGTTGATGAAACTGAAGAATTAGTATAGGGACAAATATAGCCGCCTAGGCAAAAGTAGAACATTAGCTAGTGTGACAGGGTCAGGCCAGATGGCTACAGTGCCCCAGCAGGGGCAGTAGCAGGTGGTTTGGCTGTGGCAGCAGAGGTAGAGGCTCAGGGGGGCAATGAGGTAGCATGTGGGGAAGGGGAGGTGGGGTCTGGTGGAGGGGCCCCACCTGCCTTGTCCCCCGCCATCGTGAGCAGGGAGGGAAGGGGAGACACCAGAAGGAGGAGGGGAAAGGGAAGCAGGCCGACCACTTCTCCCCGCTAGGCTGCAGGAAGGGGCGGAGAGTACCAAAAAGGGTGGGCTGGATGCGGGGGGGGGGGGGGCAATCAAGGGCTAGTTGTCAGTCACGACACGGGGTGGGATTCCAGCTCCCCTAGCTGCACTGGGGTGGGGGGGGAATACAACAGCTTTGGGGGTGCAGTCAAGGGGGTTCAAACTAAAATGGGGAGCGGCCCAAGTGCATGGGAGGGGGCATGGACATACTGAGTGAGGGACTGAGCAGGCTGGAGTTAGGTCAGGGAAACCAAGGGGCTAGCTTCAGAGCCTGGGGCGGGGCAAACAAACTGAAGCTAGTAAGGGGGGGCTGGGGAAAAAAGGGGAGGCAAAAGTCTGCAAGGGGCAAATGGGAAGGTAGCAAGGGGCAAAGCTGTGGGGTGAACAGTTGGGGGGGGCACCTGTGCCCATGGGTGCTTGCACAAAAAGGTACGTTTGGGCTGGCTGCTGCTTCTGGCCCAAAGGGTGGAAACAGAATGTGGCAAGCCAACCAAGCAGCTAAATCCAGAGGCAGGAGCTGAGGCAGATGATAAACAGTGGGAGTGGTGGTGGGGGGGTAGTGGGTGTGGAGGGTTGGGGGGAGACACAGATGGATCGGGGGGCAGCTCCATGCCACACCCCTTGTGTCCCTACAAACACAGTCAAGACCCCCACCACAAGAGCACAGTTCAAAAAGTTACTCAGTCTTAAGGCCCCCTCTATGGTGGTCTGCAGAGTCTCTAGGTGCTCCCCCACTGGTAGATGGTCCTCCTCTTCTCCTCCTCAGGGCTTCAGCAGCTCCAGGCAGTAATCTCCGCAGCAGCAGCTCCAGGAACTCTAGGTGGTGGTCCAGGCAGGCAGAAAGGACCCCTCTCAGGTGCTGGTGGTGTTGGTGGTGTCCACAGCGGCTGGGGCTGGGGTCCCTCACTCCACCCTTCTGGGGAGTAGGCCAGCAGGCCCCTCGCAAGGGGCTGCAGTTGGAGCAGTAGCAGCATTCAAAGGTTGGGGGTCCAGAAGCCGGCCAGCAACCAGATAGCAGCAGAGAAGGGGGGTGGTATCTGGCCCAGCCAGGGGAGCAGCAACGGCTCCCTGCAACTGCAGGGAGAGCCCAGGGCCTAGCAGCAGCAGCCCTCTCCCTTCTTCTCCCTCCAGACCAGAGGGCTACAGGAGTGTGATCCTATTGGGATCCAGGAAGTGGGCGGGTGAAGCCCGTCCACTGCTAAAGGATCCCCCACAGCCTAAGAGCGGGATCCACAGGACCTGGACACCAAATAAATCCAGGGGACAACTAATGAAATAACAGGGACAGGAGTGCGGTCAAAGTGTTGCCGGCACCCAGTGCCGAGAGGCTGAACAACAGCTTGAGTGGTTCGTTACCCGGTGTGCTGCACCCAATAATCACAACGGGGTGGAGAAGCAAAAAAAGTTTATTTGAAGCTTCAAAAAGGTACAGGGAGATTTGAATCTCAAATCCTGTACAACAAAGCAGGAAGTTACACAGGCTTTTATACATCCTTTTTCCCAGCATACTTATCCAATAGTAAGCTGCTCCAAGTATCCATATAGCCAGCCAATCCAGTTCCCAGCTAGTTCCCTGATTCTCTGTATCATTTGTTAAACTATACATAAAGCTGCTTTATTCAGCATTGTTCTTCCATATCTCCCCTGTTTGGCCTTGCTTAGTTTCAGGCAGTCTGACTCTGCAACATACTGTTGCAGATTCTCAGCATAACTGCTGTGTGTGCCTCCAGGCGGGGGGGGGCCAAGGACACTTGGGCCTAGCACGCAGAGCTGCTGCGAGTGCCTCCAGGCAGGAGGGGGGCCAAGGACACCGGGGCCTAGCGCGAGGGGGCTTCATCGACACTCATGGTCTTCCATCCCCTCGAGTTACCTAGTGGCCATGCCCCAGTGTTCCCAACAAAAGGGTCAAACGAAGGGAACCGGACGGGGACACCGAGCAGAGAACCCCGGACAGCGCCCACTGCTCCTTAAAGATGTCAAGGGAGTCAGTGGACGCTGCCCAGACACGTGAACAGACCGAGGATCGGAAATTGGCTGATGGAGTCTCCTGTGACTGTGGGGCCTATCTCCTCACTCTGGTTTTATAGATGGCTGTTTTAGCTAGGAGGAGGTTGACCAGGAGATCCTGCGACTTTGTGGGGCCACGAATAGGGAGTACATAAATAAGAAGGTGAGGGGAAAAGCGTAACCAAAAACCTAATAAAATATTGGTGAGGAGCCAGATATACGTGTGCCAGGGTTTCCCTCACGCCGCGAAAGGGACAGGTGTCTGGGATAGAGATGAACCGTGCCAAGTACACGCCTGTGCTCATGGCTCTGTGAAGCAGCCACCAACTGATATCCCCGGCAGGCCTTGGGACCAAGGTGGAATACAGGCTGGCCCACCGGGGCTCCTCACCCTCCAAAGGTGGCAGGAAGTCCCGCCATTTTATATTGGGGTGGGACACGAGGGTGAGGGCGTGAAGAGTGTGGAGCACGAGAGTGTATAGATGTTTCCTTGGCGCGGTTTGGAAGCAGACCGGCTGAATCTCGTGCAGCTGGCTCACAGTGAAGGGGTGAGGGGGGTCGGTTGGGTCCATGAAGCAGGGGCCCAATTAAAAAGGTCCGGCGGGCCTGGGGTAGAGGGTGGGCAGAGCGCGCCCTCGTGCAGGACCCGGTCGAGATAAACCCAAGCAGCAGGTGGCAAAATGGCCTTCACCTCATGAAGTACACGCCGGAGAGTACGAGGTCTGGAGAGCCCCATGCGCTGAGCGAGTGTCAGGGGACCCAGCCAGTCTCCCCGGTTGTAGTCCAGGAGGTCTCCAACTCTTGTGACTTCTGCCAGGACCAACCTCTGGCGCACCGAGGGGGACTCGGCCACCTGCACGTGAAGCTGGGGATTGTGTAGCATGGGCTCCGCGAGGAGATCTGCCCCCTCGGTGGCTGCCACGGACCTGGTCGTTGAAAACCAGAGGAGGTCCTGGTAGAAGACCGGCAGCCCGGAGAGGTCTCGCGGAAGACCCCTTGGATGGAGATAAAGGAGCTGCCGGTCATATCGGAGTCCTCGGAAACAGCACAGGAAGGCGTGCGCCAGAATCCTCCACTCCGGACTACCTGCACCATAAAGGAACCTCTGCAGGGCCTGGAGGCGGAAGACATGGACCTCAGTGTGCAGACATTTCAGGCCCTGCCCTCCCTCCTCCAGGGGTAAATGGAGAATCCCTGCAGGGATCCAGTGCAGGCCTGACCAAAAGAACTCCAGAATCGATGGCCAGAGAGTGGCCAGGAAACCCGGGGCCGGGACCAGCGTGTTGAGCCGGTACCAGAGCATGGACAGGACTAGTTGATTAAGCACCAGCGCTCTCCCTCGAAGGGAGAGGCAACAGAGTAGTCCTGTCTATTTCTGGAGCCACTCTATCACCTCACCCTCTAAATTTTGCCAGTTCTCCGGCAGAGTGGGATGCGTGGCAGAAAGGTGAACGCCGAGATTGAGCAGCGGACCTGTGCTCCACCGAATGGCCTGAAGCACAGGTGGGAGGGAGCTCGCCTGCCAGCACTCCCCGACCATCAGGCCAGAGCTCTTGACCCAGTTGATCCGGGCAGAGGAGGCTGCCCAATAGATGGCCTGGCAAGCCTCCACCCACGCCAAGTCGCCCGGGTCCTGGACCACGAGGAGTTCAGTTGAGCCTGACCAGACACTCTGCAGAGGCATACAGTGCCCAGAGAAAACCCACAAACTGAGGTCCAAAGCCAAATGCCTACAGAGTGTTCAGGAGATACCCGTGATCCACCCTGTTGAACGCCTTCTCCTGATCCAAGGACAGGAGGGCGAACGACAGACCATCCCGAATGACAGACCACCCGAGTTCGAAAAGATCCCAGACCAGCTATAGGTTGTGGAAGATGCTGTGGCCCGGGACGGTGTAGGTCTGGTCTGGGTGAACCACGTCCGCCAGCACGGACCCTAGTCGCAGCGAGATTGCTTTTGCCACAACTTTGTAGTCCGTGCTGAGGAGCGAGACGGGACGCCAATTTTGTAAATCACGGAGGTCCCCCTTCTTTGGCAATAAGGCGAGCACGGTTTGCCTGCATGAAAGAGGGAGGACGCCACTCTGCAAAGACTCGGCACAGACGGTGACTAGATCTGGGCCAAGGACGTCCCAGAACACGCGGTAGAACTGCACGGTCAGCCCATCCATGCCTGGAGATTTATTGGTGGGTATGTGACGGAGGACTTTCAAGAACTCGGCCAGAGTTAGAGGCAACTCTAGCTGGTCTCGGTCGCCTGCACTGACCGTCAGGAGTTCATCCCAGCGCACTCTGCAAGCGTTAGGATCAGTCGGATCCGGGGAGAACAAGCCTGCGTAGAAGGCCCTGGCCCTCCTGCACATCTCCGCCGGATCCGTGAGGGGGGTGCCATCCTTTGCGAGGAGGCAGGTGACGTGCTTCTTGGCCCCCCTCTTTCTCCAGGACATAGAAGAAGTGGGAGCCGCGATCCATCTCCCGAAGGAGGCGGATGCGGGATCGAACAAAGGCACCCCGGGCCCGATGGTCCTCGAGGGCCCGGAGCTCTCCCCGCTTCTCCCAGCATGCCCCGCAGAGGGATGGATCCTCGGGGCTGGCGGCCAGATGCTTCTCCAGCTCTAAGACCTCCTGTTCCAACTGCCCTATCACCGCATCCCTCTGTCGGCTAGCGCCCTGGGTGTAGTCACGGCAGAAGAGCCGGGCGCACACCTTCCCCAGGTCCCACCACCACCGCGCCGAGGGAAAGGCATACCGCTGCCCTCGCCAGGCCAACCAGAACTCCCGGAAGGATGCCACGAAGCCCACATCCTCCAACAAGCTGTTGTTAAAATGCCAATAGGCCGGCCCCAGCCTCTCTGTGCAGAGAGAGACCATCACGGTGGCTAAATGATTGTAACCCTTCTGCCAGGCCAAGTTGATAGCAGCAAGGGCCGGGTTCAGTACACAGGGGTTCCCTCTCGTTAAAGCAAATACAAAACTGGCTCAAGCCCCCACCCAGTGACCTGGGAAAATCTTACACACCCCCTGGGCACCTCAAAGAGGCAATACTTCCCCTCTCGCAAGCACAGAGTCTCAGTGTAGCAGAGGATCTTTAACAACATGAGGTAAATAACATCAGCATTAAATTGAGAAGCCACCACAACTAGTGTTCATTAACCAAACCATGAGCAAAGACCCACCCCAGCAAATTGGACCACATCCTTTCCCTCGGGTTCTTGAGTCCCACAACCCAAACGTCTCTTGAGTCCAGCAATCCAAAAATCACCCAAAGTCCAAAAAGTCCAGCCCCAGAGTTCAAAAGTTCATCTGCAGAGTGTTACTCCCCAGTCTGGGTAAAAATGTGCCTGTGTGGGGGGAAAAGAGGTAAGGGGCATCTTACGTGTCCTGAAGCTGACTGCCCCACAGGTCTCTGCTCACCATCTCACAAACGCTCCGCCAGCCTATCCACAATCAGCACCACTGCACTCTAGATCTTCAGGCTCCCCACTACTTGACACAGTGCTCAGTGATTTCAGCTCATAGTAGTGGGAGCCTTAGTGCTGGTGCACCATAAGGCCAAAAGAGAATTCAGCACAGTACCTGTAGCTAGACTCTTAATAGACCCAAAATTAGCTCTGACATTCCACAGTGGAGAGAGACAGAGGTACAACTGGTGTTTTAGGCCCTCACAAAGGGGCCCACACCCCCAGATACTAATACCGGTCTCAAGCCTCTCTCAATTCACAGAGTTTTGGAACCCATGTCCCTTGCCTAGCGAGTGCTACTTGGTTGATGGTGAGTCCCTCCATCGTAACAAAAGGCCAAGTACAGTTCCACTGTCCTTGATTCCCATAATCAGGATAATAACAATTTATTCTTCCTGCCCCAATAACAGAGACACTGGGGATCCCACAGCAGCCAAAGTGACCATTTGGGCAGCTATGGCCTCATTCTAGGTGGGGTGGGTGTGCCTATGCAAATGAGATCAGACCCTGAAGTTCTTTTCCACAACTTGCCACACCAGATGTCAGGGTGGAGCTCATCCTGACTCTCCTTACATGATGATCAGAGAACGGGGCCAGCCGGATGCTGGAGGAGTGGGCCTGTGAAAGGTGGAAACGTGATAAGCAGATGCGGTCCAACCGGGAGTGGCGCGACCGATGGGCCTCCACCCGGACAAAAGTGAATGTCGAGACGTCATCTGGGTGGTGGTTGTGCCAGATAGTCAACCATCACTCCCTGGTGGACTATCTCCCAGAGGACGTCCTTGGCGGCCGGGCACTGCTCGGTCCCCAAGAGGTCCCACTCCTCAAGGGTGGTATTGAAGTCCCCGCCCAGGACCAGGCACTCGCGAGGATCCAAGGTGGCGAGGAAGGCGGACGCCTGCTGAAAGAAACGCAGCCGCTCCGGGCCTGATGTTGGGGCATAGACGTTGACAAGATTGACCACGAGCCCCTCCATATGGGCCCGGAGGTGCAGCAGGCAGCCCGGCACAGCCTCGGCAACCCCCAGAACCTTGGGGCATAGATCAGGGGAGAACAGGGTCGCCACTCCAGCTGTATGAACTGTGATATGGCTAAAGTAGACCCTTGTCACCCCATTCCAGCCGCCAGCTATCTTTGGCCGCTGGATCCGTGTGGGTCTCCTGCAGGAAAACAGCAGAGAACCCCCCTTCCCAAAGGAAGGAGAGCACCTGGCACCTGTGGAGACCCATCCTACAGCCCCGGGTGTTCTCATGGCACCTCTCACCATCGCAACATTGGAGGGCTGGGGGGGATCCTCACTGGCAGGGATGTTCGTGGCTCCCAACGGGCCGCACAACAATCCATGACCTACCCCGTAAGCGAGTCACAGAAGACGCAGACCCGCTGGGAGACCACGGCGCCTTGCTTCCCAGTCCTTTTACCCTCCCCCATGAGGGCCCTCACAGCCTGGAGGATTTGATGAAAGTCCCCCCATCGCTGGAGAGCAAGCTGTACCTTGTTGCGGGAGCCACGGACATCTTCTAAAAACTCCCGCAACTCCTCTCGCAGCGCATGTGGGGGTGGGTTTATGGTCTCCTGCTTATCCCCTGATGGGGCCCTTGGTACAGCCCCGTGGCCCACTGAGACGGGCAGACAGTGTGCGGACCCCCGACAGGGCATCTGATGGGCTGGCGCCACTAGGCCCGCCTCGAATCCTGGGGCAGTAGGGGGCAGCGGAGGGAAGATAGCAGCCCCTAGTGGGTCGAGACAGGGAAACACAAAGGCTGCTCCCGGGGGTCATCTATTGGAAATGGGAAGGAGACAGCCCCAGGGGCAGCAATAACATTGCGGGAGGTGGACGGGATAGGGACAAGGTCAGCATCAAGGGGAGGGCTGGAATCAGGGGCAGAGACGAGATTCTGTGCTTTGGGAGCCAAGTAGCTGGATCGTGGTGCCTCCCGATCAGGCTCAAGGGGGTGGGGAAGGGGCTCTCAGCAATGCCGGGCACAGGCTCTACGGTGGGTTTGGCAGCCACGGCATCAGGAGGTGGACTATCTTCTGTAGGGCCCCCGCCCGGGAAGGAAGTCGATTGCTCCACACCAACGAGGGGTGCCCCTGGTGGTTTGGGTCCCGGCCGCATGGCACTGGCTGTCGCCTGAACAGGATCAGTGGCCATCAGCGGGGTGCCATCTGCAGCCGGGTTGATGGAGGAGTCCAGGGGCTCCTCGGAGGTGGGAGCGGAAGCAACGGTTAGGGGAAGGGAGCATGGGAAAAGGGGGGCTGGAGTGAGGTCGCCCAGGTTGAGGCCCGCTGGCATAGGGTTGTCCTCCCCCTGGATGACCGGGGTCAGACCCAGGGCCTCGATCTCTTCGTATATGGAGGGGAGATCGCTTTCTGCCACCCCAGGGTTCTCCCCGCTGGCACCCGATGGGATGGTCGCCTCGGGGCTCATAGAGGCTTCAGATGGTACCAGGGCAGAAGGGGCTCCCTTGGGGGGGGTCTTGCAGGGGAGGGACTACCGTGGAGGGGAGATACTGCCTTCCGGTGCTGCCATGTCTTCCCCAGCCAGCACCGGTGGATGGAATACACTCATAAGCAAAGCGGAAGGCTCGGCATCAGTGCCCCCCTTCCTGGTCTTCCGGGAGGAGCAGAGCTCGAGCCTTCCGCTTGCCCCACTTCCCCTGGACTAGGGCCCAGCCCTCCATGGCATCATCCAGGGGCTGGCTAGCAGGGGTCATGTCAGGGGGCAGAGGCAATGGCTCAGGGACTCGGGCGGGTAACGGTGGGGCAGCATGAGGGAGAGAGAATTCCCTCTGGGGCGGGCCCTCTCCCATGCCCGGCAGTGTCCCTGATGCACCCTCCTCCACAGGCCCTGCCAGATTGCAAGCAGCGGGGGCGGGGCTCTCCCGCTCATCTGGGCATAGTGGGGGAGGCACCCCTTGGGCCCGAGCAGGAGCAGTGGTAGACTGGGAAGGAGGAGGGGTGGCTTCGGGGGCCGGGCAGCTAGGGGCACAGGCGATGACAGGGCCAGTGCCCTGCCGGGGCTCAGGGGTCCCGGATGCCCCTCCTTGCCGGGCCAAGGAGTAGTCCCTCCGGACATGCCCCATCGCCCGGCAGAGGTAGCACCAGGCCTCCCCCATAGAGTAATGCACCCGGTAATGGGCCCCCTGGTAGAGGACCAGGAAGGACCCCTCGAGCACCTCTCTGTCATGCGCTGCCGGCGGAACGAGAGGACGTGACGGAGGGTGGGGTCTTTGCAGCCCAACGGGAGAGGGTTAATCACAGAGATGGGTTTCCCCAGGGTGGAGAGGGCTGGTAACAGGGAGGCATTGGGAAGAAAAGGAGGGACGGAGGTCAGGACCAGGCGGACGCCCAGGTCCTCTTGCGGTTCCAGGGGGACGAACACCCCCCCCCCACTGCCAGACCCCTCTCCACCGCCGCCTGGGCGGCATCCTCCGATGCTAAGAAGACAACGATCTTGCCATACATTTTGGAGGCCGCCACAATGGCCGTGGGCCCCACCACCCTCGCCAATGCCCGCACGTAGATCTCCACATGGCGCGAGGTGGACACCAGGAGGCAACAGACGCCATGCTTCCTGGTCATGGTGGGAAAGAGGTCCCAGCCACTATAGATAGTAGCAGAGGCGGTGGGCGGGAGAGATGATGTAGCGGCAGGTGGCGGGGCTGCCACCACCTGGGAGTACACCCCGGGGGCCGGGGAGGGACACCTGCAGAGCTGGTGGAGGGAACAGCGGGGAGGGACGCTGCGGCTGGTGGCGGGGCCGTGGCAGCGGAGGCAGCCCCTGCCATGGAGGGCCTGGTCTTTTTAGCGGGGCCCTTCTTCTTACCTGGCCTTTCCCGCCAGCTGGGGGGGCTCCCCCCGAATCTGAGGGAGCGAGGGACGCAGGAGCAGCGGAGGTCACCGCGGGTGCGGTAGCAGGTGGTTCGGCAGCTGAGGTAGAGGCTCGGGGGGGTGACAGAGGGGCAGGTGGGGGAGGGGTAGCTGGGGCTGATGGAGGGGCCCCACCCATCTCATCCCCTGCCATCGTGAGCAGGGAGGGAAGGGGAGACACCAGAAAGAGGAGGGGAAAGGGGAAGCAGGTTGACCACTCCTACCCCCTAGGCTGCAGGCAGGGGAGGAGGGCGCCAAAAGGGGTGGGCTGGATGTGGGGACAAAACAGGGGTTAGGGGTCAGTTGACAACACGGGGTCGAATTCCGGCTCCTCTAGCTGCACTAAGGGTGTGGGGGATACAACAACATTGGGGGTGCAGTGAAGAGGGTTGAAACTAAAATGGGAAATGGCATAAGCGCATGGGAGGGGGCATGGGAACACAGAGCAAGGGGCTAAGTGGGCTGGAGTTAGGGCAGGGAAACCAAGGGGCTAGCTTCAGATGCTGGGGCGGGGCAAACAAACAAAGGCTGCAGAGGAAAATGGGTGGGGCAGGCAAACAAACTGAAGCTAGTAAGGGGGGTTGGGGCAAAAAGGGGGGGCAAAATCTGCAAGGGGCAAATGGGGCAGGTAGCAAGGGGCAAAGCTCTGGGAGGGGAATGTGCACCCATGTGCACTTGCACAAAGAGTCAGTGCGGGCTGGCTGCTGCTTCAGGCCCAAACGGTGGAAGCAGGGCGTGGCAAGCCAAGCAAATAGTCGAGTCCAGAGGCAGGAGCTGAGGCAGATGGTAAACAGCCAGTGGGGGTGGTGGAGGGGGTAGTAGTGGTGGTGGGGGGCGGTTAGGGGAAACACAGATGGATCTGGGGGCAGCTCCACGCCACACCCCATGTGTCCCCACAAACACAGTTAAAACCCCCACCACAAGAGCACAGTTTGAAGGATACTCAGTCCATGATGGCCCCCTCCACGGTGGTCTGCAAAGTCTTTAGGTGCTCCCCCACTGGTAGATGGTCCTCTTCGTCCTCCTCTCTGAGGCTCCAGCAGCTCCAAGCAGCAAGATCCATAGCAGCAGCTCCAGGTGGTGGTCCAGGCAGGCAGAAAGGACTCCTCTCAGGGGGTGGTGTCCACAGCAGCAATGGCTGGGGTCCCTCACTCCCCCCCTCTGGGGAGCGGGCTAGCAGGCTTCCCACCCCCAGGGGCTGCAGTTGGAGCAGTTGCAGCACTCGAGGGTGGGGGTCCAGCAGACGGCCAGCAACTAGGTAGCAGCAGAGAATGGGGGGGTGGGTGGTGTCTGGCCCAGCCAAGGGAGCAGCAGCAGGAGGCAGGGCCCAGCAGGAGGAGGAGTAGCAGCCCTCTCCTTCCTTCTCCCTCCAGACCAGAGGGCTACAGGAGAGTGATTCAAAGGGAGAGCTATGGGTCCCTGCTTAACCAGGTCCCTTTTCTTTGGGTAAGGGAACAGGGAAGGCTTCAAAACAATCAGGAACTTTCTGGAAACAATTAAGGCCTACAGGCTGATTAGAACACTTGCAGCCAATCAAGAAGCTGCCAGAATCACTTAAGACAGGCAGGCTAATCAGGGCATCTGGGTTTAAAAAGGAGCTCACTTCTGTTTGTGATGGGTGTGGAAGGAGCTGGGGGTAAGAAGGTATACAACTGGAAGACTGAGAAGCACAAGCATTATGAGTCATCGGGAGGAAGATCCTCTGGTGAGAATAAAGTAGGTGGTAGGAGGAGGCTATGGGGAAGTAACCCAGGAAGTTGTAGCTGTTACACAGCTGTTCTAGGAGCCACTGTAGACAGCTGCAATCCACAGGGCCCTGGGCTGGAACCCTGAGTAGAGGGTGAGCCTGGGTTCCCTCCTTCCCCCATAACTCCTTACTTGATACTGGAGGAGTTCATCTAGACTGTGGGCTCATGAAAATGGCCCAACTGAGGGCTGCCATGAATCTCTGAGGTGAGCAAATCTGCCAATAAGCACAAGACCCACTAAGGTAGAGAAAGAACTTTGTCACAATAGTTAGAAGCTTTTAAGACTCCAAATTTGCACAGTAATAATGGCTGGAAGCCTCATTTCCAACTAGGAGGTTCCATCAATTATACCCATCAAGAATGCTCATGGAGATTATACTCATGGCAATAACAACGTCCCATGTACCTGTCGCATCTGCCAGCCTCCAGAGACTCCCACAATGAGATGGGTACAAATATAAGCTGATAGAGAGACATTGGTTCGTGGGGATAGATGGATGGATAGAGACAAAGAAAGAAGTGAGTGTGTATGAGGATGGATGGAGAGAAACAGTCTTTGTACCAATTTCCAGTAAAACCCCTAAAGTGGATTCAGGTATACCAGCATAAGAACCATGACTCACACCAGCTTAATCTTCACTAGGAGAGCAACAAGCTATAGCAGTATAAGGACCTTTCTAATGTTATTCATTGCCAAAAAACCCAAAAAAACTGAAGCTCTTGCTTTTGTAAGTCCTAGGGTATGTCTACACTATGAAATAAGGTCAAATTTATAGAAGCCGGTTTTGTAGAAAGCGGTTTTATACAGTTGATTGTGTGTGTCCCCACACAAGTGCTCTAAGTGCATGTAGTCGGCGGAGTGTGTTCACAGTACTGAGGCAAATGTTGACTTCCGGAGCACTGCACTGTGGGTGGCTATCCCACAGTTCCTGCAGTCTCTGCCGCCCATTTGAATTCTGGGTAGAAATCCCAGTGCCTGATGGGGCTAAAATATTGTTGTGGGTGGTTTTGGGTACATATCGTCAGGCCCCCTGTTCCCTCCCTCCCTCTGTGAAAGCAGGGGCAGACAATCATTTTGTGCCTTTTTTCTTGAGTTACCCATGCAGACGCCATACCATGGCAAGCATGGAGCCCGCTCACCTAATTGTCACCGTATGTCTCCTGGGTGCTGGCACACGTGGTACTGCATTGCTACACAGCAGCAGTTAATTGCCTTTTGCTAGCAGACAATGTAGTATGACTGGTAGCCGTCATCAATGTAGTCCTGGGTGCTCTTTTAATCGGGTGCCTGGGCAAACATGGGAGTGACTCAGCCAGGTCATTTCCCTTGTTTTGTCTCATGGCAATTCAGTCCTACCAGCAGCGCGCTGTCTTTTAACCTTCAGCCAGCAGAAAATGATGGCTAGTCGTCCTACTGCGCCGTCTTCTGTAGAGCACCCAGGAGATGATGATGGCTAGTGGTCGTACTGCACAGTCTGCTGCCAGCAAGATGTATAAAGATAGATGAAGTGGCTCAAAACAAGAAATAGACCAGATTTGTTTTGTATTCATTTTCTCCTCCCTCCCTCCTTTCCTCTGTGAAATCAACGGCCTGCTAAACCCAGTTTTGAGTTCTATCCTTGAGGGGGCCATCCAGTTTCTCGCAAAGCCACCCCCTTTGTTGATTTTAATTCCCTGTAAACCATGTCGTCAGTCGCCCCTCCCTCCGTCAGGGCAACGGCAGACAATCGTTCCGCGCCTTTTTTCTGTGCAGATACCATACCTCGGCAAGCACGGAGCCCGCTCAGATCACTTTGGCAATTAGGAGCACATTAAACACCACGCGCATTATCCAGCAGTATATGCAACACCAGAACCTGGCAAAGTGATACCTGGTGAGTAGGTGACGTCAGCGCAGTGATGTGAGTAATGAGCACATGGACACAGACTTCTCGCAAAGCACGGGCCCTGGCAATGTGGGCATCATGGTGCTAACGGGGCAGGTTCATGTGGTGGAACGCCGATTCTGGGCTCGGGAAACAAGCACAGCCTGGTGGGACCGCATAGTGTTGCAAGTCTGGGATGATTCCCAGTGGTTGCGAAACTTTCGCATGAGTAAGGGCACTTTCATGGAACTTTGTGACTTGCTTTCCCCTGCCCTGAAGCGCAAGAATACCAAGATGAGAGCAGCCCTCACAGTTGAGAAATGAGTGGCAATAGCCCTGTGGAAGCTTGCAACACCAGACAGCTACCGGTCAGTCGGGAATCAATTTGGAGTGGGCAAATCTACTGTGGGGGCTGCTGTGATGCAAGTAGCCAACTCAATCAAAGATCTGCTGATATCGAGGGTAGTGACCCTGGGAAATGTGCAGGTCATAGTGGATGGCTTTGCTGCAATGGGATTCCCTAACTGTGGTGGGGCCATAGACGGAACCCATATCCCTATCTTGGCACTGGAGCACCAAGCCAGCGAGTACATAAACCGCAAGGGGTACTTTTCAATAGTGCTGCAAGCACTGGTGGATCACAAGGGACGTTTCACCAACATCAACATGGGATGGCCGGGAAAGGTACATGATGCTCGCATCTTCAAGAACTCTGGTCTGTTTCAAAAGCAGCAAGAAGGGACTTTATTCCCAGACCAGAAAATAACCATTGGGGACGTTGAAATGCCTATATGTATCCTTGGGGACCCAGCCTACCCCTTAATGCCATGGCTTATGAAGCCATACACAGGCAGCCTGGACAGTAGTCAGGAGCTGTTCAACTACAGGCTGAGCAAGTGCAGAATGGTAGTAGAATGTGCATTTGCACGTTTAAAAGCGTGCTGGCGCAGTTTACTGACTCGGTTAGACCTCAGCGAAACCAATATTCCCACTGTTATTACTGCTTGCTGTGTGCTCCACAATATCTGAGAGTAAGGGGGAGACATTTATGGTGGGGTGGGAGGTTGAGGCAAATCGCCTGGCTGCTGGTTTTGCACAGCCAGACACCAGGGTGGTTAGAAGAGCACAGGAGTGCGCGGTACGCATCAGAGAAGCTTTGAAAACCAGTTTCATGACTGGCCAGGCTACGGTGTGAAAGTTCTGTTTGTTTCTTCATGATGAAACCCACCGCCCCTTGGTTCACTCTACTTTCCTGTAAGCTAACCACCCTCCCCTCCTGCCTTCGATCACTGCTTGCAGAGGCAATAAAGTCATTGTTGCTTCACATTCATGCATTCTTTATTCATTCATCACACAAATAGGGGGATAACTAGCAAAGTAGCCCAGGAGGGGTGGTGGAGGAGAGAAGCACCAGGAGAGGTGGTGGAGGAGGGAAGGACAAGGCCACACAGCACTTTAAAAGTTTAAAACTTATTGAATGCCAGCCTTCTGTTGCTTGGGCAATCCTCTGGGGTGGAGTGGCCGGGGGGCCAAAGGCCCGCCCACCACGTTCTTGGGTGTCTGTGTGAGGAGGCTATGGAACGTGGGGAGGAGGGCGGTTCGTTACACAGGGGCTGTAGCGGCAATCTGTGCTCCTGCTGCCTTTCCTGCAGCTCAACCATACGCTGGAGCATATTGGTTTGATCCTCCAGCAGCCTCAGCATTGAATCCTGCCTCCTCTCATCACGCTGCTGCCACGTTTGAGCTTCAGCCCACCACCTCTCCTCCTGGTTAATTGTGCTTTCCTGCACTCTGACATTGTCTGCCTCCATGCATTCGTCTGTGCTATGTCAGTGTGGGAGGACAGCATGAGCTCAAAGAACATTTCATCACAAGTGCATTTTTTTCGCCTTCTAATCTTCACTAGCCTCTGGGAAGGAGAAGATCCTGTGATCCTTGAAACACATGCAGCTGGTGGAGGAAAAAAAAGAGGCAGTGGTATTTAAAAAGAAACATTTTCTAGAACAATGGCTACACTCTTTCACGGTAAACCTTGCTGTTAACATTACATACACAGCACATGTGCTTTCGTTCCAAGGTCGCATTTTGCCTCCCCCCACCACATGGCTAGCCCCCTCAGCCCCCCCCCCCATGGCTAACAGTGGGGAACATTTCTGTTCAGCCACAGGCAAACAGCCCAGCAGGAATGGGCACCTCTGAATGTCCCCTTAAGAAAAGCACCCTATTTCAACCAGATGACCATGAATGATATCACTCTCCTGAGGATAACACAGAGAGATAAAGGACGGATGTTGTTTGAATGCCAGCAAACATACACTGCATGCTTTGTTCTACAATGATTCCCGAGTATGTGCTACTGGCCTGGTGTGGTAAAGTGTCCTACCATGGTGGACGGAATAAGGCTGCCCTCCCCAGAAACCTTTTGCAAAGGCTTTGGGAGTACATCCAGGAGAGCTGCAAATGCCAGGGCAAATTAATCATTAAACATGCTTGCTTTTAAACCATGTATAGTATTTTAAAAGGTACACTCACCAGAGGTCCCTTCTCCGCCTGGTGGGTCCGGGAGGCAGCCTTGGGTGGGTCCGGGGGGGACTGCCTCCAGGTCCAGGGTCAGAAACAGTTCCTGGCTGTTGGGAAAACCGGTTTCTCTGCTTGCTTGCTGTGAGCTAGCTACAACTTCATCATCATCTTCCTCGTCCCCAAAACCTGCTTCTGTGTTGCCTCCATCTCCATTGAAGGAGTCAAACAACACGGCTGGGGTAGTGGTGGCTGAACCCCCTAAAATGGCATGCAGTTCATCATAGAAGCAGCATGTTTGGGGCTCTGACCCGGAGCGGCCGTCTGCCTCTCTGGTTTTCTGGTAGGCTTGCCTCAGCTCCTTAAGTTTCACGCGGCATTGCTTCGGGTCCCTGTTATGGCCTCTGTCCTTCATGCCCTGGGAGATTTTGACAAATGTTTTGGCATTTCGAAAACTGGAACGGAGTTCTGATAGCACGGATTCCTCTCCCCATACAGCAATCAGATCCCGTACCTCCCGTTCGGTCCATGTTGGAGCTCTTTTGCAATTCCGGGACTCCATCATGGTCACCTCTGCTGATTAGCTCTGCATGGTCACATCTGCTGATGAGCTCTGGCCAGCGTGGCAAGCTGCAGGTGACCATGCAAACAGGAAATTGAAATTCAAAAGTTTGCGGGCCTTTTCCTGTCTACCTGGCCAGTGCAACTGAGTTGAGAGCGCTGTCCAGAGCGGTCACAATAGAGCACTCTGGGATAGCTCCCGGAGGCCAATACCAACTAATTGCGTCCACAGTACCCCAAATTCGACCCGGCAAGGCCAATGTAAGAGCTAATACACTTGTCAGAGGAGGATTAAGGAAATTGATTTTAAGAGCCCTTTAAGTCGAAAAAAAGGGCTTCATCATGTGGACGGGTGCAGGTTTACATCAATTTAACGCTGCTAAATTCGACCTAAACTCCTAGTGTAGA
The DNA here is from genome assembly GCF_965152235.1 of Eretmochelys imbricata. Lineage (NCBI taxonomy): Eukaryota > Metazoa > Chordata > Testudines > Cheloniidae > Eretmochelys > Eretmochelys imbricata. Next base: position 35,082,308 of record NC_135584.1, on the reverse strand, counting down.
CCAGGGCCTAGAATATCAGGGTTACTAAACTGTTCGATACTAAACTGGGAGGAGTGGTAGATACGCTGGAGGGGAGGGATAGGATACAGAAGGACCTAGACAAATTGGAGGATTGGGCCAAAAGAAATCTGATGAGGTTCAATAAGGATAAGTGCAGGGTCCTGCACTTAGGACGGAAGAATCCAATGCACCGCTACAGACTAGGGACCGAATGGCTAGGCAGCAGTTCTGCGGAAAAGGACCTAGGGGTGACAGTGGACGAGAAGCTGGATATGAGTCAGCAGTGTGCCCTTGTTGCCAAGAAGGCCAATGGCATTTTGGGATGTATACGTAGGGGCATAGCGAGCAGATCGAGGGACGTGATCGTCCCCCTCTATTCGACATTGGTGAGGCCTCATCTGGAGTACTGTGTCCAGTTTTGGGCCCCACACTACAAGAAGGATGTGGATAAATTGGAGAGAGTCCAGCGAAGGGCAACAAAAATGATTAGGGGTCTAGAACACATGACTTATGAGGAGAGGCTGAGGGAGCTGGGATTGTTTAGCCTGCAGAAGAGAAGAATGAGGGGGGATTTGATAGCTGCTTTCAACTACCTGAAAGGGGGTTCCAAAGAGGATGGCTCTAGACTGTTCTCAATGGTAGCAGATGACAGAACGAGGAGTAATGGCCTCAAGTTGCAGTGGGGGAGGTTTAGATTGGATATTAGGAAAAACTTTTTCACTAAGAGGGTGGTGAAACACTGGAATGCGTTGCCTAGGGAGGTGGTGGAATCTCCTTCCTTGGAAGTTTTTAAGGTCAGGCTTGACAAAGCCCTGGCTGGGATGATTTAACTGGGAATTGGTCCTGCTTCGAGCAGGGGGTTGGACTAGATGACCTTCAGGGGTCCCTTCCAACCCTGATATTCTATGATTCTATGATTCTATGGTTGGAAGGGACCTCAGGAGGTCATCTTGTCCAAACCCCTGCTCAAAGCAGGACCAATCCCCAATTTTTGCCCCAGATATGTAAATGGCCCCCTCAAGGATTGAACTCACAACCCTGGGTTTAGCAGGTGCTAATGCTCAAACCACTGAGCTATCTCCCCCCCCAAGGAGGACTTATATCTTTCCTTACCTCATATTTGGATTTGTGTGGGGGTCTAGGTTGTGTATATTTGAATCTCTTGTTTATGTGAAGCTTGTGTGTCTCATGTTATGGTTCTTGTGTGTATGTTTGTGTTTTGGGGGTATGTTCCTCTTCCTTGAATGCCTATTGCATGTCTCCTCTTCCTCCTCGTGTGTGTTTGGGTCTTTGTAGGTGTGTTTGTGTTTTATGTGGTTGTACCTCTAACTGACAAAAGCAAGAGCCTTATCTGTCCCCAGTGTTGTTTACTGTGTGTTTTGTCTCGTGGTACCACACTATTTCAATATTCTAATTAGGGTTTAACCACCATGGGTGTGCTCTTATAAAACACCAGCAATCGTTCAATTCTTGCAAAAGTCAGTCATAAATACACTTAAGTTATATTTACATATGTGAGACAATATAATTTGTCTCAATGAACAATTTAATTGCAACTAAATTATATTTATACAATATATATAATTTTGATTTGTGGTTTGTAAGGCAATGGGGCCAAGTTTTTTTGCCAGAACCCATATTAAAATCCAAAAGTACATTGAGCAAACCACTGTAACATTAATGTAGCATTAATAGCTATATTATAGGTACAATGTTTTATTATATGAAAATATATAGGTTAGCTGTGCTATAAATTGTTAAACATAATCCAATCATTGGAAATACAAAAATCAGATTCCAGCCTAGGTAACATGGTGTCGGGGAAATCATGCCCAATAGGGCAAGGAGGTGTATAGGTCAGTTCCGTACAATGTACTGGGAAGAAATCTTGTTAGCTATTTGTTTGTATTTCATTCTGGTATTTTGTTTCTAAGGCTTCAGTGCTCAGATTGTCTACCCCTCAAGTATGTAAAAGCACGTGTTGGTTTTACACAAGGTAATAGATCATTGTAAACATACCTTGTCTTAAAGGGTTAATTGTATTTGCCAAATGAAATGTAAGCAGCACAATGGAAACAGACTTCCCTAGACATCTCAGGTTTTGGGGGATCATGAAAGGAATTAAGTTATCAAATTAAAAGTTGGTAAATGCCCACAACATCAAGTCCCACAAGATTAAGCCATGGCAAAAAACCCTTATGTGTCCCATCCACAGCTTATTTGACTATGTTCAAGGATGTGTTTGGTAACCTGTCAGCTATCCACTCAGTAGGTCACCATGAAGACAATGTCTACAACAAACTCACCAATGTATCTCCTCTGGTAGTATAACACCCAATCATGAAAAATTCCACCAATGGCCTGTTCTAAAATGGGGTATTGGTACATTGGCAGAGACAATATGTTTGAAGTGAACACACCGATGTGCATCCAGAAGGAAAGTACAACAGAATCTGTTGTCATTGTCTTCCCTCTCAGGCTAACCAAAGCAAGAGGCTCTTATGAGAAGGGCAAAGTGTGGTAGAAATGGCCAGTATTGTGTAATATCCAAACATCAAGATATTTTTGTGGTCGATTGGAGTGCAAGGTCACAGGGTCTAAAATTTTGTTACACCACATAGGCACATATGCTAACTGGGAAAGCAGCAATTCCCCTTTATCTGTTCTCTGTTGTGTTATGTAAAAGCACAGGTTTAAACAAAGGGTAAGGCCCTAAATTTATGTGATAGGGCTCATTAACAATCACAGTATCAAGGGTGGGGACCTGTAGCCTATAGGGCTAGCTTGCCTTTCTTACATTCACTGCCTTGCCTTCTTTATATTCTGCCTTTATTAATATTCAGCAGTAATGCAAGGAACCTACAGGCCTGTACTCTGTAAGACACTGGCTTCAGCAGTTAGCATAAGTCTTGAGGCCTATGAACTTTGGCACAGATAAATGGCCTAACCGTCACCCCTAAGTTTTGGGGAACTGGAAATAGAGTGTGTAAGGGGGAATTTGTCCGTAATGACACCAGACAACCACAGGAACATGAGCTAACACCAGCTTTTGGATAGAATATCCACAGCTATCTGACCACAAGGGTACCATGTCAATGAATTGATGTATATGATGAGTTGAGGTCAGTAATACACCAACCTATAGGAGAGGGGCACCTCAACATTAGTAGAGTGAGGAAATTCTAATAAGGAAGAGAAGAGAACCCCCCTACTGAATATGCATTAGCAGAACATATTATAAGAATTGCATCCCAGCCTGTATGAAGGTAGTGGGGAGAGAGAGATGTAGCCCTTGGGAGAAGCCAGGATGATGACCACTGATGGTGATGAGGAAGATAATGGCTAACATTTCAGGTTGTTCTGCAAGGGATGGTGTGAGTATATAGACATTCAGATAGACATTCTGTATTCTCTCTATCAACCTTGCTGGGTTAGAGTGTGTGTGACTTTACCAAATGTATTAATAAACTATGGTAAATAAAAAAGGGATCCTATAGTGTGAGCACTGCGGCTGTGCTCATCAGGGTTCCCAATTATATCATCATTTTAATAGTACCAGGTATGATCTTGGAACAAGAACCTGTCAACCTTCAAAGTGATAACTGAGAATTCTTAAGTAAACAATATAATTAATACATAATCTATAGATCAGGCTACACTGTATTGTATTCCTCTAAATTTCTCTTTCCACAGATGATCTTCCATCCCTACAGCCAATGAGAGAGGAAGCCAAATTCCAATCCAACCTAACCCGTTCCCCCAAAAACTCCATGCCTGGCTTTGGTCTCAAGAGAAAATAATTTAAGCCATTCCTCTCTCAATTTCTCTCTCTGTTTGTCCCCCCACACACATACCTCCCTCTCCTTTTTTCATTATTAAACTTCCAAGGGCACATTTCTGCCCCTCACAAATAAGACAGACACCCAACAACATCCAGTGACAGTTCTCTTTCCTTCAGAGAATCGCTTTTACCCTGCAGGGATAGAATAATACATGATTAGATGCCGCAGAGTTTGTCACCCCTTGTCATGCTGTTCAACTGACCACTGCGGCTCTGTTGCTGAGGGATCAGAGCACTCGGCTTAACAGTCAAGTGCTGTGAGCTGAAATGTGGTTGTGGTGATTTTGATTTATGTTGGTAGAGTTTGATTTAGCACAAGCTAGCTACTGTCTTCTCTTCCTGTAGTGCCTGCACCGCAGCCCAGGGGGTTCGTGTGCTCTGACTTCCCCCTTCAAGTCACCCAATTGATAGGATGCCAAGTGCCCCACTAATTTTCATGGCACCCAATTCTTTTAGGCCGCTTGGAGGGGGCTGCAGACCAGACGTGAAGAGTACTGGCAGGGCTGTGTGGGAGCCCACGGCTGAGACAGCAGGAGATGTGGGTTGGGACTGAGACACACAAACGGAGCCGTGAGGGATGGGGACCTGCTGTAATAACTGGGCCGACAAATTTAGCCTAATTTTAAGCTCAGCTGTGAAGAGTGAAAGTTTATGAACCTTCTATGACGTTATTGACTTGAACTGGCACCATATAGGACTTGGTTGCAACAATGTTCTATAGTGGCACCAAATCTTGTATAAAGGGGGTCAAATAAGGTGTCTAAAATGAGGTTATGGTTTGCTGGTTAGGATTGTGCTGTCTATATGCATGTATCATTTTTGTATTTAAAGATATAAGTATTGGCTCTATACTGTGTGTAGTTCAAACTTATGCTATGCTTCTGGGTGACACCCCAGACAAGTTGGTGTCAGCTCTGCCTAGCCTGCTGGATGGCCCATTAAGGACCATCAGCGACACAACTGACCCATTGAGAGAAGGCAGACACGCCTGAGGACTCAGCAAGGTGTGCAGGGATCTGCCTATGGACAGAACTCTGAAGTTTTTCCAGGCCATGTGAGGGACAGCTTGTCTTTGGAACAAAGAAAGAAAGACCACATGGCAAGACAATATAAAAAGCTGCTGCAGCTCCTCCATCTGGTCTTCAATCCTGCTTCATACCTCTGGAGGGACTTTGCGACACTGAAGCTTTGAACCAAGGACTGAAAGACCCATCCCAGCGGTGGATGTGCTCCAGAGACTTGATTTGAACCTGCAGTTTATTCGATCACTGCTGCAAGCCTGAACCAAGAACTTTGCCATGACTGTATGTAATTGATTCCATTTAACCAATTCTAGCTCTCATCTATAGCTTTTTCCTTTTATGAATAAACCTTTAGATTTTAGATTCTAAAGGATTGGCAACAGCGTGATTTGTGGGTAAGATCTGATTTGTATATTGACCTGGGTCTGGGGCTTGGTCCTTTGTGATCGAGAGAACCCTTTTTCTTTTACTGGAGTATTGGTTTTCATAACCATTGTTAGGGGGCTTATTCCTTCACCCACTTACTTCCCTGGTCCTTCTCGCATGAACAGAGAGCAACAATACCCGAAGTCCAAAGGTGCAAACAATTCAATGTTTATTGGGGTGAACTTCCAGCAAGCATGATTCCAGTTTCCTTCCTTAGTATCCTCCTTCCTAGCTCTGACACCACAGAGCCTTACACCTGTGTCCTTGTTCCCATTCCTGCCCTTAGCCAAACATGATTCCAATTTCCTTACTCCCATTCCCTGTTCCCATCTCCCCCACCCACACACCCACCCCCAACCCCTCACTTCCTGATTGACTGCAGACTATATAGTAAAACTTGAGTTCTGCTTAGCTATACCTTAACCAATCATTTTACTGAAATTTAACTAGCCAATCCTAACATATTGTAACATGATTATGTAATCAATTATATCCCACCACCTTAATTAGTTTACACCCAGCAAAATTAATTATACAGCAGACAGAAACAATCACAGAACCAGACAGAGATTATACAGACAAAGAATAGCAAAGTGGGAACTATAATGACAAAACAATACAGAAGTGAGGATTTCACATCCCAGCTATTGATAAGTGAGTTCTTGCCAGACAGGATGCTATCAAACTAAGTTTCCTTTTACATTTTCTAGGCACTTCCCTTTCTCTGGAGGTGATAGGCACTATCAGGACAGGATTGTATTCCTAACAGCCCAATAGCACCTTATTTCAATGTGACTAGTTTGGAATGTGAGGATGTGACCTGTCGCTTCCCAGCTTATGGCTGCCTCTGCTGCTTAGCCTAAGAACAGGGCCTCAGACTGTCACAGTAAGAGAAGGACCTTACACTGGCAGCCAGTGATCTTGATTCTTTCTTTTATACCTCTAACTAGCCAAGTGATAAGAATACACCTAAATTCTTAAAGTACAGGCTTTTGCAGACAGGCCTGAATATCTATATCCTAACAACCATCTGTCCCCATAACGAGTGGCACTGGTGGGGATACTGGGAAACTAGAGTGTCTAAGGGAATTGCTTGTGTGACTTGTGGTTAGCCAGTGAGGTAAAACCAAAGTCTTTTCTGTTTGGCTGGTTTGATTTGCCTTGGTGTGCATAGAAACCCCAGCCTTGGGGTATAACTGGCCTGCTTTAAGCAATTTGCGCTGAATTGGCACTCTCAGTTGGGTCCCACCAGAACCAGCCTTATTTTACTACAGCAAGTATTGGTGTATAACAGAAATGGTTTATCATAGTCATGTTCAATAACATGATTGAATCTCTTTACAAACTCAAGATAAAACCTGGTTAGAACAATAGCAGATTGGATCTGTTCTTGCAGCATGGTTCCTGTATGTCTCATGTGATCTTGCCAAGAGCTAAAGAAAACAGCTACTTTATCTATACAAGCTCTGGCAAATGTTTGGAACCCAATTAACATCAAATCAATGTAGATATTAATGTTGCCTATAGTATAGGAATCTTGGCCTTTAGCCATGAAAGCATTATGATAGTTTGCCTCAGTTTCCCTTTTCATACAGCACGTCAGGTTTGGAATGTCTTTTCCGCTGTGAAAAGTTTCAATACTGTTTTCCACTGAATGCATCCGATGAAGTGAGCTGTAGCTCACGAAAGCTTATGCCCAAATAAATTTGTTAGACTCTAAGGTGCCACAAGTACTTCTTTTCTTTCCTCCTTGTCCTGAAGGATCAACCCCTGATTTCCCTTGCTTAACAGAATTCACTGGCTGATTTGGTGTGCTCTCTCTGCTAAGGGCTATTAGCAAATCTTTCTTCTCCCAGTCAGTCAGGTAACTTGCATTCAAACAGACAGGAGCCTGTTCACCAGTGTTCAGATCCTTCACTGTTACCAATTCCAAGGCTGGACTCTGTCTTAAAGAGATACCATCCATTTTCACTGACAAGCTAGACTCAAAGTTCTGTTGTCCTTCCCTTACCAACCTCTGCTTCCACATGAAATCAGATGTAAAGTTCACTGAGAGAATACAAGTCATATCCAAAGTGTCTAGAGATGAGTACACCTGCCATCCCCTGCAATCTCAAGAGATTAACTGCACAGCTGTTCTGCTCTGCAGACTCAGCTACCCAGTCTTCCCTCAGAATCTGAGACACAGTCTGTTCACTTACAGAATCAGCGTGGAGACATTCTTCTCTCAACAACCTTGTCTCCCCAACAAGCTGGCCAAACACAGCCACTTGCTTATAGGACTGTTCAACTTTCTTAACACCTTTCACTCCATCTGAGACCTTCTCAAAGCTAACCACACTGGATCTTTCAACAGGAAAGTCAGTGGATCCATTCACCTCAGAAAATTTCTGGCTGTTAGGAACTGAAACTTTCTTGGTTAAATCACTTTCACACCCTTCAGTTGCAGTAAACTGCTTGCAAAGACTACTCTGAGGATTCCTTTCCCTAGGAGCTTTTCTAAGCAGCAATTCACCCCTCACAGAAATTCTGCCTTTACCCTCTTCACCTAGGGCTTGCTCTAAAGGAACACTTCCCTGAGCAACAACAGACTCTTTCTGGGTCTCACTTACATCCAGAATCACCTCTGGCCCATCAGGTGAATTTCTACACAATCCCCTTTCAGGCAAACTTCTAGACTTCCTAGATAAAAGGTTAGAGGCATTCTCCTTCCCTTTGCCACATACAAGTTCAGGAATCTTTTCCTTCTTGCTACCAGTTTCCACACCATCAGTAGGTAACACAATTAAATCACCTTTCTGCTCACCTTAGCCAGGGCACAAGGAATCACCCTGATTAGACAGAGTTGCTACACCCTTTCCCAGCCACACATTAGCAACAGGAAAAATACAAGCACCAGAATTGTCTGGTCTCTGGGATTTTGCATAGACACTAACTGGATGCAACAGAGTTACAGGGCCATTCTCCCTAGCAGACACAAACTTAGGACCATTCCCTTCCTGGGCTTTAGTTGAATCCAGAACTAACTCTGAGACAACTGCACTATCCTCAACCATCACAGGCTGAAAGGCCCCTTCTGTCTGCTCCACAGACAAAGAACCACCAGAGACACATTCTCCTTTACCAGACACACTACTTGAGATCTCATTTCCCTTGTCCCAGCACACAGGGCTGTTCACAGACAACTGCTTGGAGACTGGGGTAGCTCCCTCCATAGACAAGTCAATACCCTTGACAGACACAGGCACATTTCCTTCACTGTCACAATCCTCCACACAGGTAACAGGTAAGGTATAGGGACATTCATCTTCCACTCCCCTTGCCTTCCCAAACTGCTGACTAAATAATGCCATCAGCTCACAAGGCTGCCTAGGCTCATCCAAACTTTCCTTACCAGGCCCATTGCCACTCCCCACAGATAAACTGCTGCTCTCTTCATGACACTGAGCTACTTCCAGCAAATCAGTTATCTTTTCCAGGTTCACTTTTACTAGCTGCACTTGCCAATAATCCATTACCCATCAAAAATCTACACTTTCCTTTCTCAGTTACGGCTTTAACCTGACCATCCACTTTAATCTGCTCCTGAGAAACATTTTCCTGACCAATGAGTTCTTTCTGTGCTTGATCTAATTCCAGATTTACTTCTGAGACCTTAGACAGACATTCAGAAACTTCATTCACAGACAAACTGCTTTTTTGCTCAGACAAACACTTGGAGAAACCCTCCCCAGGCAAATCATTGCCCACAATAGACACAGGTTTAACATCATTCAGACAAATCAGACATCAAGAACTATAACATTCAAAAAACAGTTGGAGAACACTTCAATCTCTTTGGTCACTCGATTACAGACCTAAAAGTGGCAATTCAACAAAAAAAAAACTTCAAAAACCGACTCCAACAAGAAAGCAGAAAGGTGATTTAATTGTGTTACCTACTGATGGTGTGGAAACTGGTAGCAAGAAGGAAAAGATTCCTGAACTTGTATGTGGCAAAGGGAAGGAGAATGCCTCTAACCTTTTATCTAGGAAGTCTGTGACTGGCTACCTGGACTGAATAAAGCTTTGACATTTTCCCCAATCAAAAGATCCTTAGCAAATAACCTCCTTACACCAGCTATAACTTCATGCTTAGTAGCATTCCATTCAAGATGGATTCTGGCTAAAGGCACGCTTACAGTAAACTCATAGGTTTCAGAGTAGCAGCTGTGTTAGTCTGTATCCACAAAAAGAAAAGGAGTACTTGTGGCACCTTAAAGACTAACAAATTTATTTGAGCATAAGCTTTCGTGAGCTACAGCTCACTTCATCGGATGCATTCAGTGGAAAATACAGTGGGGACATTTATATAACACAGAGAACGTGAAACAATGGGTGTTACCATACACACTGAAACGAGAATGATCAGGTAAAGTGAGCTATTACCGGCAGGACAGCGGCGGGGGGGACGGACACGGACCTTTTGTAGTGATAATCAAGGTAGGCCATTTCCAGTAGTTGACAAGAACGTCTGAGGAACGTGGGGGGGTGGGGAGGGGGAATAAAACATAGGGAAATAGTTTTACTTTGTGTGATGACACATCCACTCCCAGTCTTTATTAAAGCCTAAGTTAATTGTATCCAGGTTGCAAATTAATTCCAATACAGCAGTCTCTTGTTGGAGTCGGTTTTTGAAGTTTTTTTTGTTGAATTCATAGAATCATAGAATATCAGGGTTGGAAGGGACCCCAGAAGGTCATCTAGTCCAACCCCCTGCTCGAAGCAGGACCAATTCCCAGTTAAATCATCCCAGCCAGGGCTTTGTCAAGCCTGACCTTAAAAACCTCTAAGGAAGGAGATTCTACCACCTCCCTAGGTAACGCATTCCAGTGTTTCACCACCCTCCTAGTGAAAAAGTTTTTCCTAATATCCAATCTAAACCTCCCCCACTGCAACTTGAGACCATTACTCCTTGTTCTGTCATCTGCTACCATTGAGAACAGTCTAGAGCCATCCTCTTTGGAACCCCCTTTCAGGTAGTTGAAAGCAGCTATCAAATCCCCCCTCATTCTTCTCTTCTGCAGACTAAACAATCCCAGCTCCCTCAGCCTCTCCTCATAAGTCATGTGTTCTAGACCCCTAATCATTTTTGTTGCCCTTCGCTGGACTCTCTCCAGGTTATCCACATCCTTCTTGTAATGTGGGGCCCAAAACTGGACACAGTACTCCAGATGAGGCCTCACCAATGTCGAATAGAGGGGAACAATCACGTCCCTCGATCTGCTGGCTATGCCCCTACTTATACATCCCAAAATGCCATTGGCCTTCTTGGCAACAAGGGCACACTGCTGACTCATATCCAGCTTCTCGTCCACTGTCACCCCTATGTCCTTTTCCGCAGAACTGCTGCCTAGCCATTCGGTCCCTAGTCTGTAGCGGTGCATTGGATTCTTCCGTCCTAAGTGCAGGACCCTGCACTTATCCTTATTGAACCTCATCAGATTTCTTTTGGCCCAATCCTCCAATTTGTCTAGGTCCTTCTGTATCCTATCCCTCCCCTCCAGCGTATCTACCACTCCTCCCAGTTTAGTATCATCCGCAAATTTGCTGAGAGTGCAATCCACACCATTCTCCAGATCATTTATGAAGATATTGAACAAAACCGGCCCCAGGACCGACCCTTGGGACACTCCACTTGAATTGCCACTTTTAGGTCTGTAATCGAGTGACCAAAGAGATTGAAGCGTTCTCCAACTGGTTTTTGAATGTTATAGTTCTTGATGTCTGATTTGTGTCTCATTTATTCTTTTACGTAGAGACTGTCCGGTTTGGCCAATGTACATGGCAGAGGGGCATTGCTGGCACATGATGGCATATATCACATTGGTAGATGTGCAGGTGAACGAGCCTCTGATAGTGTGGCTGATGTGATTAGGTCCTATGATGGTGTCCCCTGAATAGATCTGTGGACACAGCTGGCAACAGGCTTTGTTGGAAGGATAGGTTCCTGGGTTAGTGGTTCTGTTATGTGGTGTGTGGTTGCTGGTGAGTATTTGCTTCAGGTTGGGGGGCTGTCTGTAAGCAAGGACTGGCCTGTTTCCCAAGATCTGTGAGAGTGATTGGTCGTCCTTCAGGATAGGTTGTAGATCCTTGATAATGCCTTGGAGAGGTTTTAGTTGGGGGCTGAAGGTGATGGCTAGTGGCGTTCTGTTATTTTCTTTATTGGGCCTATCCTGTAGTAGAGGAGTCTCATGGAGGACTACAACATTCACACTCTGATTTAGTAAGTTAATCTTCCTCTTTGACTAGATCTGCTTTAACAAGAGTGATGTTAGAAGCCATAATTTGCCCTAAACAGCTTTTTACCATTGACTTTTACACTCTCTATGAATTTTTCATTACCACTCCCATACATAGCATTGGCACAATTTATGGGGCCAGCCTCTGCTGAACTCACAGTAACAGCATTTACATAAAAGGTGGCAGTGTTGGGGTACATTTGGTTACATTCAGACAACTGCTCAGAGTTATGCAACATACCAACATTGTTATATACTGGACTTTCAAGAGGATACAATTTCTGCTGTTCTTCCATTGCTTTTTTGACTTGGAGCTGAAGTCTGTCAGTTTCTTGTTGCATCTGGCGGACCCTCTCCTTAGCAGCCAGCCTTTCCTTCTGTCTTTCAGAAGCTTCTTTTTCAAGTTGTGTCAAGGCTTGCTTCTCTCTTTCAAATATCTGCCAGTTTTTGTTCATGTTCCAACTGCAGGCCGTCTCTCAGGGCTTGCAGTTTCATTGCTTCTGCAGCTTCTTTAGCATCAGGTAAGGGCTGTGCTCCAACCTCCTGATCACTGGCCATTAACAGATATCTCAGTGCTTGATCTGTAGCTTTCTTTCTAAAGCTTATTCCCTTTTCTGAACACACAATTTTCAGGGCTTTTTTGTCAAGGCCCTCCTATGCTCTTTTGCTCACCCTTTGCAACTGCTTTTTAACCAACCAAACTCCCAATACCAAAATTCAAATTTGGATAGCATGGCATTCTGACCCAAAGTTTAATTGACCTGGTTCTGTGGATCCTAGCAGGACTGTACCACTATAATGAGGCTGGTTCTGGCGGGACACAACTGAGAGTGCCAATTCAGGACAAATTGCTTAAAGCAGGCCAGTTACAGCCCAAGGCTGGGGTTTCTATGCACACCAAGGCAAACCAAACCAGCCAAACAGAGAAGACTTTGGTTTTACCCCCCTGGCTAACCACAAGTCACACAAGCAATTCCCTAGACACTCCAGTTTCCCAGTATCCCCACCAGTGCCACTCGTTATGGGGACAAATGGTTATGAAAACCAATACCCCAATAAAAGAAAAAAGGTTCTCTCGATCCCAAAGGACCAAACCCCAGACCTAGGTCAATATACAAATCAGATCTTACCCACAAGTCATGCTGTTGCCAATCCTTTAGAATCTAGAATCTAAAATCTAAAGGTTTATTCATAAAAGGAAAAGCTATAGATGAGAGCTAGAATTGGTTAAATGGAATCAATTGCATACAGTCATGGCAAAGTTCTTGTTTCAGCCTTGCAGCAGTGATGGAATAAACTGCAGGTTCAAATCAAGTCTCTGGAGCACATCCACCTCTGGGATGGGTATTCAGTCCTTCATTCAAAGCTTCAGTGTCGCAAAGTCCCTCCAGAGATAAGAAGCAGGACTGAAGACAAGATGGAGGAGCTGCAGCACCTTTTTATATTGTCTTGCCATATGGTCTTTCTTTCTTTGTTCCAAAGACAAGCTGTCCTTCACATGGCCTGGAAAAACCTCAGAGTTCTCTCCATAGGCAGGTTCCTGCACACCTTACTGTGTCCCAAGGTGTGTCTGCCTTCTCTCAATGATGGTATTAATGGGTGTCAAGCAGGCTAGGCAGAGCTGACACCAACTTCTCTGGGGTGTCACCCAGAAGCATAGCATAAGATTGGAATACAGACAGTATAGAGCCAATACTTATTATCTTTAAATAAAAAATGATACATTCAAACAGATAGCACAATCCTAACCAGCAAACCACAACCTCATCTAAGACACCTTATTTGACCCCCTTTATACAAGATTTGGTGCCATTACAGGACCTTGGTTGCAAGAATGTTTTATATGGTCCTAGTTCAAGTCAATAATGTCACACCTTCCTATCATGTTTAAGAAGAAAGGTTGATGAGGAAAGGTGCAAAAATGAGACAAAGACTGAATTAGTCTCCTGATACTGTTCAAGGCCTGGTAAACAAGAGAAGTGTGGGACCAGAAATCAATGGATCAAAATTGGTGTGTGGGAAATTAGGCCTAATTGGTGAACAAAATAGTGGGGGCGGCTGTTCCACCCATTACTCCTTTCAAAAGGGTGAATTTGGGAGAAAAATTGTCTGAGAAGAGGAAGCAAATGCAACAATCACTGACTGAATGTAGGCAAAGGAGTGAGCATTATCATCAGGACTGTTGCCATCTTCTGGGAGCACAGGTTCCCACATGACATGCCTGGGCCTCCTTTATCCAAATCCCAAGAGACGTCCAGACCAGAGAGAGGGACCCAGCTGACAAGGCCACTTCCACCAGCTCTGGCTAAATCCCAACCAACACCAGGGATGGGAGACTTTGTCCCCCCACCCCCTGCACTCTGCCGTGGCCCTTTTTCCTTCCCATCTTTTTCCTCTTTCCTACTCCTCCTCTTTTTCCTTCTGTTTAATAAAAATCTTAGCCAATAGCTGGCCAAGACTGGGTTTTTTGCAATACTACTGTGGCCGTGTGACCAAAGAGACAGTTAAACACAATGCCCTGAACACACCAGGCTTGTACAAGCTACCAAGTCTCAAAGCAGTTAGTAAGATGTGCTAGGCCTAGGTTTCTCTAGCACTGAGGCTGCGAGGGGGAGTCGCACCACAGACTGAAGCTGCATTTTCTCTGCTGTTCTTCTTCTCTTTCCCCTCTCGTGTGTGTGTGTGTGTGTCTGTTGTGTTTTGTCTTCTAGGAAAGAGGTTTGGAGTGTAACAACAACCGCAACAATGACAGCTCCAACCACTAACTTCTTCTCTTTGTCCCCAGAGGAGACTTATTACCATCTTTAATAACATTTAGGAAACTGTCACACAGGGAGTTGTGAAAACCCTCCCCAACTAACAGGAAAGGAACAAGGGAAGCAGTTAAAATAAAAGCCTTAGTACTTTACAGTTCAAATGCTTGAGCTGTTTCCCCTTCTTTTCTGTATCTTTAATAAAAGGTTAAAAGGATTGTTAACCGTGTGTTTGCCATGGGACTGAGCAAGCTGTGGGCTCTGGATACCTAACTCCCTTTAACACTGTTTCTTCCTGGACAGTGACAGGGTCAGGTTAACACCATTGATACTTTGGGTCTATATATTCCACCTAAATTACTGCAACAGAGCCCAGCGCTGGGATAGCAGGGGTGTGTGGGTCCAGACTGGGAGGCACCAGCAGAGCTGTGAGTTTCTAGGTTAGGACTGGATTGGGAAAGTGCCAGTAGGTCAGGACTCAGGGTCCATCTACACAACAAACAAAGGTGTGATTGCAACATGGGTGGGCGTTCCTACACTAGCATTAATCTTCCTAGCACGGGAAACAACTGCAGTGGGGACATGTTGGCATGGACTTCAGCACAAGGTGACAACCAGAGTAGGTATGAGGGTCCCTGGAAGACTGGCACTTTGGCAGCTACTCCTGGGTGAAGTTTGTGCCACCTGATATTGCTACGCACACTAGCTAGGTTAAAGATGGCATGACTATACCCACCCATGTTACAATCGCACTTTCACTTGCTGCGTAGATGTTTCTGTGGAGCTCAGATCTCTGGCAGGACATGTGCTGTTTGTTCCACAACCATACCCTGCCTGCCGGTCCACTGCTTTTAATTGCCAAATATCAGGAAATCATGCTTATCCAGTAGCTTACTGCATTTTCCCTCCCACTCCTCCTCGTCCATATCTGGCTGGGCTCTATATAACCCGCTCCAAGATGGGAAGGAGGATTAGGGTGAGGTTCAGCTCAGCAGAAGCTGGAACAGGGGAAAAACAAGGACTTGAGTAAGTTGCAGGGGATTCCACTGGGCTGGACAAAGGAGAAACCAGTGTCACATGGGGCTGCAACTGCAGGGTTTGCTCCTGGGAGGCAGCATCAGCTAGTGCAGTGATAGACTTGCAGCTCGTGAGCCGCAAGAGACTCTTTAATGTGTCTCCTGTGGCTCTTTCTGGCAGATGATATTAAAGCACCATGTAATTTAATTATTAACCAATCTCAGTTATTAACCAATTAAGTTATCAGCTTGCACTGTTATTTTTATTAACTTATTTGCTGTGCTCTGTGTTTATATAATGTCATAAATATAAAGGGAAGGCTAACCACCTTTAAATCCTTTCTGGCTAGAGGAAAAAACCCTTTCACCTATAAAGGGTTAAGAAGCTAGGATAACCTCACTGGCACCTGACCAAAATGACCAATGAGGAGACAAGATACTTTTAAAAGCTAGGAAGAGGGAGAACATCAAAGGGTCTGTGTCTGTCTGGGTGAGGCTTTTGCCGGGGACAGAACAGGAATGGAGTCTTAGAACTTGGTAAGTAATCTAGCTAGATATGCATTAGATTATGATTTTTTTAAATGGCTGAGAAAGTAAGTTGTGCTGAATAGAATGAATATTCCTGTCTGTGTGTCTTTTTGTAACTTAAGATTTTGCCTAGAGGGATTCTCTGTTTTGAATCTAATTACCCTGTAAGGTATTTACCATCCTGATCTTACAGAGGTGATCCTTTTCTTTTTACCGTTTCTTCTATTAAAATGTTTCTTTTCAAGAACTGAATGCTTTTTTTCATTGTTCTAAGATCCAAGGGCTTGGGTCTGTAGTCACCTATGCAAATTGGTGAGGATTTTTAGCAAACCTTCCCCAAGAAGTAGGGTACAAGGGTTGGGAGGATTTTTGGAGGGAAAGACCGTTCCAAACAACACTTTCTCAGGAATCCAGAGAAACATTTGGTGGTGGCAGTGGAAAACCAAGGGCAAAGGGTAAAATAGTATGAAAACCTCCTAAGCTGGTAAAAGTAAGCTTAGGAGGTTTTCATGCAGGTCCCCACATTTGTACCCTAGAGTTCAAAGTGGAACCTTGACATGGTGGCAGAATGGTGGGATTAACCTGAAATCATTTTGAGATCAATTTGAGATTTTTTGAACCAGAAGCACAGATTTTTAAAAGGGAATTTTTTTTTCCTTTTGGGCTGCTGGAAAGCAGGTCCAACTGAAAGCAGCTAGTTTTTTCTTTGCTTTGGGGCCAGAGCAGAGACAAAAGGGAATTATCTTTTGTGAATTGCAGGTTTTCTTTGACTGGAGACAGAGTAGTTAACCTCCTGCAGGGAAATTCACCAGTCCTCACAGACCTGAAAGTTTTGTTTTGTTTTGTTTTTTTAACCTAAGAGTAACTTGAGGGGATTTCTGCCAATTTGCCTGGAGACAAAAGGTGTTAGGTTTTGTGGTTTTTTTGGATTTTTCTGTAGGCTGACAATCACTATCGGAGAATATAGGTATCCTATTCAGCACAGCAAAATTTTACAAGCCAAGTCTTTTTTGTTTTGGTGTTTGGTTTTCTGTCTAACTCTCAGGTGTAAAGTTAGTTAAAAACAGAGAGGTTAGGATGACCAGGTTCTGAGAAGGCCTCAGCACAATGGGGCTGGGAGAATGGCAGGGGCTCTGGGCAGAGTGGGGCCGGCAGGGATATCAGGGGTGGTGGGATTGAGCCCAGGAGGTGCCATGGAGGAGGCAGATCCCCACTCTCCACTGTCTCCATCCATTCCCCGCTCTCCCCACTGCAGGTTGATCTAGTGACAGACACGGCCATGGCCCGAAGTGGACCCTGCCCGGCGCTCTTGCTGCCCCTCGTCCAGCTGACAGTCTGCCTGGCTTTGGCCAGTGGGCAGTCATGTTACGATAGGAACTACATATTCAGGAGACACCATGTGGACTTTCGACGGCTCTCATACAACAGACACAATAGCTACTGCAACATGAGGATGAAGAAAATGACTATATAAGGGAAACCCGTCAACACCTTCGTCCATGCACCCTCTGAACATCTCAACCACATCTGCATGGGGAACGGGATACCTGTCCCTCCTAACTTATTGAGGAGCACCCTTTTCTACTTAGCCACCACCTGCAAATAACAAGTCTCTCTCATACACTGGAAGATTATTTCATGAGCAAATTATCGTTGGCTGCTGCTTGCAAGGGACACTGCTTCTTCCTCTAACCCCCGCTCTTTCCCTCCCACACCAGCCACGGCACCTGGTGCCTCAGCCACCTCCAGAAACTGGTCACATGGTTTAGGTGTTTCCACCCTTTACCCTAGTCTGTGTTAGGGGGCTTATTCCTTCACCCACTTACTTCCCTGGTCCTTCTCGCATGAACAGAGAGCAACAATACCCGAAGTCCAAAGGTGCAAACAATTCAATGTTTATTGGGGTGAACTTCCAGCAAGCATGATTCCAGTTTCCTTCCTTAGTATCCTCCTTCCCAGCTCTGACACCACAGAGCCTTACACCTGTGTCCCTGTTCCCATTTCCCCCTTTAGCAAAACATGATTCCAATTTTCTTACCCCCATTCCCTGTTCCCATCTCACACACCCCCATGCCCATGCTCACGCCCACCCCCACCCACTCACTTCCTCATTGACTACAGATTATATAGTAAAACTTGAGTTCTGCTTAGCTATACCTTAACCAATCATTTTCCTGAAATTTAACTAACCAATCCTAACATATTGTAACATGATTATGTAACCAATTATATCCCACCACCTTAATTAGTTTACACCCAGCAAAATTAATTATACAGCAGACAGGAACAATCACAGAACCAGACAGAGATTATACAGACAAACAATAGCAAAGTGGGAACTATAATGACAAGACAATACAGAAGTGAGGATTTCACATCCCAGCTATTGATAAGTGAGTTCTTGCCAGACAGGATGCTGTCAAACTAAGTTTCCTTGTACATTTTCTAGGCACTTCCCTTTCTCTGGAGGTGATAGGAATACAATTGTGTCCTGATAGTGCCTAACAGACCAATAGCACCTTATTTCAATGTGACTAGATTGGAATGTGAGGATGTGACTGTTCGCTTCCAAGCTTATGGCTGCCTCTGCTGCTTAGCCAAAGACCTTAGCCTAAGAACAGGGCCTCAGACTGTCACAGTAAGAGAAGGCCCTTACACCAGCAGACAGTGATTTTGATTCTTTCTTTTATACCTCTATAATTAGCCAAGTGATAAGAATACACCTAAATTCTTAGAGTATAGGCCTTTACAGACAGACCTGAATATCTATATCCTAACAGCCTGTACAGTATAACCACCCATTACCCACCCTCACCCTCTACTGTCCCTAGTGCCCATCCTCTACTGCCCTGTGTCCATCCCCCACCCTCTTCTGCCCCTAGTGCCCATTATACAATATTACTGCTACATACTTATCTTGTACTCCCTGCTGCAATATAGTGGCCATCTAAAAAAAAAACAGTCGTATAATTAAGAAATATCCATCAATTTCACTCTTCTGGTATTGTGCATTCAATCTAATAATGAGGAATCCTGATATTCATCATGGTCAAGTGTTACTGGATGTTGTTCTCTTCATTTTTCAATATTTTGCCCCATCTGCAATTCCCTGTGCTCCCTAAACTCCATGAAGCCTGATACCTGCAAAGCGATCACTGCCTGGTTGTGTTACATTGGGGAGAGCAAGAACAGAAGCCACAGAACAGTTAAGGAGTGTGCTGGAATTTTTTTCTGGTGTTCAGAGACTCCTGGAACTGGATGGGCACAAATATAAGTAGACAGAGAGAGATGGATGTGGGCTGATAGATGGATGGAGAGAGAGAGAAATGAGTGTATATGAGGATGGATGGAGAGAGAGAGAGAGAGCAGTTTTTATACCAATTTCCAGTGCAATCCCTAGTCTGGATTCAGCTGTACCAGTAGAACCACAATTCACACCAGTGTGGGTTAATCCTCACTATTGTTGGCAACTAGCCCTAGTCGTATCAACACCTTTTCCATGGTGGTCATTGCCAAAAATGGAAAAATACAAACTCTTGTTTTTGTCGGTCGCATCCGTACCAACCTCATGTTTGGTTTCTGTGTGGGTCTGGGTTGTGGGTGTTTGAATCCCTTGCTTAAGTCAATCTTGTGTGTATCATATTATGTTTCTTGTGTATATGTTTCTGTTTTGTGCATGTGAGCCTCTTGCATGTCTCCTAGGACCTAGGGGTGACAGTGGACGAGAAGCTGGATATGAGTCAGCAGTGTGCCCTTGTTGCCAAGAAGGCCAATGGCATTTTGGGATGTATAAGTAGGGGCATTGCCAGCAGATCAAGGGACGTGATCGTTCCCCTCTATTCGACATTGGTGAGGCCTCATCTGGGGTACTGTGTCCAGTTTTGGGCCCCACACTACAAGAAGGATGTGGATAAATTGGAGAGAGTCCAGCGAAGGGCAACAAAAATGATTAGGGGTCTGGAACACATGACTTATGAGGAGAGGCTGAGGGAACTGGGATTGTTTAGTCTGCAGAAGAGAAGAATGAGTGGGGATTTGATAGCTGCTTTCAACTACCTGAGAGGTGGTTCCAAAGAGGATGGTTCTAGACTATTCTCAGTGGTAGAAGAGGACAGGACAAGGAGTAATGGTCTCAAGTTGCAGTGGGGGAGGTTTAGGTTGGATATTAGGAAAAACTTTTTCAGGAGGAGGGTGGTGAAACACTGGAATGTGTTACCTAGGGAGGTGGTCGAATCTCCTTCCTTAGAAGTTTTTAAGGTCAGATTTGACAAGGCCCTGGCTGGGATGATTTAGTTGGGGATTGGTCCTGCTTTGAGCAGGGGGTTGGACTAGATGACCTCCTGAGGTCCCTTCCAACCCTGATATTCTATGATTCTATGATTCCTTTTCCTCCTCATGGGTGTTTGTATCATTTGTTGAGAAAATTTGTCTTTTGTGTGGTTGTGCCTTTTGCTTTCATCAGTCAGAGCCTTGTCTTTCTCCAGGGTTGTTTCTTGTGTGTGTTTGTGTCCTGTGAATACCTTGGTACATTCCTCTGACTGTCTCTTTCCACATACTGCCTTCCTTCCCTTGCCTAGAGCCAATGGGAGAGGAAGCCAAATTGCAACCCACTGCAATCTGTTCCCTCCAAAACTCCAGGCCCTTATTAGGTGCTAAGAGAAAAGAAAATAATGTACATCACTCATTTATCAATCTCTTTCTCCCTGTTTGTCCTTCCCCATCTCTCTTTCCTTCTTTCATTGCTGAAATTCCAAGAACACATTTCTTCTCCTCAGAGATATGGCAGTGTCATAAGCATACAGCTAAGTGTAGCATAAAATCCCTCCTTTACCTGTAAGGGGTTAAGAAGCTCAAATAACCTGGTTGGTATCTGCATAAAAGACTAATAAGGAAAGAAGATACTTTCAGATCTGGGGTGGGGTTGTTTGGGCTCTCTTTGTTTGTTCCCTCTGGATAGAGAGAGACCAAGCAGGTAACCCAGTTCCTACTGAAATGATACATTTCAGATTACAGAAATTGTATTCAAATGTATTAGAATTAGAAGGAAATGTATTAGATTATCTTTTGTTTTAGCCTGTGAATTTTCTCTGTGCTAAGAGGGAGGTTTATTCCTGTTTTTGTAACTTTGAAGTTGAGTCTAGAAGGGAATCCTCTGTGTTTTAAATCTTTTTATTACCCTGTAAAATTACCTTCCATCCTGATTTTTAGAGAGGTGCTTCTTTTACTTTTTTATATTAAAGTTCTTCTTTTAAGAACCTGATTGATTTTACTGTCCTAAACATAAAGGGTCTGGTCTGT
This sequence comes from Eretmochelys imbricata, assembly GCF_965152235.1. Classification (NCBI taxonomy): domain Eukaryota; kingdom Metazoa; phylum Chordata; order Testudines; family Cheloniidae; genus Eretmochelys; species Eretmochelys imbricata. Next base: position 35,061,143 of record NC_135584.1, on the reverse strand, counting down.
ACTTTTATTAAAGGCAATTGGTTGGTATATTATTCTCAAGCCTCCCCAGGAAAGGGGGTGAAGGGGTTTGGGGGAATATTTTGGGGAAATAGGGACTCCAAGTAGTCTTTCCTGAATCTTTGTCTAAATGACTTGGTGGTGGCAGCAATACCGTCCAAGGATAAGGAAAGGATTTGTGCCTTGGAGAAGTTTTTAACCTAAGCTGGTAGAAATAAGCCTAGGGGGTCTTTCATGCAGGTCCCCACATCTGTACCCCATCGTTCACAGTGGGGAGGGAACCCTGACAGGTAGACACCCAACGGCATCCAGTGGGAGGTCGTCTTCCTTCAGAGAATCACTCTTATCCTGCCGGGAAAGAGTAATGTAGCAGCTAGTTGCCACAATGTGCAATGTTATCACACATCACCCCTTGTCCTGCTGTTCCGCTGACCACTGCAGTTCTGCTGCTCGGGGATCAGAGCACTAATTGCCACAATCTGGAGTGGTGAGTGAAAGTCAGGTTGCGGCCATTTTAAATTTGTCCTCGGAGTGTTTGATCTACCTCAAGCTGGCTACTATTCTCTCTTCCTGTACTGACGGCACTGCAGCCCAACAGGTGCATGTGCTCGGACTGCCACTTTCAAATCACCCAAGCCATTAGGACGCCCAGGTCCTCAGTAATTTTCATGACCTTCAGATGCCTTACATTTGGCTGCAGGTTGACGGGGCACTGGCAGAGCTGTGGGATGTGGGGGAGCTGTTGTAATAACTGGGCCTACAAGTTTACCTGAATTTTAAGATCAACTGGAAAGTATAAAAGTTGATGAAATCTCCAGTCACACATAGCAATAAATGTTGATAAGGAAAGATACAAAAGTGAGACAGAGACTGAATTACTCCAAACAGTCAGACCCCCTGATTGTACTTAAAACCTGTGTAAAAATCTTCCCTGGTAAACAAGAGAAGCATGGAACCAGAAATCAATTTATCAAAAATCATGTGTGGGAAATTAGGCCTAACTGGTGACTTCTATAATGAAGGGAGGGGTATTCCAGCCATCACTTCCTTTGGGGGTCTCAAAAAAGGACGGGGAGCATGGGAGAAAAATTTATAGAGGAAAGGAAGCAAACACAAAATTTTCTGACTAAACTCAGGGGAAGGAGCGATCATTATCATCATGGCTACACCCTGGGAACACAGTATACAGCATGCCACCCCTAGGCCTCCTTCATCCTAATCCCAAGAGACAGGGCGACCCAAATGACATGGCCACTTCCACCAGCTATGGCTAAATTGCAGCTACCCCCAGGGATGGGAGAGTTTGTCTCCCCACCCCATCATGTGCCTTTTTCCTTCCCAACTTATTTTTTGCCTTTCCTGTCCTTCTCCTTTTTCCTTCTGTCTAACAAAAGTCTGTTCTAACCAGCTAAAACTGGATATTTCACAACACGGCTGTGGCCCTATGATCAAAGAGGCAGCTAAAAGCAATGCCCTGAACACCCCCAGGCTAGTACAAGTTGCTGAGTCTCAGAACAGCTAGTAATATTGTGTTCCGTGTCTGTGTTTCTCCAGCTGTGAGAATGCAAGGGAGAGTCACACCAGAGACAGAAGCTGCGTTTTCTCTCTTTGTCATTCTTCTCTTTCCCCTCTCGTGTGTGTGTCTGTTGTGTTTTGTCTTCTAGGAGACAGGATGGAACTGTAACAATGACAGCTCCAGCCCATCACAACTAACTTCTTCCCTTTTTCTCCAAAGGACAGTTATTACCATCTTTAATACCATTTATGAGACTGTCACACAGGGAGGGCGTCCTTCTAAAAACTCTCTCAACTAACCAGAAAGAAAACAAGGGATGCCATTAAAATAAAAGCCTTTATACTTTACATTTCCAATGTTTGAGGTGTTTTTCCTTCTTTTCTGTCTTTAATAAGAGGTGGAAAATATTGTTAACGGTGTGTTTGCCATGGGACTGAGCAGACCGAGGGCTCTGGATACCAAACCCTGAACCTTGTTTAACACGGTTGAATCTTGGACAGTGACAGGGCCAGGTTAACACCATTGATTCTTTGACTCTATATATTCCACCTAATGTACTGCAACACAGCCCAGGGCTGGGATAGCAGGGGCTGTGGGTCAGGACCAGCAGAGCTGTGAGTTTCTAGGCTAGTACTGGATTGGGAAGGTGTCAGGGGGTCAGGACTCAGAGTGTGTCTACACAGCAAACGAAGGTGGGATTGCAGCATGGGTGCGCGATCCTGTGGTAGTGTTAATCTAGCTAGCATGTGAAACAACAGCAGTGAGGACATGCTGGCCTGGACTTCAGCACAGGCTGGCAAGAAGAATAGGTACCCAGGGTCCCTGGTGGGCTGGCACAGGGGCAGCTTCGCTGGGGTGAAGTCTATGTTACCTGGTATTATTGCCCCTACTAGCTAGGTTAAATCACCCCGGCTACATCTACCAACACTACAATCACACTCTAGATGTTTCTGTGGAGCTCAGGTCTCTGCCAGGACATCTGCTGCTTGTTCACCACCAACGCCCTGCCTGCTGGGCCACTGCTTTTAAATGCCAGATACAGGGAAATCGTGCTTACACGATGGCTTCCTGGATTTCCCTTCCCAATCCTTCACCTCCATACCTGGCTGGGCTTTATATAAACCATGCCAAGAAGGGCAGGAGGATCAGGGTGAGGTTCAGCTCCACAGAGGCCAGGATCTATCGCTGTGACGACAGCGAAAGAACAAGGGCTTGCGTAATTTGCGGGAGATTCCACCAGCTGGGAGAGAGGAGAGAACAGTGTCACATGGGGCTGCAACTGCAGGCTCAATTGCAACTGAGGCAGCGTGCGCTAGTGGCCAATGGGCAGCCATGTGCCATGCAGAACAGAATATTCAATAAGAGCCAGGTGGACTATCCACGGACCGCAGCCCAAAACCCCAGAACCTATGGCAACACAATGATGAAGAAACAAGGAATTTATGGGAAGATTCTCACCCCCTTCATCCACGCGCCCATCCCAATTGTCAACAACGTCTGCTTTGGTGGAGGGATACCCAACACGGGTGGGTTGCACAGGAGCAAAGCTGTCTTCCCCACCACCCAATGCCGATACAACCCACCGATCCATGCTTACACAGGGACACCGATGTCCCAGAAAATTGTCATTCGCTGCTGTAAAGGGCTCCCTGTGCTCCTTGTGGGATAGATGTAGGGCCCAGCTTGGACAGGCAGGGGACCCTGATGCTTCCTCTAACCATGCTCTGTCCCTCCCACACGAGCAATGGCATCCGACTCCTCACCCACCTCTGAACTCTGGTCAGATTGTCTGGGTGCTTGCACCCCCCACCCTCTGCTGCACCCTAGTGCCCATTATACAGTATAGCCTCCCCTTCCCCACCCCAGCCCTCTGCTGCCCCTACTGCCCCTTATACAGTATAGCCGCCCCTTCCCCACCCCCAACCTCTGCTGCCCCTAGTGCCCATGATACAGTATAGCTGCCCCTTCACCACCCCCGCCCTCTGCTGCCCCTACTGCCCCTTATACAGTATAGCCGCCCCTTCCCCGCCCCCACCCTCTGCTGCCCCCTAGTGCCCATTATACAGTACAGCCGCCCCTCCCCACCCCCACCCTCTGCTGCCCCCTAGTGCCCATGATACAGTATAGCCGCCCCTTCCCACCCCCACCCTCTGCTACACCCTAGTGCCCATTATACAGTATAGCCGCCCCTTCACCACCCCCGCCCTCTGCTGCCCCTACTGCCCCTTATACAGTATAGCCACCCCTTCCCTGCCCCCACCCTCTGCTGCCCCCTAGTGCCCATGATACAGGATAGCTGCCCCTTCCCCACCCCCATCCTCTGCTGCCCCTAGTGCCCATTATACAGTATAGCTGCCCCTTTCCCACCCCTCACTTTACTATCTTGTCCTACTTGCTGCCACATAGTTGACATCTAAAACGAATCCTTTTAGAAATATCATTCAGTTTCACAGTTTTGGTATTTTCTTGTTAGTCTCATAATGGAGAATCCTCATATTCATTATTATTAAGTGTTATTGGTCATTATTTTCTTTTAAAATATTTCCCGCTGTCTGCATAGCAATCCCTGGCTTGTTGTGTCACAACTAGGGAGAAGAACATAAGCCTTTGAACACTTAAGGACTGTGCTGGAAATGTGTTGTGTTTTTCAGTGAGGCTGTCTTGTGATTTCAAGGCCACTAACAACCTTTTCCCTAGTTTTGGAAATAGAATCTTGGAGTCCTGACTGCTACTGCTGGCCCTGCTCTAACCACTAAACCCCTTTCCCCTCCAAAAGCAGGAGGAAAAAACCAGGAGACCTGAGTTTTCATCTGCCCTGTTCTAATCCAATGGACCCCACTCCTTTGCCAGGTTAGGGATAGAAACCAAGAGTCCTTATTCCCATCTTCCTTGAGCTAAACCACTAGGCCCCACTCCGTTCCCAAAATTGATACTGACACAACAGTTATAAATCTTCATGCTTCAGGGCCTAAGCCATTCACTAACTGAGGAAGGTCAGGAAAAACTTTCTCTCTGAGCAAGTTTGTTTTTATAATTCTTTTGCAACATTGCTTCCTCTGAAGCAACTGGGACAGGCTAGTGTCAGAAACTGAGCTGGAGGGACCCTGGCCTGTGGCATCCCAAAAATCATTGCTGAAGGCCAGATCAGTCCAGGTGCCACCCCCGATCTCTGCACAAGAGGAACAGAATGAAACGGAGTCATTGTCAAAGTGTGGCTCTTGTGGGCTTTGAACCAATAATTGCATACGTACTAGGTGAGAAACCCATCCTTTGACCAACAAAGAAAGTAGCAGTGCTGGGTGGTGCAATGTCATCACGTGTCACCCCTTTCATGCTGGTCCACTGGCCACTGCAGTTCTGCTGCGGAGGGGTCAGAGCACTAATCTTCACCATCAAGCATTGCGAGTTGAAGTCTGGTTGGGGCCATTAATAATTTTTGCTGGCAGAATTTGATCCAGGTGAAGCTGGCTACTATCCTCTCTTCCTGTCCTGACAGCAATGCAGCCCGAGGGGTTCGTGTGCTCTGACTCCCCCTTTCAAGTCATTCAAGTGATTAGGACACCCAGTTTCTCAATAATTTTCATGGCATCCAGGTCCTAAAGGTACCTTACATTTGGCTGGGGTCTGAGGCTCACCGGCAGAACTGTGGAGGTTTGGGAGCTGTTGTAATAACTAGGCCTACAAATTTACCTGAAATTTAAGGTCAACCGGAAAGAGTAAAATTTGACAAAATCTCCAATTACAAATAGCAAGAAATGTGGATGGGGAAAGGTGCACAAGTGAGAGTGAGACTGAATTAGTCCAAACAGACAGGCCCCATGATATCACTCAAGGCCTGTAGTAAGATCCTGCCTGGTAAACAAAAAAAATGTGGGACCGGAAATCAACAGACCAAAATTGGTGTGTGGGAAATTAGGCCTCACTGGAAATTAGGTCTAACTCCTCCTTTTCTGAGGACTTCCTAAACTTTTGTGCTCTCAAAAAGGGGGGTGAAAAACTGACAGAGGAGCGGAAGTGAACGCAACATGACTGAACGAAGGGGAAAGAGTGAGCATTATCAACATGGCTGCCACCCTGGCCACCTCCTGGGAGCACAGGATCCAGCACGACACCCCTGGGCCACCTTCATCTTAATCCCAAGAGACGTCCTGACCAGAGTGGGCCAGAGAGAGACCCAGGTGACATGGCCCCCTCCACTGGTTCCAGCTAAATTCTGGGGTGGGGAGTTTGCCTCCCCACTGCTCCGTGTGTCCTTTTTCCTTCCCAACATATTTTTACTCTTATCGACCTTTTTCTTTCCATCTAATAAGTATTTGGTTTAGCCTGCCAAGACTGAATATTTCACAGCACAGCTGTAAGGCTGTGATCAAAGAGGCCCTTAAAAGCAGTGCCCTGAACACCTCAGAGCGGTTGGTAAGATCGTAAACCAGGCCTGGATTTTTCCAGCAGAGGCTGCAAGGGAGAGTCACACCGGAGACAGGTACTGCATTTTCTCTCTTTGCCATTCTTCTCTTTCCCTTTTGTGTGTGTGTCTGTCGTGTTTTGTCTTCTGGGAAACAGGACTGCACTGTAAATACAACAGCAACAACAGCTCCAGCCCATCTCAGATAAAAGCTTCTCTTTGTCCGCTGGGACAGTTATTACCATCTTTAATACTATTTATGGGACTGTCACACAGAATGGTTTCCTTCAGAAACCTCTCCCAACCACAGGGAAAGGGAACAAGGGAAGCAGTTAAAATAAAAGCCTTAACACTTGACAGTTCAAATGCTTGATCTGCTTTTCCTGCTTTTCAGTATCTTTAATGAAAAGTGGAAAGGATTGTTAACAGTGTGTTTGCCATGGGACTGAGCAGGCCAAGGGCTCTGGATACCAAACCCCGAACCTTGTTTAACACTGTTTAATCTTGGACAGTGACAGGGTCACAGTCACACCATTAACTCTCTGGGTCTATATATTCCAACTAAATTACTGCCACAGAGCCCACGGCTGAGACAGCAGAGGCTGCAGCTCAGGACTGTGGGACACCGGCAGAGCTAGGAGTTTCCAGGCTAGAACTGGATTAGGAAGGGGTCCGGACTCAAGGTCCATCTGCACAGCAAATGAAGGTGTGATTATAGCACAGGTGGGCGTTCCTACCCTGGCTTTAATCTAGCTAGCCTGGGAAACAACAGCGGAGGGGACATGGTGGCCAGGACAGCAGCACAGGCTGGTGACCAGAATTTGTAACAGAGTCCCTGGAGGGCTGGTACTGGGGCAGCTACCCCACGGAAAAGTCTGTACCACCTGCCACACTCACCCAACCTACAACCGCATCTGTGCTTGCTGGGTAGACACACCCTTAGATGTCTTTGTGGAGTCCAGGTCTCTAGCAGGACATGTACTGTTTGTTCCTCACCCACGCCCTACCTGCTGGGCCACTGATTTTAATGGACAGATATCAGAAAATTGTCCTTACCCAATAGCTTACTGGATTTGCCCTCCCACTCCTCCTGCTTCATGTCCGGCTGGGCTCTATATTAAGTGCTCCAAGACAGGATGGAGGATATGGGTGAGTTTCAACTCAGCAGAGGCTGGGATCCATCATTCTGACAACAGCAAAGGAACAAGGACTTGGGTAAGTTGCAGGAGATTCCACCAGCTGGGAGAGAGCAGAGAACAGTGTCACATGGGGCTGCAACTGCAGGGTTTACTTCTGGGAGGCAGCATGAGCTAGTTCAACGATACTCAGACTGCAGGTCGCGAGCCACAAGTGGCTCTTTAATGTGTCTCCTGCAGCTCTTTGTAGCACATGATATTAAAACACAGTGTGATTTAACTGACATCTGGTGGTGAGGTGTGGCAAGTTGTGGAAAAGAACTTCAGGGGCCTGTCTCATTTGCATAGGCACACCCACCCTGCCTAGAATGAGAGCATAGCTGCCCAAATGGTCACTTTGGCTGCTGTGGGATCCCCAGTGTCTCTGTTATTGGGGCAGGAAGAATAAATTGTTATTACCCTGACTATGGGAATCAAGGACAGTGGAACTGTACTTGGCCTTTTGTTATGATGGAAGTCATGGGGCAGCTGGCAGAGCGGAGTTGCATGGAGAGGTGAGGCCATCAGCTTTGGACCACATAAGGTGCCCCTTAACCCCCTCCCCCCAATCTCCACCCAGGTTGGGAGGTAAAACTCTGCAGATGAACTTTCGAACTCTGGGGCTGCCCTGACCAGGGACAGAGACTTTTGGGGATCCCACAGCAGTCAAAGTGACCATTTGGGCAGCTATGCCCTCATTCTAGGCGGGGTGGGTGTGCCTATACAAATGAGATCGGCCCCTGAAGTTCTTTTCCACAACTTGCCACACCTCACCACCAGATGTCAGGGTGGAGCTTGTCCTGACTCTGCTTACATAATTATTAACCCGTCTCAGTTAATAACCAGTCAGGAGGCTTTTACTGTGTTATTAACCAATTAAATTATCAACTTGCACTAAGTTATTATTATTAACTTATTTGCTGTGAGAATTTTATATATATAAGTATATATATATATAAATATATATATAAAAATATATATATATTTTATATATATAAGTATATATATATAACAGTATAACAGGCAGTATTTAATCTATCTATCTCTCTATCTAAACTAAATATTTGCCTGTCACTTTGTTTAAATATGACTAGTACTATAGTAAATGAAACAATGAATTCACACTGTGTCTCATTTGGGTAATGTTGATCACTAATCTGGCTCCTCAGCTACTGAGGTCTGAGTATCACTGTTCTAGTGGTTACAGCAGGGGAGCTGGGAGTCGGACTCTTGGGTTCACTCTCCACCTCTGGGTGGAGAACAGAGGGTTAGAGGAGGCGGGAGATGATTTCAGTTGGAATCTTTGCAGCACCTGGCACAAGGGGCGGGGGGCGGGGGTCCCCCCGGTCACAGTCTGAGACACCAAACACCTGGGTTCTATCCCTGGCTCTGGGAGGGGAATGGGGAACAGTGGGTTAGAGGAGCAGGCCCCGATCTCGGTGGAGGTCAGGGCAGCACCTGGCACAATGGAGCCCCCGATGAGCCAGGTTCTGAGAAGGCCTCAGCACAATGGGGCTGGGAGAATGGGAGGGGCTCTGAGCAGAGTGGGATTGGTAGGGATATCAGGAGGGGTGGGGTGGGGCGAGGTTGAGCCCAGGAGATGCTATGGAGGAGGCAGATCCCCACTCCACACTGTCTCCATCCATCCCTCCTCTCCCTACTGCAGGTTGATCTAGTGACAGACACAGCCCTGGTTCTGAGGGGACCCCGCCCCATGCTCCTGCTGCCCCTTGTCTTGCTGGTGGCCTGCCTGGCTCTGGCTGGTGAGCAGCCATGTGTCACGCAGAACAGACTGTTCATTAGGCACCATGTGAACAATCCACGGACCCCAGCCCCCAATCCCAGAGCCTACTGCAGCATGATGATGAGGAGACGGAGAATCTATGGGAAGCTGATCAACACCTTCATCCACGCGCCCATCCGGCCCATCAACAATGTCTGCTTTGGGGGTGGGACACCCTTCCCAAGTGGCCTGTTCTGGAGCAAAGTTTCCTTCACCATCACTGTCTGCATATACAACTTGTCGACCTGCTCCTATACTGGGACATACCTTTCCTCGAGAATTCTCATCAGTTGCTGCCAGGGGCACCCTGTGTACTATGAGGAGCGGATGTTGCTTCCACTCAGGGTATAGAGGGCAGCCACAGGACCCTGCTGTTTCCCCTAAGCCCACTCTGTCACTAACACACCAGTCATGGCACCCGGCTCCTCACCAGCCTCTGAACACTGGTTAGATTGTTTAGGTGTTTCCATCCCTACGCCTAGTCTATACAATATAACCTCACCATCGATCCTCTACTGCTCCTAGTGCCCATCCCCTCTCTCTGCTTCCCCTAGTGCCCATTAAACAGTGTAGCCACCTCTTCCCCCCCCCCCGCTGCCCCCTAGGGCCCATTATACAGTATAGGTGCCCCTTCCCCGGCCCCATCCTCTGCCGCCCCTAGTCCCCATTACACAATATCACCACCCCTTACTTATTTTGTACTTCCTGCTGCCACATAGTGGCCATCTAAAAAACAGTTGTTTAAATAAGAAATATCCATCAATTTCACACTTCTGGTGTTGTGCATTGAGTCTAACAATGAGGAATCCTCATACTCATCATGGTTAAGTGTTACTGGACACTGCAATATTTTGCTCCTTTCTGGAGTTCCCTGTGCTCCTTAAAATCCATAAAGCCTGATACCTGCAAAGTGATCACTATCTGGTTGTGTTACATTGGTGACAGCACAAACATACGCCTCTGAACACTTAAGGAGTGTGCTGGAAATGGCTTGTCATATTCAAAGATTCCTGGAACAGGATGGGCACAAATATAAGTAGACAGAGAGAGATGGGTGTGTGGGGATAGATGGATGGAGAGAGAGAAATGAATGTGTCTGAGGATGGATGGAGAGAGAGAAAGCAGTTTTTGTGCTGATTGCCAGTGCAAGCCCTAGCCTGGATTCAGCTGTACCAGTAGAACCACAGTTCACACCAGTGTGTTTTAATCCTCACTATTGACAACTACTAGCCATTGTAGTATTAGCACCTTTCAAGTGGTATTCATTGCCAAAAACGGGAAAAGCCAAATTCTTGCTTTTGTGAATCACATCTTTCCTTACCTCATGTTTGGATTTCTGCAAGGCTATGGGTTGTGGGTGTTTGAATCCCTTGGTTTAATGAATCTTGTGTGTATGTCTCTGTTTTGTGGGTGTGAGACTCTTGCATGTATCCTCTTCCTCCTCATGTGTTTGTATCTTTTGTTGGGAGCATTTGTCGTTTGTGTGGTTGCGCTGTTAGCTTTTGTCAGTCAGAGCCTTGTCTGTCTCCGGGGTTGTTCTTGTGTGCGTTTGTGTGTCCTGTGAATACATCGGTACACTGCTCCAAGTGTCTCTTTCCACATACCGCCTTCCTTCCCTTGCCTAGAGCCAATGGGGGAGGAAGCCAAATCTCCAACCCAAGGCAACCTGTTCCCTCCAAAACTCCAGATCCATCTTTGGTCCCAAGAGAAAATAATTCTCTCTCTCTCTCTCCCTCTCTCTCTCAATTTGTCCTTCCCCATCTCCCTCCCCTTCTTTCATTATTAAAATTCCAAAAGCACATTTCTGCCCCTCAGAAATAGAGCAGACACCCAATGGAATCCATGGGAGTTTTTCTTCCTTCAGAGAATTGCTCTGAGCCTGCAAGGAAAAAATAACATACTGCTTAGATGTTACAATGTGCAATGTCACCCCTTGTTCCACTGACAACTGCAGTTCTGTTGCTTTGTTGTCTGAGCACTAATTGTCACACTCTGGTGCTGTGAGTGAAAGTCAGGTTGGGGCCATTTTTAATTTGTCCTGAGAGAGTTTGATCTACCAGAACCTGCCAAATCTCCTCTCTTCCTGTACTGACAGCACTGCAGCCCAAGGGGTTTGTGTGCGCAGACTGCCAACTTCAAATCACCCAACAGATTAGGATGCCCAGTTCCTCACTCATTTTCATGAGGTCCAGGTCCTTCAGGTAATTCACTGGGGACTGCAGGGCTGAGGGGCACCAGCAGAGTTATAGGGTGTGGGGGAGCTGTTTCAATAATTGGATCTACAAGTTTACCTGAATGTTAAGGTCAGCTGGAAAGAGTAAAAGTTGATGACATCTCTAGTCACATATAAATATAAATGTTGATTGGGAATGATGCAAAAGAGAGAAAGAGACCGAGATTGAATTTGTCCAAACAAACAGGCCTCCAGATATCACTCAAGCTCTGTATTAAGATCATGCCTGGTAAACAATAGATATGTGGGACCAGAAACCAGTGGATCAAAAGTACACTGGATACCAAACCCCAAAATCTTCTTTAACACTGTTGAACCTTGGACTGTGACAGGGTCACATTAATACTATTAGATGCATAAAAGTGGAAAATGCAGTGAGGATGTTTTTATACACACAGACCATGAAAAAATGGGTGTTTATCACTTCAAAAGGTTTTCTTCGCCCACCCCACTCTCCTCCTGGTAATAGCTTATCTAAAGTGATCACTCTCCTTACAATGCGTATGATAATCAAGGTGGACCATTTCCAGCACAAGTCCAGGGTTTAACAAGAACGTCTGAGGAATGGGGGGGAGGGGGGTTGGGGGGCGAAGGGGGTAGGAAAAAACAAGGGGAAATAGGTTACCTTGCATAATGACTCCCAGTCTCTATTCAAGCCTAAGTTAATTGTATCCAATTTGCAAATGAATTCCAATTCAGCAGTCTCTCGCTGGACTCTGACTGCTGAATTGGAATTCATTTGCAAATAAGGATTCTTTAAAATACAGCCAGCTCTCCTGGACTCCTTTCCCCCCTCATATTATTCTCCCAGGGGATCCTGGGCATCAGTTCCCTCAGGGAGTCAAAGTCTGCTTTTCTGAAGTCCAGGGTCCATATTCTGCTGCTCTCCTTTCTTCCCTGTGTCAGGATCCTGAACTTGACCATCTCATGGTCACTGCCTCCCAGGTTCCCATCCACTTTTGCTTCCCCTACTAATTCTTCCCGGTTTGTGAGCAGCAGGTCAAGAAGAGCTCCCCCCTAGTTGGTTCCTCCAGCACTTGCACCAGGAAATTGTCCCCTACCCTTTCCAAAAACTTCCTGGATTGTCTGTGCACCACTGTATTGCTCTCCCAGCAGATATCAGGGTGATTGAAGTCTCCCATGAGAACCAGGGCCTGAGATCTTGTAACTTCTGTTAGTTACCAGAAGAAAGCCTCGTCCACCTCATCCCCCTGGTCTGGTGGTCTATAGCAGACTCACACCACGACATCACCCTTGTTGCTCACACTTCTAAACTTAATCCAGAGACACTCAGGTTTTTCTGCAGTTTCATACTTGAGCTCTGAGCCATCATACTGCTCCCTTACATACAGTGCAACTCCCCCACCTTTTCTGCTCTGCCTGTCCTTCCTGAACAGTTTATATCCATCCATGACGGTACTCCAGTCATGAGAGTTATCCCACCAAGTCTCTGTTATTCCAATCACATCATAATTCCTTGACTGTGCCAGGACTTCCAGTTCTCCCTGCTTGTTTCCCAGGCTTCTTGCATTTGTGTACAGAAACTTGAGATAACTTGCTGTTTGTCCTGCTTTCTTAGTATGAGGCAGGAGCCCTCCCCTTTCGCGTTCTCCTGCTCGTGCTTCCTCCCGGTATCCCACGTCCCCACTTACCTCAGGGCTTTGGTCTCCTTCCCCCAGTAAACCTAGTTTAAAGCCCTCCTCACTAGGTTAGCGAGCCTGCTTGCGAAGATGCTCTTCCCTCTCTTTGTTAGGTGGAGCCCGTCTCTGCCTAGCACTCCTCCTTGGAACACCATCCCATGGTCAAAGAATCCAAAGCCTTCTCTCCGACACCACCTGCGTAGCCATTCGTTGACTTCCACGATTCGACAGTCTCTACCCAGGCCTTTTACTTCCATGGGCAGGATGGACGAGAAGACCACTTGCGCCTCAAACTCCTTTATCCTTCTTCCCTGGTCCGCAGTGATCCGCTCAAGGTCATTCTTGGCAGTATCATTGGTGCCCACGTGCAGATGCAGGAAGGGGTAGCGATCCGAGGGCTTGATGGGTCTCGGCAGTCTCTCCGTCACATCGTGAATCCTAGCTCCTGGCAAGCAGCAGACTTCTCGGTTTTCCCAGTCGGGCTGGCCGATAGATGAATCAGTCCCCCTGAGGAGAGAGTCCCCGACCATCACCACCCGCCTCCTTCTCTTGGGAGCCGTGGTCGTGGAACCCCTAACCCTAGGACAGTGCATCTCATGCCTTCCAATCGGCGGAGTCTCCTTCTGTTCCCTTCCCTCAGATGTATCATCTAATCTACTCTCCGCATTAGTACCTGTGGAGAGAACATGAAAACGGTTGCTTACCTGTATCTGCGTTACTGGTACATGGACGCTCCCCTTTCTTCTTCTGGAGGTCACATGCTGCCAAATTTCTTCACCATTATCCTCTCCCCACTGCGCAGCCTGCTCTGAATCTTCAGAACATTGTGCCCGTAGAAGCATATCCTGACAGAACCAAGTATTAGATAGGAGTAAGACAAGCTGAAATGGAAGACCTGTAGCCTGAAGCCTGCAAGACTCTAGCTTAGCTCTTTTAGGCCTTGGAGACAAGAAATGATGGCGCAAGACAATGACTGAGAAATAACCCAAGATGATGGGAAAGAGGCACTAATCGGTAAGGTTGCGAAAGAACAGCTGGAAAGATTAAAATTAAATCAGAAAATGCTGTAACAACAAATATGGTCTCTAACACCTGCCCTAACCGCAGACAAAGGTGGTCCATCAGTGTTGACAGGAACCTACCCAGCCTATAGAATTTGGCGTCCCTTGTGTTTCCAGGGGACACAAACCAATAAGAAAGAGAAGGTCTTTCATGTACATGCGCAGAGTGTAGGTATAGACAGGCTCACAGTATAAAAAGGGGTGCCCAGAGCAGGGAAACTGGGCTTCCTATGGGACACTCCAGCAGGAACCACTCTCGTATTGATGGTCAATCCATGAGAGGGCCAACAGACTCTAACACCATCTGGGAGGATGTGAGTACGCCTGTAGGTATAACTAGTTCATGATACGTATCTGTAGGAATTGTATATGCTGTGACATTTATAGCTTTGTTGGTAACTTTAATAAAATTACTGAAAGACCGATGCTCTTGTATTTGTCTGTGTTGTTTGCCTATGGTTTCATGTGTTCCTGTGAACTCTAAATCTAGAACAAACAGAAGTGACTCTGTTGAACTTGACTGTAGCTGCCAGAGCCGAACTCACTGAGATATGATTAACATTAAATAGAATAAAAGACTACAGAGCTGCTTTGAAAGGGAGGTGCTATACACTCCAAGTCTGAGGGAAAACTGCCCCCCCACCTCTGCCGCGGTAGGACGTCACCAGGAAGCAGCGCCAGAGTGGAGGGACGACATCCTCTTCTGATGGAGGGTCTGTGCAGTTTGACCCAGCGGGAGAGACCCTTTCCCTGCTGGGCATCAGAGGCCCTGACTTCAGAAGAGGATTCTGGGCCATGGGGGGCTGGCCAGTAACGGACCTAGACGTAAGTGAGGTTAATGGACTAAGATGAACTCAGCTCCCTCGCCCTCTGGGTAGAGATGCTGGGGCAAAGGCCTGTTTGTATAACACCTTTGGGTTAAATAAATTAGGTGCTGCTCAAAATACATAACAAAAGCCCACTGGAGTGGGGTTCATTCTGTGGCGTGGGCTCAGGCCGTGTCTCCGCTCTCCACGCTGGGGGTGCGAGTCCCTGCTCGTGTGCACAGACTGGGCGAGTTCTCAGCGTGCCAGAGCCGTGTAAATAGCACTGTAGCTGCAGACGCAGGGGGAGCATCCGCGGAGGCCTGGCTGAGCTGTGGCAAGTAGAAACCTGGCACCGACACAGAGACCGCATGGACCAGAGCATGACAAACCGCTGCTATAGAGAGACGGACGGAGCTAGGATCTGGTTCTCCACGCTCGCCTGGTACTGAGAATCTGCAATAACTTGGCTGCTGGCACGAGGGAGAAGGAGATAAAGCTGCTAATGTTCAGGGCGGTTTTGGAACAGGTCCCCAGCTGGTATGAATTGGCACCGCTCCAAGGCCGGATGCTAGGCCGGGTGGATAAATCACTGGCTGGCCGGTACGTATGGGGTCAGAGGGACACAGATGAATAGACACTGTTTGAATAGTGAGGCCGCCCGGGGCTGGACACGTGGCCCAGTGTGTTCAGCGCTGCAAACACAGAACAAAACGACACCAGCTGGTGTGTGTCTGTCCTCAGAGCTGGGCGCTATTTCCTCATCGGCCACCAGGTTTGAGCTTTTTGCTGTTCTCGTTCACCGAGGGTGGGACAGGAGCATCCTGCTCTGAGCTCCTCTGGGCTAGGAAAGACGAGACTAGCTTAGTTTTCCCGGGGTAGTGTCTTGTGCTGTGAGAGTCCGGACTCCTGGGTTCAATTCCTGACTCTGCACATGGGGCAAGACACTTCCCTTCTCTGTGCCTCAGTTTCACCTTCTGCACAATGGGGTTGCAGGAACATTCCCTTTTCCAGCGCAGGGCCGGAACCGCAGTCAGGGAAAGACTCCAGTTGGTTGCAGTGGGTCTGGGGTAAGGTCCATAATTTGCAAAGCCAGGAATTGTAGGCTAGAGGAGGGGAAATGGAGCTGGGACACAGGACATGTGGGTTCTGTTCCCTGTTGTGTGACCTTGGCCCTGATGCTTTGCTGCCTGTGCCTCAGTTTCCCCTCCCAACCTTTCTCTCTATGTGCACTGGAAGCTCTGCTGGGCAGGGGTTGTTTCTTCCTCTGTGACTGTGCAGTGCCCTGTACAATGGCAGCCCCTAGGGGTTCCCAAAATCCCCCTTAACCAATTCGTAGGAGATTAACAGGGTATGGCAGGTGGCTCCCTGTCCAAGGGGGGAGAGATTTCATTGCCTTGCTGTATCCCAGCGTCCCCCATCATGACTGGGTCCCATGTGCTCGGTGCTGGACAAACCCAGTGCCAGGGACAATCCTGGCAGCAGAGACCCTATAGTATAAAAGCCACCTGCAGAGAAAGGGGTGGGGATGGGGACAGAACACAGCGACCAGAGACCATGGTGATGGGTGTCACAGGTGTGTTAGAGATGGGCATTGTGGCTGCTGGGTTGAATGGGGGGTAGAGGGAGGGTGTGGAGGAATGGGAGGGGGTGTGGTTCAGGACTGAGGGGTGCTGCTAAAGCTGTTTTGGGGGTAGGGCTGGGATAGCAGGGAGCTGTGAGTTGGGATTGAGGGGCATGGGCATATCTTCGACACTTGACAGCAAATATTTACCAACCCGGTGCCTACTTTTATGGCCATTGATTGGGAGTCTCTGCTCCCCAGCTGTGTTTGCTGAGTTGCTCATTGTGTGTCTCCCGCCCTTGGGCTCCATATAAGGGCCCCAGAGTGGGAGGAGGCTCAGACACTTTCCAGATCCAGCTTCCAGACGAGCCCCAGGACAGGGTGAGTTGGCAACCCAGCTGGGGTCAGGTTCTGAGGTGTCTTCCTAGCTCTGGGGGCTCATTGGGGCTGATGGGTCACAGTAGGTGGAGGCCGTGAGCCAGAACTCCTGGGCAGAGCTGGCCAAGAACCTTTCAGCCGATAGTCATTTGTTCTCCAAACAAACGCCCTTTCAGTCGACCCAAAATGAGCTGCAAATTCCTGAGTCGGCTGAACCTGAGTGATCAAAATGTGGCAGAAATGGCCATGCAAGAAGCTCTGAGTCAAGTGGGAATTTTTCATTTTGAGGCTGGGTATTCTGACAAAAGCAGAGGAAGATGAGAGGTACAGGATGGCTGAGGAGAAAATACCGGCCCTTTATCCCCAAGGTTTGGTCACTTATCGGGGATGTGGGAGTCTCTGCCTGATGAACAGAAAGGATTTGAACTTGGATCTCTCTCTGGGTCTCTCCTCTTGCATTTGTTCTACTTGGACTCAGTAATTAGCCATTGGAGCAGGGACTTGACCTTTACTCTGATAAACGGCACAGCGTCGAGTGTAGGGTGCTTGGCGGTGGGTCATCCCCTGGCAGAACTCTGAGCTGAGCAAAACTCAAAGGTCTGGAAAGTGGGAAACGCACAGGTAAGGCTGCCCATGTAACCTTAACTAGGGCCGCTTTCAGTGCTGCCCAGCTATGCCCTGTTAACACGTGTGTGGCTGAACTTGCCTGTTGTAAATTCATTGTGCAGAAGGCCAGGTCTGCCCCAGACCCTGATTCACATAGGGGATAGAGTGGCGCTTGGAGAACCCCAGAAAGACAAGCCCCCTCCAGATTCTGGCTCACATGAAGGGGGCAGAGATGAGGGGTCAGATGCCCATAAATGTGCACTTCCCTCCCCGCCCCCAGATCCTGGGTCACATACAGAGGACAGGGAATGGAGACAGGCCTCAAACACCTCTGGGGGCCAGGGACCACCAGATCCTAGCTCACACAGTGGGGTAGAGAAAAGGCTCAGATGCTCTGAGATAAGCAAGCCCCCCAGAATCTGGTTCACATGAGGGGGCAGGGAAGGGGGAGGTCACACCCCAGTGGGAGGGGCTGGGGGCCCCACTGGTAGTGGCACATATACAGGAGGGTAATGTGTGGCTGACAGGATCTCCTTCTCCAATGCTCCCCCAGTCTCCCTATCACTCCCACGCCAAACGTTCCCCTTTTCTGTGTCCCAACCCTCCTCTTCCCTTAACCCCCATGAGCCCCTATTCAACTCCTCCTCCTCGGCAGGCAGAGGGGGGACTTGAACCCGGGTCCCACATACCCGCTAGCTCCCCAGCCCGCTGGGTGACAGGTTAAAGGGAGGCCTGACTCCAGCCCTTCAGGAAATTTTGTCCTCCTCTACTTTAATCCAAGTGCCGACATGGAAGGCAAACCTGTCCCCTTGGGGTGCAGTGGCAGGTTTGGTTTCCACCTGACATGACTTGTTTTCACCTTGTCAGCTGGTTGAAAGTTTTAACATATTTTGTTCTCCTGCTGCCCCAAACCAAAGACACATATTGAGTTGTGTGTGATGGCCCCAACACCCATTATTCATCAAGTTCTGCCTCTGGGCTCTAGCCCGGCTCTTGGAGGGAAGTGCGGTCTAGTGGTTAGAGAAGTGGGGGACTTTGGGGGTGGGGTGGGTGAGGCAAGGCTCTGGGGGGCGTAAGTTTGGAGGCAGAGTGGAGAGATAAGGAGAGGAGGCAGATTGGGAGGATAATGTGAGGGGCAAAGTTTGGGGGCAGAGTGGGGGGTATAATGGGAGAGGGAAGACTGGGAGGACTATAGGCGGGGGTGGAGCTTTGGGGGCGGAGGGGCATTTGGTGCCAGGATGCTCCACACTAGAAGCAGCTCCCCATGGTGTCTCCGTCCTGCAGGCCCTGTTCTCCCTGCTACAGACAAACCCAGGGCCGGCCCTGCCATGGCCCCAAAGTCACCCCGCCCAGCTCTCCTGCCCCTGCTCTGCCTGGCAGCTGCCTGCCTGGCACTCTCGACAGCTGACGCCCAGTATGATAAATTCCTGAAGAGACATCTCGACTTCCCCAAGTCATGGGCTGAGAACGACCAGCTGTACTGCACCACCATGATGGGGAAGCGTAGCATCCGCTGCCAGGGCAAGAACACCTTCGTCCACGCCAGCGAGGCCCAGCTGAGAGCCGTCTGCAGCTCGGGGTTGAGCCACGGGCAAGATGCCCACGACAGCCTGGGCACCTTCCGGCTGACCTTCTGCACCCGCCTACCCAAGGGTCCGTGCCTCTACCGGGGCAGCTCCACCATAGCCCGTATCCGCCTGGTCTGCCACAACGGGTCACCCGTCCAGTACGTGAGGCATATCTAGTGCCACCCTGCCCAGGCACTGTACTGTTTTAAGTGTGGATTTCCCAAAAATATTATAAAAATAATCCGCACTCCAGTGACTTACTGATTAGAAAACAGGCCATGATAGCCATGATATCAGAAGCTTTGCTCTTAGGTAAACTATTTGCAAACATGCATCTCCAAAGGAGCTAAAGCCGTCTTCAACCATATAAGTAGTAATCAAAGCTTGCACCACTGGGTGGAAACAGGAGTTAGAGAGGTCACCCATATCCTCTTGAAAACATTTTCCTAGCAGTATGTCCTTCTTTAAATTGCAGGGATACAGCCTTATACAATCGACTGAATAAAATTGCCTTTTACAGCCTTATACAATCGACTGTATAAAATCACTTCCTAAAAATCGACTTCTATAAATTCAACCTAATTTTGTAGTGTAGACATACCCTAATTAGAGCAGTTTTACTTTCAGTCAGGAATTGGTAAGGGTTTAAATGGAGGGTTATTGCTAGAAAGAGAGAAGGGAGAAAGTCCCACTTTTACAGTTTCATTTTATGGCTTCTCATTAGGATCCTTTTTGATCCCGAATACAGAGCATTTAGACATTCCTTTCAAGTCAGGACTCTCCTTAAACCGCATCCTCCTTCCTTTGTTCTCCAGATAATCTTATCCCTCTACCAGACTGCTGTCCTGGTCATTGATAAGGTCCAAGTGGTTTGTTGTCTTTTCACCCACGCGGGTTGAACACCTGCCATTCGCAGTGTATTTACAACTTGCCACTATTAATTATTGCACACGACAAACAATGCTTATCGGCCTTCGCAAAACATAGCAGAAAAGAAGAGAGTCTATACAGATAAAGCCAGACAGAAGTTATATAAGTTATGTTTTAGCATCTGTGTAAACACACTTGAGTGTCATAAAGGTGGTTTTCCAGCCAACGAGGTGCTGTCTTCCTCCCAAGTGGCTTACCCTTGGGTGGCTGCGTGGCGTGGAAGAAAGCTATCACTTCAAGTGCAATGAGCCAAACTCCTTGTCAGCACTGAGCTCTAGGGGCCTTTAGGTGCCTAAGCCCCTTTGTGAATCTAGCTCCCGGAGATGGTCCATGGGAGTTGGGCACCTCATTCCCTTAGGTCTCTTGGAATAGCTCAGCCCCTCTGAATAGCAAAAGAAGACGTAGTTATTCCTCTCTCCTGACCAGGGACGTTGCATTGATGGCACAAGTTGGGAGACTCCCCCTTGGTTCTGTCTAAGGCACGTGGCTGACTTGTGCTAAACCCGTTTTGACGAGGAGAGCTCCCCGCACTATGGGCCTGAATGAACAGACAGCAGTAGTGTCTGTTCCAAGGTCTGTTTGTTTCACAATTGACGTTGCCTGTTAGGATATAGATATTCAGGCCTGTCTGTAAAGGCCTATTACTTTAAGAATTTAGGTATATGTTTAACATTTAGCTAGTTATAAAAGTATAAAAAAAGAATGACAATCACTGTCTGCCTGTGTAAGGGCCTTCTCTCACAGTGACAGTCTGAGGCCCTGTTCTTGAGGCCTTTGGCTAAGCAGCAGAGGCAGCCATGAGCTGGGAAGCGACCGGTCACCTTCTCACATTCCAAACTAGTCACAATGAAATCAGGTGCTATTGGGCTGTAAGGAATACAATCCTGTCCTGATAATGCCTATCACCTCCAGAGAAAGATGGTTAAAGAAAACTTAGTTTGACAGCATCCTGTCTGACAAGAAATCACTTCTCAATAGTTGTGGTTGTGAAACCCTCATTTCTGTATGTTTTATCTTTATGGCCCCCACTTTTCTATTGTAAATCTGTCTGGTTCTCTAATTGTTTCTGTCTGCTGTATAATTAATTTTGCTAGGTGTAAGTTAATTTGGGTAGTGGGATATAATTGGTTAGAGAATTATGTTACAATATGTTAGGATTGGTTAGGTACATTTCAGTAAAATGATTGGTTAAGGTATAGCTGAGAATATTACTATATAAATTAGGGGCAAACAGGAAGTAAGTTGAGATTTGAAAATAAGGGAAAAAGAACTTGGATTTAAGCTTGCTGGAAGTTCACCCCAATAAACATTGAATTGTTTGCACCTTCGGACTTCAGGTGTTGTTGCTCTCTGTTCATGCGAGAAGGACCAGGGACGTGAGAGGGTGAAGGACGAAGCCCTCTAACATTACCGGCACTGGTTGCACAGCGCTGCCCGTTCCGCAGTGTTAGCTGAGCCCGGGAGTCCCTCCCACCACCCCGGGCTGTATATAACCGGTAGCTACGGGAGGACGGCGTCAGCGACGCTCTGCAGACAGCTCATCTATTATCCAAGGGGACAGGAGCTGAGGAAGCAGGACTTTGGCCAGGAGGAGACCACACCACAGTTAGTTCCTGAGAGGCTCTGAATCTTCATGCTGGAAAGCCCACAGGTGTAGACATGGCTCAGTTAATTGGCTGCTGGAGGGCAGGACTTCAGGTGGTGAGGGCAGGTGCAATTGGGTGTCAGAGCACTTGGGTCCTATTCCCAGCTGTGGGAGGAGGTGGGGGTCTAGCGGTTGGAATGGGGGGGCTGGAAGTCCAGCTCCCTGGGTTCTATCAGGGATGAGAAGGGAGTCCTGGGAATTAGAGCAGTGGGGCTGGGAATCAGGGTTCCTGGATTCTAACCCCAGCTCTGGGAGGAGAAGACAATAAAGTAATTGGAAAAGCAGGGGTCTGGGAGCAGAGATCATAGAATATAAGGGTTGGAAGGGACCCCAGAAGGTCATCTAGTCCAACCCCCTGCTCGAAGCAGGACCAAATCCCAGTTAAATCATCCCAGCCAGGGCTTTGTCAAGCCTGACCTTAAAAACCTCTAAGGAAGGAGATTCTACCACCTCCCTAGGTAACGCATTCCAGTGTTTCACCACCCTCCTAGTGAAAAAGTTTTTCCTAATATCCAATCTAAACCTCCCCCACTGCAACTTGAGATCATTACTCCTCGTTCTGTCATCTGCTACCATTGAGAACAGTCTAGAGCCATCCTCTTTGGAACCCCCTTTCAGGTAGTTGAAAGCAGCTATCAAATCCCCCCTCATTCTTCTCTTCTGCAGACTAAACAATCCCAGCTCCCTCAGCCTCTCCTCATAACTCATGTGTTCCAGACCCCTAATCATTTTTGTTGCCCTTCGCTGGACTCTCTCCAATTTATCCACATCCTTCTTGTAGTGTGGGGCCCAAAACTGGACACAGTACTCCAGATGAGGCCTCACCAATGTCAAATAGAGGGGAACGATCACGTCCCTCGATCTGCTCGCTATGCCCCTACTTATACATCCCAAAATGCCATTGGCCTTCTTGGCAACAAGGGCACACTGCTGACTCATATCCAGCTTCTCATCCACTGTCACCCCTAGGTCCTTTTCCGCAGAACTGCTGCCTAGCCATTCGGTCCCTAGTCTGTAGCTGTGCATTGGGTTCTTCCGTCCTAAGTGCAGGACCCTGCACTTATCCTTATTGAACCTCATCAGATTTCTTTTGGCCCAATCCTCCAATTTGTCTAGGTCCTTCTGTATCCTATCCCTCCCCTCCAGCGTATCTACCACTCCTCCCAGTTTAGTATCATCCGCAAATTTGCTGAGAGTGCAATCCACACCATCCTCCAGATCATTTATGAAGATATTGAACAAAACCGGCCCCAGGACCGACCCTTGGGGCACTCCACTTGATACCGGCTGCCAACTAGACATGGAACCATTGATAACTACCCGTTGAGCCCGACAATCTAGCCAGCTTTCTACCCACCTTATAGTGCATTCTTCCAGCCCATACTTCCTTAACTTGCTGACAAGAATATTGTGGGAGACCGTGTCAAAAGCTTTGCTGAAGTCAAGAAACAATACATCCACTGCTTTCCCTTCATCCACAGAACCAGTAATCTCATCATAAAAGGCGATTAGATTAGTCAGGCATGACCTTCCCTTGGTGAATCCATGCTGGCTGTTCCTGATCACTTTCCTCTCATGCAAGTGCTTCAGGATTGATTCTTTGAGGACCTGCTCCATGATTTTTCCAGGGACTGAGGTGAGGCTGACTGGCCTGTAGTTCCCAGGATCCTCCTTCTTCCCTTTTTTAAAGATTGGCACTACATTAGCCTTTTTCCAGTCATCCGGGACTTCCCCCGTTTGCCACGAGTTTTCAAAGATAATGGCCAATGGCTCTGCAATCACAGCCGCCAATTCCTTCAGCACTCTCGGATGCAACTCGTCCGGCCCCATGGACTTGTGCACGTCCAGCTTTTCTAAATAGTCCCTAACCACCTCTATCTCCACAGAGGGCTGGCCATCTCTTCCCCATTTTGCGATGCCCAGTGCAGCAGTCTGGGAGCTGACCTTGTTAGTGAAAACAGAGGCAAAAAAAGCATTGAGTACATTAGCTTTTTCCACATCCTCTGTCACTAGGTTGCCTCCCTCATTCAGTAAGGGGCCCACGCTTTCCTTGGCTTTCTTCTTGTTGCCAACATACCTGAAGAAACCCTTCTTGTTACTCTTGACATCTCTGGCTAGCTGCAGCTCCAGGTGCGATTTGGCCCTCCTGATATCATTCCTACATGCCCGAGCAATATTTTTATACTCTTCCCTGGTCATATGTCCAATCTTCCACTTCTTGTAAGCCTCTTTTTTATGTTTAAGATCCGCTAGGATTTCACCATTAAGCCAAGCTGGTCACCTGCCATATTTACTATTCTTTCGACTCATCGGGATGGTTTGTCCCTGTAACCTCAACAGGGATTCCTTGAAATACAGCCAGCTCTCCTGGACTCCTTTCCCCTTCAAGTTAGTCCCCCAGGGGATCCTGGCCATCCGTTCCCTGAGGGAGTCGAAGTCTGCTTTCCTGAAGTCCAGGGTTCGTATCCTGCTGCTTACCTTTCTTCCCTGCGTCAGGATCCTGAACTCAACCAACTCATGGTCACTGCCTCCCAGATTCCCATCCACTTTTGCTTCCCCCACTAATTCTACCCGGTTTGTGAGCAGCAGGTCAAGAAAAGCGCCCCCCCTAGTTGGCTCCTCTAGCACTTGCGCCAGGAAATTGTCCCCTACGCTTTCCAAAAACTTCCTGGATTGTCTATGCACCGCTGTATTGCTCTCCCAGCTTCTTGGGTTCTATCCCTAGGTCTAGAATAGGAGTGGGGTCCAGTAGGTTAGAGCAGCCCCTCCAAGGGGATTCTCTCTGGGGATTAGTTTTGGAGTGGAATCCATTTTAGTCAGGACTCCTGGGTCTTCTCCCCAGCTCTGGTTGAGGGGGTGAGGAATGGAGTCTAGTGGTTTGTGTGGGGCTAGGGCGCTGAGATCCAGGACACCTGGGTTCTATCTCCAACTCTAAGTGGGGAATGGGGTCTAGTGGGTTAGAGAGGTGGGGTGGGGAGGTTTTGGGACTCCTGCGTGTAGGAAAGAACTTGTCACTCAGAGATTCGAGCAGAGGGCTTGGCAGACCCCACCACGGCTCCTCTGAGAATTGGAGCAGGAGTTTCCACCAGTTTAGATCTTACCTCTGAGCTGCAGAATTTCAGAAGGCAAAGCAGGTGAGAGTGGCAGGGTCAGTTCATGTGGAGAGGGAAGCTCAGAGCTCAGGCTAGCAGCTCGTTTCTTTAAAGGAGGATAAAATAAAGAGGCCGGGTTGGGAGGATCCGATTGCCACGGGGCGACATTCAGCCTCCCATGCTGTGTAAAGCTGGGCTGACCGTCCGACCAGCGCTAGCTGGGTCCCTGTGGGACACGTAGGCTGTGTCTACATGACAGACCTTACCGTGGCACCGCTGGACAGCTGCAGCTGCTCCACGGTAAGGTCTGTTTTGTAGCCGCTCTGTGCCCGTTGGAGAGAGCATCTCTCACCAACATAGCCATGTCCACACCGGCGCTTTTCTTGGTGAAACTTCTGTCAGCCGGGGGGGGGGCGTTTTTTCACACTGTTAACCAACAAAGTTTTGCCAACAGAAGTGCTAGTGTAACAAAGCCTAAGAATCTTACTGCTGGAGGACTGTGGCTGGGGTCTGCAAAGGGGCCTAAGGGAGTTAGGGGATCTCTTGTGGGATTAGGGCACCTAGCTCTGGAAGGCTCCATTCAAAATCCCAGCTCAGGTCCCCCGTCTGACAGACTCATAAACCTCTGGGGATCAGCTATGAGAGAGATGGGAGGACATGCTGGGAGGGGGTTACAAAGAGGTTCTGAGTAGGGGGATCTCTCTGGGGATTAGTTTTGGGGTGGGATCCATTGTCTACCCCAGGGGGAAATTTTGGACCTTGCCTTGATGCATCCCTTCCATGCCCATTTTCACAAGAAGCCCTGTAGAGCTGGGGAGTTCACACCCTGAACCAGCCTTCATGAATTCACACCAGAACAATTTAAACATTTTAAAGCCAGGCCAGAGAATTTCACCCAGTTACCCCAGCACTGAGCCCAATCACTTGTGTCTGGCTAAAGCACCTTCCACCAAGTTGCTTAGTCTGGACTGGAAGCCACCCAGAGATGGAGAAGGTGGCGTTTGCTCCCTTTGATCGTTTGTTGCCACGATTCCTCATCCTCACAATTAAAAACTGGGGCCTTATTTCTAAGTTCAATTTGTCTGGCTTCAACTTCCAGCCCTTCGTTCTTTTTCTGCCGTTCTCTGCTACATTAAACAGACATACAGTGCCTGGTGTTTCCTCCCCGTGAAGGTCCTTGTATACTCTCATCAACCACAATCTTAAAGTATTTAGACTGCAGGTGTGTAACATTAGGAGATTGCAAAGTGCCCTGATACCATGGGGATGGACGAGACATTAGACGGCTAACCTGATGCTGGAACGAAGAGAGATCACAAGAGTCTTGGATGTCGTATGATTTCAGACATTTAGGCAGCTTTCTCATCAGACAGCAAAAGCGCAGAATGAGACCCAGTGACTGGCAGTTGAACCTGGACTGATTCAGACTAGAAATAAAGTGGAAATTATTGAGTGAGGGAAATTAACTGTGGGGATCACTGAGCTCGGGACTGGGTGCCCTCCCCATCACTGGCATCTCCAAAGGGACATAGCTGTCTTTCTAAAAGATGTGCTCCAGTTCAAACAGAGCTAGGAACTAGATGCAGAAAATGCTGGATCAGTTTGTCTGGCCTGCGATATGCAGGAGTTCCCACAAGACGATCATCAGGGTCCTGTCCAGCTTAAAATCAACAAAAAGTCATCTAACATAAAATGCTTCACCATAAAACAGACATCAATCAGTTGGAGTCACTCATACGCCTCACCCTCTGCTGCCCCAGCACCCATGTATATAGAGCCCGACCAAACTCACAGCCGTGAAAAGCGCATTGCAGACCCAGCGGCGTATTAAGGCCGACAAATTTGCAGAGGCGGCAAATTTGTAAGAGCAGCCAGAGGCACCAACTTCCCCCGGCACTGCTGGGTGGTCGCGCCCCCCGGTCCCACCCCAACTTCACCCCTTCCCTGCCTCCATTCCCCGCCCCCATTCCAACCCCTTCCCCAAAGTCCCCACCCCAACTGCACCCCCCTATTGGTCCCCTTCCCCAAATCCCCGCCCCGGCCCCACCTCCTCCCCTGAGCAGGCCGCGTTCCCCGCTCTTCCCCGTCCCTCCCGGCTGTGCGAAGCTGTTTGGGGCACAAGTGCTGGCAGGGAGCGGGGAGAAGCAGGACCCAGAGGCGCACTCAGGGGAGGAGGCGGAGGCGGAGCGGAGGTGAGCTGGGTTGGGCAGCTGCTGGGGTGGGGTGGCAATTGTTTCAGGGCCTAGGGGTGGCAAAATCATTAACCTGCCACTGCGCAGACCATGAAAACTGGTTATTGTCGTTCACAGAACTGCCACCCTCACTTCTGCCCTGCTGCTGGCCGTGGCGCTGCCTTCAGACACAGGCAGCTGGAGAGTGGGAGCTGCTGCCCGGCAGCCTAGCTCTAAAGGCAGCGCCCTCGCCAGCAGCACCGCAGGCGTCAGTGTGACGATATTCCAAAATGCCGAAAACAGCCTTGCAAGCGCCCCACAACTCCCCTGTGGGCTGGCACCCCCACGGTTACGACACTGCGAAACCTCACATTTAAATTTCTGAGACCGTGGAATTTACCATTTTAAAAATCCTATGACCGTGAAATTAACCAAAATGGACCATGAATTTTGTACGGTCCTAATTATTCAGTAAAGCCGACCCCTCCGCACCGATCAGCCTCTGCTGCCCCTAGTGCCCATTATACAGTATAGCCGCCCCTTCCCCACCCCCACCCTCTGCTGCCCCCTAGTGCCCATGATACAGTATAGCCACCCCTTCCCCACCCCCACCCTCTGCTGCCCCCTAGTGCCCATTATACAGTATAGCCGCCCCTTCCCCACCCCCACCCTCTGCTGCCCCCTAGTGCCCATTATACAGTATAGCCGCCCCTTCCCCACCCCCACCCTCTGCTGTCCCTCGTGCCCATTATACAGTATAGCCGCCCCTTCCCACCCCCACCCTCTGCTGCCCCTAGTGCCCATTATACAGTATAGAGTATAAAATATCCAAGGGACATGGAAACTGAGTCTTAATATCTTTTTTCCTGTTTCCCCTCTGTAACAGGAGGATAAGGACCCTTTCCCTATTTGCTTTGCCTACTGAGACTGTAAGTGTTTCTCTCTGGTCTGTGCAGCACCCGACACAATTGGGGGCCTGATCTCAGTTGGGGTCTGGGCAGCGCCTGGCACAACGGGGGCCCTGATCTCAGTCGGGGTGTGTGCAGTCCTGATCACACTGTGGGTAATTAGGGTTTAGATGTTGAATGGGCTCGCAGGGGGCGGGGTTCAGGCTCAGGAGGTTCCATGGAGGAGGCAGATCCCCACCCCGCGCTCTCCCCATCCATCTCCCCCGCACTCCGCACTGCAGGTCAATCCAGTGACAGACACGGCATGGCTCTGAGGGGCCCCGCCCCGTACTCCTGCTACTCCTTGTCCTGCTGGCCACCAGATGGGCCCAGCTCAGTGAAGGGACCAGCTACTTTGATTTTGTGGACTGGCACCAGGACAACCCCAAGATCTTTGCCTTCGACAATCGGCACTACTGCGACATAACGATGAAGCGACGAGGCTTGACCTGCCGTTCCTGCGACCCCACCAACACCTTTATCCACGCCCCTCCCAGCCAGCTCCAGGACATCTGCAGCCAATGGGGACCCACGTCTCCGCAAACCTGTACGACAGCAAGGCGTCCTTCAACATCACCACATGTCGGGTACTGTACGGCTCTGTACTGGAGGACTGTAAATACAGGGCTGCAATTGGCAACACCAAGATCCACGTGGCCTGCCTCTGGTGGCTGCCCGTACACTTAGAGCTGACGTACCTGTCGTGAGCAGGGAGCAGAGGATCCCCCTTCTGCCCCCCACCCCCTTTCACTCCTGGGCAGCTCTCTGCCACTGGGGGCTCCCTGTCCCCGCACCTGCTCCTCCTGGGCAGCGCCCACCATGAGTCTCCACAGGGACATTCAGTGCCTCCCCTCATCCCACAGGCCGGCAGCTTGAGGCCTGCGGGGGAATTTCCCACACTAGGTGCCCAGTTCCCATCCACATGAGTGAAAATCCGGGCACCCAGCCCCCCGCCCCCCCCCCCACCCAATCTGGCACTGAGACCCTCAGGGTGAGCCCAGTGCCCATCTCGCTGGATGCCCATTATACAGTACAGCTGACCCTCCCACCCTGCATCCATGGGGTATTGGGGGCAGGGTATGGGGAGGAGATTGTCCCAGGTGGGGCCCTAGAAGCGCTCACTGAGTTTTGTTTCCTTGCTGTTTCGTGCAATAAAAAACTTTCCTGTCAATGCAGAACGAGCCGGTGTGTTTGGGGGGCTGGGGGCAGAGTCACTGTGCATCTGGAGATCTCAAACCCTTGGGCTATTTGGGGAACGTGGCTAAGTTTTTAAAGGGATCAGGAAGGGGCTTAGAGAAATGTCCCATTGCTATGCCGTGACCATGATCAAACCTCAGGTCAAGGGGCCTGGCTTCCCCAGGGGATTGGGGATTGCAGTCTGAGACCTTGCCTTTTTATGGGATGCCAGCTCCAGTCCAGATACAGGTGGGGCAATTCACTGGCTGAACAGGGTGGGGAATGCAGTACAGGGCCGTTCCCCAGAAGGAAGCAGCAGGTCCCATGGGCTGCAGGCCCCAGCGTGGCCCCAGGTAGGGCTGGTAGTGGCCGCTGGGGAATGGCGCACAGGAAACGTTTATTTCCAGAGCACTAGAGGCAAAGCTGGCCCAGCTTGGCAGGGTCTGGCTGGGTCTGGGTGTGTGTCAGGGAGCAAAGAGTTTTCATCTGTGGTTTGCCAGTGAATAGCTCATTTGCTTGCAGCCACAGTTTCCGTGGAGCTGGAAGGGCCCCCATGCCTCATGGCCACCTATGAGGCTCTGTCCCAGAGGGGTTTGCAGCATGGAAACAGAGCTGGCCTCTCCTACCAGTGGCCCCTTCACCCACTGCTCTGCAGCTCCCACAAACAGCAGAGCACATACAGCCACCATCAGCACCGCAGTGCCCCTTTGTAGCACTCGGCCTCCATCCCAGGCCCCTCTAAGCCCTTTACACAGACCAAGCCAGGATCTTCACCCCGATTCCACAGGTGTGGGAAACTGAGGCAGAGGTGGGGCTGTGGCTCAGTCAGGGCCAGGCAGCGTACAGTCAGTGGCACTGCCCAGTGTGCTCCCTGCAGCCCACCGGAGGTGAAAATATTCTCAGGGGTGACCTTTGTCCCCTTGTGGATCCATTGCACAGAGCCCTGCTGTTGTAAGCCAGGAGCTGTGAATTCAATTTTCACTGGGCTCTAGATGAGTGTTTTCAAGAATATTTTCCCCCAGGTTCATTTCCTCAGCAGTATGTGGGTGGCTCAGGCCTTAAGAGATGCTGTTGTCACCAAATGGCATTTTTCACAAGACTGGAAAGAGAAAAACGTCCCCTGCAAAGCCATATGTTTAATTCTAGCCAGGCCAGTGCTGAAGGCTCATTTATCGGGCACTAGCTAAGGAATTACGACTTCTTGGTTCCATTCTTGGTTCTCCTGTGGGACGTCGGGTCTGTCGCGTCTCTGTTCTGTGCCGCATTTTCAGTGCTGGTCCCTGTGACATACCCAGCGTACAGTCCAGACCGATGAGTAGCTGGATCATTTCTGCCTTCTGGCCCTTTACACTGCTTTGCTGCTGTAGCCTCCAGCCTGGACTGCTCACAAACAGCCTCCAGCATGCAAGTCACTCCCAGCTGTGTCTGTGTGCATGCTGCAGCCAGACAGCCACGCCTTGGCTCCTACCAGCCTCGGTTGTGCTGCAGGGTGACCCCAGAACACCCCCAGTCCCAGACCTACCCCCAGCCCTCTCCTGCACTATACAAGTTTATGTAAAGTCTGTTATTGCTTTCATAGAAACAATAGGCACGTAACCTGCCACTCCAAATTGGAGTTTCCCAGACACTTTGATGTAAACACTCTGGAGCAGATCAAACGATGAAACAAGTTTATTAAGTCAAAGAGAGATTTGAAGTCAGTCCAAGCAATGAGGCATACAAGACAGAAATGTTTTCAGGAAAATAAAAAGTTAAAACACACCTGGAGCCTAACTTAACAAACTAGATCCAGTTTAAGCAAAGTTTCTCACCATGTGCTTCCACCTGTTTTAGTGACCAAACGACTCAGGGAATGGCCCCTTCTCCAGCTGAACGAATGCTTCCATTGTCTTTTCTGATGCCGTGAATGCGATGGTCAGGGAGACAGGAATGGGGCCCATTAGGATGTTTGTCCCTCCTTTTTATAGTGCACATTTGAAGTCTATCTAAATAATGGAGGACATCTTAGAATAGTTTACCATGTAACAGAAAGGAGTTTTTAAATATAATTATAGCTCCAGTAACATCCAGCCCATTTTCGAATCTATCCCGTTCGCTTCATCGGGACTTGACAGAAACTTAAAATGTGCCTCAAATAGGTCCAAACGTTCCACATCACAGTTCTTTAAAAACATTATTCATTCTTAAAGACAGCTGTGACATTGGAATAGCCGTTACTGTCACTTCTCCATCACGGTCTTTGGAGCGGAGGCTCTCATCTTTCCCAGGGCTTGAATGTGCCACTGCATTGTTTTAAGGGTAGATTCCCCAAGGACGATAAATAGCCCACACTCCAGTGACTTATTGATTAGAAAACAGGCCAGTAAGGTCATTGGACTCCATGGCACATAGAGCATCCCACCATTGCCATAGCCAGGATATCAGAAGCTTTGCACTTAGGTAAAGTATTTGCAAACACGCATCTCCAAAGAAGCTAGAGCCGTCTTCAGGCATATAAGGAGCAACCAAAGCTTGCACCATTGAACAGAAACAAGTTAGACAGAAACAACGAGGAGTCCAGTGGCACCTTAAAGACTAACAGATTTATTTGGGCATAAGTCAGACAGAAATCACACATACCCTCTGCAAAACATTTTCCAAGCATCAGTGTCTTTCTTCAAATTGCAGGGATACAGCCTTTGAGAGTGCTTATTTAAGTAGGTTTTACTTTCAATAAGACATTGGTAGGGGTTTAAATGGAGGTTTATTGCTATAAAGAGAGAAGGGAGAAATTCCCGCTATTATGGCTTTTGATAAGGATCTTCAGTGTCAGCCTCCTAGAATAGAAGTTGTCATAAAATATCAGGGTTGGAAGGGACCTCAGGAAGTCATCTAGTCCAACCCCCTGCTCAAAGCAGGGCCAATCCCCAATTTTTGCCCCAGATCCCGAAATGGCCCCCTCAAGGGTTGTACTCACAACCTTGGGTATAGCAGGCCAATACTCAAACCACTGAGCTATCCCTACCCCCACCTCTTTGGTCCTGAATACAGAGTACTTAGACATTCCTTTCAATCAGGACTCTTTAAACCACAAACATCCTCCTTCCTTTGTTCTTGAGATAATCTCATCCCTCTACCAGACTGCTGTCCTGGCCTTTGATAAGATCCAATTGGTTTGTTTGCCTTTTGACCCAAGTGGCTTTAACACCTGCCATTCCCAGTCTCTTTACAACTTGCAACTAAAGACTTCAATTAATTATTGCTCACAACAAACAATGCTAATCTACCTTTTCAAAACATAGCACAAAAGAAGAGAGTCTAGAGAGAGAAAGGTTTCAGAGTAACAGCCGTGTTAGTCTGTATTCGCAAAAAGAAAAGGAGGACTTGTGGCACCTTAGAGACTAACCAATTTATTTGAGCATGAGCTTTCGTGAGCTACAGCTCACTTCATCGGATGCATACTGTGGAAACTGCAGAAGACATTATATACACAGAGACCATGAAACAATACCTCCTCCCACCCCACTCTTCTGCTGGTAATAGCTTATCTAAAGTGATCATCAAGTTGGGCCATTTCCAGCACAAATCCAGGTTTTCTCACCCTCCGCCCCCCCCCCCCCCACAAACTCACTCTCCTGCTGGTAATAGCCCATCCAAAGTGACCACTCTTTTTAAAATGTGTATGATAATCAAGGTGGGCCATTTCCAGCACAAATCCAGGTTTTCTCACCCCCCCGCACCCCCCTCCAAAAGCCATACACACAAACTCACTCTCCTGCTGGTAATAGCTTATCCAAAGCGACCACTCTCCCTACAATGTGCATGATAATCAAGGTGGGCCATTTCCAGCACAAATCCAGGTTTTCTCACCCCCACCCCCCCAAGACACACACAAACTCACTCTCCTGCTGGCAATAGCTCATCCAAACTGACCACTCTCCTTACAATGTGCATGATAATCAAGGTGGGCCATTTCCAGCATAAATCCAAGTTTAACCAGAACGTCGGGGGGGGGGGTGGGTAGAAAAAAACAAGGGGAAATAGGCTACCTTGCATAATGACTTAGCCACTCCCAGTCTCTATTTAAGCCTAAATTAATAGTATCCAATTTGCAAATGAATTCCAATTCAGCAGTTTCTCGCTGGAGTCTGGATTTGAAGTTTTTTTGTTGTAAGATAGCGACCTTCATGTCTGTGATTGCGTGACCAGAGAGATTGAAGTGTTCTCCGACTGGTTTATGAATGTTATAATTCTTGACGTCTGATTTGTGTCCATTTAAAAGAATAAATGTGCCGTAATTGCACTGCCAGAACAGTGGCCTTCAAGTTTGTTAAGGAGATCATTCCTCGCTTTGGACTCCCCCTGTGGATGGAATCTGACAACGGGACACATTTCACGTCAAAAATCATTCAAAGCATCTCACATGCTTTACAGATCCCCTGGAAACTCCATACGCCCTGGAGATCGCAAGCCAGTGGTGTAATGGAGCGTACCAATCAGACCCTTAAACGGCATCTCTCAAAAGTGTGCCAAGAAGCCTCACTGTGATGGCCTAATTCTTTGCCCCTCGTCCTACTTCGTATCCGCATTCTCCCTAAGGGTAGATTAGGGCTTAGTCCCTTTAAAATTATGTTTGGAAGGGCATGAATGGCACCCCGGTTCTGTCAGGGGAATGGGAGCTAGGTAATGTTTTTTTGTCACAGTATATGTGTTCCCTGTCTGCTGTTCTCTTGTCTCTTCACAGGTATACCAAGGATTCCCAGCCTCTCCCCTTGGACTCTCCCATCCACTTCTTACAGCCCGGTGACTCTGTGCTTGTTCGTACCTGGAAAGACGAGCCTCTCCAGGAAAAGTGGAAAGGACCCTATACCGTCCTGCTGGTCTTCCATACAGAGGCAAAGATCGAGGGACACAAGAACTGGATCCATCACTCTCGTCTGAAGGCAGTACCCGCCCCCTCGTCAGCAGAACAGTGGATCGTCCAACCTGCTGACTCCTCATCTAGTGACGATCTCAGGCTAAAGCTACTGTTTAAAAGACACAAATAGTGGGCACCTTAACGCTAAAATGGGCCCACCCAGCTACTGGAGACCCTGGGTTGGAAAGACTCTGGTAATAATTAATTGGGTAATATTGTTATTCTCTGTATTGGTAGTTCCAAACTGTGCATATCGGGAGCATAACTCCTTTGTTTCGCTTGCGCACCATGTTGCTACTTTAACAAACCAAACTGATTGCTGGGTATGTGCTCCAACTCCACGGTCCCCCAAAACGGGAATGCCCCTTGACATGCTGCCCTTGACCCCAGCAGAATTAGCCGCCAGCAAAGAGCAGGAAAGAACGGACTCGCCGTTCTGAAATAAGACCTCTTTACAGCAAGCCACCTATCAGGACCAGGAGTATTCAGTTGCAGTACTCACTGAGGGAGTGTTATGTTTTACCCGAAACCAATCTGATTACTATGGGCGTCCTGTGGAAAAAAGCTCCTGTGTTATTACACAGTGGGCTAATGGGTATTAAATAAAGACCAACAGGGGAAGACAGCAGTGTGGGTGTAATTGTTCCTCCCCTTTTAGAAAAACTCTTACAAATAATCTTACCACAAAAAAAAAAAAAAAGGTTTGGAAATATAACTTGCCGTCCAGTTAATATCTCCAGTGTAGCAAGCCAATGGTGGGTTTGTAGTGGTCCCTATGGCAAGTGTAATTTGAACGGCACAATTAGAAACGCCCCCACTTGTACCCAATCAGAAGGATGGGATGCCCCCTTAGGGGCATATGAACTGTTTGGATAAACAGCCAAAGCAGCCTTAAATATCCCAGGAATCCCCTTAAAAAACAGTCCTTACTGGGCCCTACAGGGTCACCATTTTGTGTGTGGCCGAAAGGCTTACAAGGTGCTGCCAGCCAACTGGACAGGTAGCTGTTCTATAGCTCATGGAGTTCCTCATCTGTCAATAACTGCCACACTGCCCAAAAAAAAAATTAGAAATGCCTGAGACACCTCCGTTAAGTCACAAAAAAAGACCCTGCGGCAACTGACTATGGCATTAAAGGGCAATATAAAGAATTCCCTCACAACCGAGAAGCTTGAAGGGTGCTCTGTACTGGAAATAGCGCCACTGTTTTCCGGGCCAGCCATGGCATGCATAAGCCGCTATACTGTAAGGCTGCAAATGGTACTTAAGAAAGTTGACTTTGAGTTAGAGGACTCGGTTAGTAATTTAAAGTCAGCAGTGAAAATATTAAATAAAAAGGTACAGCAGCTCAGGACGTTTTCCCTCCAAAACAGGCTGGCTTTGGACTATCTCTTGGCATCCCAAGGAGGGGTTTGTGCCCTCGTTGGGCCCCAATGTTATATATATATATATATATATATAAATAATAGCAGTTATAAAATCTATAAAAAGGTGGTACAGGCTGAGGCCCATGCCCGAGCACAGGTTGCCTATACTGCCCCAGAGAGCGATTGGTTGCAAACCTTGTTTTCAGGCTGGGGTTTGTCATCTTGGCTTGGTGGTTTATTTAGCCTGTTATTAAAATTTCTCTTTCCTGTATTGCTTGTATTAATGGTATTATGCTGTGCAGTATCATGGGTCAGGGCCCTTTTGCAAAAGTTAATAAGTCATTCTCTTCAGGGCTATCACAAAGTGCTTATGCAAAATCCTATTATAAAAAAATAAGTAGCCCAAGTAAAAAAACTCAGAGCCAAAGCTGTTAAGTGTTCTCAAAGGAGGGAGTTGTTGGGGACACTGGGGCATGGCCACTAGGTAACTCGAGGGGATGGAAGACCACGAGTGTTGATGAAGCCCCCTCGCACTAGGCCCAAGTGTCCTTGCCCCCTCCCCCCCTCCGCCCCCTGCCTGGAGACACTCGCAGCAGTTCTGCGTACTAGGCCCAAATGTCCTTGGCCCCCCAGCCTGGAGGCACTCACAGCAGTTATGCTAAGGATCTGCAACAATATGTTGCAGAGTCAGACTGCCTGAAACTAAACAAGGCCAAACAGGGCAAATATAAAAAAAAAATGCTAAATAAAGCAGCTTTATGTATAGTTTAACAAAGAATACAAAAAACAAAAAAAACTAGCTGGTGACTAAATTGGCTGGCTATATAGATACTTAGGGCAGCCTGCTATTAAATAAATATGCTAAAAATATATATATATAAAAGCCTGTGAAACTTCCTGCTCTGTGTGCAGGATTTGAGATTCTATTCTCCCTGTACCTTTTTAAAGCTTCAAATAAACTTTTCTGCTTCTCCACCCCATTGTAATTATTGGGTAAAGCACACCGGGTAGCGAACCAAACCCTGCTGTTGTTTTGCCTCTCGGCACTGGGTGCCGGCAACAACCCTGTCTCCATCCATCTCCCCCCTCTCCCCACTGCAGGTAGATCCAGTGACAGATATAGCCATGGCTTCGAGGGGACCCCACCCCGCGCTCCTGCTGCCCCTCATCCTCCTGGCCGCCAGCCTGGCCCAGCTTAGAGAAGGCACCAGCTACTCGCAGTTCTTGAACCAATGCATTGAATTCCCCAAGAGCAGTGCCTCCAGTGACCAGATCTCCTGCGAACTCATGATGCAGCGCCAGGGCCTGACCCGCCCTTTCGGTATAACCGGCGACACCTTCATCCAAGCCCCCACCAACCAAGTCCAGGGTGTTTGCAGCAGTGGAGGGAAACGGGTCCGCGACAACGTCTATAACAGTATTGCACGCTTCCACATCTCCACATGCCAGCTAACAGCCGGCTAACATCCATTTCCCCACTAGGGCACTGTATCTCCAAGGCTAGAATCCGGACCCGCAGGATCCATGTGACCTGTGCCCAGGGGCGGCCTGCGCACTTAGACAGAGTCCTATAGACAGAGTCCTTAGACAGAGTCCTGCCCAGGCGCTGGCCACAGGCGGAGCAGGGGGGCCCCTGCTCCCCCACTTTGACTCCTGGGCAGTTCTCTGTCACTCGGGGCTCTCCTGCCTCGTCCCTGCCCATCCTGGGCAATCCCTGCCATGAGTCTCCACAGGGACATTCAGTGTCTTCCCTTATCCCACAGGCCGGCAGCCTGGAGCCTGTGGGGCGGATTTCCCAAGGCAGGTGCCCAGTTCCTATCCACACGAGTGAAAATCTGGGCACCCAGCCTCCCCAGCTGGCACTGAGATCCTCAGCCTGAGCCTAGAGCCCGCCTCGCTGGGTGCCCATTATACAGTACAGCCACCCCCTCCCACCCGGCATGCATTAGGTATCGGGGGCAGGTTGTGGGGAGAAGATTGTCCCAGGCAGGGCCCTGAAAGCTCTCCCTGAGTTTTGTTTCCTTCCTGCTTCTTGCAATAAAACACTTTCCTGCCAATGCAGAACGAGTCGGTGTGTTTGGGGGGCTGGGAGCAGAGTCACTGTGCATCTGCGGATCTCAAACCCTTGGGCTATTTTGGGAATATGACTAAGAGTTTGGCTACACTTACATTTTATAGGGCTCTAACTTGCTGGCTCAGGGGTGTGAAAATTCACCCCCCTGCGTGCAGCAAGTCAGAGCGCTTTAAAGCGCTTGTGAAAACAAGCTCTGAGCGCAGGGAGCAGGGCTCCCAGGTCTAGGAGCTGATCCCCCCATGGAGGTGGATCACCAGGAGCGCTGGGAGAACCCTCTCTCCCAGCGCTCCTTCGTGACCACTCTCACACTTCCAAGCGCTGCCGGAGGAGCGTTCCCGCGACAGCGCTTTGAAGTTTCCAGTGAAGCCGTGCCCTAAGTTGTTCAAAGGGACCAGGGAAGGGATTTGGGGGCGTGCCCCTTTGCTAAGCAGTGACCATGATCAAAACCAGGTCAAGGGGCCCAGCTGGCTCCAGGGATTGGGGAATGCAGTCTGAGGCCTTGCCTTTTTATGGGGCACCCGCTCCAATCCAGATGCAGGTTGGGGCAACTCACTTACTCAGTGGGGCGGGGAATGCAATACAGGGCCGTTACCCAGAAGGGGGCACCAGTCCTCACAGGTTGCGGGCCCCAGCATGGCCCCAGATGGGCTGGTCAGTGACTGCAGGGGAATGGGGCACAGGAAATGTTTATTTCCGGAGTACCAGATACAGTGTGGGCCCAGCTCGGCAGGGTCTTCCTGGCTCCGGGTGAGTGTCAGGGAGGGGGATCCAGGAGCAAAGAGGACTCATCTGAGGTTTGCCAGTGAATGGCTAGTCTGCTTGCAGCCAAAGTCTCCATGGGGCTGGAAGGATCCCCAGGCCCCACGGCCACCTATGGTGCTCCATCCCAGAGGGGTTTGCAGTGCAGAGACAGAGCTGGCCTCTCCTATCCCTTCCTGCTTGATGACTCTGTATACTGCTTAAGTGTAAATTCAGCAAAGCACATGTTCCTTTGTTCGAGACAGGCCTGTTTGCCGACCTCAGTTTGGAACATGTGGTAACAACACCATACAGTGGAATCTTATAACTTCACACACAACGTTGCCCACACACATTTTATCCGGACAACAATGATCAGCAAATTATGAGTTTTCAAATGATCCCTCACCAGGCATCCTATCTACAAAGATTATTACAATAGTGTGTGGGGTATGGACATGGGGTATATTCTGTCATGTCCCCCAAAGGGGGAGGGGATGGCAAACACTAGGGGGATCAAGGATGAATGATTAAGACCATCTGGGGTATGATCAGAGACATGGGTTGATCCCAAAATCTGTTTTAAAAGAATTGGTAGAATCAGTCAACCTTAAGAGAAGCTTTTTTCCCAGGGTTGTATCTCAGGAACCACAGCATCAAGTAACCCCAAATTTGGATTAATAATCCTACCCCACGTCCCCAAGAGCTGAAACACATTTCAAGTCCATCTAAATAATGGAGCACATTTTAGAAAAGTCACCGATGTAACAGAAAAGAGTTCTTAACAGCAGTTATAACAGAACTGGTGCTGCATTAAAATCCAGTTCATTTTTGGAGCTATCCTGTTTGCTTCATCAGGGTTTTACAGATGCTTAAAATCTGCCTCAAACTGGTCCAAACTTGCCACTTCAAATTTCTTTGTAAATGTAAGGGGACTGCTGGCCCTTTACTAAAACTCAGTGGGGGTGTTTTGGCTGGCTAGCTCCCAGTACCAAAAGGAAGGAGAAGGGTCAATGGGAAATTAAGTCCCTGAGACTGGCAATCCCCAGGAACAATGGGAAGAGTTCAATGCTCCAGGTCAGCGCGATTGACAGGGCAGGCCGGCTAATCAGGGAGTCAGGAGGCCAGGGGCT
Organism: Eretmochelys imbricata; assembly: GCF_965152235.1. Classification (NCBI taxonomy): domain Eukaryota; kingdom Metazoa; phylum Chordata; order Testudines; family Cheloniidae; genus Eretmochelys; species Eretmochelys imbricata. The sequence continues at coordinate 35,022,247 of NC_135584.1, read as the reverse complement.
TTCTGTCCTGCAAGTGAGCTGGAATTGCCTGGGTCAGACAGAGTGGGGCCGAGCTGAGGAGAGAGGCAGCCAGAGAGAACCAGAGAAGCAGCCCGGGGGAGCAGGTCCATGCTGGGAGCAGAGTCACAGAAGCAGCCCAGGGGGAGCAGACCTGTTCTGGGAGCAGAGCTGCAGCAAGCAGAGCCAGGGGAGCCAGAGAAGCAGCCCAGGGAGCTGGAGGCAGAGCAGCAGCCGTGCTGAGGCAGAGTGGAGCTGGAGCTCGATAGGGTGTCCGGTCTGGTTGGGGGTGCTGTGGGTCTAAGGCAGGCTAGTCCCTACCCGTCCTGGCACCATGCTGCACCCTGGAAGCGGCCAGCAGCAGGTCCTCGGGGAGGGGGCCACAGGGCTCCGTGCACCGCCCCCACCCTTTCCTGCACCCCAACCCGCTGCCCTAGCCCAGAGCCCCCTCCCACAACCTGAACCTCTTATTTCTGGCCCCAACCCGGAGCCCGCACCCCAAGTTAGAGCCCTCACCCCCCTGCACCCCAACCCCCTGCCCCAGCCCAGTGAAAGTGAGTGAGGGTGGGGCAGATCAAGCCACTGAGGGAGGGGCAATGTAGTGAGCGGGGGGCAGGGGCTCAGGGAAGGGGTGGAGAAGGGGGCAGGGCCTCAGGGAAGGCCTAGGTCTAGGGTGTTCGGTTTTGTGCGATTAGAAAGTTGGCAACCCTAGAGCTGGGGCTGGAGCAGTCTGGAGTGGGGTGCGGTGAGCAGCTGGGGAGAGCGAGGGGGACCCTGGGCAGCAGGCCTAGCGCAGGGAGATGCGCCCAGCCAAGAGAGGCCTTGTAGGCCAGACCTGGAGGGGGATCGTAACCCCAACGGGGGCGGGGGTGAAGGGGGCTGACGCTGGGAAGAAGGGTCCTGCCACCTAGACACTGAGGGCATGTGGCCACCGCCAGAGCAAGTGTCCAACCCGCAGCATCCCTGCAGCGCAGCCAGGGCCTGAGAAAAGGCCTGGGACTTGTGAGGAACAGACTGAACTCCCCTGACATCCCAGAAATGCTGGTTGTGACATCCCCATGCCACAGAGCAGGGTGACGGGTTTTCCTTTCACCTTTCCCATTTTTTCCTTATTTTTTTAATTGGTTCCTGTTTAATAAATTGTATTTGCTTTGAACTGTATTTGATGATCGGGGGTCAGGGAAGCATCCGGTGCAGAGAGAGCACCCCGGAGTGGGGACACCCTAGACCCCGCCCTAAGTGACCACAACAAGGTTGGGGGTCAAGCCCCCCAGGACTCCTGGGCCCAGCCTTGTTGGGGTTACGAAGACTCTGCCACACAGGAGAGTGGAAGGGGAGCCCTGGAGGTCAGGCCGGCCTCTGGCTAAAGGAAGTAGGAGTGAGGACTCAGATCCTTTCGCTAGTCCATTTCACTGGAGTAGTGTATAAGCCTGGAAAGTTCCCCACAATAGCGGGACCATTCCCCCGCTTACATAAACATTATTAATTCTTAAAAGACAACCACGAAATTTGAACAGCCATGACTGTCTCTTCTCCATCATGGTCTTTGGAGAGGAGGCTGTCGTCTTTCCCAGGGCTTGTCTGCACTGGAATCACTGAAGCTGCGCCAGTGCATTGTTTTAAGTGTAGATTCCCCAAGGATGATAAATAGCCCACACTCCAATGGCTTCTTGATTAGACCGCAGGCCAGTAAGGTCATTGGATTCCATGGCACATAAAGCATCCCACCATTGCCATAGCCGTGATATCAGAAGCTTTGCACTTAGGTAAAGTATTTGCAAACACGCATCTCCAAAGAAGCTAGAGCCGTCTTCAGGCATATAAGTAGCAACCAAAGCTTGCACCACTGGGAGGAAACAGGAGTTAGACGGAAATCACCCATACTCTCTGCAAAACATTTTCCAAGCATCAGTGTCTTTCTTCAGATTGCAGGGATACAGCCTTTGAGAGCGCTCACAGAAGGTTTTACTTTCAATCAGAAATAAGTAAGGGTCTAAAACAGGGTTGGGCAAACTGGCCAGTGAGCTCCTGCAGGGAGCAGGGTTTTGGGGCCTGCACCGCTCCAGCTGGGGCGCAGGGGCGGGGGCTGCACCACACGGCTCCCAGAAGCCGCGGCATGGCCCCACTCCAGCTCCTACGGGCTCCAATGGCCCCGCTCCAATGGCCCCCTCCGGCACTCCAATGGGAGCTGTGGGGGCAGCGCCTGCAGACGGGGAAGCGTGCAGAACCGCCTGGCTGCGCCTCCACGCAGGAGCCGGAAAAGGGACGTGCCACTGTTTCCAGGAGCCACTTGAGGTAAGCGCCTCTTGGAGCCTGCACCTCTGAGCCTCTCCCCACATCCCAACCCCCTGCCCCAGCCCTGATCCCCCTCCTGCCCTCCAAACCCCTCGATCCCAGCCCTGCGCACCCTCCTGCACCCCAAATCCCCACCCCAGAGCCCGCACCCCCAGCCAGAGCCTGCACCCCTTCCCGCACCCCAACCACCTTCCCCAGCCCTGATCCCCATCCCACCCTCCAAACCCCCTCAGTCCCAGTCCAGAGCACCCTCCTACACCCCACACTCCTCAGCCTCAGCCCAACCCCAGAGCCCGCATCCCCCAGCTGGAGCCCTCACCACCCCTCACACACCCACCCCACCCCACTCCCCGAGCCCAGCCCAAAGCCCCCTCCTGCACCCGGAACTCCTCATTTCTGGCCCCACCCCGGAGCCCGCACCCCCAACCAGAGTCCTCAGCCCCTCCCGCACCCCAACCCCAATTTTGTTAGCATTCATGGCCCGCCGTACAGTTTCTGTTCCCAGCTGTTTGCCCACCCCTGGTTGAAAAGGAGGGTTATTGCTAGGAAGGGAGAAAGAAAAAAGTCCCACATTTACAGCTTCTTTTTATGGCTTCTGATAAGGATCCTTTCTGATGCTGAATAAAGAGACAGTCCTTTCAAGTCAGAACTCTCTTTAAATCACAAACATCCTCCTGGGTTTGTTCTCGAGATAATCTCCTCCCTCTACCAGACTGCTGTCCTGGTCTTTGACAAGGTCCAAGTGGTTTGTTTGCCTTTTGACCCAAGTGGCTTTAACATCTGCCATTCACAGTGTATTTACAACTTGCCACTAAAGACTTCAAGTAATTATTGCAGACAACAAACAATGCTTATCTACCTTTGCAAAACATAGCAGAAAAGAAGATAGTCTAAACCGCTACAAGAAGATACAAATTATGTCTTAGAGCCTGTGTAAACACACTTGAGTGTCATAAAGATGGTTTTATGACCAGAGACATGCTGTCTTCCTCACGCGTGGCTTATCCCTGGGTGACAGTGTGGTGTGGTAGAGAGCTGTCACTTCAAGTGCAAGGGGTTCCCTGATCCTGCTGACAGGCTAGGGGGCTCTGGAGGAGAGCATTTGATCTGGGTCTTCAGCACCATCAGCCTGCAGAGAGCCTGCCTGGAGTAAGGTGGGGTGAATTGTTCCTTGGGGAGCAGCCTGTTGTTTCTCTGTGTGTGTTTTTGGATTCTTGTGTGTTGCGGTTCTGGATTCTAAGAAATATAGTTGCTACCTTCCAGCAAGAGTATTGTATGATTTTATCTAATTTCTCTGTGTGTGTGTCCTGAATGTAACAGACAGAAAGAAAAATCCTCTATTGAATTTCTTTATTTACCCTGAGCAATTAAAATCTAGGCATGCCAGTTGTTACATTCTCCAAATATCCTGGATAAAAATAATTGTGAGTGTCTCTTTAGTTCAGTGAAGGCACAGGCAAGTTTGTACTGAGGTAACATTCTAAAAAAATAGATAACCCTTTTTATGTCAGTACTGAGGTTTACCCGCCTCCTTCTGCTGGATATTCCCGCCAGGATTTGGTTCAGAGGGAAATCTGCTGCTCTGGCTGCAATAAAATGTTTTTACTGCAGATCAAAGGCAGATCCCAGATATCTGACAGCAAATAGGCAGATCCCAGATATCTGACAGCAAATATTTACCGAAAGTGGTGTCTACTTTTTATGGCCATTGATCAGGGAGGAAGGTGTAATTGTTGCAGAGCAAAGGGCCAGTGTACGTAAATGGCCGACACTCTGTCTCCTGGCAACTGATGGCCTGGGCCCTTCCCCCCTGCAAGGTGATAGCTAAAGGGTTGGAGAACAAAGGAATCAGGTGACCTCCTGACCCGGGAAAGGGCACCCATAAGCAATTACTGGGAGATTAACAGGGTATCGCAGGTGGCTCCTTGTCCGAGGTGGGAGAGATTTCATTGCTGTGCTGTAGTCCCAGCATCGCCCGTCATGACTGGGTCCCATGTGCTCGGTGCTGGACAAACACAGCGCCAGGGACAATCCCGGCAGCAGAGACCCTAGAGTATAAAAGCCACCATTCAAGCAGGAGATTGCAATTTCAGAGTCAGCTGGTATTTACCTGGTTTCAAGTGGTGAGGTCGGGGCAAGAGGATTAGAAGCCAGGAGTCTGGAGTTCTAGCCTTCCTCTGGGGGGTCTAGTGGGCTAGAGCAGGGAGGGATGGGAGCCAGGATTTGTGGGTTCTAGCCCTATCCTGGGGTGGCTAGAAGGTCTACTGGGTTAGACCAGGGAGCCAGGACTCCTGGGTAGAACAGGGCAAAATTTGTATGAATTTATTCACCCCAATTGTCAAGCATGGTGACGCTGAGTAGCCATTGTGCCTGGGACCGCCCTTGAGAATGACTCTGGTTAACGCCTGCACCTCAGATGTGGGTGACCCAGTTTCCAGGCCCTGCTCCAACAGCGATCCAGCCAAAGTGGAGCAGGGCAGCTCCAAGTGGAGCGAGTGAAGAGTCCCCAGCTGAGAGGGGGCAGATCTCTGGTCTAATCCCTTCCCCTTGGCAGGCAGAGGGGGGATTTGAACTGGGTTTTCCCACAGCCCTGGGTGACTGCTCTAACTGCTGGGCTGAAAGTTACAAGGGAACCTGTCCCCACCGGCCATTTTGTGGCTTTAGGCCTCTGCTTTTGTCCAAATGCCCCAAACTGAAAAAAAAAAAAACATTTCCAGTCAGGTCAAACAGAAATTATTTCTGTCCAGGTGATGTGGAATTTTTTGACTTTTTATTTCGCCAAAAATTTGGAATAATATGGGGTTTGGTTCAACCCAAGACAAAACCACAGTAGGGCCTCAGAGTTACAAACCCTTCGGGAATAGGGGTTGTTCATAATTCTGCAACGTTCGTAACTCTGAACAAAGTGTTTGGTGGTTCTTTCAAAAGTTTATAACTGAATATTGACATAATACAGCTTTGAAACTTTACTATGCAGAAGAAAAATGTTGCTTTTAACCCTCTTAATTTAAATGAAACAATTTAAAATTAACTTAATTACTTTTAACCCTCTTAATTTAAAAGAAATAATTTCTTACCCTTGTCAAATACTAATTTTAAAACTTTTCCTTTTTTTAAGTCATTTACATTTAGCACAGCACTGGATTTGTTTTTGTTTTTTGTCTCTGAGGCTGGCTGATTGCATACTTTCTGTTCCAAACGAGGTGTGTGGTTGACCAGTCAGTTTGTAACTCTGGCATTCATAACGCTGAGGTTCTACTATCGTTTTCAATTGCTCGGAACCAAAAAATTCATTACTCACCCAGCTCTACTCCTGGATTCTGTTTCTGATTGCGGGAGATGGAGATGGAGTCAAGACTCCTGGGTTCTAGCCCAGCTCTAGGAGGAGAGTTGCGGGCTGGGAGTCAGGACTCCTGGGTTCTATCTCTGAGTTGAGGAACGGAATGGGCTGTAGTTGATTAAAAGAGGAAGAAAGGGCTGAAGGGCCCCGCAGAAGGATTGATGCTCACCACTCTGAGCATTAGAAACTTTTCCCTAATATCCAACCTACATCTCCCTGGCCACAGATTCAGGCCATTACTTCTTGTCCTGTCCTCAGTGGACACGGAGAATGATGGATCTCTGTCCCCTCCAGAACAGCCCTGCACAGATTTGAAAGTAGTTCTCAGCTCCCCCTCAGTCTTCTTTTCTCAGGACTATACCTGCCCAGTTTTTAACCTTTCCTCACAGGTCAGGTTTTCTAACCCTTTGATCATTTGTGTTGCTCTCCTCTGGACTCTCTCCAGTTTGTCCACATCTTTCCAAAAGTTTGGTGCCCAGAACTGGGCCCAGGACCCCAAGTGGGACCTCACCAATGCCGAGTAGAGCAGGACAATTCCTTCCCGTGTCTTGCCTATGACACTTCTGGTAATCCACCCCAGGAGGACACCAGCCTTTCCCGCCACTGCATCCCATTGTTAACCTGGCATCATTCCCTCCTCTGCCCCGCTCCCAACACCACAACGACACTCCACGTGGGAGCAGAGCTCTGCCGTTAACAGCGGGGAACGAGCAGCCGTTGGCACATCCCACCGGCCTATGGAGTCACCACCCATTAGCCCGTTGCCCCATCCCAGGTTTTGAAACTTCCTCTGTACGTGCACGGTTTTGCCCCACTCCCCGCAGTCCCGGGGAGAGCAGCCTGCCCCAGACCACAGGGAGGGATGCATCAACGGCCAAACCACCAACCGACACCCAGCATGCCAGCGGGTCTGGGCAGTGCAGATTGGGAGGAGGCCGGTCCAGGCTGACAGGGTCGTGGGGAGCCCTGATGGGCCAGATCTGGGCTGGCCCGGGGACTGGGGGGTGTCAAAGCCCCGAGCCCATGAGCACCGTGAGACACTGCAGGGTGAATGGGACAGGATCTGGCACAGAGGGGCCTGGCAGGACCCCCATAGCTTGTGCCAGTGGAGACAGATCCCTCCTGGGCCCAGATCCCCCTGGGCCCAGCCAGCCCAGGCCAGCCCAGCCCAGCCTGCTCCTGGGCCCAGGCAGCGCATGGCAGGGCTGGCTAGCTCAGCCCTCTCTGCACTTGCCGTGTGATCCGTCTGGGGCATGAGCATTAGGTGTGTTCATTGCCTGTCATGAGAGCCAAACTCTCTGTCTCGTACCATTCTCAGTTTTGTCCCCACAAAGAGCTAGTGTGCGGCCTGCTCTTTGGAGGATGGGGGGCCCCAAGACCCTGGTGTGATGGTCATGGTCTGGGTTTGAGCCCCAGCTCTGCACCAAGTTGGGAAATCCAGGCACTTTCAGCCAGACTGTTTTGTTCAGGGATGGGGAACCCCTTCCTCAAATGACCCTAAGTTTGAGTCAGTCACCCCAGCTTCCCCTGCTCCCTAGGGGCCCACACCAAATTTCTTGGTAAACCTGTGTGGATTTTAGAGCACTTAGGAGAGCTGAGGTTTGAACGGGGAGCTGGTCTTAACCTTCGTTGTAGCAGGGCTGGCAGCCGCTGTGCCAGCACAGAGGGCGATGAGCAGGTGACCCAAAAGGGACATTGTCTCATAACCTCCCAAACACAGACAAGACCCCACTGCCCACCCAGAGCTGGGATAGACCCCAGGAGTCCTGGCTCCCAGCCCTCACCAGCAGTGGGCAGGCCCCAGACCCAGGAGAGATGACTCCAAGCCCCAAACCAGGCTGGTGCCGGCAGCCAGTCCCTGCCCCCTACATGTCCCGTCCAGCCCTCACCCTTCCCCCAGGCCCTGGGGCTCAGGTGGCGCTGTGGGGGCCAGGCCCCGGCTCCCACTGGTTCTGCTGGGCACAGGCATTTCCAGTAGCCAGGCCTGTCCCTCCCCTGGCTGGGTCGCTGCCCCTTGCATGGTTCCAGGAAGCGGCTGCCAGGTCCCTGCAGCCCCTAGGTGCAGGGAGGCCCCACCCCAGATAGAGGGACTATCAGCCAGGTGATGGTGAATTGCAGGTGAGGTGGGGGTGGGGCAATGGCGAGTACATGAGTGCAACGGCACCCACTTATACACCTCCAGCATCCCAAAAAATTTGGGAACCCTTGTTCAATGTTGGCTGTGTGACTCTGGTGCCCCAGGGTCAATGTGTTAATAGGAGTTGCTCTGAATCAAGCAGTTAAGTCCCATCTCACTGCCCTGGGCTGAGAGGAGTTGTGGGGGAAGAGTGGGTTGGAGGGGAGGGGTTAGGGCCCAGGAGGTTCCATGGAGGAGGCAGATCCCCACCCCGTGCTGTCTCCATCCATCTCCCCCCTCACCCCACTGCAGGTCGATCCAGTGACAGACACGGCCATGGCTCCGCAGGGACCCTGCCCCTTGCTCTTCCTGATCCTCGTCCTGCTGGCCACCAGCCTGGCCCAGGAAAGGTGAAAGGTGAAAGGAAAGGTGCCAACAACCAGCAACCAGCAGTTCGTGAACCAGCACATTGACTTCCCCAGCTCCAGCGCCCCCAATGGCCAGGGCGACTGCAAGCGCCTGATGCAGCGCCGCGGCCTGACCTGCCCCACCTGCAAAGCCAGCAACATCTTCATCCATGCCCCCTTCAGTCAAGTCCAAAACATCTGCGGCTGCGGAGGGAAACACGTCTACGGAAACATCTATGTCAGTATCGCACACTTCGACATCACCGAGTGCCAGCTGACATCCTCATTCCAAGGGCGCTGTAGATACAGAACCACAGTCCTCAGAAGTGGGATCCGTGTGACCTGTCTCTAGTCACTGCCCTGAACTCCTGTAGAGCCCAGGCGCTGGCCACGGGCCTCCTGCTCCCCCTTTCACTCCAAGGCATCCTTCTGTTGCTGGGGGCTCTCCTGCCCCATCCCTGCCCCTCCTGGGCAACACCCGCCATGAGTCTCCACAGGGACGTTCAGCAGCTCCCCTTATCCCACAGGCTGGCAGCTTGGGGCCGGCAGGGGGATTTCCCACGCTCGGTACCCAGTTCCCATCCACACGAGTGAAAATCCAGGCACCCAGCCCCTGCAGCTGGCACTGAGATCCTCAGCCTCAGCCCAGCGCCCACCTCGCTGGGTCCCCATTATACAGTACAGCCACCCCCCTCCCATCCTACATCTATTAAGTATTGGGGGCAGGTTGTGGGGAGAAGATTGTCCCAGGCGGGGCTCTGGAAGCTGCCCCTGAGTTTTGTTTCCTTGCTGCTTCTTGCAATAAAAGGCTTTCCTGCCAATGCAGAACGAGTCGGTGTGTTTGGGGGGCTGGGGCAGAGTCACTGTGCATCTGGAGATCTCAAACCCTCGGGCTATTTTGGGAACATGGCTAAATTATTTAAAGGGATGAGTGAAGGAGCAGACATAGAATCATAGAATATCAGGGTTGGAAGGGACCTCAGGAGGTCATCTAGTCCAGCCCCCTGCTCAAAGCAGGACCAGTCCCCAACTAAATCATCCCAGCCAGGGCTTTGTCAAGCCTTACCTTAAAAACTTCTAAGGAAGGAGATTCCACCACCTCCCTAGGAAATGCATTCCAGTGTTTCACCACCCTCCTTGTGAAAAAGTTTTTCCTAATATCCAACCTAAACCTCCCCCACTGCAACTTGAGACCATTACTCCTCGTTCTGTCATCTGCTACCACTGAGAACAATCTAGGGGAACCCCCTTTCCGGCAGTTGATAGCAGCTATCAAATCCCCCCTCATTCTTCTCTTCCGCAGACTAAACAATCCCAGTTCCCTCATCTCTAGTCATAAGTCATGTGTTCCAGTCCCCTAATAATTTTTGTTGCCCTCCGCTGGACGTTTTCCAGTTTTTCCACATCCTTCTTGTAGTGTGGGGCCCAAAACTGGACACAGTACTCCAGATGAGGCCTCCCCAATGTTGAATAGAGGGGAATGATCACGTCCCTCGATCTGCTGGCAATGCCCCTACTTATATATCCCTGTCACGAAGTCCCTGGGCGATGCTCTGGAACTGCTCCCCATAAAGCCAGTCAGGACTCTGGGGAAGTCTCCTTTCTGTGAGCAGCCTGTCTGCAGGACACATAGCTCACACAGCTTCCACCTTCCTGGGTCTGACCTCGGAGCATTCAGCATCCTCTGCCCCTCTGTGCACTTCCCCCAGCGAGTCCGCCCAGGCAGGGTCTTGGGGAAGCCAGAGGGTCCTGCACCCCAACTCCGCAGTCAGACGTGACTCTCAGCCAGCCAGTAAAACAGAGGTTTATTAGATGACAGGAACATGGTCTAACACAGAGCTTGTAGGTGCAGAGAACAGGACCCCTCAGCTGGGTCCATTTTGGGGGGCAGTGAGCCAGACAATCATGTCTGCACTTCACTCCTCGTCCCCAGCCAACCCCAAACTGAAACTCCCTCCAGCCCCCGCCCTCCTCTGGGCTTTGTCCCTTTCCCGCGCCAGAAGGTCACCTGAGTCCTTTGTTCTCGAACCCTTTAGCTCTTACATTGCAGGGGGGGAAGGGCCCAGGCCATCAGTTGCCAGGAAACAGGGTGTTGGCCATTCTCCTTGTCCAGACCCCTGCACACACCTGCCCTCTAGGGCTCTGCAATGATCATACACCCTTATCCCACCACCTAGATACTTAAGAACTGTCTAGGGAAAATCAAGGCAACCACACAATATTCAGAGGAAACATTAAGAACAGTCCCGCTTCGTCACAATCCCAAAATGCCATTTGCCTTCTTGGCAACAATGGCACACTGTTGACTCATATCCAGCTTCTCGTCCACTGTAACCCCTAGGTCCTTTTCTGCAGAACTGCTGCCTAGCCATTTGGTCCCTAGTCTGTAGCTGTGCATGGGATTCTTCCATCATAAGTACAGGACTCTGCACTTGTCCTTGTTGAACCTCATCAGATTTCTTTTGGCCCAATCCTCTAATTTGTCTAGGGCCGTCTGTATCCTATCCCTGTCCTCCAGCGTATCTACCTCTCCTCCCAGTTTAGTGTCATCTGCAAACTTGCGGAGGATGCAATCCATGCCATCCTCCAGATGATTAATGAAGATATTGAACAAAACCTGCCTGAGGACCGACCCTTGGGGTACTCCACTTAATTCCGGCTGCCAACTAGACATGGAGCCATTGATCACTACCCGTTGAGCCCGACAATCTAGCCAGCTTTCTATCCACCTTATAGTCCATTCATCCAGCCCATAATTCTTTAACTTACTGGCAAGAACACTGTGGGAGACCGTGTGTCAAAAGCTTTGCTAAAGTCAAGGAACAACACGTCCACTGCTTTCCCCTCATCCACAGAGCCAGTTATCTCGTCATAGAAGGTAATTAGATTAGTCAGGCAAGACTTGCCCTTGGTGAATCCATGCTGACTGTTCCTGATCACTTTCCTCTCCTCTAAGTGCTTCAGAATTGATTCCTTGAGGACCTGCTCCATAATTTTTCAGGGGCCGAGGTGAGGCTGACTGGCCTGTAGTTCCCAGGATCCTCCTTCTTCCCTTTTTTAAAGATGGGCGCTACATTTAACTTTTTTCTAGTTGTCTGGGACTTCCCCCGATCACCATTAGTTTTCAAAGATAATGGCCAATGGCTCTGCAATCATATCTGCCAACTCCTTTAGCACTCTCGGATGCAGCGCATCCAGCCCCATGGACTTGTGCTCGTCCAGCTTTTCTAAATAGTCCCGAACCACTTCTTTCTTCACAGAGGGCTGGTCACCTCCTCCCCATGCTGTGCTGCCCAGTGCAGTAGTCTGGGAGCTGACCTTGTTAGTGAAGACAGAGGCAAAAAAAGCATTGAGTACATTAGCTTTTTCCACATCCTCTGTCACTAGGTTGCCTCCCTCATTCAGGAAGGAGCTCACACTTTCCTTGACTTTCTTCTTGTTGCTAACAAACCTGAAGAAACCCTTCTTGTTACTCTTAACATCTCTTGCTAGCTGCACCTCCAGGTGTGATTTGGCCTTCCTAATTTCACTCCTTTAAAATACAGCCAGCTCTTCTGGACTCCTTTCCCCCTCATGTTATTCTCCCAGGGGATCCTGCCCTTCAGTTCCCTGAGGTTGTCAAAGTCTGCTTTTCTGAAGTCCAGGGTCCATATTCTGCTGCTCTCCTTTCTTCCCTATGTCAGGATCCTGAAGTCGACTATCTCATGGTCACTGCCTCCCAGGTTCCCATCCACTTTTGCTTCCCCTACTAATTCTTCCCGGTTTGTGAGCAGCAGGTCAAGAAGAGCTCTGCCCCCAGTTGGTTCCTCCAGCACTTGCACCAGGAAATTGTCCCCTACACTTTCCAGAAACTTCCTGGATTGTCTGGGCGCCGCTGTATTGCTCTCCCAGCAGATGTCAGGGTGATTGAAGTCTCTCATGAGAACCAGCGCTTGCGATCTAGTAACTTCTGTTAGTTGCCGGAAAAAAGCCTCGTCCACCTCATCCCCCTGGTCCGGTGGTCTATAGCAGACTCCCACCACGACTTCACCCTTGTTGCTCATGCTTCTAAACTTAATCCAGAGACACTCAGGTTTTTCTGCAGTTTCATACTTGAGCTCTGAGCCATCATACTGCTCTCTTACATACAAAGCAACTCCCCCACCTTTTCTCTGCCTCTCCTTCCTGAACAGTTTATATCCATCCATGACAGTACTCCAGTCATGAGAGTTATCCCACCAAGTCTCTGTTATTCCAATCACATCATAATTCCTTGACTGTGCCAGGACTTCCAGTTTCCCTGCTTGTTTCCCAGGTTTCTTGCATTTGTGTACAGAAACTTGAGATAACTTGCTGTTTGTCCTGCTTTCTTAGTATGAGGCAGGAGCCCTCCCCTTTCACTTTCTCCTGCTCGTGCTTCCTCCCGGTATCCCACTTCCCCACTTACCTCAGGGCTTTGGTCTCCTTCCCCCGGTGAACCTAGTTTAAAGCCCTCCTCACTAGGTTAGCGAGCCTGCTTGCGAAGATGCTCTTCCCTCTCTTTGTTAGGTGGAGCCTGTCTCTGCCTAGCACTCCTCCTTCTTGGAACACCATCTCATGGTCATCTTAGAACTTAGTAAGTAATCTAGCTAGATATGCGTTAGATTCTGTTTGTTTAAATGGCTGAGAAAATAAGCTGTGCTGGAGGGAATGGATATTCCTGTTTTTGTGTCTTTTTGTAACTTAAGGTTTTGCCCAGAGGGATTCTCTATGTTTTGAATCTGATTAGCCTGTAAGGTATTTACCATCCTGATTTTACAGAGGTGTTTCTTTTACTTTTTCTTCAATTAAAATTCTTCTTTTAAGAACCTGATTTTTTTTAATTGTTCTTAAGATCCAAGGGTTTGGGTCTGTGTTCACCTATGTAAATTGGTGAGGATTTTTATCAAGCCTTCCCCATGATGACTCAGTCCCCCCGAGGAGAGAGTCCCCGACCACCACCACCTGCCTCCTCCTCTTCAGAGCGGTGGTCATGGAACCCCCATCCCTAGGACAGTGCATCTCATGCCTTCCAATCGGCAGAGTCTCCTTCTGCTCCCTTCCCTCAGACGTATCATCTAGTCCACTCTCCGCATTAGTACCTGCGGAGAGAACATGGAAACGGTTGCTTACCTGTATCTGCGCTGCTGGTACATGGTCACTCCCCTTTCTTCTTCTGGAGCTCACATGCTGCTAAATTTCTTCACCAACATCCTGTCCCCGCAGCGCAGCCTGCTCTGAATCTTCAGAACATTGTGCCCGTAGAAGCATATCCTGACGTCTGTCCAGGAAATCTTCAGTTTCTCTTATGCAACGCAGGGTTGATACTTGTTTCTCCAGACCTTGAAGCTTCTCTTCCAATATGGAGACCAGCCTGCACTTTGTACAGACAAAGTCGCTTCTGTCCTGTGGAAGAAAGACAAACATGGCACATCCAGTGCAGGTCACAACAGCTGAACCGTCCCCATCCATATTACCTTCCTTCCACGAGCTTCCTCAGGAGTTGTAGTAACTACTCAGAGAAGCCTGCAAGATGTAAACCTCAGCGGGCTCTCCCCAGGCGAACTCCCATGCAAACTCCCTCTGTTAGCCTCTCTGCTGTTCACCGCTTATATGCACCATTGCTGTGCAGTGACCATGATCAAATCCCAGATCAGGGGTCCTGGCTCACTCAGGAGTTTGGGGACTGGATTCCGGGGCCTCTCCTCTTTAGGGGGATCTGGCTCCAGTCCAGATGCAGGTGGGGAAATGGGACGGGGAATGCAGTACAGGGCCATTCCCCACAAGGGGGCACCAATCCCCATGGGTTACGGGCTCCAGCGTGGCCCCAGATTGGGCTGCTCAGTGGCCGCTGGGGAATGGGGCACGGGGCACAGGAAATGTTTATTTCTGGAGCACCAGGTACAGTCTGGGCCCAGCTCTGCAGGGTCTGGCTAGGTGTGGGTGTGTGTCAGGGAGGAGGATCCGAGAGCAAAGAGCTTTCATCTGAGGTTTTCCAGTGAATGGCTCATCTGGTTGCAGCAAAGTCTGTATGGGGCTTGAAGTTTCCTTGGGACTCATGACCATCTACAAGGCTCTGCCCCCAAGGGGTTTGCAGCATGGAGGCAGAGCTGGCATCTCCTACCCCTGCCCCCTTCACCCACTGCCCTGCAGCTCCCCCGAATAGCAGGGCATGCAGAGCAGCCATAGAAGCACAGAAATGTGGGGCTGGAAGTGACCTTGAGAGATCTTCAAGCCCAGACCCCTGTGCAGAGATAGGACCAAGTAACCCTAGACCAGCCCTGACAGTGGGTATTCCAATGATGCAACCCCCCTTGGGATCCTGGTCCAGAGCTTCACCACTCTGAGCATTAGAAACTTTTCCCTAATATCCAACCTACTTCTCCCTGGCTCCAGACTCAGGCCATTACTTCTTGTCCCGTCCTCAGCGGACACGGAGAATGATGGTTCTCTGTCCTCTCCAGAATAGCCCTGCACAGATTTAAAAGCTGTTCTCAACTCCCCCGCAGTCTTCTTTCCTCAGGACTAAACCTGCCCAGTTTTTAACCTTTCCTCACAGGTCAGGTTTTCTAACCCTTTGATCATTTGTGTTGCTCTCCTCTGGACTCTCTCCAGTTTGTCCACATCTTTCCTAAAGTTTGGTGCCCAGAACTGGGCCCAGGACCCCAAGTGGGACCTCACCAATGCTGAATAGAGCAGGACAATTCCTTCCTGTGTCTTGCCTATGACACTTCTGGTAATCCACCCCAGGAGGACACCAGCCTTTCCTGCCACTGCATCCCATTGTTAACCTGGCATCATTCCCTCCTCTGCCCCGCTCCCGGCACCACAACGGCACTCCACGTGGGAGCAGGGCTCTGCCGTTAACAGCGGGGAACGAGCAGCCGTTGGCACATCCCACCGGCCTATGGAGTCACCACCCGTTAGCCCGTTACCCCATCCCCGGTTTTGAAACTTCCTCTGTACGTGCACGGTTTTGCCCCCCTTCCCCGAGTCCCAGGGAGAGCAGCCTGTCCCAGACCACAAGGAGGGAACCAGCAACGGCCAAACCACCAACCGACACCCAGCATGCCAGCGGGGCTGGGCAATGCAGATTGGGTGGCGGCCAGTCCAGGCTGACAGGGTCGTGGGCAGCCCTGTTGGGCCAGATCTGGGCTGGCCCGGAGACTGGGGGGTGTCAAAGCCCCGAGTCCATGAGCACCATGAGACACTGCAGGGTGAATGGGACAGGATCTGGCACAGAGGGGCCTGGCAGGACCCCCATAGCTTGTGCCAGTGGAGACAGATCCCTCCTGGGCACAGATCCCCCTAGGCCCAGCCAGCCCAGCCCAGCCTGCTACGGATCCCCTTGGGCCCCGCCAGCACATGGCAGGGCTGGTTAGCTCAGCCCTCTCTGCACATTCTGTGTGATCCGTCTGGGCCATGAGTGTTAGGTGTGTTCATTGCCTGTCATGAGAGCCAAACTCTCTGTTTTGTACCATTCTCAGTTTTGTCCCCACAAAGGGCTAGTGCGCGGCCTGCCCTGTCGGGGGTGGGGGGCCCCAAGACCCTGGGGTGATGGTCATGGTCTGGGTTTGAGCCCCAGCTCTGCACCAAGTTGGGAAATCCAGGCACTTTCAGCCAGGCTGTTTTGTTCAGGGATGGGGAACCCCTTCCACAAAAGACCCTAAGTTTGAGTCAGTCACCCCAGCTTCCTGCCCTCCCCAGGGGCCCACACCAAATTTCTTGGCAAGCCAAGTACCTGTGTGGATTTTAGAGCACTTAGGAGAGCTGAGGTTTGAACGGGGAGCTGGCCTTAACCTTCGCTGTAGCAGGGCTGGCAGCTGCTGTGACAGCACAGAGGGCGATGAGCAGGTGACCCCAAAGGGACATTGTCTCATAACCTCCCAAACACACACGAAACCCCACTGCCCACCCAGTGCTGGGTTAGACCCCAGGAGTCCTGGCTTCTAGCCCTCACCAGCAGTGGGCAGGCCCCAGACTCAGGAGAGACGACTCCAAGCCCCAAGGCCAGGCTGGTGCTGGCAGCCAGTCCTTGCCCCCTACATGTCCCATCCAGCCCTTACCCTTCCCCCAGGCCCTGGGGCTCAGGTGGCGCAGGGAGGCTCCACGCGCTGCTCCGACCCCGAGTGCCGGCTCTGCAGCTCCCATTGGCCAGGAACTGTGACCAGTGGGAGCTGTGAGGTCAGTACCTGCAGGTGCAATGGTAGCACGTGGACAGAGCCTCCCTGTGCCTAGGGGTCACAGAGACCTGGTGGCTGCTTCCTGGGAGCTGTGGTAAGTGCCGCCGGGACCCCATACCTCATTCCCCTCCCCGGAGCCCCCACCTATACTCAAACTCCCTCCCAGAGCCTGCATCCTGGACCCTCCTCTCCCCAACCCCGGCTCCACCCCAGAGCCCTCACCCCGAGCTGGAGCCCTCACCCCCCCTGCATGCCAACCCCCTGCCCCAGCCTGGAGTCCCGTCCTGCATCCCAAGCCCCTCATCTCCAGTCCCTCCCCAGAGCCAGCACCCCCAGCCAGAGCCATCACCCCTCCATCCCTGCCCCATCCCGGAGCCCTCTCCCAAACCCTTAACCCTTCATTTCTGGCCCCACCCATAGCCTACACCCACAGCCAGAGCTCTCATGCTCCCCCTGCACCCCAACCCCCTGCCCCAGCCTGTGAAAGTGAGTGAGGATGGGGGAGAGTCAGCAATGGAGGGAGGGGGGAAAGGTATGAGTCGGGGGTGGGACCTTGTAGAAGGGGGTCAGGGCCTCAGGGAAGGGCTGGGGCAGGGGGCAAGGGGTGGGGAAGGGTGTTCGGTTTTGTGCAATTACAAAGTTGGCAACCCTACCCAGGGACCTGGGCAGGGAATGCACAGAGGGACTTGCCAGGGCTGGGGGGTTTGGTTATGGGGTATCAAGAACAGCCAATAAGGGGCAAAACCTGTAACAGGGCACCAGGATTGTGTGGTTAGAGAGGCTGGGAGCCAGGAATCCTGGGTTCTAACTTGGCTCGGGGAGGGGAGTGGCGGCTAGTGGGTTAGAACGGAGGGGTGGGAGTCAGGACTCCTGGATTCTCTCCGCAGCTTGGGATAGAGTTGGGCTGAGGATAACAGGGGGAGATGCACTAGGCACTGGGGCTGTGGGGTTCACAGTGTCTCAGGACCCTGCCTTGTGCACGCTTCTCCCCTAACTCCCTGCCCCACCCAGAATCTCTGAGGCCCTGGGAGGGAGGAGCTGCCCCATCCCACCCACAGCTGCCTGGCCGTGCTCTATATAATGACACCCGAAGGGGAAGGAGACTCAGAGACTCTCAGCTCTGCTGGCAGCTGGATCCATCTCTGACAGGAGCCCCAGGAGTTGGGTGAGCTGAGAACAGACACAGCCAGGGGGAAAATGCAGAGAGAGGGTCACTGCAGATTGACCCCAGAGGGGCTGGGCGCAGAATCTGGCCCTGACCCCACTGCACTCAGGAGTGACTCTGGATTGACCCCCAGGCAGCTGAGATCACAATCTTGGCAAGAGGGTAAAAGAAGGAGGAGGTGAGATCTAGAGTCAGCACTCCTGGGATCTCTCCTGGGGCAGTGGGGTCTAGTGGTTAGAAGCGGGAGGCTGGGAGCCAAGACTCCTGGGTTTTCTACTGGCTCTGCAGGGGCAGTGGGGTCTAGTGGGTTGGAGCAAGGGGGGCTGGGAGCCAGGACTTCTGGGTTCTCTCCCCCACTCTGGGAGAGGAGCAGGATCTAGGGTCACAGAAGGGGGAGAGCTGGGAGTGCGGACGAAGGACGCACTGTGGACAAACAGGTAAAGCAGAGAGTTAGTGGCAGGCTGGGGTTGTGGCCAAGGCTTCCCACTGGGGTTTAGGGAACCTGGGTTTCATTCTCTTTGTCTTAGGATGGGATTTTTCAAACCCCCTAAAGGGGTCCTCATGTACCCCCGTGGGACCCAAGTCACCAAATGGGAGCTGAAAAGCTGAGCCTTAACCACTCTTTGCCTCGGTTTCCCCATATGTAACAAGGGAAGAACAACCCTTTCTCAGTGTGCTTTGCCCATTTAGACTGTAAGAGTTTCTCACTGGCCACTAGCCAACCAGAATCCACGTGACAAAAAGAGAGAGCTGGCTTAATCCATGGAGAAGGGCAATATCACACACTTGGGCTGCTGGGAAGGGTGTCTTCAGCTCGGCAGAAAGAAAGAAAGAAAGAAAGAAAGAAAGAAAGAAAGAAAGAAAGAAAGAAAGAAAGAAAGAAAGAAAGAAAAGCCCTCAAATCTCTGGAACCTAGTAAATGCAGCCCAGCCCTGTACCCTTAACTCTGCCCTCTTTGAGTGATGGTTGTGGGGCGGACCTGGTGTGCTCCATTTAATTCTTTAATTAGTGGTTTCAGGAGCATTTGACGTTCTGGCAGAGGCTGAGGCAATTCTGGGTAACTTTAATGCTCTGCAAATAAGGTTCTGGAGTTTGGCACGAAGCGACTGCCTGCCTGGCAGCCTTAGCCTGCAATCTGCAAGGAGCTCCCGGCAGTGCGGGGGGCCTGGAGGGGATGAGTGGGTGCAGGTCCCATGGTGCAAACAGGTCCCCTCCCCTTTGTCCATTCCCCCATTTCCTCCCCACTGCAGGGCGAGCCAGCAGCAGAGGTATCATGGCCCAGAGGGGACCCCACCCAACATTGCTGCTGGTCTTGCTGGCCACGTGCCTGGCTCTGGCCAGGGGGGAGACGCGCTACGAGAAGTTCTTGAGGGAGCACGTCGATTACCCAAAGACTGCCGCCCCGGACACCAGGACCTACTGCAACCAGATGATGCAGCGCAGGGGCATGACCTGCAAGTTCACCAACACCTTCATCCATGACAGCGCTGCCAGCATCACCACCATCTGCGGCTCTGGGGGGACCCCGGCAGGTGGGAACCTGCGAGTCAGCAAAGCCTCCTTCGCCCTCACCACCTGCCGGCTGCAGGGGGGATCACAGAGACCGCCCTGCAACTACAACGGGGGTACCAGCACCCAACGCATCCGCATCGCCTGTGATGGGGGGCGCCCTGTGCACTACGACGGAGAGATATAGCTCGGGCCCATTGCACAGCACTGTCAGTCCCCCCAGACCCTGTTCCGCTGCTGCCCCAGTGCCCATGATACAGCATAGCCGCCCCTTCCCACCCCCACCCTCTGCTGCCCCCTAGAGCCCATGATACAGCATAGCCGCCCCTTCCCGCCCCCACCCTCTGCTGCCCCCTAGTGCCCATGATACAGTATAGCCGCCCCTTCCCACCCCCACCCTCTGCTGCCCCCTAGTGCCCATGATACAGTACAGCCGCCCCTTCCCACCCCCGCCCTCTGCTGCCCCCTAGTGCCCATGATACAGTATAGCCGCCCCTTCCCCATCCCCACCCTCTGCTGCCCCTAGTGCCCATGATATAGTATAGCCCCCCCTTCCCCATCCCCACCCTCTGCTGCCCCTATTGCCCATTATACAGTATAGCCACCCCTCACCCATCCCACATCTACTAAGTATTGGGGGCAGGTTGTGAGGAGAAGATTGTCCCAGGCGGGGCTCTGGAAGCTGCCCCTGAGTTTTGTTTCCTTGCTGCTTCTTGCAATAAAACACTTTCCTGCCAATGCAGAACGAGTCGGTGTGTTTGGGGGGCTGGGGCAGAGTCACTGCATCTGGAGATCTCAAACCCTCGGGCTATTTTGGGAACTTGGCTAAGTTATTTAAAGGGATGAGTGAAGGAGCAGATATGCCCCATTGCTGTGCAGTGACCATGATCAAATCCCAGATCAGGGGTCCTGGCTCACTCAGGGGGTTGGGGACTGGATTCCGGGGCCTCTTCTCTTTTGGGGAATCTGGCTCCAGTCCACATGCAGGTGGGGGAATGGGACGGGGAATGCAGTACAGGGCCATTCCCCACAAGGGGGCACCAGTCCCCATGGGTTACGGGCTCCAGCGTGGCCCCAGATTGGGCTGCTCAGTGGCAGCTGGGGAATGGGGCACAGGAAATGTTTATTTCTGGAGCACCAGGTACAGTTTGGGCCCAGCTCTGCAGGGTCTGGCTAGGTATGGGTGTGTGTCAGGGAGGGGGATCCGGGAGCAAAGAGCTTTCATCTGAGGTTTTCCCGTGAATGGCTCATCTGGTTGCAGCAAAGTCTGTATGGGGCTCGAAGTTTCCTTGGGACTCATGACCATCTACAAGGCTCTGCCCCCAAGGGGTTTGCAGCATGGAGGCACAGCTGGCATCTCCTACCCCTGCCCCCTTCACCCACTGCCCTGCAGCTCCCCCGAATAGCAGGGCATGCAGAGCAGCCATAGAAGCACAGAAATGTGGGGCTGGAAGTGACCTTGAGAGACCATCAAGCCCAGACCCCTGTGCAGAGATAGGACCAAGTAACCCTAGACCAGCCCTGACAGGGGGTTATCCAATGATGCCAACCCCCCGCCCCCCTTGGGATCCTGGTCCAGAGCTTCACCACTCTGAGCATTAGAAACTTTTCCCTAATATCCAACCTACATCTCCCTGGCTGCAGACTCAGGCCATTACTTCTTGTCCCGTCTGTCACGGAGTCCCCGGATGATGCTCTGGAACTGCTCCCTACGAAGCCAGGCAGGACTCTGGGGAAGTCTCCTGTCTGTGAGCAGACTGTCTTCAGGACACACAGCTTCCACCTTTCTGGGTCTGACCTCGGAGCATTCACATCCTCTGCCCCTCTGTGCGCTTCCCACAGCGAGTCCGCCCAGGCGGGCTCCTGGGGAAGCCAGAGGGTCCTGCACCCCAACTTCGCAGTCAGACGTGACTCTCAGCCAGCCAGTAAAACAGAAGGCTTATTAGACGACAGGAACATGGTCTAACACAGAGCTTGTAGGTGCAGAGAACAGGACCCCTCAGCTGTGTCCATTTTGGGGGGCAGTGAGCCAGACAACCGCATCTGTACTTCACTCCATGTCCCCAGCCAGCCTCAAACTGAAACTCTCTCCAGCCCCTCCTCCTCTGGGCTTTGTCCCTTTCCTGGGCCAGGAGGTCACTTGATTCCTTTGTTCTCCAACCCTTTAGCTCTCACCTTGCAGTGGGGAAGGGCCCGGGCCATCAGTTGCCAGGAGACAGTGTGTCGGCCATTCTCTGTGTCCAGACCCCTGCACATACGTGCCCTCTAGGGCTCTGCAATGATCATACACCCTTATCCCACCACCTAGATACTTAAGAACTGCATAGGGGAAACTGAGGCACTCCACACTATTCAGAAGAAACATTAAGAACAGTCCCACTTCGTCACACCGTCCTCAGCGGACACAGAGAATGATGGATCTCTGTCCTCTCCAGAACAGCCCTGCACAGATTTGGAAGCTGTTCTCAGCTCCCCCGCAGTCTTCTTTCCTCAGGACTAAACCTGCCCAGTTTGTTTGCCTTTCCTCACAGGCAGGTTTTCTAACCCTTTGATCATTTGTGTTGCTCTCCTCTGGACTCTCTCCAGTTTGTCCACACCTTTCCTAAAGTTTGGTGCCCAGAACTGGGCCCAGGACCGCAAGTGGGACCTCACCAATGCCGAATAGAGCAGGACAATTCCTTCCCGTGTCTTGCATATGACACTTCTGGTAATCCACCCCAGGAGGACACCAGCCTTTCCTGCCACTGCATCCCATTGTTAACCTGGCATCATTCCCTCCTCTGCCCCGCTCCTGGCACCACAACGACACTCCACGTGGGAGCAGGGCTCTGCCGTTAACAGCGGGGAATGAGCAGCCGTTGGCACATGCCACCGGCCTATGGGGTCACCACCCGTTAGCCCGTTGCCCCATCCCCGGTTTTGAAACTTCCTCTGTGCGTGCAGGGTTTTGCCCCTCTCCCCGCAGTCCCGGGGAGAGCAGCCTGCCCCAGACCACAGGGAGGGAACCAGCAACGGCCAAACCACCAACCGACACCCAGCATGCCAGCGGGGCTGGGCAGTGCAGTTTGGGTGGGGGCCAGTCCAGGCTGACACAGTCGGGGGCAGCCCTGTTTGGCTAGATCTGGGCTGGCCCGGAGACTGGGGGGGTGTCAAAGCCCCGAGCTCATGAGCACCGTGAGACACTGCAGGGTGAATGGGAACAGAGTTGGCACAGAGGGGCCTGGCAGGACCCCCAAAGCTTGTGCCAGTGGAGACAGATCCCTCCTGGGCCCAGATCCCCCTGGCACAGCCAGCCCAGCCCAGCCTGCTCCTGGGCCCAGCCAGTGCAATTTCTTGGCAAGCCAAGTACCTGTGTGGATCTTACAGCACTTCGGAGAGTGGAGGTTTGAACGGGGAGCTGGCCTTTACCTTCGCTGTAGCAGGGCGATGAGCAGGTGACCCCAAAGGGATTGTCTCATAACCTCCCAAACACACATGAGATCCTACTGCCCACCCAGAGCTGGGATAGACCCCAGGAGTCCTGGCTTCCAGCCCTCACAAGCAGTGGGCAGGACCCAGACCCAGGAGAGACGACTCCAATCCCCAAGGCCAGACTGGTGCCGGCTGCCAGGCCCTGCCCCCTACATGTCCTGTCCAGCTCTCACCATTCCCCCCTGGGGGGGGCCAGGCCACGGCTCCCACTGGCTCTGCTGGGCACGGGCATTTCCAGCAGCCAGGCCTGTCCCTCCCCTGGCTGGGTCGCTGCCCCTTGCGATGCCCAGGGCTAGGATTGCCAGTCGTCCTGTTTTCGACTGGAACACCCGGTCGAAAAGGGACCCTGGCGGACTGGGCCGTTAAAAGTGCGGTCAGTGGCACAGCAGGGGCCTGGACCTAAGGCGGGTGCCAGGCTCCCTGCATGCCCTGGCTCCTCATGGTTCCAGGAAGCAGCCGCCAGGTCCCTGCAGCCCCTAGGTGCAGGGAGGCTCCGCGCGCTGCCCCCACCCCGAGTGCCGGCTCTGCAGCTCCCATTGGCCAGGAACTGTGACCAGTGGGAGCTGCGGGGGCAGCGCCTGCAGGTGCGAGGGCAGCTCCTGGATGGAGCCTCCCTGTGCCTAGGGGCCACAGAGACCTGGTGGGTGCTTCCTGGGAGCTGTGATAAGTGCCGCCGGGACCCCGTACCCCATCCCCCTGCCCGGAGTCCCCACCTGTACTCAAACTCCCTCCCAGAGCCTGCACCCCGGACCCTCCACTCCCCAACCCCGGCTCCACCCCAGAACCCTCACCCCCAGCCCAGAGCCCCTCATCTCCAGCCCCACCCTGGAGCCAGCACCCCCAGCCAGAGCCACCCCCCCCCACATCCCAACCCCCTGCCCCAGCCCAGAGCCCTCTCCCGCACCCTGAACCCTTTATTTATGGCCCCACCCAGAGCCCGCACCCACAACTGGAGCCCTCATGCTCCCCCTGCACCCTAACCCCCTGCCCCAGCCTGGTGAAAGTGTTGAGGGTGGGGGAGAGTCAGTGATGGAGGGAGGGGGGAAAGGTCTGATTGGGGGGTGGGGCCATGTAGAAGGGGGGCAAGGCCTCAGGGAAGGGCTGGGGCAGGGGGCGTGGGCTTGGCTGGATATTAGAGGCGATTTGTACCACAATACAGCCAAATCGCTGCCCCGCTGACAGACCTCACCAAAAAGAAACAGCCAATGCAGTTCAGTGCACTGAAGAGTATCAGAAAGCCTTTAACCAGCTTAAAGCAACACTCATGTCTGACCCGGTGCTAAGGGCCCCAGGCTTTGACAAACCATTCCTAGTAACCACGGATGCGTCTAAGCATGGCGTGGGAGCAATCTTAATGCAGGAAGGACCGAATCAAATATTGCATCCTGCCGTGTTTCACAGAAAAAAACTGTCTGAAAGGGAAAGCCACTGGTCAATCAGTGAAAAGGAATGTTATGCCACTGTCTACGCTTTGGAAATGCTACGCCCATACGTTTGGGGATGGCGTTTCCACCTGCAAACTGACCATGGTGCACTACAGTGGCTTCATACTGCCACGGGAAATAACAAAAAAACTTATTCGGTTTAGTTTAGCTCTCCAAGATTTTGATTTCAACATCCAACACATCTCAGGAGCTTCTAACAAAGTGGCTGATGCACTCTCCCATGAAAGTTTCCCAGAATCAACTGGTTCAAATCATCCTTGAGATGTGGAAAATATTGTTAGTCTGTATACAATTAGTAGTATATATAGAGGTGCACGTGTCTTATTAACTCTGTTTTCTCCTAGAGCTCCAGGAAGAAATCACAGCCAGTGTGGAACCAGCTGTCCAACACTATCTGTGATTTGGGGGGCGTGTCATAAATATAAAGGGAAGGGTAACCACCTTTCTGTATTCAGTGCTATAAAATCCCTCCTGGCCAGAGGCAAAACCCTCTGGGTTTGGGCTGTCTGTGTGATACCCTTTGCTGGGAACCGATCAAGGGTGGAAGTTCTCCAACTCCTGTAAAGTTAGTAAGTTAGTAAGTAGTCTAGCTAGAAAATGTGTTAGGTTTTCTTTTGTTTAATGGCTTGTAAATTCGCTGCACTGGAGGGAATGTGTATTGCTGTTTTTGTAGATTCTGTTTTCTTTAAATGGCTGAGAAAATAAGCTGTGCTGGAGGGAATGGATATTCCTGTTTTTGTGTCTTTTTGTAACTTAAGGTTTTGCCTAGAGAGATTCTCTATGTTTTGAATCTTATTACCCTGTAAAGTATTTACCATCCTGATTTTACAGAGGTGATTCTTTTACCTTTTCTTTAAATAAAATTCTTCTTTTAAGAACCTGATTGATTTTTCATTGTTCTTAAGATCCAAGGGTTTGGGTCTGTGTTCACCTGTACAAATTGGTGAGCATATTATTATCAAGCCTTCCCCAGGAAAGGGGGTGTTTTGGGGGGATACTTGGGGGAAGACGTTTCCAAGTGGTCTCTTTCCCTGTTTTTGTTTAAAACACCTGGTGTTTAAAATACTGTTCAAGGACATGGCAAAGTTTGTACCTTGGGGAAGTTTTTGACCTAAGCTAGTAAGAATAAGCTTGGGGGAGGGGGTCTTTCATGCAGGTCCCCACATCTGTATGCTAGAGTTCAGAGTGGGGAAGGAATCTTGACAAAAATGGTAATAATAACTGTTCTTCTGAGGCAAAAAGAAGCAGTTAGTTGCGATCGGCTGGAGCTGATGGTATCGTTGTTGTTACACTCCAATCCTTTTTCTTCAAATACAAAACATGACAGACACACACACGAAAGGGGAAAGAGAAGAATGGCAAAGAGACAAAATGCAGTTTCTTTCTCTGGTGTAACTCTCCCTTGCAGTCTCACAGAAACCCAGCCCTAGCACACAGTCTTACCAGACCCTCTGAGACTTGGCAACTTGTACTAGCCTGTGGTGTTCAGCACATTGCTTTTAATTGCCTCTTTGGTCACAGAGTTACAGCAATGTTACAGGTTTTAGAGTAACAGCCGTGTTAGTCTGTCTTTGCAAAAAGAAAAGGAGTACTTGTGGCACCTTAGAGACTAACCAATTTATTTGAGCATGAGCTTTTATGCATCCGATGAAGTGAGCTGTAGCTCACGAAAGCTCATGCTCAAATAAATTGGTTAGTCTCTAAGGTGCCACAAGTACTCCTTTTCTTTTAGCAATGTTACAACATATACAGTTTTGACCAGCTATGAAGGAGAGAGATGTGGAAGGACAAAATGAGAGAGAGAGAGAGAGAGAGAGAGAGATATTCTCAGATGAGGGATGTAAATTATTTCCTCTTGGGACTGAAGCCAGGTCTGGAGTCTTCAAGGGTTGGGTTGGGTTGGAGATTTTGCTCGCTCCTCCAATGGCTGTAGGCAAGGGAAGGAAAGCGATATGTTGGGAAAAACACTTGGAGAAATATATCCAGGTAAACACACAAGACACAAACTCACACTCAAAAGGGAGCTAGATAGATTCATCGAAGATGGGTCAATCAATGGCTATTAGCCAGGATGGGCAGGAATGGTGTCCTTAGCCTCTGTTTGCCAGAAGCTGGGATTGAGTGACAGGGCATGGACCACTTGATGATAACCTGTCTGTTCATTCCCTTTGGGGCACTGTCAGAGGACAGGATACTGGGCTTGATGGATCTTTGGTCTGACCCAGTATGGCTGTTCTTATGTTCACATGGGAAACAACACAGGAGACAGATAAGGCTCTGACTGACAGAAGCAAAAGCCAGAACCATAGAAAACACAAACACACCCATCAAAAGATAGAAACACCCATGAGGAGGAAGAGGAGGTATGCCAGAGGCATTCAAAGAAGAGGCATATCATATACCCACACAACACAAACATACACACAAGAACCATATCATGAGACATGAAGACTCACATAAGTAAGGGATTCAAACACACACAACACAGACCCACACACAAATCCAAACCTGAGGTAAGGAAAAATGTGACTCTCAAAAGCAAGAGTTTGGGGTTTTTCATTTTTGGCAATGAACACCAATTAAAAGGTTCATTATACTGCTGTGATTTGTTGCCATCAATAGTGAGGATTAACCTGCAATGGTGTGAACAATGGTTCTAGTAGTACATCTGAATCTACAGGAGGCGTTGTACTGGAAATTGGTACCCAAACTGCTCTCTCTCTTTCTTTGTCTCTGTCCATCTATCTATCCCAGACACACCCATATTTATCTACTTATATTTGTGACCTTCCCATTGTGGGAGTCTCTGAAGGCTGGCAGCTGCTACAGCAACATGGGACGTTGTTATTGTCATGAGCATTCTCGACAGGTATGATGGATGGAGCCTCTGAGCTGGGATGAGGCCACAAGATGTAATTACCATGCAAATTCAGACTGTCAAAGCTTCTGAACTAGATAATGTCCTAGTTTCGCCTAGCAGGTCACATCGATCCCTATTACTATCCATCACTTTAATCAATTTTAAAGTTGTCAATTCCTCAGCTTCTCGCTTCTGATGGGGATCTGGAGTCAGGACACCTGGGTTCTAATGCTGGCTCTGGAAGGAGAGTGAGGTCTAGTGAGCTGGGGCTGGGAAAGAGGATTCCTGGGTTCTATCTCCAGTGTTATGGCTGTCTGTGGAATGAGGTCTCAGCTTGAAGCTATAATAGTGTTGACAAGCCCAGGGACATGCACCTCACTTCCTGGGGAAGGTTTGGTAAAAATCCTCACCAATTTGTATAGGTGACCACAGACCCAAACCCTTGGATCTGAGAACAATGAAAAAGCATTCAGTTTTCTTACAAGAAGACTTTTAATAGAAGTAAAGGAATCACCTCTGTAAAATCAGGATGGTAGATACCTTACATTGTAATTAGATTCAAAACATAGAGAATCCCTCTAAGCAAAACCTTAAGTTACAAAAAAGACACACAGACAGGAATAGTCATTGTATTCAGCACAGTTCTTTTCTCAGCCATTTAAAGAAATCATAATCTAACACATACCTAGCTAGATTACTTACTAAAAGTTCTAAGACTCCATTCCTGTTCTATCCCCAGCAAAAGCAGCATACAGACAGACCCAGACCCTTTGTTTCTCTCCCTCCTCCCAGCTTTTGAAAGTATCTTGTCTCCTCACTGGTCATTTTGGTCAGGTGCCAGCGAGGTTACCTTTAGCTTCTTAACCCTCTACAGGTTAATGCCAAAGTTTCATGCCCCAGAGAGCTTCTGCTTTGACAGACCATCAGATTCACATGTGGGAAAGGAGCAGTTTGCACATTTTCTCTTTGCAACTAAACGCAAGTGAGTTCCCTAGTCTATGCCATGGGCTGGGAAGCTGAACATATCCTGAAATCCTTTGGCTTTGAAGAGGAGAGCCACAAGAACAATTATGCTGTGAGGCTGGCTAAGTTTGATGAGCAATTTATACCATGGTGTAATGTGGTTTATGACCGAGTGTGTTTTTACCAGCATGTCCATACGTCTCGGGGGGCCTATAGAATCTTGTATAAGAGGCTTGTACGGCATGGCAGAAACCTGTGATTATGAAGACAAAAAGGAAGAGCACAATAGAGACAGAGTAGAGATTGGCATTTTAGACGAGAGCTGTCAGAGACACTGCAAAATAAGTGGGATCGAACCCTTCATGCAGCAATAGAAATAGCAAAACAAGCGGAGATGATAAAAATCAAAACAGAGACAAGTGGCTGCCAAGAAGAAACACAGAGGAAGTGACTTACAACAGAGTCACGCTAGGGGATATAGCACACCTGCAAAAACCAATTGCAATAAATCCCCAAAGGCAATGTGGGGCAAGCCCCAGGCAAAAGAGAGCATTTTGTCAGTTAGATGCACAAGACGTGGGAAAGATCATGGTTCAAGAGGTGATTGCCCAGCTAAAGGAGCCAAATATAGTAAATTAACAAAAGTAGAACATTTTTCCACTTTCTGCCAGACTAAGGCAGGACAGAGAGTAACCACTGAGAGTCATGAGACATTTTTTCTGAGATCAATCCTGTGTAATAAGACAGAGCCAGGCTGGAGGGAGGAATAGAATATTTTTGGAAAGACTGTTAATTTTAAACTAGATTTGGGGGCAGGTGTAACAAGTCACACGGGAAGGGACTTACAACCACCTTCAATCCCTCTCGGAGCTGAAACCAGCCAGATACTGTGTGAAGTTGCCTCAGGAGTTTGGTGAGTTGCTTCGCTTTAAGTTCAATGCTATCACTGAAGCACTGTTTTAAGATCATGCCCGGTAAACAAGAGACGTCTGGGGCCGGAAATCAATGGATCAGAATTGGTGTATCGGAAATTAGGCCTAACTGGTGACCAAAATAATGAGGGAAGGGGTTATTCCACCCATCACTGTCTTTTGGGGTCCTTTAAAAAGGGCAAGTTTGGGAGAAAAATTGACAGAGGAGAGGAAGTGAATGTAACAATCACTGATGGAACGAAGGGGAAGGAATGAGCTTTACCATCATGGCTGCCGCCCTGCCATCTCCTGGGAGCACAGGATCCAGCATGACACCCCTGGGCCTCTTTCATCCGAAACCCAAGAGACGTCCTGACCAGAGACAGGGACCCAGCTGACATGGCCACCTCCATGTTCCAGCTAAAACCCAACCACCACATGGGATAGGAGACTTCATCTCCACCCCTGCCCCCCATGTATCACTTTCCTTCCCCACCTTATTTCCCCCCCTCTTTTCTACCTATCCTTTTTCCTTGTGTCTAATAAGACTGGATATTTCACAATAGTGCTGTAAATCAGATACCAAAGAGGCAGTTAAAAGCAATGCCCTCAACACCCCGAGCGAGTACAAGTTGCCAGGTCTCAGAGCAGCAGGTAAAATCGTGGGCCAGGCCCGTGTTTCTCCAGCTCTGAAGCTGCGAGGGAGAGTCACACCATAGAATCATAGAATCATAGAATATCAGGGTTGGAAGGGACCTCAGGAGGTCATCTAGTCCAACCCCCTGCTCAAAGCAGGACCAATCCCCAACTAAATCATCCCAGCCAGGGCTTTGTCAAGCCTCGCCTTAAAAATATCTAAGGAAGGAGATTCCACCACCTCCCTAGGTAACGCATTACGGTGTTTCACCACCCTCCTAGTGAAAAAGTTTTTCCTAATATCCAACCTAAACCTACCCCACTGCAACTTGAGACCATTACTCCTTGTTCTGTCATCAGCTACCACTGAGAACAGTCCAGAGCCATCCTCTTTGGAACCCCCTTTCAGGTAGTTGAAAGCAGCTATCAAATCCCCCCTCATTCTTCTCTTCCTCAGACTAAACAATCCCAGTTCCCTCAGCCTCTCCTTATAAGTCATGTGTTCCAGTCCCCTAATCATTTTTGTTGCCCTCCGCTGGATGTTTTCCAATTTTTCCACATCCTTCTTGTAGTGTGGGGCCCAAAACTGGACACAGTACTCCAGATGAGGCCTCACCAATCTTGAATAGAGGGGAAGAATCACGTCCCTCGATCTGCTGGCAATGCCCCTACTTATACATCCCAAAATGCCATTGGTCTTCTTGGCAACAAGGGCACACTGCTGACTCATATCCAGCTTCTCGTCCACTGTAACCCCTAGGTCTTTTTCTGCAGAACTGCTGCCTAGCCATTCGGTCCCTAGTCCGTAGCGGTGCATGGGGTTCTTCCGTCCTAAGTGCAGGACTCTGCACTTGTCCTTGTTGAACCTCATCAGATTTCTTTTGGCCCAACCCTCTAATTTGTCTAGGTCCCTCTGTATCCTATCCCTACCCTCCAGCGTATCTACCTCTCCTCCCAGTTTAGTGTCATCTGCAAACTTGCTGAGGGTGCAATCCACACCATCCTCCAGATGATTAATGAAGATATTGAACAAAACCGACCCCAGGACCGACCCTTGGGGCACTCCACTTGATCCTGGCTGCCAACTAGACATGGAGTCATTGATCACTACCCGTTGAGCCCGACAATCTAGCCAACTTTCTATCCACCTTATAGTCCATTCATCCAGCCCATACTTCTTTAACTTGCTGGCAAGAATACTGTGGGAGACCGTGTCAAAAGCTTTGCTAAAGTCAAGGAACAACATGTCCACCACTTTCCCCTCATCCACAGAGCCAGTTATTTCGTCCTAGAAGGCAATTAGATTAGTCAGGCATGACTTGCCCTTGGTGAATCCATGCTGACTGTTCCTGATCACTTTCCTCTCCTCTAAGTGCTTCAGAATTGATTCCTTGAGGACCTGCTCCATAATTTTTCAGGGGCCGAGGTGAGGCTGACTGGCCTGTAGTTTCCAGGATCCTCCTTCTTCCCTTTTTTAAAGATGGGCACTACATTAGCCTTTTTCCAGTCGTCCGGGACTTCCCCCGATCGCCATGAGTTTTCAAAGATAATGGCCAATGACTCTGCAATCACATCCGCCAACTCCTTTAGCACTCTCGGATGCAGTGCATCCGGCCCCATGGACTTGTGCTTCTCCAGCTTTCCTAATAGTCTCGAACCACTTCTTTCTCCGCAGGGGGCTGGTCACCTCCTCCCCATGCTGTGCTGCCCAGTACAGCAGTCTGGGAGCTGACCTTGTTCGTGAAGACAGAGGCAAAAAAACCCACTGAGTACATTATCTTTTTCCACATCCTCTGTCACTAGGTTGCCTCCCTCATTCAGTAAGGGGCCCACACTTTCCTTGACTTTCTTCTTGTTGCTAACATACCTGAAGAAACCCTTCTTCTTACTCTTAACATCTCTTGCTAGCTGCAACTCCAGGTGTGATTTGGCCTTCCTGATTTCACTCCTGCATCCCCGAGCAATATTTTTATACTCTTCCCTGGTTATTTGTCCAATCTTCCATTTCTTGTAAGCTTCTTTTTTGGTTCAAGATCAGCAAGGATTTCACTGTTAAGCCAAGCTGGTCGCCTGCCATATTTACTATTCTTTCTACACATTGGGATGGTTTGTCCCTGTAACCTCAATAAGGATTCTTTAAAATACAGCCAGCTCTCCTGGACTCCTTTCCCCCTCATGTTATTCTCCCAGGGGATCCTGCCCATCAGTTCCCTGAGGGAGTCAAAGTCTGCTTTTCTGAAGTCCAGTGTCCATATTCTGCTGCTCTCCTTTCTTCCCTGTGTCAGGATCCTGAATTCGACCATCTCATGGTCACTGCCTCCCAGGTTCCCATCCACTTTAGCTTCCCCTACTAATTCTTCCCGGTTTGTGAGCAGCAGGTCAAGAAGAGCTCTGCCCCTAGGTGGTTCCTCCAGCACTTGCACCAGGAAATTGTCCCCTACCCTTTCCAAAAACTTTCCAAAAACCAGAGACAGAAGCTGCATTTTCTCTCTTTGCCGTTCTTGTCTTTCCCCTCTCGTGTGTGTCTGTGGCATTTTGTCTTCTAGGAAAGAGGATCGGACTTCAACAAAATTGACAGCTCCAGCCCATCTCAACTTATTTTTTTTCTTTGCCCCAGAAGCTCAGTATTGCCATTTTAAATACCATTTCTGAAACTGTCACACAGGGAGGAGAGGTTCCTTTTAAAACTTCTCCCCAGCTACAGGGAAAGGGAATAAGGGACGTAGTTAAAATGAAAGCCTTAATGCTTTACCTTTCAAAGGTCTGAGCTGTTTGTCCTTCCTTTCTGTACCTTCAGTGAAAGGGGGAAAGGACTGTTAATGGTGTGTTTGCCATGGGACTGAGCAAGCTGATGACTCTGGATACCAAACCCCAAACCTTATTTAACACTGCTTGTTCTTCGACAGTGACAAGGTCACACTAACACCATTGATTCTCTGGGGCCATATATTCCATCTCAATGACTGCCACAGAGCCCAGGGCTGGGATAGCAGGGGCTGTGGTCGGGCCTGGGGGGCACCAGAAGAGCAGTGAGTTTCTAGGCTAGGACTGGATTAGCAAGGGCCAGAGGATCAGGGTGTGTCTGCTCAGCAAATGAAGGTGTGATTGTAGCATGGGTGGGCATTCCTACGCTAGCTTTAATCTAGCTAGCATGGGTAGCAATAGCAGAGAGGACACATTGACCTCGACTACAGCACTGGCTGGCAACCAGGGTAGGTGCCCAAAGTCCCTGGTGGGCTGGTACCAGAGCACCTAGTCCACAATGACGTCTGTACCACTTGATATTGTTACCCACAGTAGCTAGCTTAAAGCTGGCAGGGACACACCTACCCATGCTACAACTGCACCTTCCCTTGATGGGTAGACACACCTCGAGCCCACGTCTCTAGCGGGACTTGTGCTGTTTGTTCCTCACCCACCCATGGCCTGCTGGTCCACTGCTTTTAATTACCAAATATCAGGAAATGATGCTGACCCAATTATTTACTAGGTTTCCCTTCCTCCTCTTCCTCCTCCATATCTGGCTGGGCTCTATATAACACACTCCAAGGTGGGCAGGAGGATCAGGTTGAGGTTTGGCTCCACAGTTTCTAGGATCCATTGCTCTGACAACAGTGAAGCAACAAGGACTTGGGTAAGCTGCAGGAGTTTCCCCCAGCGGGGAGAGAGGAGAGAACACTATTACATAGGGTTGCAAATACAGGGTTTGTTTCTTGGAGGACGCAAGTTCTAGTGGTTAGAGCAGAGGGCCTGGGAGTCAGGACTCCTGGGTTCACTCTCCACCGCTGGGTGGGGAACAGTGGGTTAGAGGAGGAGGGGGCTGATGTCAGTTGGGGTCTGTGCAGCACCTGGCACAAAGGCAGGAGGCCCATCTTGATCACAGCCTGAGACTCTGGACACCTGGGCTCTAACCTGGCTGTGGGAGGGGAATGGGGAGCAGTGGGTTAGAGGAGCAGGCCCCGATCTCGGTGGGGGCCATGGCAGCACCTGGAACAATGGAGCCCCTGATGTGCCATGTTCTGAGAAGCCCCCAGCACAATGGGGCTGGGACAACGGGATGGACTCTGGGCAGAGTGGGGTGGGCCGGGATATCAGGAGGGGTGAGGATTTTGGGCAGAGTGGGGTGGGTGGGAGTTCCATGGTGGAGGCAGATCCCCACCCTGCACTGCCTCCCTATTGCAGGTCGATCCAGCAACAGACACGGCCATGACCGTGAGAAGACCCCCACCTACAGCTATTGCTGCCCCTCATCCTGCTTGCCACCTGCCTGGCTCTGGCCAGAGGGCAATCATGGACCCGTCTGAAAAACAGATTCAGAGAACACCATGTGGATTTCCCAGAAAGGCCAGCTGACTTCCCTGACAACTACTGTGAGATGATGATGTTTAAACGGGGAATGTATGGGACGTTCATCAACACCTTCATTCATGCGCCTCAGCCTCCTCTGAGCACTGGTCAGATTGTTTAGGTGTTTCCACCCCTCGTCCTCAGTTCCCCCTAGTGCCCATTATAGACTATAGCCGCCCCTTCCCACCCACACCCTCTGCTGCCCCCTGGTGCCCATTTTACCGTATAACCGCCCCTGCCCCACCCTTCACCGCCCCAGTGCTCCTTATACAGTAGAGCTGCCACTTCCTACGCTCACCCTCTGCTGCTTCCAGTGCCAGTTTTTCAGTATTGTCACTCCTTCCCCATGTTGTATTGTCTTCTGCCAAATAGTGGCTGTCTAAAAACCTTTCCTTTGATTGAGAAATATCCATCAATTTCACTCTTCTTGTATTGTGTATTGAGTCTGATAATGGACTATCCTCATTCATCACAATTAACTGTAATTTCTCGTTGCTCTCCTCATTGTTTTTTCAAGATTTGCGCACTGCTTGCTTGTCTCTGTGCTCCCCAATCTGCATAAAACCTGATAGCTGCAAAGCAATCACTGTGTTGTGTGAGATTGGGGATGGCAAAAACATAAGCCACTGAAGACGTAATGAATGTGCTGGAAATGTTTTGTGGTTTTCCAGAGAGGTTCTTTGTACTTTCAAGCCAAATCTCAACATTTTCCCTAGTGCTGGGAATACAGCCCATGAGTCCTGACTGCTACCGATGACCCTGCTGTAACCCACTAGACCCCACTCCCCTTCAAGAGCTGGGAAAAGAACCCAGGAGTCCTGAGTCTTCATCTGCCCTATGACAGGACCTCCCTCCCCTCCCAGGGTCAGGGTTAGAAACCAGGAGTATTGATTCCCCATGCCCCACCCCTTTCCTTTAGCCCAATAGACCCAACTCCCCTCCCAAAATGGAACCAACACACTAGATATAAACTTTTGTGCCTCAGGGCATGAGCCAGTCACTAACCAAGAAAGGTCAGGAAGAAACTGCACCTTTCAGCAAGTTTGTCCATTATTCCTTTCTTGGAGGCACTCATAGAATCATAGAATCATAGAATATCAGGGTTGGAAGGGACCCCTGAAGGTCATCTAGTCCAACCCCCTGCTCGAAGCAGGACCAATTCCCAGTTAAATCATCCCAGCCAGGGCTTTGTCAAGCCTGACCTTAAAAACTTCCAAGGAAGGAGATTCCACCACCTCCCTAGGCAACGCATTCCAGTGTTTCACCACCCTCTTAGTGAAAAAGTTTTTCCTAATATCCAATCTAAACCTCCCCCACCGCAACTTGAGGCCATTACTCCTCGTTCTGTCATCTGCTACCATTGAGAACAGTCTAGAGCCATCCTCTTTGGAACCCCCTTTCAGGTAGTTGAAAGCAGCTATCAAATCCCCCCTCATTCTTCTCTTCTGCAGGCTAAACAATCCCAGCTCCCTCAGCCTCTCCTCATAAGTCATGTGTTCTAGACCCCTAATCATTTTTGTTGCCCTTCGCTGGACTCTCTCCAATTTATCCACATCCTTCTTGTAGTGTGGGGCCCAAAACTGGACACAGTACTCCAGATGAGGCCTCACCAATGTCGAATAGAGGGGGACAATCACGTCCCTCGATCTGCTCGCTATGCCCCTACTTATACATCCCAAAATGCCATTGGCCTTCTTGGCAACAAGGGCACACTGCTGACTCATATCCAGCTTCTCGTCCACTGTCACTGTCACTGTCCACTCCTTCCCTTTGAGCAACTGGGATGGGCTAGAGCCAGTGGCTGAGCTGGCGGGGCCCTCACCTGTGTCACCTCCAAAATCTTTGCTAATGGCTGAGTTAGTCCAGCTGGCAGCCGTTGATTCCTCCACTAGAGGGAAAGAATTAAATTGAGTCACTGGCAGAACAGCTCCCTTCTGGGGTTTGAGCCATTGACCCTATACATGCCAAATGAGAAACCCACCCTCGGACCCACAGAGAAAAAAGTAGGGGCTTGTTCTCCAGGTAGGGCAGCTGAGCATTTTAAGGTGGATGCTGTAGGCTCTAGTTTTTTTAGGGCCATGGGTTCCAATCCCACCACTACTGGTGTCCAACCGCGGATTGGAACTCCAAGAGTTCAGAATTGAGACACAAATCGGAGAGCAGGGAATCAAAAGCCAGTTTCTAAGAGTCAGGCCAAGTCAGGATAGCAGGAGGTCAGGACGAGAAAGCAGGAACAGCAGTCCATGGCAAGGGGAAGTCCAGTTGTACAGACAATTTTGTATTTCCTCCGCTCGCTTAAATAGGGACTGTCAAGGCTGATTCCACACTCTGGCACTTCGAGTGCAGAAGGTGGGGGCTCGCAAGGATTCTAAAAATTAATACTGGCCACTCCAGGCTGGTATTAAACTCCCAAGGTCACAGCTTCTCTCTGACCTTGGATGGATAGATGCTGCCACAACCCAAGTGCAACCTTCCCCCCTCCCCTTTTTAGAACCCAGGAAGGAACACTTAGGAATTCCTTCCTGTGGGGTACCCTCAAGCCCTTTCACCTCGCCCCCCACCTCCGGGGAAGATCTGAGAAAGAAAACAAGGGAAATCATCTGTTGCCACCAGCTAATTAAACGACATGCACAAACCTCTTAGGACACCAAAAATCCAATACTATTCTTAAAAAAGGTAAATTTTATTAAAAACAAAAGAAAGAAAATACATCTGGAACTTAGGCTTTTGCTTGTTTTAAAACACCCACTTACAGGAAATTAAACATCAGGAATAACCTTCTTGAGGTCCAGCTTAAAGGTTACAAGCAAAACGAAAGCATTTGGGGTTAGCACAGAGGAGTCCACAAGCCAATAAGAAATAAACAGGGATAAACCTAAACGCGTCTTTCTAGACATTTTCTGATCTACTTACATATCTGGAGTTTCAAATGAGGAGTTTTAGGTATGATCTGATGATTTCCATACCTGACAAAAAGCTTTTTACAGCATAGTGTCATAGTGTCCCCCCCTGTCTCTGCTCTGTCCCCTCTTTCTGGAGAACAACCACAGACAGACAAAGGGAATTTTTTTTCCTAATTTTAAAAAGTTCTAGCCCTCCCATTCGCTCTTTTGGTCAGGTGCCCACTCCCTTCCCTTTACCCATGCATGCAGTCAGATTTTTTAACGCTTTACAGGCAAAGCAAGTTGAGAACAGCTACCAAGAGGGATTCAATAGCTAACTGGCTGGGTGGGTGTCCACAAAAGGGAGCTACCTCCCCTCTCATTTATCACAGGGACTGTGGCCCTATCAGGAGCCTTGGATCTCTCCCAATCATAGCCTAAGCGCATTTGGACTTCATGGGCCCCAGTCCCAGCTGCTGTCTATGAGCTGATGGGTGGAGAATAGGAGAGCGATAGCTCACAGAACCCCACCCACAGACTCAGGTTTGAAACCCACGGGGCCTGACGGCATCCCTTCCCTAGGGGATGACCTCTGGGCACCATAGGTTTGGGGCGGTTCCTCTAAAAGGCTTCTATTAGGGTGGGTATGTGAACAGTTCTCTTGGCTCCCACATATGCTCCTCAGGGCCAAAGCCTTCCCAGTCAATTAGGTAAAAAAGTGTACACTACCGGCCCTTAACATCCAAGATCTCATGGATGACATATTCCTCGTGGCCTTATATGTGCACTGGTGGGGGAGGCAGCTGGGTCCTGTGTAGAAACAAATTCTCAGTATAAGGTTTCAGGAGGGTTATATGGAATACCAGGTGGGT
This sequence comes from Eretmochelys imbricata, assembly GCF_965152235.1. Taxonomy (NCBI): domain Eukaryota; kingdom Metazoa; phylum Chordata; order Testudines; family Cheloniidae; genus Eretmochelys; species Eretmochelys imbricata. The sequence continues at coordinate 34,984,851 of NC_135584.1, read as the reverse complement.
CGTGAGAGATCAGGGTAGGTGTAATTCAACTGTGACCCGGCTAACTTGGCAATGGATTCACTAAGGAACTGGAAGTCCAATTTACATGAGGGTCTGTTTGTGTGGAGATGCTCCGTTGAGAGCCACGTTTTTTGCCCCACTGAATAGGTTGGGACTGAATGACAATGTTGGCCTGCATGTCACTTGTAATTGGCTTTTTCTTTTTCTAGGTGGCCTCTTACTTCTCCCTTGATTTACTGAATTCTCAGCACCAAGTCTGAGGTGGCCGGCTTAGGCATGGTCATGGGTAGCTTAGGTGGAATCAGGGGTGGTACTCAAAGTTGGCAAAGATGGGGCTTCTTCCCATGGAAGTGTAGTAGTTATCGTACGCAACCTCTGTGTAGGGTAATAGTGAGGAGCAATCATCTCAATGGTGGTCAGTATAACATCGTAGGTGTTGCTCTGAAATGTGGTTGACCTTTTCTGTCTGCCTGCTGGATTGAGGGTGAGTGGAGGAAAAGTGAGACGGGAACCCCAGAAGATGTAGGAAAACTATCGACAGAGGATGTAATTGCAAAGTAACTATGATTGTTCACACAGCACTATCATCCTGAACTACCCACAAGCAAATGGAGGGGCTGAGAGGGCTGGACTTACAGACAGCCAAGAAAATATTGAAGCAGGAAGATCCATCCCTGCTCTTCCGAGCTACGGATTGACACTCTGAGTAGCTACTGGTTACAGCCCAGCCTCACCCATAATGGGAAGGCAACTCAGGACGCCTGTTCTAGCCCTGGGAAAGAATCTACCCCCAAAAGGGACCATGTCTGTGTCAAACTGGATGAAGAAAAGGATGGAGAACTCCAGGTGTTACAAAAGAGAAGAATCCATTGCCCAGATCATTCACTATTGAGACAGAGCGTGTGGAGTTCAGCAGAAACCATTGACAGCTTCTATTTGCTCCAGAGAATGAACCATGAACAGAGCAAACTCTGCAATTTACAGATGCAGTACGAGGAGACGACTGTTAGCCTATTCCCCACCAGCCAGAGGCAGTCATTGCAAATAAAAGACAGCTTAGTCATTGTTTATTGCTCGTTCTGGCCAGATAGTTTAAAAAAACCTGCAGGATTTAGGGCTGAGTAACAGACAGATGTGTGTTGAGAGTTAATATTAGTTTGGAAAAAAATATTTTCTACATTTAAAATTGTTAAAATGCAGAAAAGGAAAGAGTAATGTTTTGTCACTAGGTGGCACTGGGCGAAGAATATGGCAGCACATCTTTACCAAATGGTGGAGACATTTCTTTTTGCAATAAAGTTGTGCCTTCTGTTTTGCCTCTGTCTCTGTGTGACTAACCTGACAGACTCCTTCCCTGAGGTGGGGGCTGGGAGGAAGAACTCTTTACCCCTGCCAGAGTCTCCTGCCTGAGTCAAGAGGAGAAAGGACATGCAGTACCATATAAAAACTTTCTGGGACATCCCTGCCTTGTTAAGGTGAGCTGTTCTCTTATTTAATGTTATTACCTCTTAACCCCTATAACCTCTTAATGGTTATATCCTAAAAAAGAAGAGAGATCTGATTTTTGAATCTGGAATTATATTTCCCTGTGTGGTCTGAAGAGCTTTCCCCAAACTACCATCCGGCCCACAGCACTGAAAAGGTTGGACCACTCTTATTCATCTTATCTATTGCAATTCATCCCTCTCTTCCTGCCTATCTTCAAATCGTTCTCCCACCACACAAATAGGTACCTGAGCCTGTATTACTGTATCTCTTCATCTATTCAGGTAGCTGTACATAGGTCACCTATATTGTGATTGGCTAATGTCCAACAGAGATGAACATAAGAGAAGAGAAGTTGCCAAACCGGAATGGACCATAGGTCCATCTAACGTAGGAACACACCGTGCCCGGGTGCAACTATGTTGTAGTAGCCAGGCAAGGTACTAACAAACTTCAATGGGACTTTATTTTTTTAAAGTGGAAACCTCTTTTTCAAGCTGCTGCTGCACCCTCAGTAGCTCTCCCTCAGCCTCTTCAACCCCTCTCCCTCCTTCCTTTTTCCTGTCCTTTCAGACTCCCAGCAGCCAATTAATTCTAATAATTACAAGCAACATCTAAACACCACAAACTACTTCACAGGAAGAAGCAGGAGCTCACCAGGAGGTTCTGCCCATAGAGTAGTTTATCCCTAAATCCCATAACTCAATGGTAAATCTAGGAGGAATTAGATCACTTCTGCATTATTTATTGTATTTAAAATCACTCAGGGTGTTCTTATGAGCCATGTGTCAGGCCCTGCAGGCTGAAATCCAGGTCCATGGGGCCCTGGGAGTCACCACACACCAACCCGCCACCCTGCAACTCACAAAGAGCAGCTGGGACTGGGAGCCATGAACCACAATTGGGGCACAAGCCCCACCCCTATGCTCTAATTGGGTGACATTCAAGGCTCCTGACTGGGCCACAGCCCCTATGTAAGCAAGAGGAGGAATCAAGAAATTGTCCATACAAGTTGGCTTGGTCTTGCCATGGACCTTGGATCCTGCCTGGGATCGTGACTTGGCTGGATTCTTGGTTGGTCATTTCTGTTTCTGATTTGTCTCTTGAATCTGATCTCCTGGGATTCCTACCTGGTCTGATTCCTGGTAACTGGCCCCTTGGCCCATGCCTCTGAGAGAAGGCTTCCTATGTCCTGGCCCTGACACAGTGTAAATGTGAAAATGCTCCCCTAAACTAGGCTGAGCTCTCTCAGCCTCAGTAAGTCCCAGTGGTAGGGAGTTTCACTGGTTAACTATGAGGCCAGAAACCCTGTGATAGTTTGCAGGGAGGAAGCAGGTGATTGTGATCAAGGGATGTCTGAGTGACCCGTCAGGAAGGTGAGAGAACACAGGGGAAGCACCAACTCCCAGGTTCATTGGTCTAGGGTTATGAATCTTACTACCAGTTTGTGAGGTCCTGGGTTTAAACCCCCTGATGAATGCAGGGTTTTTTTTACAAAGAAGAACAATATTGCAAATTGCATTTAAGAAGAGGCGAGAGAGAGAGAGAGAGGATCAGAAGGTTTTGGGAAGAGGATCCCAGAGTCTGAACAATTTAGAAAGTCCTGGAAGGGATTCTAGTTTGGGGGTGTCAGTGAGCTGGCAGAGATGGAGTAAATTAGACAGTGAGGCATGCCAAGAGACAACAGGAGTTGGGGTTCATTAGCGAGTCATGCTTTATGGGGGACACCTTTCTCTCAAACTCTACATTCACCCCTCATCCCCTTCACACAATGGTCTGTGAGTGGCTAGTAGGTTTGGGAGTTGGCAGGGGTGGGACTGGAATCCGTGTCCCTAAAAACACTAAAGCCTACAGCATCCATCTTAAACTGCTCAGCTACCCTGCCAAGAACTCTCACCCCTACTTCTTTCTCTGTGGGCTTAGGGAAGGTTTTTCACCTTGTGTCTGGTCAATGGCTCAAACTTCAGAGAAGGCTAGTTTTAATAATGACACAGTTTACTTCTGTTCCTCTTGTTGAGGACCATGGGTGTACTCGCTGCAGTGACCCCACTGCTAGCAATGATTTTCAACAAGGCACAGACCAGCATCCATGCAGATCAGCCTCTGACACTAGCCCATCCCAGTTGATTCAGAGGGAGGAACCCCCCAAGAGGAATTATGGAAAAATTTGCTCAGAGGAAAAGTTTCTTTTTGACCTCCTCAGTTAGTGACAGGCTCCTGCCCTGAAGCATGAAGGTTTATATCTGTCGTGTCAGTTCTAATTTTGGGAGGGGAGAGGGGTCTAGTGTATTAGAGCAAGAAAGGCTGGGAGTCAGGACTCCTAGGTTCTGCCCCTGAGTCTGAGAGGGGAGTGGGGTCCATAAGGTTAGAACAGGGTAGATGGAGATTCAAAACTCCTGGGTTCTTTTCCCAGCTCTCGGAGGGAAGGGGAGTCTATGTGTTAGAGCAAAGCCAGAGGTACACATCAGGACTCCTGGGTTCTATTCCAAACCATGTGGCAAAGGTTGAGACTGGGCTTGAAAGCATGCAGAGCTTCACTGGAAAACCACAACACATTTCCAGCACATTCCTCAAGTGTTCAGTGGCTTATGTTCTTTCTATCCCCAATGTAACATAACAAGCCAGTTATTGCTTTGGAGGTGTCACATTTTATGGCATTTAGAGAGCACAGAGAATGGCAGAAAATGGTGAGGGGAATGTTCAAAAAGGATGAAGAGAATAACCACAAATAATAGTTAATTGTGATGAATGAGGCTTATCATAGAATCATAGGGCTGGAAGGGACCTCGAGAGGTCATCTAGTCCAGCCCCCTACACTCATGGCAGGACTAAGTATTATCTAGACCATTCCTGAGAGGTGTTTGTCTAACCTGCTCTTTAAAATCTCTAATGACGGAATTTCGACAACCTCCCTAGGTAATTTATTCCAGTGCTTAACCACCCTGACAGTTAGGACGTTTCTCCTAAAGTCCAATCTAAACCTCCCTTCCTGCAATTTAAGCCCATTACTTCTTGTCCTCTCCTCAGAGGTTAAGAAGAACAATTTTCCTGCCTCCTCCTTGTGACAACCTTTTACATACTTGAAAACTGTTATAATCTCTTTTCCAGACTAAATAAACCCTTTTTTTCAATCTTCCCTCATAGGTCATGTTTTCTAGACCTTTAATCATTTTTGTTGCTCTTCTCTCTCTCCAATCATAGAATCATAGAATATCAGGGTTGGAAGGGACCCCTGAAGGTCATCTAGTCCAACCCCCTGCTCGAAGCAGGACCAATTCCCAGTTAAATCATCCCAGCCAGGGCTTTGTCAAGCCTGACTTTAAAAACCTCTAAGGAAGGAGATTCTACCACCTCCCTAGGTGGTCCCAATTTGTCCACATCCTTCCTGAAATGTGGTGCCCAGAACTGGACACAATACTCCAGTTGAGGCCTAATCAGCGCGGAGTAGAGCAGAATTACTTCTTGTGTCTTGCTTACAACACTCCTGCTAATACATCCCAGAAGGATGTTCACTTTTTTTGCAACTGTTGATTCATATTTTGCTTGTGGTCCACTATGACCCCCAGATCCCTTTCCACAGTACTCCTTCCTAGGCAGTCATTTCCCATTTTCTATGTGTGCAACTGATTGTTCCTTCCTAAGTGGAGTACTTTGCATTTTTTTCCTTATTGAATTTCATCCTATTTACTTCAGACCATTTCTCCAGTTTGTCCAGACCATTTTGAATTTTAATCCTATCCTCCAAAGCACTTGCAACCCCTCCCATCTTGGTATAATCCTCAAACTTTAGAAGTGTAGTCTGTATGCCATTATCTAAATAATCTATGAAGATATTGAACAGAACCAGACCCAGAACTGACCCCTGCGGGTCCCCACTCATTATACCCTTCCAGCATGACTGTGAACCACTGATAACTACTCTCTGGGAAGTTTTCCAACCAGTTTTGCACCCACCTTATAGTAGTTCCATTTCGGTTGCATTTCTGTAGTTTGTTTATGAGAAGGTCATGTGGGACAGTATCAAAAGCTTCACTAAAGTCAGGATATACCACATCTACTACTTCCCCCCATCAACAAGGCTTGTTACACATTATCCATTATCAGATTGCATACACAATACCAGAAAGGTGAAATTAGTGGATATTTCTCCAAAAACTGGTTTTTAGATGGCTGCTATGTGGCAGCAGAGAGTACAAGATGGGGAAGAGGCACCTATACTCTATAAGGGGCACTAGCGGCAGCAGAGGGTGGGGGTGGGGAAGGGGCGACTATATTGTATAATGGGCACTAGGGGCAGCAGAGGGTGGGGGTGGAGAAGGGGCCGCTATACTGTATAATGGGCACTAGGGGCAGCAGAGGGTGGGGGTGGGGAAGGGGCAGCTATACTGCATATTGGGCACTAGGGGCAGCAGAGGGTGGGGGTGGGGAAGGGGCGGCTATACTGCATAATGGGCACTAGGGGCAGCAGAGTGTGGAGGTGGGGAAGGGGCGGCTATACTGTATCATGGGCACTAGGGGGCAGCAGAGGGTGGGGGTGGGGAAGGGGCGGCTATACTGTATAATGGGCACTAGGGCAGCGGAGGGTTGGGTCTGGGTGGGGCAGCTGTACTGTATAATGGGCCCTGGGGCAGGAGAGGTGGAGGCAGGGAAGGGGTGGCTATACTGTTACCCTCTCAATTTAGGGCACCCCGCCTATACTGTACCAAGGGCTCACGTCATGACCCAATCAATTTAAATCACCCCCACCCTTTGCCTTCTGAGTGCTCAGTGTGTACAGCACCTATCCTTACCCACGGGGTTTAGGAATAAACCTGGTCAATTTAAGTACTCGCCCTTTCCCTCAGGGCTCTACGGGTCTGCGGAAACTTTTCCCAGTGAAAGAACCTTACATAGTTTTGCTCTAAACATCTATTTATCAGCAACATACACAGAATACATATAACAAGCAAATCTCTTATGCTCACCACTCCCAATATACAGACAAATGTCACCCGATGGCCGGTCAGAATCCATTCATCTGGGGTTCCCGGCGATACCTCTGCATGTCACGGTCGTGCAGAGGGGTCAGAGTTCTAGCAGCTTGCGGTTAAACTGCAGTCCGGAAATGGTTCCCAAAGAGCATTGTTTTTCATTTACATTATATAGGTAAAACTAGCTACCTCCTTCAAATTTACTAAACCTATTACATTATCCCACACTCCTAAATAACAATTTTTTAAACCAATTATATACTGGCACCTGTGTGTCTTCCTTCCTGCCCAAGTTCTTTACATATTTTCTTTCATGCCCAAATTGTAACTTCAATGTGACCCTCTCTTTGTCCAGACGGTCAGCATAAAATACTGGTCAGAGCTTATCTTACCGTTTGTTGAGTCTCTTTTTGTGTCCTCCCTAATTTCCCAGCCTCTTTACAACCTTATAGAATCATAGAAGATTAGGGTTGGAAGAGACCTCAGGAGGTCATCTAGTCCAACCCCCTGCTCAAAGCAGGACGAACAGCAAATAAATCATCCCAGCCAGGGCTTTGTCAAGCTGGGCCTTAAAAACCTGTAAGGACGGAGATTCCGCCACCTCCCTAGGTAACCCATTCCAGTGCTTCACCAGCCTCCTAGTGAAATAGTGTTTCCTAATATCCAACCTAGACCTCCCCCACTGCAACTTGAGACCATTGCTCCTTGTTCTGTCATCTGCCATCACTGAGAAATGCCAAGCCCCATCCTCTTTGGAACCCCCATCAGGTAGTTTAAGGCTGCTTTCAAATCCCCCCCTCACTCTTCTCTTCTGCAGACTAAACAAGCCCTGTACCCTCAGCCTCGCCTCATGAGTCATATGCCCCAGCCCCCTGGTAATTGTTGTTGCCCTCCGCTGGACTCTCTTCAATTTGTCCACATCCTTTCTGTAGCGGGGGCCCAAAACTGGATGCAATACTCCAGATGTGGCCTCACCAGTGCCGAATAGAGGGGAATAATCACGTCCCTCGATCTGTTGGCAATGCTCCTACTAATACAGCCCAATATGCTGTTAGCCTCCTTGGCAGCAAGGACACACTGCTGACTTATATCCAATTTCTCATCCACTGTAATCCCCAGGTCCTTTTCTGCAGAACTGTTGCTTAGCCAGTCGGTCCTAAGTGCAGGACTTTGAACTTGTCCTTGTTTGACCTCATCAGATTTCTTTTGGCCCAGTCCTCCAATTTGTCTAGGTCACTCTGGACCCTATCCCTACCCTCCAGCATATCTACCTCTCCCCCCAGTTTAGCATCATCCACGAACTTGCTGAGGGTGCAATCCATCCCATCGTCCAGATCATTAATGAAGATGTTGAACAAAACCGGCCCCAGGACTGACTCCTGGGGCACTCCGCTTGATACCAGCTGCCAACTAGACATGGAGCTATTGATCACTACCCGTTGAGCCTGACAATCTAGCCAGCTTTCTATCCATCTTCTAGTCCATTCATCCAATCCATAATTTTTTAACTTGCTGGCAAGAATACTGTGGGAGACTGTATCAACAGCTTTGCTAAAGTCAAGCTATATCATGTCCACTGCTTTCCCCATGTCCACAGAGCCAGTTATCTCTTGGTGGGTATAACTTTCGTTAGGGACATTCCTGAGGTGGGGTGTTTTATCAGTAGCACAACATTCTCTCTTTTTTTTTCAGTTTTATTGGTGAACTCCCTGAGTTTCACCCAAGGATGGTTTAATATGCGGGGGGGAGGCACGGGGGTGATGGGGGAAGGGAGTTGATCAGGTCTCAGGCCTGCAATTCCTCTCCATGATGACACTTTCACCAAAGCCGTCATCATTACCACAGGATACCCATGCTACATTACTAGGGTACACTTCCCAGCTATGGTCAGCAATAGTAACAGTTGATCTCGCATATTGGCCATCTGTACTTTCTGGATGGTTCTTCTCACCCACATCGCCAATATCACCATGCCTAAAAGCAAAGCCAATTGGATTTGAATTATCACCACAATGGGGTGAATCATTATATTAAAAGCTCCAGTTGCTGTCAGCGACCATCCCAGAAACGTTTCCCACCAAGAGCGATATCCAATTTCCGCAATAGTTTTTAAAACCTTAGATACTTGTAGATTGTTGTGCTGCACTTCAATGCGAATTTGTTTCTCAATGTGTTTTACGTATTGCTAATGATCAGCCAGCATAGGGTGAAATAGCAATTGTCTAATCAAACTCATATTCACACCGACGATAACAGTTCTTATGTAATTAAATACATGAACATTATACTGCAAATATTCTAAAATCCAAAGGGGTACATAATATTAAAAATCAAAGCCCTTAATTTTACTAAAATTACAAAAACATCTATTAATTAAATATGTTATAAAATACACTTCATTATATTCTACAATAATTTCTGGTCAGTGAGTTCTCACACATACACAGCTTTTGTCTGTGTAAATTATATACGATTTTTGTTCTGCAAACACATCAAACTTGCACCTTTGATTGCCCTTGGTTTTAGCATGGAAGCACTCATCCCTTATTTGTAAATTTTGGTCCTCACATATGTATCCTGAATCCTCGTAAGGGATACATCTATGGTTTTCCATCGTTCATATTCTTGGTATGGCCATCCACTGAATACATTACTAAATCTCTTGTTACCTGAATCCCTATAGTTCATATGGGGTATATATTGATGGTATGGCTAGGGTAGACAGTTATAACATACCCTTGAATAGCCATTTGATCCTTATAAAAGGTAAAATTTACTAATTTCCACCAGAACACCAATTTGTCTTTCTCCTTTCTCTCCAATTTGACATTTTCCCAAAGTATTTTTTGAAAATTTCTAATGGCAGTCTTCCTTGCATACCCTCTTGAATTACTTGAATAACCAATTGCTGGCTCATTTTTTGAGCTTGTGTACATGCCAGGGATGGGGCTATATTATCCTGTATTGCTTGTGTATTCTCTGTTAGTATCAACAAATCCTTTTCCTCTAGTTTATGCCATATTGCCATATGGGCAATATTTCAGATATAAGGCATTGTCCCATCCCAAATTTTGATAATAAGCCATAAATGGGCTTTTCCAATTTCCGGATTTCAGCGGTGGCATAACTTAATTTATTTGCCAACACTTCTATGTAAGTGGCATCTAGTAGCCCAATCCCAAGGCTGGTCCTGCCCCATGCAGATCCCAATATATATCTAGAGACCCTTTTCCTTGCTCATTTCTTAAGATACCATAACGTCAGAAAGCAGCCCACCCATTATGAACATATGGGGCACAGATGGGGATTTCCTTAGATACATTTAAACCTGCAAGACTCAAATTAATTTGTTTTAAGGAGCATATTGGACTTCAAGTTACAATGACTTCTTTTACATGATCCAATTTCACTACGTGAGGCCTGTCATAAATATAAAGGGAAGGTTAAACACCTTTAAAATCCCTCCTGGCCAGAGGAAAATTCCTTTCACCTGTAAAGGGTTAAGAAGCTAGGATAACCTCGCTGGCACCTGACAAAAATGACCAATGAGGAGACAAGATACTTTCAAAAGCTGAGGGGAGGGAGAAACAAAGACTCTCTCTGTCTGTGTGGTGCTTTTGCTGGGGACAGAACAGGACTGGAGTCTTAGAATTTAGTAAATAATCTCGCTAGGTATGCATTAGGTTCTGATTTCTTTAAATGGCTGAGAAAAATAAGCTGTGCTGAATGGAATGTATATTCCTGTTTTTGTGTCTTTTTGTAACTTAAGGTTCTGCTTAGAGGTATTCTCTATGTTTTGAATGTAATTACCCTGTAAGGTATTTACCATCCTGATTTTACAGAGGTGATGCTTTTACTTTTTCTTCTATTAAAATTCTTCTTTTAAGAAACTGAATGCTTTTTCGTTGTTCTTAAGATCCAAGAGTTTGGGTCTGCGGTCACCTATGCAAATTGGTGAGGATTTTATCAAGCCTTCCCCAGGAAAGGGAGGTGTAATGTTTGGGAGGATTTTGGGGGGAAAGACGTTTCCAAACGGACTCTTTCCTAATGATACCGGATAGACATTTGGTGGTGGCAGCGAAAGTCCAAGGGCAAAAGGTAAAATAAATAAAATACGATTTTTGTTCTGCAAACACATCAAACTTGCACCTTTGATTGCCCTTGGTTTTAGCATGAAAGCACTCATCCCCTATTTGTATCCCTTATTTGTATTTGTGCCTTGGGGAAGTTTTAACCTAAGCTGGTAAGAGTAAGCTTAGGAGGTTTTCATGCTGGTCCCCACATCAGTACCAGACATGTCATTTACCCGACATGCCTACCACACTGTGAAACATTGGGATGCCTGGATATCAGGAGCAAGTGTTCAATCTCCAGCAGATTTGCCCTTCCTAATGAAAATGGAGCAGTTCTTAGAGGGTGTTCCTGAGGAAATAGAAAGATACATCCTAGATGGGAAGCCCAAAACTGTAATCGAGGCAGGAGAGATTGGAGCCAAATGGGTGGAGGTGGCAGAAAAGAAAAAAACTGGTCGCAGTTGGAGCGGATACCAGAAGGGACAACCTCAGACCACACCCTACTACCGGGGGCAGCCCAAGGCCCCAACTACCACCCAAGGAACCCTCCAGACACCTTACTGTCCCGCCACCCCGTTCTCCAGCAACCCACCTCGCCCCAGTGACCCATCACCAGGACGATGTTTTAAATGTAACGAGCCGGGGCATGTGAAGACCAACTGCCCCAAGAACCCCAACAGATTACAGTTCATTGCACCGGAATCACACCAGAGTTCCTCAGGCCCAGATACCTCTCAGATACCCTTGAAGCGGAGGGAAACTGTGAGTGTGGGCGAAAAGAAGGTCACCGCCTGGAGGGACACCGGAGCACAAGTGTCGGCTATCCATGCTTCCTTAGTGGACCCCAATTTAATCAACCGAGAGATCCAAGTGATGATTCAACCCTTCAAGTCCAACTCTTTCAATTTGCCTACAGCCAAGTTGCCTGTCCAGTACGAGGGCTGGTCAGGAACGTGGACTTTTGCAGTCTATGATGATTATCCCATCCCCATGCTGTTGGGGGAAGACTTGGCCAATCATGTGAAGCTAGCCAAGAGGGTGGGAATGCTCACCCACAGCCAGGCTAAACAAGCCGTGACACCTAGCTCTGTTCTGGAAACTTCTATCAGGACCCGGTCAGAGGTGATGGACCCGGACCCCAGGCCAACGTCTGCAACAGCAGTAGTGGATCCAGTCCCAGAGACCCAGACAGAGCCAGTCACAGAACCGGAACGGGCGGAACAACCAGCACCAGACCCATTGCCAGCACTGAATCCAGTACTTGCAACCCCAACAGCAGAGGGCCCCTCCGAACCTGAATCGGCAGCAGCCAATAACCCTACACAAGAGGCTCAGCTAGAGCCTGAACCCCAACATAGTGCCCCAGTGGAGAGCGGTTCACAGGCAACAGAAACAGCCCCATCCCCTACATCGCTTCCAGAGGGACCAAGCCTAGGTCCACAATCCAACGAGGAACTGATGTCTCCAGCATCAAGGGAACAGTTCCAGACTGAACAGGAAGCAAATGAAAGCCTCCAGAGAGCTTGGATGGTGGCACGGAACAACCCACTGCCTCTCAGCTCCTCTAATCGACCCAGGTTTGTTGTAGAAAGAGGACTTTTATACAAGGAAACTCTTTCTGGTGGACACCAGGAAGACTGGCATCCTCAGAGACAGTTGGTAGTTCCAACTAAGTACCGGGCCAAGCTCTTGAGCTAAGCCCACGATCATCGTAGTGGCCATGCTGGGGTGAACAGGACCAAAAACCATTTGGGGAGGTCATTCCACTGGGAGGGAATGGGCAAGGATGTTTCTACCTATGTCCAGTGTTGTGAGGTATGCCAAAGAGTGGGAAAACCCCAAGACCAGGTCAAAGCCCCTCTCCAGCGACTCCCTATCATTGAAATTCCATTTCAGCGAGTAGCTGTGGATATTCTGGGTCCTTTTCCGAAAAAGACACCCAGAGGAAAGCAGTACATACTGACTTTCATGGATTTTGCCACCCGATGGCCGGAAGCAGTAGCCCTAAGCAACACCAGAGCTAAAAGTGTGTGCCAGGCACTAGCAGACATTTTTGCCAGGGTAGGTTGGCCCTCCGACATCCTCACAGATGCAGGAACTAATTTCCTAGCAGGAACTATGCAAAGCTTTTGGGAAGCTCATGGGGTGAATCACTTGGTTGCCACCCGTTACCATCATCAAACAAATGGCCTGGTGGAGAAATTTAATGGGACTTTGGGGGCCATGATACGTAAATTCGTAAATGAGCACTCCAATGATTGGGACCTAGTGTTGCAGCAGTTGCTTTTTGCCTACAGAGCTGTACCACATCCCAGTTTAGGGTTTTCACCATTTGAACTTGTATATGGCCGTGAGGTTAAGCGGCCATTACAGTTGGTGAAGCAGCAATGGGAGGGATTTACACCTTCTCCAGGAACTAACATTCTGGACTTTGTAACCAACCTACAAAACACCCTCCGAACCTCTTTAGCCCTTGCTAAAGAACACCTACAGGATGCTGGAAAAGAGCAAAAAGCCTGGTATGATAAACATGCCAGAGAGCGTTCCTTCAAAGTAGGAGACCAGGTCATGGTCTTAAAGGCGCTCCAGGGCCATAAAATGGAAGCGTCATGGGAAGGGCCCTTTACGGTCTGGAAGCACCTGGGAGCTGTTAATTATCTCATAGCATTCCCCACCTCCAACCGAAAGCCTAAGGTATACCATAGAAAGAAAAGGAGTACTTGTGGCACCTTAGAGACTAACCAATTTATTTGAGCATGAGCTTTCGTGAGCTACAGCTCACTTCATCGGATGCATCTAAGGTGCCACAAGTACTCCTTTTCTTTTTGCGAAGACAGAGTAACACGGCTGTTACTCTGAAACAGGTATACCATATTAATTCTCTAAAGCCCTTTTATTCCAGAGAATGAAAGATTTGTCAGTTTACAGCCCAGGGAGGAGATGACGCTGAGTGGCCTGAAGGTGTCTACTATGAAGGGAAAAGTGCTGGTGGCGTGGAAGAGGTGAACCTCTCCATGACCCTTGGGCGTATGCAGCGACAGCAGATCCAGGAGCTGTGCACTAGCTATGCGCCTACATTCTCAGCCACCCCAAGACTGACTGAATGGGCATACCACTCCATTGACACAGGTAATGCTCACCCAATTAAAGTCCAACCTTACCGGGTGTCTCCTCAAGCTAAAACTGCTAAAGAACGGGAGATCCAGGATATGTTACAGATGGGTGTAATCCACCCCTCTGGCAGTGCATGGGCATCTCCCGTGGTTCTAGTTCCCAAAACAGATGGGGAGATGCGTTTTTGCGTGGACTACCATAAGCTAAATGCTGTAACTTGCCCAGACAACTATCCAATGCCACACACAGATGAGCTGTTAGAGAAACTGGGACGGGCCCAGTTCATCTCTACCTTGGACTTAACCCAGGGGTACTGACAGGTACCGCTAGATGAATCCGCCAAGGAAAGGTCAGCCTTCACCACACATCTCGGGCTGTATGAATTTAATGCAGAAAGGACCGGATCAAGAATTCCACCCTGTAGTGTTTCTCAGCAAAAAACTGTCTGAGAGGGAAAGCAACTGGTCAGTCAGTGAAAAAAGAATGTTACACCATTGTCTATGCTCTGGAAAAGCTACACCCATATGTCTGGGGACGGCTTTTCCACCTGCAAACCGACCATGCTGCGCTACGGTGGCTTCATACTGCCATGGGAAATAACAAAAAACTTATTTGGTGGAGTTTAGCTCTCCAAGATTTTGATTTCGACATCCAACACATCTCAGGAGCTTCTAACAAAGTGGCTGATGCACTCTCCCGTGAAAGTTCCCCAGAATCAACTGGTGAAAATCGTCCTTGAGATGTGGAAAATATTGTTAGTCTTTATATACTTGGTAGTATTTAGAGGTGCATGTGTCTTATTCACTCTGTTTTTCCTAGAGCTCCAAGAAGAAATCCCAGCCAGCGTTTCACCCTATCTGTGATTTGTGGGGCATGTCATAAATATAAAGGGAAGGGTAAACACCTTTAAAATCCCTCCTGGCCAGAGGAAAAATCCTCTCACCTCTAAAGGGTTAAGAAGCTAGGATAACCTCGCTGGCACCTGACAATGAGGAGACAAGATCCTTTCAAAAGCTGGGAGGAGGGAGAACAAAAAAGGATCTGTGTCTGTCTCTGTGATGCTTTTGCCGGGGACACAACAGGAATGGAGTCTTAGAACTTAGTAAGTAATCTAGCTAGATATGCGTTAGATTATGATTTCTTTAAATGGCTGAGAAAATAAGCTGTGCTGAATAGAATGGATATTCCTGTCTGTGTGTCTTTTTGTAATTTAAGGTTTTGCCTAGAGGGATTCTCTGTGTCTTGAATCTAATTACCCTGTAAGGTATTTACCATCCTGATTTTACAGAGGTGATTCTTTTTTACTGTTTCTTCTATTAAAATTCTTCTTTTCAAGAACTGAGTGTTTTTTTCATGGTTCTTAAGATCCAAGAGTTTGGATCTGTGGTCACCTATGGAAATTGGTGAGGATTTTTATCAAACCAGGATGTGGGGTGCAAGGGTTGGGAGGATTTTTTGGGGGGAAAGATGTTTCCAAACAACGCTTTCCTAATAAAATAAACCCGGATAAACGTTTGGTGGTGGCAGTGGAAGTCCAAGGGCAAAGGGTAAAAATAGTTTGTACCTTGGGGAAGTTTTAACCTAAGCTGGTAAAAATAAGCTTAGGAGGTTTTCATGCAGGTCCCCACATCTGTACCCTAGAGTTCAGAGTGGGGAAGGAACCTTGAGAACACTGCACCCCATATTCATCATAGTGTTATTATTATGATATGATTATGGCATAATTATGACGTGTTTTGAAGAAGATGGGTCATGTGAGGTGTCATTGGAAAAGTTATGATTTGCTGAATATAATTATCCTATTTGTATGAATGTATCATTTTTATGTCTGAAGTTGTGAATATTGACTAAGGATCTGCATTTCAAATGGGCTTCCTCTGGAAAACACCCACAGCCAGGCTTTCAGGTACAACAGTGAAGAAGTCCGTCAGCAAAGACAACGGACTGTGAAAGAGCTTAGTCTTCCTGTAAACAGTCGAGCCAGCCTGTAGGTAATGGCTGCTATGACCCAGAAAGGACATGTGACCAGGCCACTTGACTCTGGACTCCATCTTGGGAGGTCAGTGTTTTTCCACAAACCAGTCTGGGAACCAAGCTTTGAAACAAATGATTCCCACCATATGCTAAAGCTATATAAGGCAGGGAGTGACGTCATTGGTAAGTCTTCACTTCCCACACAAGAAGTCTCTTGGAAACACCTGAGGAACAAAGACTGAACTGGCTGAAGTGCAGGACCCAGGCTAAAGGGATTTCTAGCCTGTGTATGTGTTAGGGGCCTTATTCCTTCACCCACTTACTTCCCTGGTCCTTCTCGCATGAACAGAGAGCAACAATACCCAAAATCCAAAGGTGCAAACAATTCAATATTTTTTGGGGTGAACTTCCAGTAAGCATGATTCCAGTTTCCTTCCTTAGTGTCCCCCTTCCCAGCTCTGACACCACAGAGCCTTACCTGTGTCTCTGTTCCCATTCCCCCCCTTAGCAAAACATGATTCCAATTTCCCCACCCCCATTCCCTGTTCCCATTCCCCCCCACACACACACACTTCCTGATTGACTGCAGACTATATAGTAAAACTTGAGTTCTGCTTAGCTATACCTTAACCAATCATTTTACTGAAATTTAACTAACCAATCCTAACGTATTGTAACCTGATTATTTAACCAATTATATCTCACCACCTTAATTAGTTTACACCCAGCAAAATTAATTATACAGCAGTCAGGAACAATCACAGAACCGGACAGAGGTTATACAGACAAACAATAGGGAAATGGGGACTACAGTGATAGAACAAAAAGAAAACGAGTACTTGTGGCACCTTAGAGACTAACAAATTTATTTGAGCATAAATTTTCATGAGCTACAGCTCACTCCGATGAAGTGAGCTGTAGCTCACGAAAGCTTATGCTCAAATAAATTTGTTAGTCTCTAAGGTGCCACAAGTCCTCCTTTTCTTTTTGTGAATACAGACTAACACGGCTGCTACTCTGAAACCAGTGATAGAACAAACACAGAAATGAGGATTTCACATCCCAGCTATTGATAAGTGAGTTCTTGCCAGACAGGATGCTATCAAACCAAGTTTCCTTTTACATTTTCTAGGCACTTCCCTTTCTCTGGAGGTGATAGGAATACAATCCTGTCCTGATAGTGCCTAACAGCCCAATAGCACCTTATTTCAATGTGACTAGTTTGGAATGTAAGGATGTGAGCATTCACTTTCCAGCTTATGGCTGTCTCTGCTGCGTAGCCAAAGGCCTTAGCTTAAGAACAGGGCCTCAGACTGTCACAGTGAGAAAAGGTCTTATACAGTCAGACATTGATTTTGATTCTCTCTTTTATACCTCTAGAACTAGCTAAGTGATAAGAATACACCTAAATTCTTAGAGTTTGGCCTTTACAGACAGGCCTGAATATCTATATCCTAACAGTATGAAACACCTGGAGATTCCAAACTGCAAAGCAAATGTAACTTGTGCCTTAAGAAACTACAAGTCTGCCTGTATCATAAGTTAGGGTGAGAATATGCTATTCATATCCAATCTATTTAGTAGTTTGCATTTTTTTGTTTATTTGCTAGGTAATCTGATTTAATTTGTTTGCCATCACTTATAATCACTTAAAATCTATCTTTTGTAGTTAATAAACTTGTTTTTGTTTTAATCTAAACCAGTGAGCTTTGACTGGAGTGCCTGGAGAAAATCTCTGCTTGGTTACCACAAATGTGCATTTTTCTCTTCACGTTGAGGGAGAGGCGGACCGGGTATATATACTGGCTAGATTTGTCCAGGGCAGGACACTACTGCTATGGGGTCCCAAGCTGAGAAGCTGGTGGTTAGAGAGCCTGTGTGTAAAGGCAACTGGGTGTGTCCCTACCTGTTTGAATGCTGGTGAAAGTGCAGGCTGGAGGGCTGTACAGCTTGTCATAACAGTACACTGTGAGAGGGGGCCCAGGCTGGTGGGTTGGGGGCTCAGTGCTTCCCCAGTTCAAGGTGGCTCCATGGGGGGGACCCGTCATACCGGATTCTGTTCCTCGCTCTGTCACTGTTTACATACACTGCATGGGCACCAAAGCCTGCTGTGGCAGCAGTTTTCCTGCCTGCCAGTGCTGAGGGAGTGTGAAGAAGTGGGAGTTTGCCATAATATTTTTATGACACCCATGTGTGCCTCACTTTACCCTCTATGCTGCATGGCTACCCAGTGGATGGAAAAGGACCGTTTGCTCTCTGGGCAGGTGAGAGATATAGGTATGAATGTCGCCTCGCTATCATTCCAAAGGTCTGGCCCAGGCCGACCCTGTTTCAATGGAGAATCTGAGAAGACAACAGCAAACCTGACTCCAAAGATGTTGACATCTAGCGCCCAAGCACCCAGAAGGAGATGGATTTCGCCTCTCCACAGAGAAGCTGAACAATCCCCCTGCTGGAGATCAAAGGATGGGGAGGTGTGAGGTGGGGGATGAGAGCTGGGGGTGGGGGGGAGTCAGGGCTCTCACCGGGAATCTGACCAAGGAGGTTAGATGGAGACAGACTCAAGGGGTTCCCTGCAGCTTGGCCGGGTGCTGGGCTGCCCAGGATGGTCTGTGCTGTAACCTTCATCTCTCCTTGCTAACCTAAGGGCTTCCTAGGCTGTGTCCAGGTGACTCATGAACCCAACTCTTGTGATAGTGCCATGTAAGTGTGCAAATGCTGGGCGGGGCACATTCATCCCTGCAGCATGGCCACATCTCTCCCAGGAGTCTGTCTCAGTTGCACTCTCTGGACAGAGTTCACAATGTGAAGCAGGAGGGCTGGAGACCCATAAGTTCAGTCTTGGGAGGCTGTGTGAAGAGTCAGACCCTGGTGGGTCTGGCACACTATTGGCTTTCCTCCTAGAGACTGTTCCAAAGCAGGGAGCTTAGCCCTGATCCTGTGGATCCAGGAAAAGAGATCAGGAATGCTTTTCCAGGACTTGGGGGACTTCCCCAGCAGGGGCAAAGAAACTCACCATCCAGACAGCATTGCGGGGCTTCTGCCCCACTCCAGCCCTGCTAAATGGCCAGCCAGACCTCTGGGGGTCCCTTGGCAGCTGTGAGCTGCTCCTCCGGCCAGGTCGCTCTTGGCTCTTGCCCCTTTTGGGGTAATCGAGAGTCCAGCCCAAACCACAGGGAAATCCCATGTCTGGTGGTCTCAATATCAGTCCTTTGGCCTCCATTGGGGGTTTGTGTTGCTTCCCTTGGCAGCCTGGCTTTCTCCCCTTGGTCTGGGGAGCACCTGGGGAACCCAGGCCTCTCCTCTGGGCTCCAGCCCAGGGACCCTGTTTTGGGAGGCAAAGGATTGTCCATTAACTCCCCCACCACTTCCCTGGGCTGCCCCTACCTGTCCCTGCTTGTCAGCATCTTCCCTGCATCCGTGAATGTTGCTGTTCCCACTGTGACTTTGTCATGGAGTTTAAGGCAAGAAGGCGCCACTGGATCATCTACTCTGACCTTCTACCTAGCCACTAATACCACCGCTCACTCACTCACACACCCAGCCCAACAACTGAAATGGGGCCAAAATGTCATGGCCCACAGGAGAGTAGATTTTATGTGCCATAGGCAGAGAATAAGAGGGACCCAGCTGCACCCCCAATGGCAGGGAAATGATTAAATGAGATATAACCAGATAATCCTGGCAACCCACCCACACGCTGCGGAGGAGGCCAACCCCTCCCTCCCTCTGTATGGGGAGACTTTGGCAAACCAGTAAAGTGCCTGAAACCACTATGGCTTATTGCTAAAAGCAGCCAAGTCAGCAAGCTGTAAATTAGCCAAGTCAGCAGGCTTAGCTTAACCAAGGCAGGAGGGGAGGGGGGTTTCTTGGGTGCCACAGAGAGGGCAGCTTGACCCAGCATCCTTCCTGATAAGAATTGTGTTGAACTTGCTGGTACATGTATCTTAGAAGAGCAGGAAGTGCCCCAGGAATGTCTATTGGGGCCTCAAGGCTGAAAACTCTGGAAAAATCCACACCTGGTTAATCGATAATCAGAAGGAACCTCTTGCTTGCCCCTTGGAACTGCTTGCTTAAAAAGTTTTCTTTAAGGGACATGTCATTCTGTTACTAATGTATAAATAAGGGGGAAAAGTTGGAGGTAGTGGAACTCTTCAGGCCTGGACTCTCCCTCTGGATGCATCTTGTCTTCCCCACCAGCAGTGTCTGCCGCTGTGCCACTCGAGTGCCACACTCAGCTTTGGTAATTATCAAAGGTTGGGGGTGTTTTACTAACCTGTTGCGGACGTGTGTATAAGTGCCTGAGACTTGTCATAAATATAAAGGGAAGGGTAAACACCTTTAAAATCCCTCCTGGCCAGAGGAAAAACCCTTTCACCTGTAAAGGGTTAAGAAGCTAGGATAACCTTGCCAGCACCTGACCAAAATGACCAATGAAGAGACAAGATACTTTCAAAAGCTGGAGGGGGGGAGAAACAAAGTCTCTCTCTGTCTGTGTGTGTGATGCTTTTGCCGGGGACAGAACAGGAATGGTGTCTTAGAACTTAGTAAGCAATCTAGCTAGATATGCGTTAGATTCTGTTTGTTTAAATGGCTGAGAAAATAAGTTGTGCTGAATGGAATGGATATTGCTGTTTTTGTGTCTTTTTGTAACTTAAGGTTTTGCCTAGAGGGATTCTCTATGTTTTGAATGTAATTACCCTGTAAGGTGTTTACCATCCTGATTTTACAGAAGTGATTCTTTTACTTTTTCTTCTATTAAAATTCTTCTTTTAAGAACCTGATTGCTTTTTCATTGTTCTTAAGATCCAAGGGTTTGGGTCTGTGTTCATCTATGCAAATTGGTGAGGATTTTTATCAAGCCTTCCCCAGGACAGGGGGTGTAGGCTTTGGGGAGGATTTTGGGGGGAAAGACGTTTCCAAGCGGGCTCTTTCCTGGTTATATATCTGTTAGAAGCTTGGTGATGGCAGCAATAAAGTCCAAGGGAAAAAGAAAAATAGTTTGTACCCTGGGGAAGTTTTAACCTAAACTGGTAAAAATAAGCTTAGGAGGTTTTCATGTAGGTCCCCACATCTGTACCCTAGAGTTCAGAGTGGGGAAGGAACCTTGACAAGATGAAGTAAAGTTTAGCTTTAAGTGAAAGCACTCTTGTGTTGTCCTGTTTGTGCCAGCCATCTATCAGTCGGACAGCTGTGTCTCCCCTGATTTATTTCCTGACACCACCTCGCACAGAATAAAAGTTACCAAGAGCTTTGTGTTGGAAGAACCCCGGGTAACACCTCCCTCCCTCCAAGTCACTGCCAATCTCGTCTGGGAAGGAAATTCCTTCCTGACCCTGCACACGGTTATCAGTTAGACCCAGAGCATGTGAGCAAGAACCAGCCAGCCCAGCACCCGGGAGAGAGAAAGGCTTGGTGCCACCTCAGAGCCCTGGCCCACCCCGTCCAATGTCCCATCTCCAGCTGTGGCCTCCCCGTTGCTTCAGAGGAAGGTGATAAAAGAAAACAAAACAAAAAATTTCCCCCCCCCCAAACCTTCCCCCCAGAATATGTGTGAGGAGGGGAAGAAAATCCTTTCCGGACGTGGCAGGTAACAGGCTGAAACAATGATGCATGAGACTTAGGAATTTAAGACATAATCCGGAAGTGAGCCACAGGGGTGCTAATCCCTGCTCTCATTTCAAGCAACCCTATCCTACAATGCCATTCATAAATTTGTCCAGCTCACCCGTAAAACTCATTAAGTCACTTGTCCCCCCAGCTCCTACTGGGGGGCTGCTCCAGAACCTCGCCCCACTGGTGGTTAGAAACATTCTTGTAATATCTAGCCAATCATTCTCTCTGTCACACTCCCGAATGTAAACATGGCCCAGGCTAATGCACTGCTTGTACCAGTATTCTGGAGAGAACATTCCAGCTGAGACCTCAGTGCCCAGACAACTGTAGCACTGAACCTAAGAACAGCCACACTGGGTCAGACCAAAGGTCCATCAAGCCTGGTATCCTGTCTTCCCACAGTGGCCAGTGTCAGGTGCTTCAGAGGGGATGAACAGAACACGGCAATTATTAAATGATCCATCCCCTGTCATCCACTCCCAGCTTTGGGGTGTCAGAGGTTTAGGGACACCTGGAGCATGGGATTGCATCCCTGATCATCTTGGCTAATAGTCATTGATGGACCCATCCTCTATGATCTTGTGCAATTTTTTTAACCCAATTTTATTTTTCGCCTTCTCAAAACCCTGGAAACCACTTCCACAGGTTGTGTGTTGTGTGAAGAAATACTTCCTTATGTTTGTTTTAAACCTGCTGCCTATTAATTTCATTGGATCCCTGGCTCTTGTGTTATGTGAAGTGGTCAATAACATGTCCTTATTCACCTTCTGCACACCAGTCATGTTGTACAGAGCTCTGTCATATCCCTCCTCAGTCATCTCTTTTCCAAGCTGAGCAGGCCCCATCTCTTAAATTGCTGCTCAAAGGGAAGCTGTTCCATACCCCTGATCATTTTTATTGCCCCTCTCTGCACTTTTTCCCATTCTAATATATCTTTTTTATGATGGGGGGACTAGAACTATATGCAATATTCAAGACGTGGGTGTACCATGGATTTATGTAGTGGCATTCTGATATTTTCTGTTTTATTATCTACCCCTTTCCTAACAGTTCCTAACATTCTGTTAGCCTTTTTGACTGCCACTGCACATTGAGTGGATGTTTTCAGTGAAATACCCACGATGACTCCACAATGACTTGATCCACTAGAGAAACAACCCAACAATCCTGTCTCCCAGTTCCCCTTACTCAAAAACACTTCAACCATTCCCCTGTGAGAGACAAGACTAGAACTCAGGAGTCTGACGCCAAACCCCCTGCTTCGGTCCCAAATCCCCACCAGAAGCAAGAAGCAAAGTTGACAAATTTAAAGTTGATGAAACTGAAGAAGCAAAAGACTGTCATAGGGATCAAGGTGACCTCCTGAATGAAACTAGGACATTAGCTAGTTCAAAAGCTTTAAAGATCCTCAATTTGCATGGTAATAACACCTGCTGGCCCCATCCTCAGCTTGGTGCCTCCATGAATTATACCAGCCAGGAATGCTCCTGGCAATAATAACCTCCCATACTCCTGTAGCATCTGCCAGCCTTCAGAGACTCTGACAACTGTATGGGCACAAATGTAAAGAGAGTGCAATAGAGAAAGAGAGAGAGATGGGGGTGTCTGGGGACAGATGGATTGCTAAAGAGAAAGAGTGCAAATGAGAGTATATGGGGCTGGAAGGATAGAGAGAGTACAGTTTTGGTACCAATTTCCAGTACATCCCCAAGTGTGGATGCAGGGATACCAGTAGAACCATAAAAACAACAAGGAGTATGGTGGCACCTTAAAGACTAACAGCTTTATTTGGGCATAAGCTTTCGTGGGTAAAACACCACTTCTTCAGATGCATGGAGTGAAAATTACAGATGTAGGCATTATATAATGACACATGAAGGGAAGGGAGTTACCTCACAAGTGGAGAACCAGTGTTGACAGGGCCAATTCGATCAGGGTGGATGTAGTCCATTCCCAATAATAGATGAGGAGGTGTCAATTCCAGAAGAGGCAAAGCTGCTTCTGTAATGAGCCAGCCACTCCCAGTCCCTATTCAAGCCCAAATTAATGGTGTTAAATTTGCAAATGAATTTTAGTTCTGCTGTTTCTCTTTGAAGTCTGTTTCTGAAGTTTTTTTGTTCAAGTATAGCTACTTTCAAATCTGTTATAGAATGTCCAGGAAGACTGAAGTGTTCTTCCACTGGCTTTTGTATGTTACCATTCCTGATGTCCGATTTGTGTCCATTTATTCTTTTACGTAGGGACTGTCCGGTTTGGCCAATGTACATGGCAGAGGGGCATTGCTGGCACATGATGGCCTATATAACATTAGTAGACGTGCAGGTGAATGAGCCTCTGATGGTGTGGCTGATGTGGTTGGGTCCTCTGATGGACTGTAGTTGATAGAAGTGTAGTTTATTCCTCTGTGTTGATAGAAACAAGGTATACTGATATAAGCACTTTTCTATTGGTATTCCCTGCCCAAAAAGGAAAACCCCAAACTCTTGCTGTTGTAAGTCACATCTTCCCATGTCTCATGCTAGGGCTCTTGTGTGTGTTGCCTGTATTTGAATCCCTTGCTTGTGTGAGTCTTGCGTGTCTCATGTTATGTTTCTTGTGATTTGTGGGAATGGAGCCTTTTGCAGGTCTCGTCTTCCTCCTCTTGTGTGTTTGTTTTTTTTTATCGGTGCATTTCTGTTTTGTGTGGTTGTGTCTCCATCTTGGTTGTGCCAGTCAGAGCCTTGTCTGTTTCTGGTGTTGTTTCTTGTGTGTGTTTGTGTCATGTGTGTGCATTTCTCTGAGTGTCTCATTCCACCACCTTCCTTCCCTTGCTTAGAGTTGATGGGGGAGCAAAGCAACGCTCCAACGCAACCCAACCTGTTCCATTTGAACACTCAAACCTGGCTTCGGTCCCAACAGGAAATAATTTATACCACTCATCTGTCCCCTCCTCCCTCTCTCTCTCAGTCTGTCCTTTGCCATCTCTCTCTCCTTCTTTCATTATGTGTATGGGGATGGCTGGATAGTGAGAGAGCAGTTTTTGTTGAAATTTTCAGTACAACTACCAGTGTGGATTCATATATGCCTGTACAGTATAACCATGGTTGAAAGAAGTGTAATTTTTTCCTTTCTATTGATGGCAACAAGCTTACTAGAATGTGTCTGATTTAAGCTTATAGCTATTTGTTCTTGTTCTGTCTTTTTCTACTAGATTAAAGAGCTCTATAGTAGCTGGTATTTTCTCCCCATGAACGTACTTATATACTTTATCAAGTCCTCTCCTGATCTTCTCATTGATAAGCTAAACCAATCAAAGTCTTTTAAACCAGGCTTTTTCCCCATCATTTTTCAATGTCTTTGAATTATTTTTGTGGGTCTTTTCTGTACCCTCTCCAGTTTTTCAACATCCTTTTAAAAGTATGGACACCAGAAATGAACACAGAATTCCAGTATCAGTCTTTCCAGTGCTGCATCACCACTGAAGCTTTCTTCTATAGTAGCAGTTCTCAGTCTTTTCCATGTTGGGCCCCTATCTTACAACAGAGAAGATATTTTGCCATCACAAATCCACAAATCCACCTCTTCTCATCTAGCTGTAAAGAAATGGGAGTATGTGCAGACCACTGGAAGCTGTTAGTGATGGTGCATTAAGAATCCATGATGCAGAGCAAAATTAGAGATATAGGAAGAAGAAGACAGAAGAAAAGAAAGAGAGAGGTACACCAACGTTCCACCTTTTGCACTCAAACAGGGAATTACAGCATATGCTCACTTGGCCACATGTCTGTCTCCATCTGTTGTCTCTTGTCTTACACTACAAAGTCTTTGCAAAGGGCATCCATAGCTCAGTTGCCTGAAACAAGTGCTGGCTCTCCCAAGTCCCTCTATTTTCCCAGAGTCCAACTGAACTGCAGACGCTCCGGTTTCTTGCTTCCCTCTTCAGGGACAGTGTAAGCAAGTAACACACAGACACCACAAGGGAACTTCCAACACAAACACACACACACTTTACTCATATCAAAATCCGAAGAGAGCTCCAGGGGAAAAAAACTTGTTCAGAAACCTCTCACTCCAGTATTCTCATCCCTCTGAGACTCCTTTTGGCTTTTGACAGTGCTTTCAGTGGTCCCAGTTTTTTCCCACACCCCTATCCTCCTACTCAGCCTTCAGGTTCTGCTCAAGAATCTGAGTAAATGATCTCCCTTTATTTCTTTCCTTCCTTTATTTACTTCCTACTACCATAGCCATTAACCACCTGTAAATAAATCAGAAACCTACAGGACATACTCAGAATACACCACTGTGGGGACCTCTGATTCCAATGTTTCAGCATGGCACTAGGGGAAGATATGCTGCTAAAAGGGGCTCTGTAGGGGGTGCTGTCACCTCATAGTCACCACTTACTCCAGGGTGGCACTAAGGGTCACTGTGTTGCAGGGAGCAGGGTGGGTGACTCTGTAGTTGTGGGCTCTCCCAATTTGCATGGCAATAACACCTGGTGGCCTTCTCCCCAGCTTGCTGGTTCCATCAATCTGACCTGCTGGGAATGCTCATGGCAGTAACAACTTCCCATGTTCCTGTAGCATCTGGCTGTCTTCAGAGAGAGAGGTGGGTGTGTATGAGGATAGATGGATCGATACAGAGATGTTTTTGTACCAATTCAGCTATCACATCAGTACAGACCCTAGTTTGGTGCAGCTATACTGCTAAAGCTATGTTTTATACCAGTATAATTTATTCCTCTCTATTGACACCAATAAACAATACGACTACAAGCACCTTTCTATTGGTATTCACTGCCCAAAAAGGATAACTCCAAACTCTTGCTTTTGTGAATCATATCTTTCCACGTCTCATGTTTGGGCTTAGTTTGCGTGTTTATCTTGCGGGACAGTGTGCGTGTGGTGTAATTGAATGCATATGCTAATTGTTGTATCTTCAATGAACGCAGCGTATTGCTTTTTCCCCTGAAAAAGATCCCATGTGCTTCTTATAAGCATAACACAGGGATACACAGAACATGGGGTTGCATCTTGGTTAATAGACATTCATGGAACTACCCTCCATGAATTTATCTAATTCACTCTTTATATACTCCAGTTATACTTTTGGCCTCCACAACATCGTCTGGTAACGAGTTGCACTTGTTGACTGCATTGTGTGGTGAAG
Organism: Eretmochelys imbricata; assembly: GCF_965152235.1. Lineage (NCBI taxonomy): Eukaryota > Metazoa > Chordata > Testudines > Cheloniidae > Eretmochelys > Eretmochelys imbricata. Next base: position 34,958,471 of record NC_135584.1, on the reverse strand, counting down.
TACTTCCTTCTGTTTGTTTTATACCTGCTGACTATTAATTTTGTTGGGTAACCCCAGATTCTTATGCTATGTGAAGGGGTAAATAACACTTTTCTATTCACTTTTAATATGTGTTGAGGAAGTTTAATCCGCTGGAAAATGGCTAATCTCTTCTCTTCCTGTAGTGACAGCAGCGCAGTTCCAGGAGTACATGTCTGCTGGCACTGCAACATTCAAATCACCAAAAGGATTTAGATGCCCAGTTTACCACTCATTTTCAGGGCACCCAAATTTTTTAGGCACCTTGCAGAATCTCAGTCTTTGGTGTGCGTGGATGTTGCATCTCTCTCTGCCGCTCTCTTTCTGCTGTGCTTTCAAATATATGATGGCCCACTAATCAGATGAGAAGAAGCATTTTCATCATCCCTACATATATGTACTGACTGAGTGTGGGCAACACAAGCCAGGCTAGATCTGGAAATCAGCTGCATAGTTTGGAGCAGTCAGTGACCTCAGACTCTGCAGTGTTCAGCTGGAGAAGACCCATGACAGCCCAGGATGAAAAAAGCAACCATTCAGCATGTGTGCAGCATCTTCGACAGCACCACCAATGCAGAGTGTGCTGCGGTGGATTCGCTAGGGATGGCTGGTCTTGGCACAGAGAACCATGCCTCACCAGAACCTGTTAAGCTGGCTTCAAAAGTGGTGTGGTCCTTTGTTTGGTTGCAGGGTTGCTTCTGACAGAGAGGATAGTGACTAACTGACCCCGCACACTGCAATCAGTAGACACTGGGCATGTGAGCAAGAGCCAGCCAGCTAAGCACCCGGGCGAGAGAGAATGGCTTGATGCTACCTCAGAGCACTGGTCCACACCACCCACTGTTCTGTCTCCAGCTGTAGCCATCCCTGATGCTTCAGAAGAAGGAGATAAACAAAACAAAATCCCCCCCAAAACAGAATATACAGGGGAAGGAGGAAGAAAATCCCTTCCTGACCATGGCAGGCGACTGGCTGAAACTGTGACTCATGAGACTTAGGAGCTTAAGACATAAACCGGAAGGGAGCCACAGGAGTGCTGAGCCCCACCCTCATCTCAAGCAACCCTGTCATACAATCCCATTCAGACATTTCTCCATATCTCTCTTAAGTCATTTGTTCCCCGCAACTCCTGCTGGGAGGCTGCTCCAGAACCTCGCTCTGCTGGTGGTTAGAAATGTTCTTCTAATTTCCAGCAAGTCATTCTGTCTCTCACACACCCAAATGTACACATGACCCAGGCTAATGCACTGCTTGACACCAGTGTTCTGGAGAGAACATTCCAGCTGAGACCTCGATGCCCAGACAACTGTAGCACTGAACATAAGAATGGCCATACTGGGTCAGACCAATGGGCCATCTGGCCCAATATCCTCTCTTCTGACAGTGGCCAATGCCAGGTGCTTTATAGAGGATGGACAGACCAGGTCATCATCAAGTGATCCATCCCCTGTTGTACATTCCCAGCTTTTGACAGTCAAAGGTTCAGGTACACTCAGAGACTGGGGCTGCATCCCCGACCATCTTGCCTAATAGTCATTGATGGACCCATCCTCCAGGAACTTACCCTATCCTTTTTTTAACCCAGTTTTACTTTTGGTCTTCACAAAATGCCCCGGCAATGAGTTCCACAGACTGAGTGTGCATTGTGGGAAGAATTCCTTCCTTATGTTTCTCTGAAACCTGCTGCACATTAATTTCATTGGGAGGCCCCTGGTTGTATTATATGAAGGGGTAAATGACACGTCCTTATTCACCTTCTCCACAGAACTCATGATTTTGTAGCCTTCAGTCACATCCCTCCTCAGTCGTCTCTTTTCCTAGCTCAACAGGCCCAGGGTTTTTAAATTGCTGCTCATACGGAAGCTGTTCTGTACCCCTGATCATTTTTGTTGCTCCTCTCTGTACTTTCTCCAATTCGAATATATTTTTTTGAGATGGGGCAACCAGATCTGCACACAATATCCAAAGTGTGGATGTACCATGGATTTATATAGTGGCATTAGGATATTTTCTGTCTTATCTATTCCTTTCCTAATGGTTCCTAACATTCTGTTAGCCTTTATGAGTGCCGCTGCACATTGAATGGGTGTTTTCAGTGAAATACCCATGATGACGTCACAATGACTTTCTCCACTGGAGAAAGAACCCAGGAGTCCTGGATTTCCATTCCTCTTACTCAAAACACTTCACCCACTCCCCTCTGAGAGTTAGGAATGGAGCCCAGGAGTCCTGACTCCCGCCTCCCCGTCCCCACTCCCCATTTAGGTCCCAAATCCCCACCAGAAGCTAGAAGCAGAGTTGACAAATTTAAAATTGATTAAACTGAAATAGTGAAGGATGTCATAGGGACAAAAATGACCTCCTAAGTGAAACTAGGACATTAGCTAGTTCAAAAGCCTTAAATTCCCAGCTTGGCGTCTCCATTAATTATAGCAGCTGAGGACGCTCATGGCAATAACAACCTCCCATGTTCCTGTAGCAGCTGCCAGTCTTCAGAGACTCCGACAACTGGCTGGGCACATATGTAAATAGAGAGAGAGAGAGAGATGGGTGTGTCTGGGAACAGATGGATTGCTAGAGAGAATGCAAGTGACTGTATATGGGGGTGGATGGATAGAGAGAAAGCAGTTTTGGTACCAATTTCCAGTACATCCTCTAGTGTGGATGCACGTAGAGCAGTAGAACCATCGTTGATAGAAGTGTAGTTTATTCCTCTGTGTTGATAGAAACAAGCTATACCAATATAAACACCTTTCTATTGCTATTCCCTGCCCAAAATGGAAAACCCCAAACTCTTGCTGTTGTGAGTCACATCTTCCCATGTCTCACGATAGGGCTCGTGTGTGTGTTGCTTGTATGTGAATCCCTTGCTTGTGTGAGTCTTGTGTGTCTCATGTTATGTTTCTTGTTTGTGTGTTTGTGATTTGTGGGAATGGGACTCTCGCAGGGCTCCTCTTCCTCCTCCTTTGTGTTTGTATCTTTTATCGGCGAATTTATCTTTTGCATGGTTGTGCCTCTCTCTTAGTTGTGTCAGTCAGAGCCCTGTTTGTCTCCAGTGTTGTTTTCTGTGTGTGTTTGTGTTGTGTGTGTGTATATCTGTGCATGTTCCTCAGAGTTTCTCATTCCACACACCACCCTCCTTCCCTTGCCTAGAGCTGATGGGTGAGCAAAGCAAAACTCCAACCCAAACCAAACTGTTCCCTTTGAAAACTCAAACCTGGCTTTGGTCCCAACAGGAAGTAATTTATACCACTCATCTGACAGTCTCTCTCTTTCATTTTGTCCCTCCCCGTCTCTCTCTCTCCTTCTTTTATTATTAAAATTCCAAGGGCATCTTTCAGAAATAGGGAAGACACCCAATGGCATTCAATGGGAGTTCTCTTTTCAGAGAATCACTCTTATCCCACAGAGAAAGAATAACATATCACTTAGATGCCAGGATGTGCAATGTATGTCAGCACATCACCCCTTCACAAAGACGACTGGTACCTGCTGATAGTGGGGGAGGACAATTTAAAGGTCCCCCCCACAACAGCTTGAGTCATGCTCCCCAAGCACACCACCCCCTTAGCCTCAGTGGCTGCTCCTTGAAACTCCCAGCTGCTTGCTGCTGCCTCTCCCCATGGCCGTAGCTTGCAGCTTGCCAGCTCAGTGAGCTGCCACACAGGGAGGGGGCCCAGCTGGCAAACCCTGGCAGAAATCGTGGCGGGGGGGAGGCATGCACCCCATGCATCAGCTCTGCCCCCTTGCCATGCTATTCCATATGCTCATGGCTCCATTGCCCAGTGATTCAAGCACTAGCTCTCGCAATCAGGTAGTGTGAGGTCCAGTCTTTCTGGAGGAGTTTGTTCTTTTGGAAGCTGGCTACTAACCTCTCCTCCTGTACTGATAGCACAGCTCCCCACATGTGCTCTGAGTGCCACCTTCAAATCACCAAATTGATTTAGATACCCAGTTCCTCACTTCTCTCCACAGCATCCAATTCCTTTAGGCACCTGGGAGGGGGTTGCAGGTCAGCCTTGAGGGGCACCAACAGAGCCGTGGGGGATGGGGGAGTCCAGGGCTGGGATAGCAGGAGCTGTGGGTTGGGTCTGAGGGGCACTGGCAGAACTGTGGGGGATGGAGGAGCTGTTGTAATAACTGGCCTGAAAATCTATTCTGATTTTAAGCTGAAATGTGTAGACTAAAAATTCACGAAATCTCCAGTCGCAAATAACAATAAATGTTGATGGGAAAAGGTGCAAAAGTCAGAGACAGAGACTGAATATGTCCAGACAAAGAGGCCTCCTGATATCACTCAAGGCTTCTATTATGACCATGTCTGGTAAACAAGAGAAGTGTGGGACCAGAAATCAGTAGACCAGAATTCGAGTGTGGGAAATTAGGCCTCAATGGTGAACAAAACAATGAAGGGAGGGGCTATTCCACCAATCACTCACTTTTGCAGTCCTTTAAAAAGGGCAAGTTTGGGAGAAAAATTAACAGAGGAGAGGAAGTGAATGGAACAATTACTGACGGAATGAAAGGGGAAGGAGCGAGCGTTACCATTGTGGCTGCCACCATGGCCATCTCCTGGGAGCACAGGATACAGCTGACACCACATCCCAAGAGACACCCTGACCAGAGAGAGGGACCCAGCTGACAACAACACTTCCATCAGCTCTGGCTAAAAACCAGCCACCACCTGGGATGGTCTGCCCATGTGCTTTTTCCTTCCCACCTTCTTTTGTCTCTCTCCTTTTTCCTTCCATCTAACAAGAGTCTGACTTAGCTGGTCAAGATTGGATATTTCACGTGTTTCAGAGTAGCAGCCGTGTTAGTCTTTATCCTCAAAAAGAACAGGAGGACTTGTGGCACCTGAGAGACTCACAAATTTATTAGCGCATAAGCTTTCGGGAGCTCCAGCTCATTTCATCGGATGCATAGAATGGAACATATAGTAAGATATATATATATATATATATGTACATACAGATAAGTTAGAAGTTACCATACAAACTGTGAGAGGCTAATTAGTTAAGATGAGCTATTATCAGCAGGAGAAAAAAACTTTTGTAGTGATAATCAAAATGGCCCATTTAGACAGTTGACAAGATGGTGTGAGGATACTTAACTTAAGGAAATAGATTCAATATGTGTAATGACCCAGCCACTCCCAGTCTCTATTCAAACCCAGGTGAATGGTATCTAGTTTGCATATTAATTCAAGCTCAGCAGTTTCTCGTTGGAGTCTGTTTTTGAAGCTTTTCTGTTGCAAAATTGCCACCCTTAGATCTTTTACTGAGTGGCCAGAGAGGTTGAAGTGTTCTCCTACTGGTTTTTGAAAGTTACAATTCCTGATGTCATATTTGTGTCCATTTATTCTTTTGCGTAGAGACTGTCCGGTTTGGCCAATGTACATGGCAGAGGGGCATTGCTGGCACATGATGGCATATATCACATTGGTAGATGTGCAGGTGAGCAAGCCCCTGATGGCATGGTTAATGTGATTAGGTCCTATGATGGTGTCACTTGAATAAATATGTGGACAGAGTCGGCATCGGGCTTTGTTGCAAGGATAGGTTCCTGGGTTAGTGTTTTTGGTGTGTGGTGTGTGGTTGCTGGTGAGTATTTGCTTCAGGTTGGGGGACTGTCTGTAAGTGAAGAGTGGTCTGTCTCCCAAGGTCTGTGAGAGTGAGGGATCATTTTTCAGGTTAGGTTGTAAATCTTTGATGATGCGCTGGAGAGGTTTTAGTTGGGGGCTGAAGGTGACAGCTAGTGGCGTTCTGTTATTTTCCAGCTATACTCTTAGCCCAGCAGAAGAGTCTGTCCTATCTCAGGGCCTCTCCTTTTGTCCCTCCAGGCCCACGAACATGATACAGTTCTGTGGTGACCTAGAATCCTACTTTCGATGTCTCCGACTCAAAGAATATTTCCATCACACCTCTGAACAACATACTAACCCACAGAATCCTTCCTACCAACACTACAAAAAGAAGGATTCCGCGTGAACTCCTCCTGAAGGTCGAAACAACAGACTGGACTTCTACATAGATTGCTTCAGTCAACGTGCACGGGCTGAAATTGTGGAAAAGCAGCATCACTTGCCCCACAACCTCAGCCGTGCTGAACACAACGCCATCAACAGCCTCAGGAACAACTCTGATATCATAATCAAAAAGGCTGACAAAGGAGGTGCTGTCATCATCATGAATAAGTTGGAATATGAACAAGAGGCAGCTCTCTAACTAGGCAGCTCTCTAACTCCACATTCTACATGCCATTATCCTCTGATCCCACTGAGGATTACCAAAAAACTACACCATCTGCTCAAGAAACTCCCTGAAAAAGCACAGGAACAGATCTGTGCAGACACATGCCTAGAACCCCGACCAGGGTTATTCTATCTGCTACCCAAGATCCATAAACCTGGAAATCCTGGACGCCCCATCATCTCCAGCGTTGGCACCCTGACAGCAGGATTGTCTGGCTTTGTGGACTCTCTCCTCAGGCCCTACGCTACCAGCACTCCCAGCTATCTTTGAGACACCACTGACTTCCTGAGGAAACTACAATCCATCGGTGATCTTCCAGAAAACACCAACCTGGCCACTATGGATGTAGAAGCCCTCTACACCAACATTCCACACAAAGATGGACTACAAGCCATCGGGAACAGTAACCCCGATAATGTCACGGCAAACCTGGTGGCTGACCTCTGTGACTTTGTCCTCACCCATAACTATTTCACATTTGGGGACAATATATACCTTCAAGTCAGCGGCACTGCTATGGGTACCCGCATGGCCCCACAGTATGCCAACATTTTTACGGCTGACTTAGAACAACGCTTCCTTAGCTCTCGTCCCCTAATGCCCCTACTCTACTTGCGCTACATTGATGACATCTTCATCATCTGGACCCATGGAAAAGAAGCCTTTGAGGAATTCCACCATGATTTCAACAATTTCCATCCCACCACCAACCTCAGCCTGGACCAGTCCACACAAGAGATCCACTTTCTGGACACTACGGTGCTAATAAACGATGGTCACATAAACACCACCCTCTACCGGAAACCTACTGACCGCTATGCCTACCTACATGCTTTCAGCTTTCATCCAGACCACACCACACGATCCATTGTCTACAGCCAAACTCTGCGATACAACCGCATTTGCTCCAACCCCTCAGACAGAAACAAACACCTACAAGATCTCTATCAAGCATTCTTACAACTACAATACCCACCTGCTGAAGTGAAGAAACAGATTGATAGAGCCAGAAGAGTACCCAGAAGTTACCTACTACAGGACAGGCCCAACAAAGAAAATAACAGAATGCCACTAGACATCACCTTCAGTCCCCAACTAAAACCTCTCCAAGGCATTATCAAGGATCTACAACCTATCCTGAAGGACGACCCATCACTCTCACAGATCTTGGGAGACAGGCCAGTCCTTGCTTACAGATAGCCCCCCAACCTGAAGCAAATACTCACCAGCAACCACACACCACACAACAGAACCACTCACCCAGGAACCTACCCTTGCAACAAAGCCCGTTGCCAACTCTGTCCACATATATCTATTGAGGGGACACCATCAGAGGGCCTAATCACATCAGCCACACTATCAGAGGCTCGTTCACCTGCACATCTACCAATGTGATATATGCCATCATGTGCCAGCAATGCCCCTCTGCCACCCATGTGCTTTGGCCAAACTGGACAGTCTCTACGTAAAAGAATAAATGGACACAAATCAGATGTCAAGAATTGTAACATTCAAAAACCAGTCGGAGAACACTTCAATCTTATTGGTCACTCGATTACAGACCTAAAAGTGGCAATTCTTCAACAAAAAACCTTCAAAAACAGACTCCAACGAGAGACTGCTGAATTGGAATTAATTTGCAAACTGGATACAATTAACTTAGGCTTGAATAAAGACTGGGAGTGGATGGGTCATTACACAAAGTAAAACTATTTCCCCATGTTTATTTCCTCCCCTCCCGCGGTTCCTCAGAGCTTCTTGTTAACTGCTGGAAATGGCCCACCTTGATTATCACTACAAAAGTTTTTCTTCCCCTGCCCCCCCCCCCCCCGCCCGCCGCTCTCTCTTAAGTGATCACTCTCCTTACAGTGTGTATGATAACACCCATTTTTTCATGTTCTGTGTGTATATAAATCTCCCCACTGTATTTTCCACTGAATGCATCCGATGAAGTGAGCTGTAGCTCACGAAAGCTTATGCGCAAATAAATTTGTTAGTCTCTAAGGTGCCACAAGTACTCCTTTTCTTTTTGCGGATACAGACTAACACGGCTGCTACTCTGAAACCTGTCATCTTAACTAATTAGCCTCTCACAGTTTGTATGGTAACTTCTAACTTATCTGTATATATATCTGTATATCTTACTATATGTTCCATTCTATGCATCTGGTGAAGTGAGCTGTAGCTCACGAAAGCTTACGATCTAATACATTTGTTAGTCTCTAAGGTGCCACAAGTACTCCTGGATATTTCACAACACTCTTGTGAGCCTGTGATCAACAAGGCAGTCAAAAGCAATGCCCTGAACACCCCAGGCTAGTGCAAGTTGCCAGGTCTCAGAGCGGATGGTAAGACCATGGGCCAGGCCTGGCTTTCTCCAGCTGGGAGGCTACGGAGGAGAGTCAACACCACCTACAGAGGCTGCATTTTCTCTCTTTGTTGTTCTTCTCTTTCCCCTCTCATGTGTGTCTGGTGTGTTGTGTCTTCTAGGAAGCAGGACTGCACTGTAACAACCACAGTAATAATAACAGCTCCAGCCAGTCACAGCTAACTTCTTCTCTTTGTCCCCAAAGGACAGTTAGCACCATCTTTAAAATCATTTATGAGACTATCAAAGGGGACGGGGGCTTCCTTCTAAAGCCTCTCCGCAAATACAGGGAAAGGGAACAAGGGATGTTGTTCAAATAAAAGCCTGAATTCTTTACAGTTAAAGGGCTGAGCTGTTTGTTCTTGTTTTCTGTACCCTTAATAAAACATCCTTTTTTGTATCTTTAATGAAAGGTTGACAGGATTGTTAAAAGTCTTTTTGCCATTGGACTGAGCAGGCCAAGGGCTCTGGATACCAAACCCCGAATCTTGTTTAACACTGTTTAATGCTGGACAATGGCAGGGTCATATTAACACCAAAATCAATCTGGACCCATGTATTCCATCTCAATTAGTGCAACAGAGTCTAGGGCTGGGATAGCAGGGACTGTGGCTCAGGACTTAAGGGCACTGGCAGAGCTGTGAGTTTCTAGACTAGGACTAGATTAGGAAGGTGCCAGTGGGTCAGGACTCAGGGTCTGTCTACACAGCAAACGAAGATGTGTTTGCAGCATGGGTGGGAGTTCCCATGCAAACTTTAATCTTGCTAGTACAGGGAACAACAGCAGCGGGGACATGTTGTCCTGGACAGCAGCACAGAGAGCAACCAGGGTAGGTATCCCAGAGTCCCAGGAAGACTGGTACTGGGCCAGCTAGCCCGCGGTGAAGTCTGCGCTGTTGGCTATTATTACCCATGTTTGTCAGATGAAAGCTGGCGTGACACCACCCACCTGTGCTACAATTCCACCTTCGCTTGCTTGCAGGGAAACACACCTTTTCATGTTTCTGTGGAGCCCATGTCTTTGGCAGGACACATGCTGTTTGTTCCCCACCCACACCCTGCCTGCTGGGCCCTTGCTTTTAATAATCAGCTGTTGCACAATTGCACTGACCCAACTGTTTATTGCATTTCCCCTCCCACTCCTCCCGCCTCCACATCCGGTGGGGCTCTATATAACTCACTCCAAGATGGAATGGAGGATCAGAGTGAGATTCGTCTCTGCAGAGGCTGGGGTCCATCGCTCTGACGACAGTGAAAAACACAGGGACTTGGGTAAGTTGCAGGAGATCCCACCAGCTGGGACAGAGGAGAGAACAACGTCACATGGGGTTACAACTGCAAGGTTGGTTTCTGGGAGGCAGCATGAGCTAGTGGTTAGAGCAGGGGTGGGCTGGAAGTCAGGACTCTGAGTGGGGAACAGTGGATTGTGTGGGGCTCAACTCAGTTGGGGTCTGTGAAGCACCTGGCACAATGGGACAGGAATAATGAGAGAGGTTGTGTGGGAAGCGTGGGGTGAGAGGGGATTATGGGAAGGTGAAGGCTTTGGGCTTGGGCGGTTGTGACATTCCCCAGGGTTCAGTCTGGACCAGTAAATTCCCCAGTGCTTGCCTTTTCCCCCTGAAATGTGCATCTTGCACTGCCCAGCCCACTCACTGCGCAGTGCAAGCCTGTCTAAAATGACATGCACAAATCTTGTTATCTCAAATAACGCTTCTCAAAGGGAAGAAGGAGGATCCTGGGAACTACAGGCCAGTAAGCCTCACTTCAGTCCCCGGAAAAATCATGGAGCAGGTCCTCAAAGAATCAATCCTGAAGCACTTACATGAGAGGAAAGTGATCAGGAACAGTCAGCATGGATTCACCAAGGGAAGGTCATGCCTGACTAATCTAATCGCCTTCTATGATGAGATTACTGCTTCTGTGGATGAAGGGAAAGCAGTGGATGTTTCTTGACTTCAGCAAAGCTTTTGACACGGTCTCCCACAATATTCTTGTCAGCAAGTTAAGGAAGTATGGGCTGGAAGAATGCACTATAAGGTGGGTAGAAAGCTGGCTAGATTGTCGGGCTCAACGGGTAGTGATCAATGGCTCCATGTCTAGTTGGCAGCCGGTGTCAAGTGGAGTGCCCCAAGGGTCGGTCCTGGGGCCGGTTTTGTTCAATATCTTCATAAGTGATCTGGAGGATGGTGTGGATTGCACTCTCAGCAAATTTGCGGATGATACTAAGCTGGGAGGAGTGGTAGATACGCTGGAGGGGAGGGATAGGATACAGAGGGACCTAGACAAATTGGAGGATTGGGCCAAAAGAAATCTGATGAGGTTCAATAAGGATAAGTGCAGGGTCCTGCACTTAGGACGGAAGAACCCAATGCACAGCTACAGACTAGGGACCGAATGGCTAGGCAGCAGTTCTGCGGAAAAGGACCTAGGGGTGACAGTGGACGAGAAGCTGGATATGAGTCAGCAGTGTGTCCTTGTTGCCAAGAAGGCCAATGGCATTTTGGGATGTATAAGTTGGGGCATAGCGAGCAGATCGAGGGACGTGATCGTCCCCCTCTATTCGACATTGGTGAGGCCTCATCTGGAGTACTGTGTCCAGTTTTGGGCCCCACACTACAAGAAGGATGTGGATAAATTGGAGAGAGTCCAGCAAAGGGCAACAAAAATGATTAGGGGTCTGGAACACATGACTTATGAGGAGAGGCTGAGGGAACTGGGATTGTTTAGTCTGCGGAAGAGAAGAATGAGGGGGGATTTGACAGCTGCTTTCAACTGCCTGAGAGGTGGTTCCAGAGAGGATGGTTCTGGACTATTCTCAGTGGTGGAAGAGGACAGGACAAGGAGTAATGGTCTCAAGTTGCAGTGGGGGAGGTTTAGGTTGGATATTAGGAAAAACTTTTTCACTAGGAGGGTGGTGAAACACTGGAATGCGTTGCCTAGGGAGGTGGTGGAATCTCCTTCCTTAGAAGTTTTTAAGGTCAGGCTTGACAAAGCCCTGCCTGGGATGATTTAATTGGGGATGGGTCCTGCTTTTGAGCAGGGGGTTGGACTAGATGACCTCCTGAGGTCCCTTCCAACCCTGATATTCTATGATTCTATGATATCCTTCAATTCAAACATGCTGGTTTAGAAGAAACATTAAATGAAGTTTATTAACTACCAAAAGATAGATTTTAAGCAACTATAACTAATGAGGCATAAAAATCAGAACTGGTTACAAAGAAAAGAAAAGAAAAATGCACTCTAATACCTAAAATTATCAAGCTAAATGAATTTAAAGCAAGGATTTCTCTTGCAATGTGTTCTGGCCATCTTACCAACTGCATGCCTTTCAGTCAGGACCCCTCCCACCATTTAGCATTCAGTTCCTTGCCCTCTAGGCGTTGGTGAGGTCTTGAGCAGAGAGAAAGGGGAGAAGAGGGAATTTGGGACCATTTCTTTCTACCTTTATAGCCCCTCTCTTGTGCAAGGGCACATCTTCACTGGCAATGTTAAAGCGCTGGCTGCTGTTAAAGTGCTGGCTTGTGTAGTCGCGGAAGAGCTCTCTCCCAGTGCTCTAAAAAAACCACCTCCACGAGAGGCGTAGCTACCAGCACTGGGAGCACTGTCTACACTGGCACGTTACAGCGCTGAAACTTGCTGTGCTCAGGTGGGGGGGTTTCACACCCTTAAGCAAGGAAGTTGCAGCGCTGTCAAGTGCCAGTGTAGACGAGCCCCCAGAGCCGGTGCCAGCTGCTGCTGCGTAAGAACCATCTCCAACTCAAAGTTTGAGTGAGGGGGAAACCACCCGTCAGGATGTGGAGTTTTCACCCACATCCTCTTTCCTGCCAGAGGATGGCCACTTAACTAAGTAATAGTCCAGGTAATCTCATAGACACCTGTCTGAGGCATTGGCTGGCTTTGTCTCTGAGGAAGTGGTTTATGCCTGCTTTTCTACACTTGGAATATGTCATCAACAATGTTATGCAGGAAAACCTTAAAACTCTTCCTACAGTGTTGTTACATATGTTTTACCATGACAATGATGATCAGTGGATTATGGATGTTCAAACAGTATCTCACAAGGCATACCTTGTGAAGTACAAAATTTATTATGATTCTAAAAAGGGGTGAACGGGGGGTACAGGCTGTCATGGAGATTCCACAGAGGAAGCAGATCCCCACCTCATGTTGTCTCCACCCACCTCTCCCCTCTCTCCCCACTGCAGTTCGATCCAGTGATAGACATGGCCCTGTCCAGCGGGCAGACATGGTTCCCACCATTCAAACAATTCCTGTGGGAGCACTGGGACTATCCAAAGACCCCAGCCTCCAACCCGAACACCTACTGCGACATAATGATGTGGAAGCGGGGACTATATGGGAAGCTGAAACACACCTTCATCCATGAACCCATTGAGAAGATCATAAATGTCTGCCGTGGGGAAGGGATATACCTTGGGGGTGGCTGGTATCAGAGCAAACATTTTTTCTCCATCACCAAGTGCACATTTAACAGAATGTTTGGCCATTACACCGGGCAATGGATTTCCACGAAAATTATCATCAGATGCAAATTTGGGTTCCCTGTAGCTATTCAGGAGTAGAGGAAAGGCCCAGTCTGTGCACAGAGGGCAGCCAAGGGAATCTGCTGCTTCCTCTAGTCCCGCTTGTTGTGAATTATACCTGATAGGTAACGCGCAGTTCAAGTCTAGGCTGAGGCACACGAACAAAGTCCACAACTGCAGAGTTCCCAAAGATATTAAGTTTATTACGCTCGAGCGTGGTGCCCCCTGCTAGTCAGAAGGGGACCCCGAATGCAGGTTATACAAAGATTATATACCTTTTAGCAAAGCATGTTGCCCTCGTGCATCGGAAACTTTAGCCAATAGACAAACCCTTTCCTTATCTACCACCTATCCCTGCTAGGTACATTCCCCGTGCTAAACTATTACTTCAGCTACACAGCATGGTCCTAAAGCAATGCTTTAACCTTTCTTATCCGGATAGGAGGCCCACATCACAAGGCCAGGAGGCAGGGAGTTAGGAAGAGAACAAGAAAAAGAAAAAGAATCCCTCCCACCGGGATTCCAGGGGGTCGGTGAGGGGGATCTTTTTTACCATTACCCAGTCCCCTGGGTTAAAAGAATGAACCTGTAACCCTAAGGGTGCGGTTTGAAACAATTGAGCTTCAGACTCGTTGTCAGTCAGCTCCTTTTGTAGTCTGGCAACATATCTGGCCAAAGTTTCATCTCCATCCAAGAGGCTAGCATGTGCAGGAACATAAGTTCCCAGGACTAAAGCTGCTCTCCCAAACAACACCTCAAACGGGGACAGGCCTAGGGGCATGTGTAGGATTCATCTTATATGCCATAAGACTATAGGCAAGGCATCTGGCCACTTAAGTCTGGTGTACTTACAGAACTTCGCTACCATTATCTTTATTGTTCGGTTCATGCGTTCCACCTGACCTGCAGACTGGGGGTGGTACGGAGTATGTAATTGTCGGATAATCCCCAAGCACCGGTACAATTCCTCCAAAATCTTTGCAGTAAAGTGTGAGCCCCGGTCTGAATTGATGACTTCAGGGACACCAAACCTAGGTACAATGTCTTTCATTAAAAACTTTACCACAGATCTTGCGTCTGCCTTTCTGGTTGGTATTGCTTCAGGCCATCCGGAAAGTTGATCCACTATGACAAGGAGGTGGTGAAACCCTGAGCTTTTAGGCATTTCTGCACAGTCCATCTGCAAGCGTTGAAATGGGAAGTTTGCCCAGGGTCTCCCCCGCTTTGAATCGGCATCGAGCCGAGTCTTAGCAGAGAAGGCCAGGCAAGTAGGGCAGGAGCCGAGAGCCCGCTTCACCGCTGGATAAACATGGGGTGCCGCCCAAGATTTTAGTATAGCAACCGCCGTGCCCTGGATACCAGCGTGACCCAAGGAATGAAAATAATAAGCAGCTGGGAGTAGATAACGACGGGGGAGAATAGGTTTGTTCCCGATTCGCCAAAACTTATGGGGGCCCTCAGATCCCTCCCAGCGTTTCCAGTCTCGAAGCTCCTCCAGGGATACGTCAGCAGACAACAGCGTCCACTCAGCAGGTGGGAAGGGCGGATCCAGGGGGAGGAAGCCGAAACCAGGAGGGGCTGTAGAGCTGCAGCCTTCGCAGCTGAGTCAGCTAATGCGTTGCCCTGGGATACAACAGAGTTAGGCTGCCTTTGCGCATAACCGTGAACAGCTGCCACCTGGCGAGGGGCCTGAATGGCTTCCAAAAGGGCAGAAATGAGAGGGCCATTTGCGATTTTTGTGCCTGAGGAGGTTAAAAATCCTCGTTGTTTCCAGAGCTGGCCCGTAGCATGACAAACGCTAAAAGCCTACTTAGAGTCTGTGTAAATAGTAACAGTCCTTCCCGAAGAAAACAAACAAGCCCTGGTAAGCACGTATAACTCTGCACCCTGGGCGCTGAAGGAAGGTGGTAGGGGGCAGCCTCGATAACGTCTGCCTGAGAGGTAACCGAATAGCCCGAGACCCGGTGGCCATCTAAATAGCACGAGGACCCATTGGTGAAAAGGAGTAAATCAGGCTTGGTTAAAGGGGAGTCAGCTAAATCCGGGCGAGGCTTACCATCCTGTGCGACGACATCCAGACATACGAGGTGAGGGGTACCGTCCTCCGGGAGGGGTAGCATCGTGGCTGGATTGAGGACGTTGCAGCGGCGTAAAGTAACGTTGTCAGCAGCCAACAGGATTAGTTCATATTTATGAGCCCCCTGTGGAGACAATGCCTGTGTAGAATGTTGTTTTAAGAGAACCTCAACCTCATGAGGGACCCAGACAGTCAAAGGGCGTCCCAAAACAATAGGTCGTGACCGTTGAACATGACAGCAGCAGCGGCAATTGATTGCACACAGGAGACAGAGCCCCGAATGACAGGGTCCAGCTGCACTGAGTAATAGGCTATGGGGCGTGGACGATCCCCCACGTATTGCAAAAGGATGCCGCTGGCCACCCCCTGGTGTTCGTGAGTGAGAAGAGAAAATGGTTTACTGTAATCCGGGAATCCCAAGGCGGGCATAGAAATCAGAGCCTTCTTGGTGGATTCAAAAGTGGCTTCCGTTTCCGGGGTCCAGGAGACAGGATCGGGGGTCGATGTTGTGGTGGCCTGGACTAGGGGTTTGACCACTTCCCCAAAGGCCACTATCCAGGGTCGACAGAACCCCGCAGCCCCCAGGAAAGCCCATAATCCTGAATTGCCTGCACCCTGTCAGGAGAGAGCAAACACTCTCTGGGCCGAATCACAAAGCCTAAATAAATTACCTGATCTTTGCACAGCTGCAATTTGGATGGAGATGCACGATGACCCTTATTGGCTAGGGCAGTAAGCAAAACAACAGAGTCAATTAAACATGCATTATAATCAGAGGCAGCAATTAACAAATCATCCACATATTGAACTAGGACAGACGAACTAGGCAAGACAATATCTTTTAAATCCTCAGTGAGAATCCGGGAAAAAATAGTGGGGGATCCTGAAAACCGTTGGGGAAGACGCGTCCACGTTAGCTGCTGGCCCTTCCAGGTGAACGTGAACAAATATGGAGAATCGGGGTGCCAAGGGGTACTGAAAAATGCCGCACACAAATCTACGACAGTAAAACAAGTGGCCGACTGAGGAATCAGTGTTAGAATGGTGCTCGAATCAGGGACAACTGGATGGAGGGCTATAACATAATCATTTATAGCCCGTAAATCCTGAACAAACTGATAGACTGGACACCCGTCCAGTCCCAGTTTAGGCTTCCTTATAGGAAGAATGGGAGTATTACAGGGCGAACTGCAGGGGACTAGAACCCCCTGAGTCAAATAGCTGTCAATAAGAAGCAAAATGCCCTCTTCCGCCTCCCTCGGCAAGGGGTATTGTTTTACGGAGGGAGGCGGTCCGTCCCTTGTTTCCAGACTAACTGGAACGGCTGATTTAAGAAGGCCTACATCGGTAGAAGTCGTGCTCCACAAACTGTGTGGAACACTGGACAATTCAGAGGGGACATCAGGAACAGGGGTAACTGATGCCATAAGAGAAGCAACAGCCGAGTCCGGGACGGACATGCGGAGCCCCTCGGGGGCGCAATATATGTGTGCCCCCAGTTTGCTCAGCACATCCCGCCCAAGAAGGTTCGTGGGGCCCTCTGGCATTACAACAAATCTATGTGACAACTTTAAAGAACCAAGTTCAACAGGGAAAGGGTAGGATAGGGGAGCCGGGCACGGATTGCCCTCTATACCCTGCACCCAAACTTTGGTATCGGAAAGAGAGCCCAGAACAAAATTAAAGTGGAGAGGGTGGCACCGGTATCTACTAAAAAAGGCACAAGCTGTTCCCCAATTTTTAGATAGATTTGCGACTGTAACCCCAAATCCCATTCCAACTCTCCCTAGGTTCCCAAAATCTCCGCCTCTAGTCACTGGGGGTCAACAAGGTCCTGGGGAGCATTAGGGGGAAAGGAAGAATTAGTCTCTACCTGACTTTTCCAAGGAGCCCCTCGGGGAAGCAGGGGGCACTCTCTTTTCCAATGTCCCGGTTGTTTGCAGTAGTTGCAGTTCCCGTTCCTTCCCCCGTTCCATGCTCCTCCCCGACCCGTTCCTCGCCCACGACCCCTCCCTCCTGAACCGTCCCGACCCTGCCAGGGCTGGTTGCCAAAGGGTACCTGCAATGCTGCTGCCAGCATACTAACCTCTTCCTTCTTCTGTTTACGCTTTTCTTTTGCCTTTTCCTCATCTCTGCTATTGAACACAAAAGTGGCCAGGCGCACGACTTCGTGTAAGGGCTTTCCCGGCCAATCGGGAACATGTTTAGAGAAATACTTTTTTATATCTGATGTTGCTTGATCGACATAAAAGGAAACGATCATAGGACGGTTAAGTAGTGGGGGAGCCTGAAGATATACTGGGGAGCAGTTTGTGTGACAGCTGGAGCGGCTCATGGAACAGCTGGCAGAGCAGAGCAGCTGGTGGAGTGGAGCAGTTTGTGGGATGGCTGGAGCAGCTCATGGGGCGTGGCTGGCAGAGAGAAGCGATTCGTGGGATGGCTGGTGGAGCGGAGTGGAGCCCCATGGAGAGGTGGGGCAATCGGTTTTGGACCATGTAAGGTGCCCCTTAACCCCCCGCCCCCAATCTCCACCCAGGTTGGGAGGTAAAACTCTGCAGATCAACTTTCAAGCTCTGGTGCTGCACTGACCAGGGACAGAGACTTTTGGGTTGTTGGACTTTGGGTGACTTTGGGTTGCTGGACTCAAGAATCAAAGGGAAAGGACATGCCCCAAATTGCTTGGGGTGGGTTTTTTGCACATGGGTGTGTTATGAATCCTGTTGGTGGTGTTTCCCCAACATAATGCCACATTGTTTCTCTCTGTTATTAAAAGGCTTTTGCTACACTCAGACTCTGTGCTTGCAAGAGGGGAAGTATTGCCTCTTAGAGGCACCCAGTGGGGGTGGTATATATTTGTCCCAGGTCACTGGGTGGGGGCTCGAGCCGGTTTTGCATTGTGTATTGGAATGGAACCCCTAGGTACTGAACCCGGCCCTTGTTGCTGCCAACTCTGACGGGCAGAAGTGTTACACAATCAATGTATTAACTACAGAAAATAGATACAAACAGTCCACCAACCCTTCATACATAGGCAAGGCTTTCTTATTCCCCTTTCCCAAGGTCAGTCTTTGTTCCTAAGGTGTTTCCAGATATTGAGTTGTAAGGGGAGTGAGGCCAAGTGAGGCTGACACGTCCCTCTTTTATATCTTCTTCCAGCTTGCAGGAAAGATCTTTTGATGTGACATGAGTCAAACAGTCTTCACTGGGTACGTGCCATCTCTGAGAGGATGAGTTAGGATGGTCCATCTTTTTCAATGCTGTGTTGCCAGATTCTACTTTTGGGGTAGCTCCTAAGGACACTTTTCTGCTGAAAAGGACCTAGGGGTGACAGTGGACGAGAAGCTGGATATGAGTCAGCAGTGTGCCCTTGTTGCCAAGAAGGCCAATGGCATTTTGGGATGTATAAGTAGGGGCATAGCGAGCAGATCGAGGGACGTGATCGTTCCCCTGTATTCGACATTGGTGAGGCCTCATCTGGAGTACTGTGTCCAGTTTTGGGCCCCACACTTCAAGAAGGATGTGGATAAATTGGAGAGAGTCCAGCGAAGGGCAACAAAAATGATTAGGGGACTGGAACACATGAGTTATGAGGAGAGGCTGAGGGAGCTGGGATTGTTTAGCATGCAGAAGAGAAGAATGAGGGGGGATTTGATAGCTGCTTTCAACTACCTGAAAGGGGGTTCCAAAGAGGATGGCTCTAGACTGTTCTCAATGGTAGCAGATGACAGAACGAGGAGTAATGGTCTCAAGTTGCAGTGGGGGAGGTTTAGATTGGATATTAGGAAAAAGTCTTTCACTATGAGGGTGGTGAAACACTGGAATGCGTTACCTGGGGAGGTGGTAGAATCTCCTTCCTTAGAGGTTTTTAAGGTCAGGCTTGACAAAGCCCTGGCTGGGATGATTTAACTGGGAATTGGTCCTGCTTTGAGCAGGGAGTTGGACTAGATGACCTTCTGGGGTCCCTTCCAACCCTGATATTCTATGATATGATTCTATGACACATGCTGAACTATAATTCCAGATACCAGAATCGTATAATTTATTTAGGATTTAGCCATTAAGACATTATTGGGGTTAAGAAGTAATACAATTAAATAGAAGGACAGCTAACCTTATCAAGGCAGAGACACCTCCAGAAATTCTTCAAATGGTACCGCATGCCCCTTCTCCTCTGGACTCAAGAAAGGGATTTCTGGCATGGGTACAGAGTCTCTCCATCTATCCGCTCCATGCCTTTGGGAAGGGTGTTGTCAGGTTAGTCAAACAGAGACAGAGGGAAAATAGAAGCTGGCATCAACCATAAATGTATGTGAAAATAAATGGCTCCCACATTTGGTAAAGGTGAGCTGCCATAGTTGTCACACAGTGCCACCTTGTGGCAAAATATTATAGTGCATTTTAAGTTCTCCATCACATCTCCCTCTTTTCTGACCGCCCCTGCCAGGGTCTGTGTGGTAGAGGTGTTGTTATCAGAGGCTCTTTGTGTTGTGATGCTCTGTTAGTTCTGCAATGTTCACATGAAGATACGTTATGTCCTTGCTGATTACAGGCCACCCAATGGTGCCTTCCCGTCATTTAGTTCGTCCTCGATGTCCTTTATATATGAGCTCTAGAATTTCTCCTCTCACAGCACTTGCGATGACAATGCGATCACCTTTAAACATTAGTCTGTTGGACTCGCTAAATAGTCCATGTGCAGCAGAGTAGTCTTTGCCATGGCCATTGTTTTCTTCACATACTTGGGCCATTCTGCCTGAATGTCACCAAGAACTTCATCAAGTTGCTTCTGCCAAGGCTGCTTTCTGTAGCAGGTACAGTTTCCTTCCTGACATTGGTCTGTAAAGTTCCACTGCATCCACATAAGCCACATAAGTGGTGGTGGTCAGGGACTCCGTCCTCAGGGGGATTGAGTCATCTATCTTCCGCCCTGACCGGAAAAACTGAGAAGTCTGCTGCTTGCAAGGAGCTAGGATTCACGATGTGAGGGAGAGACTGCCCTGCTGAGACTCATCAAGCCCTCAGATCGCTACCCCTTCCTACTTCTCCACGTGGGCACCAATGATACTGCCAGGAATGACCTTGAGCGGATCACTGCAGACTACTTGGCTCTGGGAAGAAGGATAAAGGAGTCTGAGGTGCAAGTGGTGTTCTCGTCCATCCTTCCCATGGAAGGAAAAGGCCGGGGTAGAGACCGTCGAATCGTGGAAGTCAACGAATGGCTACGCAGGTGGTGTCGGAGAGAAGGCTTTGGATTCTTTGACCATGAGATGGTGTTCCAAGAAGGAGGAGTGCTAGGCAGAGAGAGGCTCCACCTAACGAAGAGAGGGAAGAGCATCTTCGCAAGCAGGCTGGCTAACCTAGTGAGGAGGTGTCAAAGTTCCTTCCCCACTCTGAACTCTAGGGTACAGACGTGGGGACCTGCATGAAAACCTCCTAAGCTTACTTTTACCAGCTTAGGTTAAAACTTCCCCAAGGTACAAAATTATTTTACCCTTGGATTTCCACTGCCACCAGCAAACTTTATCTGGGTTTACTGGGAAACATAGTTTAGACACGTCTTTCCCCCCAAAAAATCCTCCCAACCCTTGCACCCCACTTCCTGGGGAAGGTTTGGTAAAAATCCTCACCAATTTGCATAGGTGACCACAGACCCAAACCCTTGGATCTTAGAACAATGAAAAAGCATTCAGTTTTCTTACAAGAAGACTTTTAATAGAAGTAAAGGAATCACCTCTGTAAAATCAGGATGGTAGATACCTTACAGGGTAATTAGATTCAAAACATAGAGAACCCCTCTAGGCAAAACCTTAAGTTACAAAAAAGACACACAGACAGGAATATTCAGTCTATTCAGCACAGCTATTTTCTCAGCCATTTCAAGAAATCATAATCTAACACATACCTAGCTAGATTACTTACTAAGTTCTAAGACTCCATTCCTGTTCTGTCCCCGGCAAAAGCATCATACAGACAGACACAGACCCTTCGTTTTTCTCCCTCCTCCCAGCTTTTGAAAGTATCTTGTCTCCTCATTGGTCATTTTGGTCAGGTGCCACCGAGGTTACCTTTAGCTTCTTAACCCTTTACAGGTAAGAGGATTTTTCCTCTGGCCAGGAGGGATTTTAAAGGGGTTTATCCTTCCCTTTATGTTTATGACACGCCTCCCAAATCTCAGCTAGGGTGAAACGCTGGCTGGGATTTCTTCCTGGAGCTCGAGGAAAAACAGAGTTAATAAGACACATGCACCTCTAAATATACTACCAAGTACATAAAGACTAACAATATTTTCCACATCTCAAGGACAATTTTAACCAGTTGATTCTGGGAAACTTTCACGGGAGAGTGCATCAGTCACTTTGTTAGAAGCTCCTGAGATGTGTTGGACGTCGAAATCAAAATCTTGGAGAGCTAAACTCAGGGGCCCTTAGTACAGGGTCAGACATGAGTGTCGCTTTAAACTGGTTAAAGGCCTTCTGACACTTTTTGGTCCACTGAACGGCATTTGGCTGGTTTTTTTTGGTTAGGTCTGTCCGTGGGGCGGCGATTTGGCTGTATTGTGGTACAAATCGCCTGTAATAACCAGCCAAGCCTAAGAAGGATTGAAGTTTCTTTGACTTTGGAACAGGCCACTTTTGGATAGCATCCACTTTGGCCTGTAGGTGGTTGATAGTTCCTTGACCCAACTGGTGTCCAAGGTAAGTCACTCTGTTTAGGCCTAGTTGACACTTCTTAGCCTTAACAGTTAGTCCTGCCTCCCTTATGCGCTCAAAGACTTTTTGTAGTTGTTCCAGGTGTTCTGCCCAGGAATCCGAAAATATGGCCACATTGTGACTTTGTCCTTACCCATAACTATTTCACATTTGGGGACAATGTATACCTTCAGATCAGCGGCACTGCTATGGGTACCCGCATGGCCCCACAGTATGCCAACATTTTTATGGCTGATTTAGAACAACGCTTCCTCAGCTCTCGTCCCCTAAATCCCCTACTCTACTTGCGCTATATTGATGATATCTTCATCATCTGGACCCATGGAAAAGAAGCCCTTGAGGAATTCCACCATGATTTCAACAATTTCCATCCCACCACCAACCTCAGCCTGGTCCAGTCCACACAAGAGATCCACTTCCTGGACACTACAGTGCTAATAAACAATGGTCACATAAACACCACCCTATTCCGGAAACCTACTGACCGCTATTCCTACCTGCATGCCTCCAGCTTTCACCCTGACCACACCACACGATCCATCGTCTACAGCCAAGCTCTGTGATACAACCGCATTTGCTCCAACCCCTCAGACAGAGACAAACACTTACAAGATCTCTGTCAAGCTTTCTTACAACTACAGTACCCACCTGCGGAAGTAAAGAAACAGATTGATAGAGCCAGAAGAGTTCCCAGAAGTCACCTACTACAGGACAGGCCTAACAAAGAAAATAACAGAACGCCACTATCCGTCACCTTCAGCCCCCAACTAAAACCCCTCCAACGCATTATTAAGGATCTACAACCTATCCTAAAGGATGACCCAACACTCTCACAAATCTTGGGAGACAGGCCAGTCCTTGCCTACAGACAGCTCCGCAACCTGAAGCAAATACTCACCAACAACCACATACCACACAACAGAACCACTAACCCAGGAACTTATCCTTGCAACAAAGCCTGTTGCCAATTGTGCCCACATATCTATTCAGGGGACACCATCACAGGGCCTAATAACATCAGCCACACTATCAGAGGCTCGTTCACCTGCACATCCACCAATGTGATCTATGCCATCATGTGCCAGCAATGCCCCTCTGCCATGTACATTGGTCAAACTGGACAGTCTCTACGTAAAAGAATAAATGGACACAAATCAGATGTCAAGAATTATAACATTCATAAACCAGTCGGAGAACACTTCAATCTCTCTGGTCACGCAATCACAGACATGAAGGTCGCTATCTTACAAAAAAAAACTTCAAATCCAGACTCCAGCGAGAAACTGCTGAATTGGAATTCATTTGCAAATTGGATACTATTAATTTAGGCTTAAATAGAGACTGGGAGTGGCTAAGTCATTATGCAAGGTAGCCTATTTCCTCTTGTTTTTTCCTACCCCCCCCCCCCCAGATGTTCTGGTTTAACTTGGATTTAAACTTGGAGAGTGATCAGTTTGGATGAGCTATTACCAGCAGGAGAGTGAGTTTGTGTGTGTATGGGGGTGGGTTTTTGGAGGGGGGTGAGGGAGTGAGAGAACCTGGATTTGTGCAGGAAATGGCCTAACTTGATTATCATGCACATTGTGTAAAGAGTTGTCACTTTGGATGGGCTATCACCAGCAGGAGAGTGAATTTGTGTGGGGGGGTGGAGGGTGAGAAAACCTGGATTTGTGCTGGAAATGGCCTAACCTGATGATTACTTTAGATAAGGTATTACCAGCAGGACAGTGGGGTGGGAGGAGGTATTGTTTCATATTCTCTGTGTATATATAAAGTCTGCTGCAGTTTCCACGGTATGCATCTGATGAAGTGAGCTGTAGCTCACGAAAGCTCATGCTCAAATAAATTGGTTAGTCTCTAAGGTGCCACAAGTACTCCTTTTCTTTTTGCGAATACAGACTAACACGACTGTTACTCTGAAACCAATTGTTAAGGTAGGCGACTGCATATTCTCCTAATCCCGCTAGGAGACTATCTACAAGTCTTTGGAAGGTGGCGGGTGCATTCCGCAGCCCAAAAGAGAGTACAATAAATTCATACAGCCCGACATGTGTGGTAAAGGCTGACATTTCCTTGGTGGACTCATATAGCGGTACCTGCCAGTACCCCTTGGTTAAGTCCAAGGTAGAGATGAACATAGAGCATCCCACCATTGCCATAGCCATGATATCAGAAGCTTTGCACTTACGTAAAGTATTTGCAAGCACGCATCTCCAAAGAAGCTAGAGCCGTCTTCAGGCATATAAGTAGCAACCAAAGCTTGCACCATTGAACAGAAACAAGTTAGACAGAAACAACGAGGAGTCCAGTGGCACGTGAAAGACTAACAGATTTATTTGGGAATAAATAAGACAGAAATCACCCATACCCTCTGCAAAACAGTTTCCAAGCATCAGTGTCTTTCTTCAAATTGCAGGGATACAGCCTTTGAGAGCACTTATTTAAGAAGGTTTTACTTTCAATAAGACATTGGTAGGGGTTTAAATGGAGGTTTATTGCTATAAAGAGAGAAGGGAGAAATTCCCACTATTGCGGCTTTTGATAAGGATCTTCAGTGTCAGCCTCCTAGAATAGAAGTTGTCATAGAATATCAGGGTTGGAAGGGACCTCAGGAGGTCATCTAGTCCAACCCTCTACTCAAAGCAGGACCAATCCCCATTTTTTGCCCCAGATCCCTAAATGGCCCCCTTAAGGGTTGAACTCACAACCTTAGGTTTAGCAGGCCAATGCTCAAACCACTGAGCTATCCCTCCCCCCAGCCTCTTCACTCCGGAATACAGAGCACTTAGACATTCCTTTCAATCAGGACTCTCTTTAAACCACAAACATCCTCCTTGCTTTGTTCTTGAGTTAATCTCATCCCTCTACCAGACTGCTGTCCTGGTCTTTGATAAGATCCAATTGGTTTGTTTGCCTTTTGACCCAAGTGGCTTTAACACCTGCCATTCCCAGTCTCTTTACAACTTGCAACTAAAGACTTCAATTAATTATTGCTCACAACAAACAATGCTAATCTACCTTTTCAAAACATAGCACAAAAGAAGAGAGTCTAGAGAGAGAAAGGAAGATGCAAGTTATGTAAATTGTTTTAGAGCCTGTGTAAACAACTTGAGTGTCATAAAGATGGTTTTCTGGCCAGAGATGTGCTGTCTGTCCTTACACGCAGCCTATCCCTGGGTGACTGTGTGGTGTGTTAGAAAGCTATTACTTCAAGTGCTGACAGGCTATGGGGCTCTGAGAGGGAGCATTTGATCTGGGTCTTCAGTACCGTCAATCTGCAGAGAACCTGCCTGGAGTAAGTTGGGTGAATTGTGCCTTAGGGAGCAGCCTGTTTGATCTCTCTCTGTTTTTGGATTGTTGTGGGTTAAGGCTCAGGCTTATAAGAAATAAAGTTGGTTCTTTCTAGCAAGAGTATTGTATGTTTTTATCTACATTTTCTCTGTGCGTGTGCCATGAATGTAACAGGCAGAAAGTAAAATCCTCCTTGAATTTCTTTAATTCACATGAGCAAGTAAAAATATAGGCATGTCAGTTATTACACTCTCCAAACATCCTGGAAAAAAATAATTATGAGTATCTCTTTAGTTCTGTGAAGGCGCAGGCAAGTTTGTAATGAGGTAACATTTTTAAAAAATTGATAACCCTTTTTATGTCAGTACTGAGGTATACCCGCTTCCTTCTGCTCGATATTCCTGCTGGGGTTTGGTTCAGAGGGAAATCTTCTGCTCTGGCTTCAATAAAAGGTTTTACTGATGTTTCAAACTGGCGTCGAGTGTGTTTGGAGTGGGGATGGGGCTAGGACGCCCAGGGCTGGACAAACACGGAACTAAAAGACACCGTCTGGTTTGTGTCTCTCCGCAGAGCCGGGTGCTATTTCCTCATTGCCCGCTGAGTTTGATCTCTCTGCTGTTCTTGTTCCCACCCCCCTGCTTGGCTGGGGCAGGAGCATCCTGCTCTGAACTCTTTGGGAAAAGGGAAGATGCCACCAGCTTGGTTGTCCCAGGGCAGCGTCTTGTGATGGGAGACTCAGGACTCCTGTCTAGCTCCTCCCACAACGGGGGCCCTGATCTCATTTTCAGCCCCTAGGTGTTACCAGAGCACCTGTCCGGGTTCCTTTCCCACTCTGAACTCTGGGGTAGAGATGTGGGGACCCGCACGAAAGACCCCCTAAGCTTATTCTTACCATCTTAGGTTAAAACTTCCCCAAGGCACAGATTCCTTTCTTGCCTCGGGATTGCTGCCACCACCAAGTGATTTAACAGACAATCAGGGAAAGGACCACTTGGAGTCCTATTCCCCCAAGCCTACACTGACTTTCCTGGGGAAGGCTTCAGCATATATTCTCGCCAATTGGTTACAAAGGGACTACAGACCCAAACCCCTGGGTCTTAGAACAATGGAAAAATCAGTCAGGTTCTTAAAAAGAAGGATTTTATTTAAAGAGAAAAAGGTAAAAGAATCACCTCTGTAAACTTAGGTTGGTAGTTAACCTTACAGAGTAGCAGAAAATTCAAAGAGCACAGAGGAACCCCCTCTAGCCTTAGTTTCAAAGTTACAACAAAACAGGGATAAACCTCCCTCTAGCAAAGGGAAAATTCACAAGTTGAGAAAACAAAGATAAACTAATACCCCTTGCCTGGCTGTTACTTACAAGTTTGAAATATGAGAGACTTGTTCAGAAAGATTTGGAGAACATGGATTGATGTCTGGTCCCTCTTAGTCCCAAGAGCGAACGGCCACACAAACAAAGAACCCAAAACAAAGCCTCCCCTCCCCGCCAGATTTGAAAGTATCTTTTGTCCCCATTGGTTCCTTTGGTCAGGTGCCAACCAGGTTATTTGAGCTTCTTAACCCCTTACAGGTAAGGAGGAATCTTAGGATACCCCTATGGTTATGACAGCACCCATAACCAATTCCTAGGAGATTAACAGGGTGTCACAGGTGGCTCCGCGTCTGAGGGGGGAGAGATTTCATTGCTGTGCTGTAGTCCCAGCGTCATGACTGGGTCCCACGTGCTCAGTGTAGGACAAACACAGCGCCAGGGATAATCCCGGTAGCAGAGACCCTAGAGTATAACAGCCACCAGCAGAGAAAGGGTTGGGGACAAAACATGGAGGCCAGTGACCCTGGTGATGGTTGTTACTGCCTCTTCGGGAACCGTCACTTTGCTGTGGTGAAGGGGCGTGCGTGTTCCAATGATCCCCAGAGCTAGGTTGTCAGGAGCTTAATGCTCCTGGTAGGTGACCCAAGGAAAACAGGTCTGAGGGGAGGTCCCAGGCAAAGGACAGTCCAAATCACCTCCCCCCCGCCACCCTCCACAAGTCCTCAACAGTCGATCAGGTGGATGAGGTTCTTTGGATCTCAATGGCTTGTAAAAGCAGAGGAAGGCTGATGCAAGGTGGAGATCTCCAGTCATCTCAGACTTTCCATGCCACTGGGCCCCAGACCTTCAGCTTGTTATGATCATGTGGTCACTGTCGGCGCATTAGCTTCTCCATGTTCAAAGAAGTCTCGCGCAGGCTTCTACCACGGGAAGTAATATCTTCCTACCTTCCAAGATCTGTGGCGATGGACTAGTGGTGATGGGGACAGGATTAGTGAAACTGGCAGCCACGAATCTGTACGTAGGCAGCGGTGGTTAGTGATCGTCTGCCACCTTGACAGAGACAGGGGTGCAATTTGGCAGCTCCTATCGCGACTGAGCAGTCCTCTTTAGGATCCACTCTGGTCACCTCGCACGAGGAGAGGGCGAGAAAAGGTGCTCTAGACCTAGGCTGTCTCACCCACTCCTGGCTGGACTACTGCATCCAGTGGAATCACTCTGCCGTGAAAACTATAAAAAGACTTTTGCCACCCGGAATGTTCACACCTGAGGGATAATGAAGATTATGTATGACCGAAAGAAGGCACTGGTGTCACCCAACACGACAGCAGGTGACGCCACACCTCCAAACTGAGTTACCTAAGTGCTTTTCCTAAGCTACTCAAAGACAGACAGACAATTTCCCAGGTTCGCACCCCCACTGGAGTATCAATCCAAAATTATACCATCTTACACTGGATCGGGAGCTCTTTAAAATGTTTGCTTTCCCTTCAATGTGGGAAAGATATGCACACCTAGCTTGTGTTAACCAAGCTGCAATTTTTTCCCCCAGACACTTCACTTAAAGTCACACTAGTTTAGATAAAGCAAAAAACAAGTTTATTAACTGTAAAATTGAGATTTTAAGTGATTATAAGTGATAGCAAACAGATCAAAGCAGATTACCTAGTAAATAAACAAAACCGCAAACTAAGCCTAAAATACTAGATAGGATTTGAATCAATAATCTCTCACTCTGACTGATGATACAAGCAGGCTTGCAGATTTTCAAGGCACAAGCTGCACTTGCTTTGCAGCTTGGGCTCTCTACCCCCTATTCCAAGTCCTTTTCCTTAGGAGCTTCTCTCGGGTGTTGAGTTGTGGGGAAGAACAACGGATGATGTCACTCCCTGCCTTATATAGCTTTAGCATATGGAACCCTTTGTTCCAAAACCAGTTCCCAGCACAGTTTGTGGAAAAATACAGGTACTCAAAATGAAGTCCAGAGTCATGTGGTCTGGTCACCTGCCCTTGCAGAGTCATAGCAGCCATTATTTACAAGCCAGCCACAGGAAGGCTTAAGCTATTTCACAGCCCATTGTCTTTGTTGAGGAGTCATTAGCACTCTCTGGCCTCTTCACTGTTGTACCTGAAAGGCTGGCTGTGGGAGTTTTCCAGAGTAAGCCCATTTGAAATACACAGATCCATAGTCAATTTTCATAACTTCAGATACAAAAATGATACGTGCACACAAATAGGATAATCATCTTCAGCAAATCATAACTTTTCCAGTGACATGAAATGAATTGGAGCTGGGCGATGGAGTGTACAGGGATGGGGCAGCCCCCACTTATAGACCTCCAACACCCAAAAAGATTTAGGAACCTGTGTTCCAGGTTGGCTGTGTGACTCTGGCACCCGCAATGGCCTCAGGGTCAATGTCTCTTGGGTTAATAGGGAGTTGCTCTGAATCAAACAGTTAAGTCCCATCTCACTGCCCTGAGATGAGAAGAGCTGTGGGGAGAGAGTGGAGTGGCAGGGAGGGGTTTGGGCCCAGGAGGTTCCATGGAGGGGGCAGATCCCCACCCCACCCTGTCTCCATCCATCTCCCCCCTCTCCCCACTGCAGGTAGATCCAGTGACAGATATAGCCATGGCTTCGAGGGGACCCCACCCCGCGCTCCTGCTGCCCCTCATCCTCCTGGCCGCCAGCCTGGCCCAGCTTAGAGAAGGCACCAGCTACTCGCAGTTCTTGAACCAACACATTGAATTCCCCAAGAGCAGTGCCTCCAGTGACCAGATCTCCTGCGAACTCATGATGCAGCGCCAGGGCCTGACCCGCCCTTTCGGTATAACCGGCGACACCTTCATCCAAGCCCCCACCAACCAAGTCCAGGGTGTTTGCAGCAGTGGAGGGAAACGAGTCCGCGACAACGTCTACAACAGTATTGCATGCTTCCACATCACCACATGCCAGCTGACATCCATTTCCCCACTAGGGCACTGTATCTACAAGGCTAGAGTCTGGACCCTCAGGATCCATGTGACCTGTGCCCAGGGGCGGCCTGCGCACTTAGACAGAGTCCTGTAGAGCCCAGGCACTGGCCACAGGCGGAGCAGGGGGTCCCCTGCTCCTCCACTTTGACTCCTGGGCAGTCCTCTGTCACTCGGGGCTCTCCTGCCTCGTCCCTGCCCATCCTGGGCAATCCCTGCCATGAGTCTCCACAGGGACATTCAGTGTCTTCCCTTATCCTAAGCCAGGTGCCCAGTTCCCATCCACACGGTTGTGGGGCCTGCGGGGCGGATTTCCCAAGCCAGGTGCCCAGTTCCCATCCACACAAGTGAAAATCTGGACACCCAGCCCCCCACAGCTGGCACTGAGATCCTCAGCCTGAGCCCAGCGCCCGCCTCGCTGGGTGCCCACTATACAGTACGGCCACCCCCTCCCACCCGGCATGCATTAGGTATCGGGGGCAGGTTGTGGGGAGAAAATTGTCCCAGGCAGGGCCCTGAAAGCTCTCCCTGAGTTTTGTTTCCTTCCTGCTTCTTGCAATAAAACACTTTCCTGCCAATGCAGAACGAGTCGGTGTGTTTGGGGGGCTGGGAGCAGAGTCACTGTGCATCTGCGGATCTCAAACCCTCGGGCTATTTTGGGAATATGACTAAGCGTTTGGCTACACTTACATTTTATAGGGCTCTAACTTGCTGGCTCAGGGGTGTGAAAATTCACCCCCCTGCATGCAGCAAGTCAGAGCGCTTTAAAGCGCTAGTGAAAACAAGCTCTGAGAGCAGGGAGCAGGGCTCCCAGCTCTAGGAGCTGATCCCCCCATGGAGGTGGATCACCAGGAGCGCTGGGAGAACCCTCTCTCCCAACGCTCCTTCGTGACCACTCTCACACTTCCAAGCGCTGCCGGAGGAGCGTTCCCGCGACAGCGCTTTGAAGTTTCCAGCGAAGCCGTGCCCTAAGTTGTTCAAAGGGACCAGGGAAGGGATTTGGGGGCGTGCCCCTTTGCTAAGCAGTGACCATGATCAAAACCAGGTCAAGGGGCCCAGCTGGCTCCAGGGATTGCGGAATGCAGTCTGAGGCCTTGCCTTTTTATGGGCACCGGCTCCAATCCAGATGCAGGTTGAGGCAACTCACTTACTCAGTGGGGCAGGGAATGCAATACAGGGCCGTTACCCAGAAGGGGGCACCAGTCCTCACAGGTTGCGGGCCCCAGCATGGCCCCAGATGAGCTGGTCAGTGACTGCAGAGGAATGGGACACAGGAAATCTTTATTTCCGGAGTACCAGATACAGTGTGGGCCCAGCTCGGCAGGGTCTGCCTGGCTCCGGGTGAGTGTCAGGGAGGGGGATCCAGGAGCAAAGAGGACTCATCTGAAGTTTGCCAGTGAATGGCTCGTCTGCTTGCAGCCAAAGTCTCCATGGGGCTGGAAGGATCCCCAGGCCCCACGGCCACCTATGGTGCTCCATCCCAGAGGGGTTTGCCGTGGAGAGGCAGAGCTGGCCTCTCTTACCCCTTCCTGCTTGATGACTCTGTATACTGCTTAAGTGTAAATTCAGCAAAGCACATGTTCCTTTGTTCGAGACAGGCCTGTTTGCCGACCTCAGTTTGGAACATGTGGTAACAACACCATACAGTGGAATCTTATAACTTCACACACAAGTTGCCACACACATTTTATCCGGACAACAATGATCAGCAAATTATGAGTTTTTAAATGATCCCTCACCAGACATCCTGTGTACAAAGATTATTACAATAGTGTGTGGGGTATGGACATGGGGTATATTCTGTCATGTCCCCCAAAGGGGGAGGGGATGGCAAAAACTAGGGGGATCAAGGATGAATGATTAAGACCATCTGGGGTATGATCAGAGACATGGGTTGATCCCAAAATCTGTTTTAAAAGAATTGGTAGAATCAGTCAACCTTAAGAGAAGCTTTTTTCCCAGGGTTGTATCTCAGGAACCACAGCATCAAGTAACCCCAAATTTGGATTAATAATCCTACCCCACATCCCCAAGAGATGAAACACATTTCAAGTCCATCTAAATAATGGAGCACATTTTAGAAAAGTCACCGATGTAACAGAAAAGAGTTCTTAACAGCAGTTATAACAGAACTGGTGCTGCATTAAAATCCAGTTCATTTTTGGAGCTATCCTGTTTGCTTCATCAGGGTTTTACAGATGCTTAAAATCTGCCTCAAACTGGTCCAAACTTGCCACTTCAAATTTCTTTGCAAATGTAAGGGGACTGCTGGCCCTTTACTAAAACTCAGTGGGGGTGTTTTGGCTGGCTAGCTCCCAGTACCAAAAGGAAGGGGAAGGGTTAATGGGAAATCAAGTCCCTGAGACTGGCAATCCCCAGGAACAATGGGAGGAGTTCAATGCTCCAGGTCAGCGCGATTGACAGGGCAGGCCGGCTAATCATGGAGTCAGGAGGCCAGGGGCTGTCTGGCCTGCAAGTGAGCTGGAATCGCCTGGGTCAGACAGAGTGGGGCCGAGCTAAGGAGAGAGGCAGCCAGAGAGAACCAGAGAAGCAGCCTGGGGGAGCAGGTCCGTGCTGGGAGCAGAGTCACAGAAGCAGCCTAGGGGGAGCAGGTCCGTGCTGGGAGCAGAGTCACAGAAGCAGCCCAGGGGGAGCAGACCTGTTTTGGGAGCAGAGCTGCAGCAAGCAGAGCCAGGGGAGCCAGAGAAGCAGCCCAGGGAGCTGGAGGCAGAGCAGCAGCCATGCTGAGGCAGAGTGGAGCTGGAGCTCGATAGGGTGTCCGGTCTGGTTGGGGGTGCTGTGGGTCTAAGGCAGGCTAGTCCCTACGCGTCCTGGCACCATGCTGCACCCTGGAAGCGGCCAGCAGCAGGTCCTCGGGGAGGGGGCCACAGGGCTCCGTGCACCGCCCCCACCCTTTCCTGCATCCCAACCCGCTGCCCTAGCCCAGAGCCCCCTCCCACAACCTGAACCTCTTATTTCTGGCCCCAACCCGGAGCCTGCACCCCAAGTTAGAGCCCTCACCCCCCACACCCCAACCCCCTGCCCCAGCCCAGTGAAAGTGAGTGAGGGTGGGGCAGATCAAGCCACTGAGGGAGGGGCAATGTAGTGAGCGGGGGGCAGGGGCTCAGGGAAGGGGTGGAGAAGGGGGCAGGGCCTCAGGGAAGGCCTAGGTCTAGGGTGTTCGGTTTTGTGCGATTAGAAAGTTGGCAACCCTAGAGCTGGGGCTGGAGCAGTCTGGAGTGGGGTGCGGTGAGCAGCTGGGGAGAGCGAGGGGGACCCTGGGCAGCAGGCCTAGCGCAGGGAGACGCGCCCAGCCAAGAGAGGCCTTGTAGGCCAGACCTGGAGGGGGATCGTAACCCCAACGGGGGCGGGGGTGAAGGGGGCTGACGCTGGGAAGAAGGGTCCTGCCACCTAGACACTGAGGGCATGTGGCCACCGCCAGAGCAAGTGTCCGACCCGCAGCATCCCTGCAGCGCAGCCAGGGCCTGAGAAAAGGCCTGGGACTTGTGAGGAACAGACTGAACTCCCCTGACATCCCAGAAATGCTGGTTGTGACATCCCCATGCCACAGAGCAGGGTGATGGGTTTTCCTTTCACCTTTCCCATTTTTTCCTTATTTTTTTTAATTGGTTGCTGTTTAATAAATTGTATTTGCTTTGAACTGTATGTGATGGTCAGGGAAGCATCCAGTGCAGAGAGAGCACCCCGGAGTGTGGACACCCTAGACCCCGCCCTAAGTGACTATATCAAGGTTGGGGGTCGAGCCCCCCAGGACTCCTGGGCCCAGCCGTGTTGGGATTACGAGGACTCTGCCACACAGGAGAGTGGAAGGGGAGCCCTGGAGGTCAGGCCGGCCTCTGGCTAAAGGAAGTAGGAGCGAGGACTCAGATCCTTTCGCTAGTCCATTTCACTGGAGTAGTGTATAAGCCTGGAAAGTTCCCCACAATAGCGGGACCATTCCCCCGCTTACATAAACATTATTAATTCTTAAAAGACAACCACGAAATTTGAACAGCCATGACTGTCTCTTCTCCATCATGGTCTTTGGAGAGGCGGCTGTCGTCTTTCCCAGGGCTTGTCTGCACTGGAATCACTGAAGCTGCGCCAGTGCATTGTTTTAAGTGCAGATTCCCCAAGGATGATAAATAGCCCACACTCCAATGGCTTCTTGATTAGACCGCAGGCCAGTAAGGTCATTGGATTCCATGGCACGTAAAGCATCCCACCATTGCCGTAGCCGTGATATCAGAAGCTTTGCACTTAGGTAAAGTATTTGCGAACACGCATCTCCAAAGAAGCTAGAGCCGTCTTCAGGCATATAAGTAGCAACCAAAGCTTCCACCATTGGGAGGAAACGGGAGTTAGACGGAAATCACCCATACCCTCTGCAAAACATTTTCCAAGCATCAGTGTCTTTCTTCAGATTGCAGGGATACAGCCTTTGAGAGCGCTCACAGAAGGTTTTACTTTCAATCAGAAATAAGTAAGGGTCTAAAACAGGGTTGGGCAAACTGGCCAGTGAGCTCCTGCAGGGAGCAGGGTTTTGGGGCCTGCACCGCTCCAGCTGGGGCGCAGGGGCGGGGGCTGCACCACATGGCTCCCAAAAGCCGCGGCATGGCCCCACTCCAGCTCCTACGGGCTCCAATGGCCCCGCTCCAATGGCCCCCTCCGGCACTCCAATGGGAGCTGTGGGGGCAGCGCCTGCAGACGGGGAAGCGTGCAGAACCGCCTGGCTGCGCCTCCACGCAGGAGCCGGAAAAGGGACGTGCCACTGCTTCCAGGAGCCACTTGAGGTAAGCGCCGCTTGGAGCCTGCACCCCTGAGCCTCTCCCCACACCCCAACCCCCTGCCCCAGCCCTGATCCCCCTCCTGCCCTGCAAACCCCTCGATCCCAGCCCTGTGCACCCTCCTGCACCCCAAATCCCCACCCCAGAGCCCGCACCCCCAGCCAGAGCCTGCACCCCTTCCCGCACCCCAACCCCCTTCCCCAGCCCTGATCCCCATCCCACCCTCCAAACCCGCTCAGTCCCAGCCCAGAGCACCCTCCTACACCCCACACTCCTCAGCCTCAGCCCCACCCCAGAGCCCACATCCCCCAGCTGGAGCCCTCACCACCCCTCGCACACCCACCCCACCCCACTCCCCGAGCCCAGCCCAGAGCCCCCTCCTACACCCGGAACTCCTCATTTCTGGCCCCACCCCGGAGCCCGCACCCCCAACCAGAGTCCTCAGCCCCTCCCGCACCCCAACCCCAATTTTGTTAGCATTCGTGGCCCACCATACAGTTTCTGTTCCCAGCTGTTTGCCCACCCCTGGTCGAAAAGGAGGGTTATTGCTAGAAAGAGAGAAGGAAAAAAGTCCCACATTTACAGCTTCTTTTTATGGCTTCTGATAAGGATCCTTTCTGATGCTGAATAAAGAGACAGTCCTTTCAAGTCAGAACTCTCTTTAAATCACAAACATCCTCCTGGGTTTGTTCTCGAGATAATCTCCTCCCTCTACCAGACTGCTGTCCTGGTCTTTGACAAGGTCCAAGTGGTTTGTTTGCCTTTTGACCCAAGTGGCTTTAACATCTGCCATTCACAGTGTATTTACAACTTGCCACTAAAGACTTCAAGTAATTATTGCAGACAACAAACAATGCTTATCAACCTTTGCAAAACATAGCAGAAAAGAAGATAGTCTAAACCGCTACAAGAAGATACAAATTATGTCTTAGAGCCTGTGTAAACACACTTGAGTGTCATAAAGATGGTTTTATGACCAGAGACATGCTGTCTTCCTCACGCGTGGCTTATCCCTGGGTGACAGTGTGGTGTGGTAGAGAGCTGTCACTTCAAGTGCAAGGGGTTCCCTGATCCTGCTGACAGGCTAGGGGGCTCTGGAGGGGAGCATTTGATCTGGGTCTTCAGCACCATCAGCCTGCAGAGAGCCTGCCTGGAGTAAGGTGGGGTGAATTGTTCCTTGGGGAGCAGCCTGTTGTTTCTCTGTGTGTGTTTTTGGATTCTTGTGTGTTGCGGTTCTGGATTCTAAGAAATATAGTTGCTACCTTCCAGCAAGAGTATTGTATGATTTTATCTAATTTCTCTGTGTGTGTGTCCTGAATGTAACAGACAGAAAGAAAAATCCTCTATTGAATTTCTTTATTTACCCTGAGCAATTAAAATCTAGGCATGCCAGTTGTTACATTCTCCAAATATCCTGGATAAAAATAATTGTGAGTGTCTCTTTAGTTCAGTGAAGGCACAGGCAAGTTTGTACTGAGGTAACATTCTAAAAAAATAGATAACCCTTTTTATGTCAGTACTGAGGTTTACCCGCCTCCTTCTGCTGGATATTCCCGCCAGGATTTGGTTCAGACGGAAATCTGCTGCTCTGGCTGCAATAAAATGTTTTTACTGCAGATCAAAGGCAGATCCCAGATATCTGACAGCAAATAGGCAGATCCCAGATATCTGACAGCAAATATTTACCGAAAGTGGTGTCTACTTTTTATGGCCATTGATCAGGGAGGAAGGTGTAATTGTTGCAGAGCAAAGGGCCAGTGTACGTAAATGGCCGACACTCTGTCTCCTGGCAACTGATGGCCTGGGCCCTTCCCCCCTGCAAGGTGATAGCTAAAGGGTTGGAGAACAAAGGAATCAGGTGACCTCCTGGCCCGGGAAAGGGCACCCATAAGCAATTACTGGGAGATTAACAGGGTATCGCAGGTGGCTCCTTGTCCGAGGGGGGAGAGATTTCATTGCTGTGCTGTAGTCCCAGCATCGCCCGTCATGACTGGGTCCCATGTGCTCGGTGCTGGACAAACACAGCGCCAGGGACAATCCCGGCAGCAGAGACCCTAGAGTATAAAAGCCACCATTCAAGCAGGAGATTGCAATTTCAGAGTCAGCTGGTATTTACCTGGTTTCAAGTGGTGAGGTCGGGGCAGGAGGATTAGAAGCCAGGAGTCTGGAGTTCTAGCCTTCCTCTGGGGGGTCTAGTGGGCTAGAGCAGGGAGGGATGGGAGCCAGGATTTGTGGGTTCTAGCCCTATCCTGGGGTGGCTAGAAGGTCTGGTGGGTTGAACCAGGGAGCCAGGACTCCTGGGTAGAACAGGGCAAAATTTGTATGAATTTATTCACCCCAATTGTCAAGCATGGTGACGCTGAGTAGCCATTGTGCCTGGGACCGCCCTTGAGAATGACTCTGGTTAACGCCTGCACCTCAGATGTGGGTGACCCAGTTTCCAGGCCCTGCTCCAACAGCGATCCAGCCAAAGTGGAGCAGGGCAGCTCCAAGTGGAGCGAGTGAAGAGTCCCCAGCTGAGAGGGGGCAGATCTCTGGTCTAATCCCTTCCCCTTGGCAGGCAGAGGGGGGATTTGAACTGGGTTTTCCCACAGCCCTGGGTGACTGCTCTAACTGCTGGGCTGAAAGTTACAAGGGAACCCGTCCCCACCAGCCATTTTATGGCTTTAGGCCTCTGCTTTTGTCCGAATGCCCCAAACTGAAAAAAAAGAAAACATTTCCAGTCAGGTCAAACAGAAATGACTTCTGTCCAGGTGACGTGGAATTTTTTGACTTTTTATTTCGCCAAAAATTTGACATAATATGGGGTTTGGTTCAACCCAAGACAAAACCACAGTAGGGCCTCAGAGTTACAAACCCTTCGGGAATAGGGGTTGTTCATAATTCTGCAATGTTCGTAACTCTGAACAAAGTGGTTGGTGGTTCTTTCAAAAGTTTATAACTGAATATTGACATAATACAGCTTTGAAACTTTACTATGCAGAAGAAAAACGTTGCTTTTAACCCTCTTAATTTAAATGAAACAATTTAAAATTAACTTAATTGCTTTTAACCCTCTTAATTTAAAAGAAATAATTTCTTACCCTTGTCAAATACTAATTTTAAAGCTTTCCCTTTTTTTAAGTCATTTACATTTAGCACAGCACTGGATTTGTTTTTGTATTTTGTCTCTGAGGCTGGCTGATTGCATACTTTCTGTTCCAAACGAGGTGTGTGGTTGACCAGTCAGTTTGTAACTCTGGCATTCGTAACGCTGAGGTTCTACTATCGTTTTCAATTGCTCGGAACCAATAAAATCATTACTCACCCAGCTCTACTCCTGGATTCTGTTTCTGATTGTGGGAGATGGAGATGGAGTCAAGACTCCTGGGTTCTAGCCCAGCTCTGGGAAGAGAGTTGCGGGCTGGGAGTCAGGACTCCTGGGTTCTATCTCTGAGTTGAGGAACGGAATGGGCTGTAGTTGATTAAAAGAGGAAGAAAGGGCTGAAGGGCCCCGCAGAAGGATTGATGCTCACCACTCTGAGCATTAGAAACTTTTCCCTAATATCCAACCTACATCTCCCTGGCCACAGACTCAGGCCATTACTTCTTGTCCTGTCCTCAGTGGACACGGAGAATGATGGATCTCTGTCCCCTCCAGAACAGCCCTGCACAGATTTGAAAGTAGTTCTCAGCTCCCCCTCAGTCTTCTTTTCTCAGGACTATACCTGCCCAGTTTTTAACCTTTCCTCACAGGTCAGGTTTTCTAACCCTTTGATCATTTGTGTTGCTCTCCTCTGGACTCTCTCCAGTTTGTCCACATCTTTCCAAAAGTTTGGTGCCCAGAACTAGGCCCAGGACCCCAAGTGGGACCTCACCAATGCCGAGTAGAGCAGGACAATTCCTTCCCGTGTCTTGCCTATGACACTTCTGGTAATCCACCCCAGGAGGACACCAGCCTTTCCCGCCACTGCATCCCATTGTTAACCTGGCATCATTCCCTCCTCTGCCCCGCTCCCAACACCACAACGGCACTCCACATGGGAGCAGGGCTCTGCCGTTAACAGCGGGGAACGAGCAGCCGTTGGCACATCCCACCGGCCTATGGAGTCACCACCTGTTAGCCCGTTACCCCATCCCCGGTTTTGAAACTTCCTCTGTACATGCACGGTTTTGCCCCACTCCCCGCAGTCCCGGGGAGAGCAGCCTGCCCCAGACCACAGGGAGGGATCCATCAACGGCCAAACCACCAACCGACACCCAGCATGGCAGCGGGGCTGGGCAGTGCAGATTGGGAGGGGGCCGGTCCAGGCTGACAGGGTCGTGGGGAGCCCTGATGGGCCAGATCTGGGCTGGCCAGGGGACTGGGGGGTGTCAAAGCCCCGAGCCCATGAGCACCGTGAGACACTGCAGGGTGAATGGGACAGGATCTGGCACAGAGGGGCCTGGCAGGACCCCCATAGCTTGTGCCAGTGGAGACAGATCCCTCCTGGGCCCAGATCCCCCTGGGCCCAGCCAGCCCAGGCCAGCCCAGCCCAGCCTGCTCCTGGGCCCAGGCAGCGCATGGCAGGGCTGGCTAGCTCAGCCCTCTCTGCACTTGCCGTGTGATCCGTCTGGGGCGTGAGCATTAGGTGTGTTCATTGCCTGTCATGAGAGCCAAACTCTGTCTCGTACCATTCTCAGTTTTGTCCCCACAAAGGGCTAGTGCGCGGCCTGCTCTTTGGGGGGTGGGGGGCCCCAAGACCCTGGTGTGATGGTCATGGTCTGGGTTTGAGCCCCAGCTCTGCACCAAGTTGGGAAATCCAGGCACTTTCAGCCAGACTGTTTTGTTCAGGGATGGGGAACCCCTTCCTCAAATGACCCTAAGTTTGAGTCAGTCACCCCAGCTTCCCCTGCTCCCTAGGGGCCCACACCAAATTTCTTGGTAAACCTGTGTGGATTTTAGAGCACTTAGGAGAGCTGAGGTTTGAACGGGGAGCTGGTCTTAACCTTCGTTGTAGCAAGGCTGGCAGCCGCTGTGCCAGCACAGAGGGCGATGAGCAGGTGACCCAAAAGGGACATTGTCTCATAACCTCCCAAACACAGACAAGACCCCACTGCCCACCCAGAGCTGGGATAGACCCCAGGAGTCCTGGCTCCCAGCCCTCACCAGCAGTGGGCAGGCCCCAGACCCAGGAGAGATGACTCCAAGCCCCAAGGCCAGGCTGGTGCCGGCAGCCAGTCCCTGCCCCCTACATGTCCCATCCAGCCCTCACCCTTCCCCCAGGCCCTGGGGCTCAGGTGGCGCTGTGGGGGCCAGGCCCCGGCTCCCACTGGTTCTGCTGGGCACCGGCATTTCCAGTAGCCAGGCCTGTCCCTCCCCTGGCTGGGTCGCTGCCCCTTGCATGGTTCCAGGAAGCGGCTGCCAGGTCCCTGCAGCCCCTAGGTGCAGGGAGGCCCCACCCCAGATAGAGGGACTATCAGCCAGGTGATGGTGAATTGCAGGTGAGGTGGGGGTGGGGCAATGGCGAGTACATGAGTGCAACGGCACCCACTTATACACCTCCAGCATCCCAAAAAATTTGGGAACCCTTGTTCAATGTTGGCTGTGTGACTCTGGTGCCCCAGGGTCAATGTGTTAATAGGAGTTGCTCTGAATCAAGCAGTTAAGTCCCATCTCACTGCCCTGGGCTGAGAGGAGTTGTGGGGGAAGAGTGGGTTGGAGGGGAGGGGTTAGGGCCCAGGAGGTTCCATGGAGGAGGCAGATCCCCACCCCGTGCTGTCTCCATCCATCTCCCCCCTCACCCCACTGCAGGTCGATCCAGTGACAGACACGGCCATGGCTCCGCAGGGACCCTGCCCCTTGCTCTTCCTGATCCTCGTCCTGCTGGCCACCAGCCTGGCGCAGGAAAGGTGAAAGGTGAAAGGAAAGGTGCCAACAACGAGCAACCAGCAGTTCGTGAACCAGCACATTGACTTCCCCAGCTCCAGCGCCCCCAATGGCCAGGGCGACTGCAAGCGCCTGATGCAGCGCCGCGGCCTGACCTGCCCCACCTGCAAAGCCAGCAACATCTTCATCCATGCCCCCTTCAGTCAAGTCCAAAACATCTGCGGCTGCGGAGGGAAACACGTCTACGGAAACATCTATGTCAGTATCGCACACTTCGACATCACCGAGTGCCAGCTGACATCCTCATTCCAAGGGCGCTGTAGATACAGAACCACAGTCCTCAGAAGTGGGATCTGTGTGACCTGTCTCTAGTCACTGCCCTGAACTCCTGTAGAGCCCAGGCGCTGGCCACGGGCCTCCTGCTCCCCCTTTCACTCCAAGGCAGCCTTCTGTTGCTGGGGGCTCTCCTGCCCCATCCCTGCCCCTCCTGGGCAGCACCCGCCATGAGTCTCCACAGGGACGTTCAGCAGCTCCCCTTATCCCACAGGCTGGCAGCTTGGGGCCGGCAGGGGGACTTCCCACGCTCGGTACCCAGTTCCCATCCACACGAGTGAAAATCCAGGCACCCAGCCCCTGCAGCTGGCACTGAGATCCTCAGCCTCAGCCCAGCGCCCACCTCGCTGGGTCCCCATTATACAGTACAGCCACCCCCCTCCCATCCTACATCTATTAAGTATTGGGGGCAGGTTGTGGGGAGAAGATTGTCCCAGGCGGGGCTCTGGAAGCTGCCCCTGAGTTTTGTTTCCTTGCTGCTTCTTGCAATAAAAGGCTTTCCTGCCAATGCAGAACGAGTCGGTGTGTTTGGGGGGCTGGGGCAGAGTCACTGTGCATCTGGAGATCTCAAACCCTCGGGCTATTTTGGGAACATGGCTAAATTATTTAAAGGGATGAGTGAAGGAGCAGACATAGAATCATAGAATATCAGGGTTGGAAGGGACCTCAGGAGGTCATCTAGTCCAGCCCCCTGCTCAAAGCAGGACCAATCCCCAACTAAATCATCCCAGCCAGGGCTTTGTCAAGCCTTACCTTAAAAACTTCTAAGGAAGGAGATTCCACCACCTCCCTAGGAAATGCATTCCAGTGTTTCACCACCCTCCTTGTGAAAAAGTTTTTCCTAATATCCAACCTAAACCTCCCCCACTGCAACTTGAGACCATTACTCCTCGTTCTGTCATCTGCTACCACTGAGAACAATCTAGGGGAACCCCCTTTCCGGCAGTTGATAGCAGCTATCAAATCCCCCCTCATTCTTCTCTTCCGCAGACTAAACAATCCCAGTTCCCTCATCTCTAGTCATAAGTCATGTGTTCCAGTCCCCTAATAATTTTTGTTGCCCTCCGCTGGACGTTTTCCAGTTTTTCCACATCCTTCTTGTAATGTGGGGCCCAAAACTGGACACAGTACTCCAGATGAGGCCTCCCCAACGTTGAATAGAGGGGAATGATCACGTCCCTCGATCTGCTGGCAATGCCCCTACTTATATATCCCTGTCACGGAGTCCCCGGGCGATGCTCTGGAACTGCTCCCCATGAAGCCAGTCAGGACTCTGGGGAAGTCTCCTTTCTGTGAGCAGCCTGTCTGCAGGACACATAGCTCACACAGCTTCCACCTTCCTGGGTCTGACCTCGGAGCATTCAGCATCCTCTGCCCCTCCGTGCACTTCCCCCAGCGAGTCCGCCCAGGCAGGGTCTTGGGGAAGCCAGAGGGTCCTGCACCCCAACTCCGCAGTCAGACGTGACTCTCAGCCAGCCAGTAAAACAGAGGTTTATTAGATGACAGGAACATGGTCTAACACAGAGCTTGTAGGTGCAGAGAACAGGACCCCTCAGCTGGGTCCATTTTGGGGGGCAGTGAGCCAGACAATCATGTCTGCACTTCACTCCTCGTCCCCAGCCAACCCCAAACTGAAACTCCCTCCAGCCCCCGCCCTCCTCTGGGCTTTGTCCCTTTCCCGCGCCAGAAGGTCACCTGAGTCCTTTGTTCTCGAACCTTTTAGCTCTTACATTGCAGGGGGGGAAGGGCCCAGGCCATCAGTTGCCAGGAAACAGGGTGTTGGCCATTCTCCTTGTCCAGACGCCTGCACACACCTGCCCTCTAGGGCTCTGCAATGATCATACACCCTTATCCCACCACCTAGATACTTAAGAACTGCCTAGGGAAAATCAAGGCAACCACACAATATTCAGAGGAAACATTAAGAACAGTCCCGCTTCGTCACAATCCCAAAATGCCATTTGCCTTCTTGGCAACAATGGCACACTGTTGACTCATATCCAGCTTCTTGTCCACTGTAACCCCTAGGTCCTTTTCTGCAGAACTGCTGCCTAACCATTCGGTCCCTAGTCTGTAGCGGTGCATGGGATTCCTCCATCATAAGTACAGGACTCTGCACTTCTCCTTGTTGAACCTCATCAGATTTCTTTTGGCCCAATCCTCTAATTTGTCTAGGGCCATCTGTATCCTATCCCTGTCCTCCAGCGTATCTACCTCTCCTCCCAGTTTAGTGTCATCTGCAAACTTGCGGAGGGTGCAATCCATGCCATCCTCCAGATGATTAATGAAGATATTGAACAAAACCGGTCTGAGGACCGACCCTTGGGGTACTCCACTTAATACCGGCTGCCAACTAGACATGGAGCCATTGATCACTACCCGTTGAGCCCGACAATCTAGCCAGCTTTCTATCCACCTTATAGTCCATTCATCCAGCCCATAATTCTTTAACTTACTGGCAAGAATACTGTGGGAGACCGTGTCAAAAGCTTTGCTAAAGTCAAGGAACAACACGTCCACTGCTTTCCCCTCATCCAC
This sequence comes from Eretmochelys imbricata, assembly GCF_965152235.1. Lineage (NCBI taxonomy): Eukaryota > Metazoa > Chordata > Testudines > Cheloniidae > Eretmochelys > Eretmochelys imbricata. The sequence continues at coordinate 34,915,416 of NC_135584.1, read as the reverse complement.
AGAGCCAGTTATCTCGTCATAGAAGGCAATTAGATTAGTCAGGCATGACTTGTCCTTGGTGAATCCATGCTGACTGTTCCTGATCACTTTCCTCTCCTCTAAGTGCTTCAGAATTGATTCCTTGAGGACCTGCTCCATAATTTTTCAGGGGCCGAGGTGAGGCTGACTGGCCTGTAGTTCCCAGGATCCTCCTTCTTCCCTTTTTTAAAGATGGGCGCTACATTCAACTTTTTTCTAGTTGTCTGGGACTTCCCCCGATCACCATTAGTTTTCAAAGATAATGGCCAATGGCTCTGCAATCATATCCGCCAACTCCTTTAGCACTCTCGGATGCAGCGCATCCGGCCCCATGGACTTGTGCTCGTCCAGCTTTTCTAAATAGTCCCGAACCACTTCTTTCTTCACAGAGGGCTGGTCACCTCCTCCCCATGCTGTGCTGCCCAGTGCAGTAGTCTGGGAGCTGACCTTGTTAGTGAAGACAGAGGCAAAAAAAGCATTGAGTACATTAGCTTTTTCCACATCCTCTGTCACTAGGTTGCCTCCATCATTCAGGAAGGAGCCCACACTTTCCTTGACTTTCTTCTTGTTGCTAACAAACCTGAAGAAACCCTTCTTGTTACTCTTAACATCTCTTGCTAGCTGCAACTCCAGGTGTGATTTGGCCTTCCTAATTTCACTCCTTTAAAATACAGCCAGCTCTTCTGGACTCCTTTCCCCCTCATGTTATTCTCCCAGGGGATCCTGCCCTTCAGTTCCCTGAGGTTGTCAAAGTCTGCTTTTCTGGAGTCCAGGGTCCGTATTCTGCTGCTCTCCTTTCTTCCCTGTGTCAGGATCCTGAAGTCGACCATCTCATGGTCACTGCCTCCCAGGTTCCCATCCACTTTTGCTTCCCCTACTAATTCTTCCCGGTTTGTGAGCAGCAGGTCAAGAAGAGCTCTGCCCCTAGTTGGTTCCTCCAGCACTTGCACCAGGAAATTGTCCCCTACACTTTCCAGAAACTTCCTGGATTGTCTGGGCGCCGCTGTATTGCTCTCCCAGCAGATATCAGGGTGATTGAAGTCTCTCATGAGAACCAGCGCTTGCGATCTAGTAACTTCTGTTAGTTGCCGGAAAAAAGCCTCGTCCACCTCATCCCCCTGGTCCGGTGGTCTATAGCAGACTCCCACCATGACTTCACCCTTGTTGCTCATGCTTCTAAACTTAATCCAGAGACACTCAGGTTTTTCTGCAGTTTCATACTGGAGCTGTGAGCCTTCATACTGCTCTCTTACATACAAAGCAACTCCCCCACCTTTTCTCTGCCTTTCCTTCCTGAACAGTTTATATCCATCCATGACAGTACTTCAGTCATGTGAGTTATCCCACCAAGTCTCTGTTATTCCAATCACATCATAATTCCTTGACTGTGCCAGGACTTCCAGTTCTCCCTGCTTGTTTCCCAGGCTTCTTGCATTTGTGTATAGGCACTTGAGATAACTTGCTGTTTGTCCTGCTTTCTTAGTATGAGGCAGGAGCCCTCCCCTTTCACTTTCTCCTGCTCGTGCTTCCTCCTGGTATCCCACTTCCCCACTTACCTCAGGGCTTTGGTCTCCTTCCCCCGGTGAACCTAGTTTAAAGCCCTCCTCACTAGGTTAGCCAGCCTGCTTGCAAAGATGCTCTTCCCTCTCTTTGTTAGGTGGAGCCTGTCTCTGCCTAGCACTCCTCCTTCTTGGAACACCATCTCATGGTCATCTTAGAACTTAGTAAGTAATCTAGCTAGATATGCGTTAGATTCTGTTTGTTTAAATGGCTGAGAAAATAAGCTGTGCTGGAGGGAATGGATATTCCTGTTTTTGTGTCTTTTTGTAACTTAAGGTTTTGCCCAGAGGGATTCTCTATGTTTTGAATCTGATTAGCCTGTAAGGTATTTACCATCCTGATTTTACAGAGGTGTTTCTTTTACTTTTTCTTCAATTAAAATTCTTCTTTTAAGAACCTGATTTTTTTTAATTGTTCTTAAGATCCAAGGGTTTGGGTCTGTGTTCACCTATGTAAATTGGTGAGGATTTTTATCAAGCCTTCCCCATGATGACTCAGTCCCCCCGCGGAGAGAGTCCCCGACCACCACCACCCGCCTCCTCCTCTTCAGAGCGGTGGTCGTGGAACCCCCATCCCTAGGACAGTGCATCTCATGCCTTCCAATCGGCAGAGTCTCCTTCTGTTCCCTTCCCTCAGATGTATCATCTAGTCCACTCTCCGCATTAGTACCTGTGGAGAGAACATGAAAACGGTTGCTTACCTGTATCTGCGCTGCTGGTACATGGACATTCCCCTTTCTTCTTCTGGAGGTCACATGCTGCCAAATTTCTTCACCAACATCCTCTCCCCGCAGCGCAGCCCGCTCTGAATCTTCAGAACATTGTGCCCGTAGAAGCATATCCTGACGTCTGTCCAGGAAATCTTCAGTTTCTCTTATGCAACGCAGGGTCGATACTTGTTTCTCCAGACCTTGAAGCTTCTCTTCCAATATGGAGACCAGCTTGCACTTTGTACAGACAAAGTCGCTTCTGTCCTGTGGAAGAAAGACAAACATGGCACATCCAGTGCAGGTCACAACAGCTGAACGCTCCCCATCCATATTACCTTCCTTCTTCGAGCTTCCTCAGGAGTTGTAGTAACTACTCAGAGAAGCCGGCAAGATGTAAGCCTCAGCAGAGAGGTTAGGATGACAGACTGCAGTGTTCAACAGAAGCTGGAATTAGCCAGATTTGAGGCTAAGGAAAGACAGAAGGAACACGAAATACGGGTAGAACTCAGACGGATGGAGATGGATGCACAAGCGGCCAAAGAAAAAGAAATGGAAGCTGCCCACAGGAGAGAAATGGAGGCAAGGGAAAAAGAACTGGAGGCAAGGGACAAAGAACTGGAGGCAAGGGGCAAAGAACTGGAGGAGAAGGAAAAAGAGAGGAAGCATGCGGAGGAGGAAAAGGAAAAAGAGAGGAAGCATGCACTGGAGATGGAGAAGGCAAAGGCTCAGGAGAATATACCAACAAACCCTAGCAATCCTTCTCCAGGTACCACTTCCCATCCCAGAAAGTTCCCCACCAACAAGGCAGGCGATGATACCGAGGCCGTCTTAGAAAACTTCGGAAGGGCCTACCTTGGGTACAGCATCTCTACAGACCAATACATGATAGAGCTGAGGCCGCAGCTCAGTGGATCCTTAGCTGAGGTGGCGGCTGAAATGCCTAAGGAACACATGAACAAGTATGAACTGTTTAAAACCAAGGCGAAAGTCAGAATGGGGCTAACACCCGAGCATTCCCGTCGGCTGTTCAGAGCCGTAAGGTGGGAACCACACATGTCATTTACCCGACATGCCTACCATATTGTGAAACATTGGGATGCCTGGATATTAGGAGCAAGTCCAGAAGATTTGCCCTTCCTAATGCAAATGGAGCAGTTCTTAGAGGGTGTTCCTGAGGAAATAGAAAGATACATCCTAGATGGGAAGACCAAAACTGTAATCGAGGCGGGGGAGATTGGAGCCAAATGGGTGGAGGTGGCAGAAAAGAAAAAAACTGGTCGCAGTTGGAGCGGATACCAGAAGGGACAACCTCAGACCACACCTTACTATCAGGGGCAGCCCAAGGCCCCAACTACCACCCCAGGAACCCTCCAGACACCTTACTGTCCCGCCACCCCGTTCTCCAGCAACCCACCTCGCCCCAGTGACCCGTCACCTGGACGATGTTTTAAATGTAACGAGCCAGGGCATGTAAAGGCCAACTGCCCCAAGAACCCCAACAGATTACAGTTCATTGCACTGGAATCACACCAGAGTTCCTCAGGCCCAGATACCTCCCAGATACCCTTGGAGCGGAGGGAAACTGTGAGTGTGGGCGGGAAGAAAGGTCACCGCATGGAGGGACACCGGAGCACAAGTGTCGGCTATCCATGCTTCCTTAGTGGACCCCAATTTAATCAACCGAGAGATTCAAGTGACGATTCAACCCTTCAAGTCCAACTCTTTCAATTTGCCTACAGCCAAGTTGCCTGTCCAGTACGAGGGCTGGTCAGGAACGTGGACTTTTGCAGTCTATGATGATTATCCCATCCCAATGCTGTTGGGGGAAGACTTGGCCAATCATGTAAAGCTAGCCAAGAGGGTGGGAATGCTCACCTGCAGCCAGGCTAAACAAGCCGTGACACCTAGCTCTGTTCCGGAAACTTCTACCAGGACCCGGTCAGAGGTGATGGACCCGGACCCCGGGCCAACATCTGCAACAGCAATAGTGGATCCAGTCCCAGAGACCCAGACAGAACCAGTCACAGAAACGGAATGGGCAGTACAACCAGCACCAGACCCATTGCCAGCACTGAATCCAGTACTTGCAACCCCAATACCAGAGGGCCCCCCCGAACCTGAACCAGCAGCAGCCAATAACCCTACACAAGAGCCTCAGTCAGAGCCTGAGCCCCAACATAGTGCCCCAGTGGAGAGCGGTTCACAGTCAACAGAAACAGCCCCATCCCCTACATCGCTTCCAGAGGGACCAAGCCTAGGTCCACAATCCAATGAGGAACTGATGTCTCCAGCATCAAGGGAACAGTTCCAGACCGAACAGGAAGCAGATGAAAGCCTCCATAGAACTTGGACGGCGGCATGGAGCAACCCACCGCCTCTCAGCTCTTCTAATCGATCCAGGTTTGTTGTAGAAAGAGAACTTTTATACAAGGAAACTCTTTCTGGTGGACACCAGGAAGACTGGCATCCTCAGAGACAGTTGGTAGTTCCAACTAAGTACCGGGTCAAGCTCTTGAGCTTAGCCCACGATCATCCTAGTGGCCATGCTGGGGTGAACAGGACCAAAGACCGTTTGGGGGGTCATTCCACTGGGAGGGAATGGGCAAGGATGTTTCTACCTATGTCCAGTCTTGTGAGGTATGCCAAAAAGTGGGAGAACCCCAAGACCAGGTCAAAGCCCCTCTCCAGCCACTCCCCATCATTGAAGTTCCATTTCAGCGAGTAGCTGTGGATATTCTGGGTCCTTTTCCGAAAAAGACACCCAGAGGAAAGTAGTACATACTGACTTTCAAGGGTTTTGCCACCTGATGGTCGGAAGCAGTAGCTCTAAGCAACACAAGGGCTAAAAGTGTGTGCCAGGCACTAGCAGACATTTTGCCAGGGTAGGTTGGCCCTCCGACATCCTCACAGATGCAGGAACTAATTTTCTGGCAGGCACTATGCAAAGCCTTTGGGAAGCTCATGGGGTAAATCACTTGGTTGCCACTCCTTACCACCATTAAAGAAATGGCATGGTGGAGAAGTTTCATGAAACTTTGGGGGCCATGATACGTAAATTCGTAAATGAGCACTCCAATGATTGGGACCTAGTGTTGCAGCAGTTGCGCTTTGTCTACAGAACTGTACCACACCCCAGTTTAGGGTTTTCCCCATTTGAACTTGTATATGGCTGCGAGGTTCAGGGGCCATTACAGTTGGTGAAGCAGCAATGGGAGGGATTTTCACCTTCTCCAGGAACTAACATTCTGGACTTTGTAATCAACCTCCAAAACACGCTCCAAACCTCTCTAGCCCTTGCTAAAGAAAACTTACAGGATGCTGAAAAAGAGCAAAAAGCCTGATATGATAAACATGCCAGAGAGCATTCCTTCAAAGTAGGGGACCAGGTCATGGTCTTAAAGGTGCTCCAGGCCCATAAAATGGAAGCATCGTGGGAAGGGCCACTCGCAGTCCAGGAGCACCTGGGAGCTGTTAATTATCTCATAGCATTCCCCACCTCCAACTGAAAGCCTAAGGTATACCATATTAATTCTCTAAAGCCCTTTTATTCCAGAGAATTAAAGGTTTATCAGTTTACAGCCCAGGGAGGAGATGACGCTGAGTGGCCTGAAGGTGTCTACTATGAAGGGAAAAGTGCTGGTGGCGTGGAAGAGGACATCACAGGACAGGTGCCACTGGACTCCTCGTTGTTTCTGTCTACTTGTTTCTGTTCAATGGTGCAAGCTTTGGTTGCTACTTATATGCTTGAAGACGTCTCTAGCTTCTTTGGAGATGCGTGTTTGCAAATACTTTACCTAAGTGCAAAGCTTCTGATATCATGGCTATGGCAATGGTGGGATGCTCTATGTTCATCTCTACCTTCGACTTAACCAAGGGGTACTGGCAGGTATCACTAGATGAGTCCACCAAGGAAATGTCAGCCTTTACCACACATGTCGGGCTGTATGAATTTATTGTACTCTCTTTTGGGCTGCGGAATGCACCCGCCACCTTCCAAAGACTTGTAGATAGTCTCCTAGAGGGATTAGGAGAATATGCAGTCGCCTACCTTAACAATGTGGCCATATTTTCGGATTCCTGGGCAGAACACCTGGAACAACTACAAAAAGTCTTTGAGCGCATAAGGGAGGCAGGACTAACTGTTAAGGCTAAGGAGTGTCAAATAGGCCTGAACAGAGTGACTTACCTTGGACACCAGGTGGGTCAAGGAACTATCAACCGCCTACAGGCCAAAGTGGATGCTATCCAAAAGTGGCCTGTCCCAAAGTCAAAGAAACTTCAATCCTTCTTAGGCTTGGCCGGTTATTACAGGCGATTTGTACCGCAATACAGCCAAATCGCCGCGCCACGGACAGACCTAACCAAAAAAACCCAGCCAAATGCCGTTCAGTGGACCAAAAAGTGTCAGAAGGCCTTTAACCAGTTTAAAGCGACACTCATGTCTGACCCTGTACTAAGGGCCCCTGAGTTTAACTCTCCAAGATTTTGATTTCGACATCCAACACATCTCAGGAGCTTCTAACAAAGTGGCTGATGCACTCTCCCGTGAAAGTTTCCCAGAATCAACTGGTTAAAATTGTCCTTGAGATGTGGAAAATATTGTTAGTCTTTATGTACTTGGTAGTATATTTAGAGGTGCATGTGTCTTATTAACTCTGTTTTTCCTCGAGCTCCAGGAAGAAATCCCAGCCAGCATTTCACCCTAGCTGAGATTTGGGGGGTGTGTCATAAATATAAAGGGAAGGGTAAACCCCTTTAAAGTCCCTCCTGGCCAGAGGAAAAATCCTCTTACCTGTAAAGGGTTAAGAAGCTAAAGGTAACTTCGGTGGCACCTGACCAAAATGACCAATGAGGAGACAAGATACTTTCAAAAGCTGGGAGGAGGGAGAAAAACGAAGGGTCTGTGTCTGTCTGTATGATGCTTTTGCCGGGGACAGAACAGGAATGGAGTCTTAGAACTTAGTAAGTAATCTAGCTAGGTATGTGTTAGATTATGATTTCTTGAAATGGCTGAGAAAATAGCTGTGCTGAATAGACTGAATATTCCTGTCTGTGTGTCTTTTTTGTAACTTAAGGTTTTGCCTAGAGGGGTTCTCTATGTTTTGAATCTAATTACCCTGTAAGGTATCTACCATCCTGATTTTACAGAGGTGATTCCTTTACTTCTATTAAAAGTCTTCTTGTAAGAAAACTGAATGCTTTTTCATTGTTCTAAGATCCAAGGGTTTGGGTCTGTGGTCACCTATGCAAATTGGTGAGGATTTTTACCAAACCTTCCCCAGGAAGTGGGGTGCAAGGGTTGGGAGGATTTTTTGGGGGGAAAGACGTGTCTAAACTATGTTTCCCAGTAAACCCAGATAAAGTTTGCTGGTGGCAGTGGAAATCCAAGGGTAAAATAATTTTGTACCTTGGGGAAGTTTTAACCTAAGCTGGTAAAAGTAAGCTTAGGAGGTTTTCATGCAAATCCCCACGTCTGTACCCTAGAGTTCAGAGTGGGGAAGGAACCTTGACACCTCCTCACTAGGTTAGCCAGCCTGCTTGCGAAGATGCTCTTCCCTCTCTTCGTTAGGTGGAGCCTCTCTCTGCCTAGCACTCCTCCTTCTTGGAACACCATCTCATGGTCAAAGAATCCAAAGCCTTCTCTCCGACACCACCTGCGTAGCCATTCGTTGACTTCCACGATTCGACGGTCTCTACCCCAGCCTTTTCCTTCCATGGGAAGGATGGACGAGAACACCACTTGCACCTCAGACTCCTTTATCCTTCTTCCCAGAGCCAAGTAGTCTGCAGTGATCCGCTCAAGGTCATTCCTGGCAGTATCATTGGTGCCCACGTGGAGAAGTAGGAAGGGGTAGCGATCTGAGGGCTTGATGAATCTCAGCAGGGCAGTCTCTCCCTCACATCGTGAATCCTAGCTCCTTGCAAGCAGCAGACTTCTCAGTTTTTCCGGTCAGGGCGGAAGATAGATGACTCAATCCCCCTGAGGAGGGAGTCCCTGACCACCACTACTTATGTGGCTTATGTGGATGCAGTGGAACTTTACAGACCAATGTCAGGAAGGAAACTGTACCTGCTACAGAAAGCAGCCTTGGCAGAAGCAACTTGATGAAGTTCTTGGTGACATTCAGGCAGAATGGCCCAAGTATGTGAAGAAAACAATGGCCATGGCAAGAGACTACTCTGCTGCACATGGACTATTTAGCGAGTCCAACGGACTAATGTTTAAAGGTGATCGCATTGTCATCGCAAGTGCTGTGAGAGGAGAAATTCTAGAGCTCATATATAAAGGACATCGAGGACGAACTAAATGACGGGAAGGCACCATTGGGTGGCCTGTAATCAGCAAGGACATAACGTATCTTCATGTGAACATTGCAGAACTAACAGAGCATCACAACACAAAGAGCCTCTGATAACAACACCTCTACCACACAGACCCTGGCAGGGGCGGTCAGAAAAGAGGGAGATGTGATGGAGAACTTAAAATGCACTATAATATTTTGCCACAAGGTGGCACTGTGTGAGAACTATGGCAGCTCACCTTTACCAAATGTGGGAGCCATTTATTTTCACATACATTTATGGTTGATGCCAGCTTCTATTTTCCCTCTGTCTCTGTTTGACTAACCTGACAACACCCTTCCCAAAGGCATGGAGTGGATAGATGGAGAGACTCTGTACCCATGCCAGAAATCCCCTTCTTGAGTCCAGAGGAGAAGGGGCATGCGGTACCATTTGAAGAATTTCTGGAGGTGTCTCTGCCTTGATAAGGTTAGCTGTCCTTCTATTTAATTGTATTACTTCTTAACCCCAATAATGTCTTAATGGCTAAATCCTAAATAAATTATATGATTCTGGTATCTGGAATTATAGTTCAGCATGTGTCCTTAGGAGCTACCCCAAAAGTAGAATCTGTCAACACAGCATTGAAAAAGATGGACCATCCTAACTCATCCTCTCAGAGATGGCACATACCCAGTGAAGACTGTTTGACTCATGTCATATCAAAAGATCTTTCCTGCAAGCTGGAAGAAGATATAAAAGAGGGACGTGTCAGCCTCACTTGGCCTCACTCCCCTTACAACTCAATATCTGGAAACACCTTAGGAACAAAGACTGACCTGGGGAAAGGGGAATAAGAAAGCCTTGCCTATGTATGAAGGGTTGGTGGACTGTTTGTATCTATTTTCTGTAGTTAATACATTGATTGTGTAACACTTCTGCCCGTCAGAGTTGGCAGCAACAAGGGCCGGGTTCAGTACCTAGGGGTTCCATTCCAATACACAATGCAAAACCGGCTCGAGCCCCCACCCAGTGACCTGGGACAAATATATACCACCCCCACTGGGTGCCTCTAAGAGGCAATACTTCCCCTCTTGCAAGCACAGAGTCTGAGTGTAGCAAAAGCCTTTTAATAACAGAGAGAAACAATGTGGCATTATGTTGGGGAAACACCACCAACAGGATTCATAACACACCCATGTGCAAAAAACCCACCCCAAGCAATTTGGGGCATGTCCTTTCCCTTTGATTCTTGAGTCCAGCAACCCAAAGTCACCCAAAGTCCAACGACCCAAAAGTCTCTGTCCCTGGTCAGTGCAGCATCAGAGCTCGAAAGTTTATCTGCAGAGTTTTACGTCCCAACCTGGGTGGAGATTGGGGGCGGGGGGTTAAGGGGCACCTTACATGGTCCAAAGCCGATTGCCCCACCTCTCCATGGGGCTCCGCTCCGCTCCACCAGCCATCCCACGAATCGCTTCTCTCTGCCAGCCACGCCCCATGAGCTGCTCCAGCCATCCCACAAACTGCTCCACTCCACAAGCTGCTCTGCTCTGCCAGCCGTTCCATGAGCCGCTCCAGCTGTCCCACAAACTGCTCCCCAGTATATCTTCAGGCTCCCCCACTACTTAACCGTCCTATGATCGTTTCCTTTTATGTCGATCAAGCAACATCAGATATAAAAAAGTATTTCTCTAAACATGTTCCCGATTGGCCGGGAAAGCCCTTACACGAAGTCGTGCGCCTGGCCACTTTTGTGTTCAATAGCAGAGATGAGGAAAAGGCAAAAGAAAAGCGTAAACAGAAGAAGGAAGAGGTTAGTATGCTGGCAGCAGCATTGCAGGTACCCTTTGGCAACCAGCCCTGGCAGGGTCGGGACGGTTCAGGAGGGAGGGGTCGTGGGCGAGGAACGGGTCGGGGAGGAGCATGGAACGGGGGAAGGAACGGGAACTGCAACTACTGCAAACAACCGGGACATTGGAAAAGAGAGTGCCCCCTGCTTCCCCGAGGGGCTCCTTGGAAAAGTCAGGTAGAGACTAATTCTTCCTTTCCCCCTAATGCTCCCCAGGACCTTGTTGACCCCCAGTGACTAGAGGCGGAGATTTTGGGAACCTAGGGAGAGTTGGAATGGGATTTGGGGTTACAGTCGCAAATTTATCTAGAAATTGGGGAACAGCTTGTGCCTTTTTTAGTAGATACCGGTGCCACCCTCTCCACTTTAATTTTGTTCTGGGCTCTCTTTCCGATACCAAAGTTTGGGTGCAGGGTATAGAGGGCAATCCGTGCCCGGCTCCCCTATCCTACCCTTTCCCTGTTGAACTTGGTTCTTTAAAGTTGTCACATAGATTTGTTGTAATGCCAGAGGCCCCGCGAACCTTCTTGGGCGGGATGTGCTGAGCAAACTGGGGGCACACATATATTGCGCCCCCGAGGGGCTCCGCATGTCCGTCCCGGACTCGGCTGTTGCTTCTCTTATGGCATCAGTTACCCCTGTTCCTGATGTCCCCTCTGAATTGTCCAGTGTTCCACACAGTTTGTGGAGCACGACTTCTACCGATGTAGGCCTTCTTAAATCAGCCGTTCCAGTTAGTCTGGAAACAAGGGACGGACCGCCTCCCTCCGTAAAACAATACCCCTTGCCGAGGGAGGCGGAAGAGGGCATTTTGCTTCTTATTGACAGCTATTTGACTCAGGGGGTTCTAGTCCCCTGCAGTTCGCCCTATAATACTCCCATTCTTCCTGTAAGGAAACCTAAACTGGGATTGGACGGGCGTCCAGTCTATCAGTTTGTTCAGGATTTACGGGCTATAAATGATTATGTTATAGCCCCCCATCCAGTTGTCTCTGATTCGAGCACCATTCTAACACTGATTCCTCAGTCGGCCACTTGTTTTACTGTCGTAGATTTGTGTGCGGCATTTTTCAGTACCCCTTGGCACCCCGATTCTCCATATTTGTTCGCGTTCACCTGGAAGGGCCAGCAGCTAACGTGGATGCGTCTTCCCCAACGGTTTTCAGGATCCCCCACTATTTTTTCCCGGATTCTCACTGAGGATTTAAAAGATATTGTCTTGCCTAGTTCGTCTGTCCTAGTTCAATATGTGGATGATTTGTTAATTGCTGCCTCTGATTATAATGCATGTTTAATTGACTCTGTTGTTTTGCTTACTGCCCTAGCCAATAAGGGTCATCGTGCATCTCCATCCAAATTGCAGCTGTGCAAAGATCAGGTAATTTATTTAGGCTTTGTGATTCGGCCCAGAGAGTGTTTGCTCTCTCCTGACAGGGTGCAGGCAATTCAGGATTACGGGCTTTCCTGGGGGCTGCGGGGTTCTGTCGACCCTGGATAGTGGCCTTTGGGGAAGTGGTCAAACCCCTAGTCCAGGCCACCACAACATCGACCCCCGATCCTGTCTCCTGGACCCCGGAAACGGAAGCCACTTTTGAATCCACCAAGAAGGCTCTGATTTCTATGCCCGCCTTGGGATTCCTGGATTACAGTAAACCATTTTCTCTTCTCACTCACGAACACCAAGGGGTGGCCAGCGGCATCCTTCTGCAATACGTGGGGGATCGTCCACGCCCCATAGCCTATTACTCAGTGCAGCTGGACCCTGTCATTCGGGGCTCTGTCTCCTGTGTGCAATCAATTGCCGCTGCTGCTGTCATGTTCAACGGTCACGACCTATTGTTTTGGGACGCCCTTTGACTGTCTGGGTCCCTCATGAGGTTGAGGTTCTCTTAAAACAACATTCTACACAGGCATTGTCTCCACAGGGGGCTCATAAATATGAACTAATCCTGTTGGCTGCTGACAACGTTACTTTACGCCGCTGCAACGTCCTCAATCCAGCCACGATGCTACCCCTCCCGGAGGACGGTACCCCTCACCTCGTATGTCTGGATGTCGTCGCACAGGATGGTAAGCCTCGCCCGGATTTAGCTGACTCCCCTTTAACCAAGCCTGATTTACTCCTTTTCACCAATGGGTCCTCGTGCTATTTAGATGGCCACCGGGTCTCGGGCTATTCGGTTACCTCTCAGGCAGACGTTATCGAGGCTGCCCCCTACCACCTTCCTTCAGCGCCCAGGGTGCAGAGTTATACGTGCTTACCAGGGCTTGTTTGTTTTCTTCGGGAAGGACTGTTACTATTTACACAGACTCTAAGTAGGCTTTTGGCGTTTGTCATGCTACGGGCCAGCTCTGGAAACAACGAGGATTTTTAACCTCCTCAGGCACAAAAATCGCGAATGGCCCTCTCATTTCTGCCCTTTTGGAAGCCATTCAGGCCCCTCGCCAGGTGGCAGCTGTTCACGGTTATGCGCAAAGGCAGCCTAACTCTGTTGTATCCCAGGGCAACGCATTAGCTGACTCAGCTGCGAAGGCTGCAGCTCTACAGCCCCTCCTGGTTTCGGCTTCCTCCCCCTGGATCCGCCCTTCCCACCTGCTGAGTGGACGCTGTTGTCTGCTGACGTATCCCTGGAGGAGCTTCGAGACTGGAAACGCTGGGAGGGATCTGAGGGCCCCCATAAGTTTTGGCGAATCGGGAACAAACCTATTCTCCCCCGTCGTTATCTACTCCCAGCTGCTTATTATTTTCATTCCTTAGGTCACGCTGGTATCCAGGGCACGGCGGCTGCTATACTAAAATCTTGGGCGGCGCCCCATGTTTATCCAGCGGTGAAGCGGGCTCTCGGCTCCTGCCCTACTTGCCTGGCCTTCTCTGCTAAGACTCGGCTCGATGCCGATTCAAAGCGGGGGAGACCCTGGGCAAACTTCCCATTTCAACGCTTGCAGATGGACTGTGCAGAAATGCCTAAAAGCTCAGGGTTTCACCACCTCCTTGTCATAGTGGATCAACTTTCCGGATGGCCTGAAGCAATACCAACCAGAAAGGCAGATGCAAGATCTGTGGTAAAGTTTTTAATGAAAGACATTGTACCTAGGTTTGGTGTCCCTGAAGTCATCAATTCAGACCGGGGCTCACACTTTACTGCAAAGATTTTGGAGGAATTGTACCGGTGCTTGGGGATTATCCGACAATTACATACTCCGTACCACCCCCAGTCTGCAGGTCAGGTGGAACGCATGAACCGAACAATAAAGATAATGGTAGCGAAGTTCTGTAAGTACACCAGACTTAAGTGGCCAGATGCCTTGCCTATAGTCTTATGGCATATAAGATGAATCCTACACATGCCCCTAGGCCTGTCCCCGTTTGAGGTGTTGTTTGGGAGAGCAGCTTTAGTCCTGGGAACTTATGTTCCTGCACATGCTAGCCTCTTGGATGGAGATGAAACTTTGGCCAGATATGTTGCCAGACTACAAAAGGAGCTGACTGACAACGAGTCTGAAGCTCAATTGTTTCAAACCGCACCCTTAGGGTTACAGGTTCATTCTTTTAACCCAGGGGACTGGGTAATGGTAAAAAAGATCCCCCTCACCGACCCCCTGGAATCCCGGTGGGAGGGATTCTTTTTCTTTTTCTTGTTCTCTTCCTAACTCCCTGCCTCCTGGCCTTGTGATGTGGGCCTCCTATCCGGATAAGAAAGGTTACTGATGCATTGCTTTAGGACCATGCTGTGTAGCTGAAGTAATAGTTTAGCACGGGGAATGTACCTGGCAGGGATAGGTGGTAGATAAGGAAAGGGTTTGTCTATTGGCTAAAGTTTCCGATGCACGAGGGCAACATGCTTTGCTAAAAGGTATATAATCTTTGTATAACCTGCATTCGGGGTCCCCTTCTGACTAGCAGGGGGCACCACGCTCGAGCGTAATAAACTTAATATCTTTGGGAACTCTGCAGTTGTGGACTTTGTTCGTGTGCCTCAGCCTAGACTTGAACTGCGCGTTACCTATCAGGTATAATTCACAACAAGCGGGACTAGAGGAAGCAGCAGATTCCCTTGGCTGCCCTCTGTGCACAGACTGGGCCTTTCCTCTACTCCTGAATAGCTACAGGGAACCCAAATTTGCATCTGATGATAATTTTCGTGGAAATCCATTGCCCGGTGTAATGGCCAAACATTCTGTTAAATGTGCACTTGGTGATGGAGAAAAAATGTTTGCTCTGATACCAGCCACCCCCAAGGTATATCCCTTCCCCACGGCAGACATTTATGATCTTCTCAATGGGTTCATGGATGAAGGTGTGTTTCAGCTTCCCATATAGTCCCCGCTTCCACATCATTATGTCGCAGTAGGTGTTCGGGTTGGAGGCTGGGGTCTTTGGATAGTCCCAGTGCTCCCACAGGAATTGTTCGAATGGTGGGAACCATGTCTGCCCGCTGGACAGGGCCATGTCTATCACTGGATCGAACTGCAGTGGGGAGAGAGGGGAGAGGTGGGTGGAGACAACATGAGGTGGGGATCTGCTTCCTCTGTGGAATCTCCATGACAGCCTGTACCCCCCGTTCACCCCTTTTTAGAATCATAATAAATTTTGTACTTCACAAGGTATGCCTTGTGAGATACTGTTTGAACATCCATAATCCACTGATCATCATTGTCATGGTAAAACATATGTAACAACACTGTAGGAAGAGTTTTAAGGTTTTCCTGCATAACATTGTTGATGACATATTCCAAGTGTAGAAAAGTAGGCATAAACCACTTCCTCAGAGACAAAGCCAGCCAATGCCTCAGACAGGTGTCTATGAGATTACCTGGACTATTACTTAGTTAAGTGGCCATCCTCTGGCAGGAAAGAGGATGTGGGTGAAAACTCCACATCCTGACGGGTGGTTTCCCCCTCACTCAAACTTTGAGTTGGAGATGGTTCTTACGCAGCAGCAGCTGGCACCGGCTCTGGGGGCTCGTCTACACTGGCACTTGACAGCGCTGCAACTTCCTTGCTTAAGGGTGTGAAACCCCCCCACCTGAGCACAGCAAGTTTCAGCGCTGTAACGTGCCAGTGTAGACAGTGCTCCCAGTGCTGGTAGCTACGCCTCTCGTGGAGGTGGTTTTTTTAGAGCACTGGGAGAGAGCTCTTCCGCGACTACACAAGCCAGCACTTTAACAGCAGCCAGCGCTTTAACATTGCCAGTGAAGATGTGCCCTTGCACAAGAGAGGGGCTATAAAGGTAGAAAGAAATGGTCCCAAATTCCCTCTTCTCCCCTTTCTCTCTGCTCAAGACCTCACCAACGCCTAGAGGGCAAGGAACTGAATGCTAAATGGTGGGAGGGGTCCTGACTGAAAGGCATGCAGTTGGTAAGATGGCCAGAACACATTGCAAGAGAAATCCTTGCTTTAAATTCATTTAGCTTGATAACTTTAGGTATTAGAGTGCATTTTTCTTTTCTTTTCTTTGTAACCAGTTCTGATTTTTATGCCTCATTAGTTATAGTTGCTTAAAATCTATCTTTTGGTAGTTAATAAACTTCATTTAATGTTTCTTCTAAACCAGCATGTTTGAATTGAAGGATATCATAGAATCATAGAATATCAGGGTTGGAAGGGACCTCAGGAGGTCATCTAGTCCAACCCCCTGCTCAAAAGCAGGACCCATCCCCAATTAAATCATCCCAGGCAGGGCTTTGTCAAGCCTGACCTTAAAAACTTCTAAGGAAGGAGATTCCACCACCTCCCTAGGCAACGCATTCCAGTGTTTCACCACCCTCCTAGTGAAAAAGTTTTTCCTAATATCCAACCTAAACCTCCCCCACTGCAACTTGAGACCATTACTCCTTGTCCTGTCCTCTTCCACCACTGAGAATAGTCTAGAACCATCCTCTCTGGAACCACCTCTCAGGCAGTTGAAAGCAGCTGTCAAATCCCCCCTCATTCTTCTCTTCCGCAGACTAAACAATCCCAGTTCCCTCAGCCTCTCCTCATAAGTCATGTGTTCCAGTCCCCTAATCATTTTTGTTGCCCTTTGCTGGACTCTCTCCAATTTATCCACATCCTTCTTGTAGTGTGGGGCCCAAAACTGGACACAGTACTCCAGATGAGGCCTCACCAATGTCGAATAGAGGGGGACGATCACGTCCCTCGATCTGCTCGCTATGCCCCTACTTATACATCCCAAAATGCCATTGGCCTTCTTGGCAACAAGGACACACTGCTGACTCATATCCAGCTTCTCGTCCACTGTCACCCCTAGGTCCTTTTCCGCAGAACTGCTGCCTAGCCATTCGGTCCCTAGTCTGTAGCTGTGCATTGGGTTCTTCCGTCCTAAGTGCAGGACCCTGCACTTATCCTTATTGAACCTCATCAGATTTCTTTTGGCCCAATCCTCCAATTTGTCTAGGTCCCTCTGTATCCTATCCCTCCCCTCCAGCGTATCTACCACTCCTCCCAGTTTAGTATCATCCGCAAATTTGCTGAGAGTGCAATCCACACCATCCTCCAGATCACTTATGAAGATATTGAACAAAACCGGCCCCAGGACCGACCCTTGGGGCACTCCACTTGACACCGGCTGCCAACTAGACATGGAGCCATTGATCACTACCCGTTGAGCCCGACAATCTAGCCAACTTTCTACCCACATTATAGTGCATTCATCCAGCCCATACGTCCTTAACTTCCTGACAAGAATACTGTGGGAGACCGTGTCAAAAGCTTTGCTAAAGTCAAGAAACAATACATCCACTGCTTTCCCTTCATCCACAGAAGCAGTAATCTCATCATAGAAGGCGATTAGATTAGTCAGGCATGACCTTCCCTTGGTGAATCCATGCTGACTGTTCCTGATCACTTTCCTCTCATGTAAGTGCTTCAGGATTGATTCTTTGAGGACCTGCTCCATGATTTTTCCGGGGACTGAAGTGAGGCTTACTGGCCTGTAGTTCCCAGGATCCTCCTTCTTCCCTTTGAGAAGCGTTATTTGAGATAACAAGATTTGTGCATGTCATTTTAGACAGGCTTGCACTGCGCAGTGAGTGGGCTGGGCAGTGCAAGATGCACATTTCAGGGGGAAAAGGCAAGCACTGGGGAATTTACTGGTCCAGACTGAACCCTGGGGAATGTCACAACCGCCCAAGCCCAAAGCCTTCACCTTCCCATAATCCCCTCTCACCCCACGCTTCCCACACAACCTCTCTCATTATTCCTGTCCCATTGTGCCAGGTGCTTCACAGACCCCAACTGAGTTGAGCCCCACACAATCCACTGTTCCCCACTCAGAGTCCTGACTTCCAGCCCACCCCTGCTCTAACCACTAGCTCATGCTGCCTCCCAGAAACCAACCTTGCAGTTGTAACCCCATGTGACGTTGTTCTCTCCTCTGTCCCAGCTGGTGGGATCTCCTGCAACTTACCCAAGTCCCTGTGTTTTTCACTGTCGTCAGAGCGATGGACCCCAGCCTCTGCAGAGACGAATCTCACTCTGATCCTCCATTCCATCTTGGAGTGAGTTATATAGAGCCCCACCGGATGTGGAGGCGGGAGGAGTGGGAGGGGAAATGCAATAAACAGTTGGGTCAGTGCAATTGTGCAACAGCTGATTATTAAAAGCAAGGGCCCAGCAGGCAGGGTGTGGGTGGGGAACAAACAGCATGTGTCCTGCCAAAGACATGGGCTCCACAGAAACATGAAAAGGTGTGTTTCCCTGCAAGCCAGCGAAGGTGGAATTGTAGCACAGGTGGGTGGTGTCACGCCAGCTTTCATCTGACAAACATGGGTAATAATAGCCAACAGCGCAGACTTCACCGCGGGCTAGCTGGCCCAGTACCAGTCTTCCTGGGACTCTGGGATACCTACCCTGGTTGCTCTCTGTGCTGCTGTCCAGGACAACATGTCCCCGCTGCTGTTGTTCCCTGTACTAGCAAGATTAAAGTTTGCATGGGAACTCCCACCCATGCTGCAAACACATCTTCGTTTGCTGTGTAGACAGACCCTGAGTCCTGACCCACTGGCACCTTCCTAATCTAGTCCTAGTCTAGAAACTCACAGCTCTGCCAGTGCCCTTAAGTCCTGAGCCACAGTCCCTGCTATCCCAGCCCTAGACTCTGTTGCACTAATTGAGATGGAATACATGGGTCCAGATTGATTTTGGTGTTAATATGACCCTGCCATTGTCCAGCATTAAACAGTGTTAAACAAGATTCGGGGTTTGGTATCCAGAGCCCTTGGCCTGCTCAGTCCAATGGCAAAAAGACTTTTAACAATCCTGTCAACCTTTCATTAAAGATACAAAAAAGGATGTTTTATTAAGGGTACAGAAAACAAGAACAAACAGCTCAGCCCTTTAACTGTAAAGAATTCAGGCTTTTATTTGAACAACATCCCTTGTTCCCTTTCCCTGTATTTGCGGAGAGGCTTTAGAAGGAAGCCCCCGTCCCCTTTGATAGTCTCATAAATGATTTTAAAGATGGTGCTAACTGTCCTTTGGGGACAAAGAGAAGAAGTTAGCTGTGACTGGCTGGAGCTGTTATTATTACTGTGGTTGTTACAGTGCAGTCCTGCTTCCTAGAAGACACAACACACCAGACACACATGAGAGGGGAAAGAGAAGAACAACAAAGAGAGAAAATGCAGCCTCTGTAGGTGGTGTTGACTCTCCTCCGTAGCCTCCCAGCTGGAGAAAGCCAGGCCTGGCCCATGGTCTTACCATCCGCTCTGAGACCTGGCAACTTGCACTAGCCTGGGGTGTTCAGGGCATTGCTTTTGACTGCCTTGTTGATCACAGGCTCACAAGAGTGTTGTGAAATATCCAGGAGTACTTGTGGCACCTTAGAGACTAACAAATGTATTAGATCGTAAGCTTTCGTGAGCTACAGCTCACTTCACCAGATGCATAGAATGGAACATATAGTAAGATATACAGATATATATACAGATAAGTTAGAAGTTACCATACAAACTGTGAGAGGCTAATTAGTTAAGATGACAGGTTTCAGAGTAGCAGCCGTGTTAGTCTGTATCCGCAAAAAGAAAAGGAGTACTTGTGGCACCTTAGAGACTAACAAATTTATTTGCGCATAAGCTTTCGTGAGCTACAGCTCACTTCATCGGATGCATTCAGTGGAAAATACAGTGGGGAGATTTATATACACACAGAACATGAAAAAATGGGTGTTATCATACACACTGTAAGGAGAGTGATCACTTAAGATGAGCTATTACCAGCCGGAGAGCGGCGGGCGGGGGGGGGGGGGCGGGGGAAGAAAAACTTTTGTAGTGATAATCAAGGTGGGCCATTTCCAGCAGTTAACAAGAAGCTCTGAGGAACCGCGGGAGGGGAGGAAATAAACATGGGGAAATAGTTTTACTTTGTGTAATGACCCATCCACTCCCAGTCTTTATTCAAGCCTAAGTTAATTGTATCCAGTTTGCAAATTAATTCCAATTCAGCAGTCTCTCGTTGGAGTCTGTTTTTGAAGGTTTTTTGTTGAAGAATTGCCACTTTTAGGTCTGTAATCGAGTGACCAATAAGATTGAAGTGTTCTCCGACTGGTTTTTGAATGTTACAATTCTTGACATCTGATTTGTGTCCATTTATTCTTTTACGTAGAGACTGTCCAGTTTGGCCAAAGCACATGGGTGGCAGAGGGGCATTGCTGGCACATGATGGCATATATCACATTGGTAGATGTGCAGGTGAACGAGCCTCTGATAGTGTGGCTGATGTGATTAGGCCCTCTGATGGTGTCCCCTCAATAGATATATGTGGACAGAGTTGGCAATGGGCTTTGTTGCAAGGGTAGGTTCCTGGGTGAGTGGTTCTGTTGTGTGGTGTGTGGTTGCTGGTGAGTATTTGCTTCAGGTTGGGGGGCTGTCTGTAAGCAAGGACTGGCCTGTCTCCCAAGATCTGTGAGAGTGATGGGTCGTCCTTCAGGATAGGTTGTAGATCCTTGATAATGCCTTGGAGAGGTTTTAGTTGGGGACTGAAGGTGATGTCTAGTGGCATTCTGTTATTTTCTTTGTTGGGCCTGTCCTGTAGTAGGTAACTTCTGGGTACTCTTCTGGCTCTATCAATCTGTTTCTTCACTTCAGCAGGTGGGTATTGTAGTTGTAAGAATGCTTGATAGAGATCTTGTAGGTGTTTGTTTCTGTCTGAGGGGTTGGAGCAAATGCGGTTGTATCGCAGAGTTTGGCTGTAGACAATGGATCGTGTGGTGTGGTCTGGATGAAAGCTGAAAGCATGTAGGTAGGCATAGCGGTCAGTAGGTTTCCGGTAGAGGGTGGTGTTTATGTGACCATCGTTTATTAGCACCGTAGTGTCCAGAAAGTGGATCTCTTGTGTGGACTGGTCCAGGCTGAGGTTGGTGATGGGATGGAAATTGTTGAAATCATGGTGGAATTCCTCAAAGGCTTCTTTTCCATGGGTCCAGATGATGAAGATGTCATCAATGTAGCGCAAGTAGAGTAGGGGCATTAGGGGACGAGAACTAAGGAAGCGTTGTTCTAAGTCAGCCGTAAAAATGTTGGCATACTGTGGGGCCATGCGGGTACCCATAGCAGTGCCGCTGACTTGAAGGTATATATTGTCCCCAAATGTGAAATAGTTATGGGTGAGGACAAAGTCACAGAGGTCAGCCACCAGGTTTGCCGTGACATTATCGGGGTTACTGTTCCCGATGGCTTGTAGTCCATCTTTGTGTGGAATGTTGGTGTAGAGGGCTTCTACATCCATAGTGGCCAGGTTGGTGTTTTCTGGAAGATCACCGATGGATTGTAGTTTCCTCAGGAAGTCAGTGGTGTCTCAAAGATAGCTGGGAGTGCTGGTAGCGTAGGGCCTGAGGAGAGAGTCCACAAAGCCAGACAATCCTGCTGTCAGGGTGCCAACGCCGGAGATGATGGGGCGTCCAGGATTTCCAGGTTTATGGATCTTGGGTAGCAGATAGAATAACCCTGGTCGGGGTTCTAGGCATGTGTCTGCACAGATCTGTTCCTGTGCTTTTTCAGGGAGTTTCTTGAGCAGATGGTGTAGTTTTTTGGTAATCCTCAGTGGGATCAGAGGATAATGGCATGTAGAATGTGGAGTTAGAGAGCTGCCTAGTTAGAGAGCTGCCTCTTGTTCATATTCCAACTTATTCATGATGATGACAGCACCTCCTTTGTCAGCCTTTTTGATTATGATATCAGAGTTGTTCCTGAGGCTGTTGATGGCGTTGTGTTCAGCACGGCTGAGGTTGTGGGGCAAGTGATGCTGCTTTTCCACAATTTCAGCCCGTGCACGTTGACTGAAGCAATCTATGTAGAAGTCCAGTCTGTTGTTTCGACCTTCAGGAGGAGTTCACGCGGAATCCTTCTTTTTGTAGTGTTGGTAGGAAGGATTCTGTGGGTTAGTATGTTGTTCAGAGGTGTGATGGAAATATTCTTTGAGTCGGAGACATCGAAAGTAGGATTCTAGGTCACCACAGAACTGTATCATGTTCGTGGGCCTGGAGGGACAAAAGGAGAGGCCCTGAGATAGGACAGACTCTTCTGCTGGGCTAAGAGTATAGCTGGAAAATAACAGAACGCCACTAGCTGTCACCTTCAGCCCCCAACTAAAACCTCTCCAGCGCATCATCAAAGATTTACAACCTAACCTGAAAAATGATCCCTCACTCTCACAGACCTTGGGAGACAGACCACTCTTCACTTACAGACAGTCCCCCAACCTGAAGCAAATACTCACCAGCAACCACACACCACACACCAAAAACACTAACCCAGGAACCTATCCTTGCAACAAAGCCCGATGCCGACTCTGTCCACATATTTATTCAAGTGACACCATCATAGGACCTAATCACATTAGCCATGCCATCAGGGGCTTGCTCACCTGCACATCTACCAATGTGATATATGCCATCATGTGCCAGCAATGCCCCTCTGCCATGTACATTGGCCAAACCGGACAGTCTCTACGCAAAAGAATAAATGGACACAAATATGACATCAGGAATTATAACTTTCAAAAACCAGTAGGAGAACACTTCAACCTCTCTGGCCACTCAGTAAAAGATCTAAGGGTGGCAATTTTGCAACAGAAAAGCTTCAAAAACAGACTCCAACGAGAAACTGCTGAGCTTGAATTAATATGCAAACTAGATACCATTCACCTGGGTTTGAATAGAGACTGGGAGTGGCTGGGTCATTACACATATTGAATCTATTTCCTTAAGTTAAGTATCCTCACACCATCTTGTCAACTGTCTAAATGGGCCATTTTGATTATCACTACAAAAGTTTTTTTCTCCTGCTGATAATAGCTCATCTTAACTAATTAGCCTCTCACAGTTTGTATGGTAACTTCTAACTTATCTGTATGTACATATATATATATATATATATCTTACTATATGTTCCATTCTATGCATCCGATGAAATGAGCTGGAGCTCACGAAAGCTTATGCGCTAATAAATTTGTGAGTCTCTCAGGTGCCACAAGTCCTCCTGTTCTTTTTGAGGATAAAGACTAACACGGCTGCTACTCTGAAACACGTGAAATATCCAATCTTGACCAGCTAAGTCAGACTCTTGTTAGATGGAAGGAAAAAGGAGAGAGACAAAAGAAGGTGGGAAGGAAAAAGCACATGGGCAGACCATCCCAGGTGGTGGCTGGTTTTTAGCCAGAGCTGATGGAAGTGTTGTTGTCAGCTGGGTCCCTCTCTCTGGTCAGGGTGTCTCTTGGGATGTGGTGTCAGCTGTATCCTGTGCTCCCAGGAGATGGCCATGGTGGCAGCCACAATGGTAACGCTCGCTCCTTCCCCTTTCATTCCGTCAGTAATTGTTCCATTCACTTCCTCTCCTCTGTTAATTTTTCTCCCAAACTTGCCCTTTTTAAAGGACTGCAAAAGTGAGTGATTGGTGGAATAGCCCCTCCCTTCATTGTTTTGTTCACCATTGAGGCCTAATTTCCCACACTCGAATTCTGGTCTACTGATTTCTGGTCCCACACTTCTCTTGTTTACCAGACATGGTCATAATAGAAGCCTTGAGTGATATCAGGAGGCCTCTTTGTCTGGACAAATTCAGTCTCTGTCTCTGACTTTTGCACCTTTTCCCATCAACATTTATTGTTATTTGCGACTGGAGATTTCGTGAATTTTTAGTCTACACATTTCAGCTTAAAATCAGAATAGATTTTCAGGCCAGTTATTACAACAGCTCCTCCATCCCCCACAGTTCTGCCAGTGCCCCTCAGACCCAACCCACAGCTCCTGCTATCCCAGCCCTGGACTCCCCCATCCCCCACGGCTCTGTTGGTGCCCCTCAAGGCTGACCTGCAACCCCCTCCCAGGTGCCTAAAGGAATTGGATGCTGTGGAGAGAAGTGAGGAACTGGGTATCTAAATCAATTTGGTGATTTGAAGGTGGCACTCAGAGCACATGTGGGGAGCTGTGCTATCAGTACAGGAGGAGAGGTTAGTAGCCAGCTTCCAAAAGAACAAACTCCTCCAGAAAGACTGGACCTCACACTACCTGATTGCGAGAGCTAGTGCTTGAATCACTGGGCAATGGAGCCATGAGCATATGGAATAGCATGGCAAGGGGGCAGAGCTGATGCATGGGGTGCATGCCTCCCCCCCGCCACGATTTCTGCCAGGGTTTGCCAGCTGGGCCCCCTCCCTGTGTGGCAGCTCACTGAGCTGGCAAGCTGCAAGCTACGGCCATGGGGAGAGGCAGCAGCAAGCAGCTGGGAGTTTCAAGGAGCAGCCACTGAGGCTAAGGGGGTGGTGTGCTTGGGGAGCATGACTCAAGCTGTTGTGGGGGGGACCTTTAAATTGTCCTCCCCCACTATCAGCAGGTACCAGTCGTCTTTGTGAAGGGGTGATGTGCTGACATACATTGCACATCCTGGCATCTAAGTGATATGTTATTCTTTCTCTGTGGGATAAGAGTGATTCTCTGAAAAGAGAACTCCCATTGAATGCCATTGGGTGTCTTCCCTATTTCTGAAAGATGCCCTTGGAATTTTAATAATAAAAGAAGGAGAGAGAGAGACGGGGAGGGACAAAATGAAAGAGAGAGACTGTCAGATGAGTGGTATAAATTACTTCCTGTTGGGACCAAAGCCAGGTTTGAGTTTTCAAAGGGAACAGTTTGGTTTGGGTTGGAGTTTTGCTTTGCTCACCCATCAGCTCTAGGCAAGGGAAGGAGGGTGGTGTGTGGAATGAGAAACTCTGAGGAACATGCACAGATATACACACACACAACACAAACACACACAGAAAACAACACTGGAGACAAACAGGGCTCTGACTGACACAACTAAGAGAGAGGCACAACCATGCAAAAGATAAATTCGCCGATAAAAGATACAAACACAAAGGAGGAGGAAGAGGAGCCCTGCGAGAGTCCCATTCCCACAAATCACAAACACACAAACAAGAAACATAACATGAGACACACAAGACTCACACAAGCAAGGGATTCACATACAGGCAACACACACACGAGCCCTATCGTGAGACATGGGAAGATGTGACTCACAACAGCAAGAGTTTGGGGTTTTCCATTTTGGGCAGGGAATAGCAATAGAAAGGTGTTTATATTGGTATAGCTTGTTTCTATCAACACAGAGGAATAAACTACACTTCTATCAACGATGGTTCTACTGCTCTACGTGCATCCACACTAGAGGATGTACTGGAAATTGGTACCAAAACTGCTTTCTCTCTATCCATCCACCCCCATATACAGTCACTTGCATTCTCTCTAGCAATCCATCTGTTCCCAGACACACCCATCTCTCTCTCTCTCTCTATTTACATATGTGCCCAGCCAGTTGTCGGAGTCTCTGAAGACTGGCAGCTGCTACAGGAACATGGGAGGTTGTTATTGCCATGAGCGTCCTCAGCTGCTATAATTAATGGAGACGCCAAGCTGGGAATTTAAGGCTTTTGAACTAGCTAATGTCCTAGTTTCACTTAGGAGGTCATTTTTGTCCCTATGACATCCTTCACTATTTCAGTTTAATCAATTTTAAATTTGTCAACTCTGCTTCTAGCTTCTGGTGGGGATTTGGGACCTAAATGGGGAGTGGGGACGGGGAGGCGGGAGTCAGGACTCCTGGGCTCCATTCCTAACTCTCAGAGGGGAGTGGGTGAAGTGTTTTGAGTAAGAGGAATGGAAATCCAGGACTCCTGGGTTCTTTCTCCAGTGGAGAAAGTCATTGTGACGTCATCATGGGTATTTCACTGAAAACACCCATTCAATGTGCAGCGGCACTCATAAAGGCTAACAGAATGTTAGGAACCATTAGGAAAGGAATAGATAAGACAGAAAATATCCTAATGCCACTATATAAATCCATGGTACATCCACACTTTGGATATTGTGTGCAGATCTGGTTGCCCCATCTCAAAAAAATATATTCGAATTGGAGAAAGTACAGAGAGGAGCAACAAAAATGATCAGGGGTACGGAACAGCTTCTGTATGAGCAGCAATTTAAAAACCCTGGGCCTGTTGAGCTAGGAAAAGAGACGACTGAGGAGGGATGTGACTGAAGGCTACAAAATCATGAGTTCTGTGGAGAAGGTGAATAAGGACGTGTCATTTACCCCTTCATATAATACAACCAGGGGCCTCCCAATGAAATTAATGTGCAGCAGGTTTCAGAGAAACATAAGGAAGGAATTCTTCCCACAATGCACACTCAGTCTGTGGAACTCATTGCCGGGGCATTTTGTGAAGACCAAAAGTAAAACTGGGTTAAAAAAAGGATAGGGTAAGTTCCTGGAGGATGGGTCCATCAATGACTATTAGGCAAGATGGTCGGGGATGCAGCCCCAGTCTCTGAGTGTACCTGAACCTTTGACTGTCAAAAGCTGGGAATGTACAACAGGGGATGGATCACTTGATGATGACCTGGTCTGTCCATCCTCTATAAAGCACCTGGCATTGGCCACTGTCGGAAGAGAGGATATTGGGCCAGATGGCCCATTGGTCTGACCCAGTATGGCCATTCTTATGTTCAGTGCTACAGTTGTCTGGGCATCGAGGTCTCAGCTGGAATGTTCTCTCCAGAACACTGGTGTCAAGCAGTGCATTAGCCTGGGTCATGTGTACATTTGGGTGTGTGAGAGACAGAATGACTTGCTGGAAATTAGAAGAACATTTCTAACCACCAGCAGAGCGAGGTTCTGGAGCAGCCTCCCAGCAGGAGTTGCGGGGAACAAATGACTTAAGAGAGATATGGAGAAATGTCTGAATGGGATTGTATGACAGGGTTGCTTGAGATGAGGGTGGGGCTCAGCACTCCTGTGGCTCCCTTCCGGTTTATGTCTTAAGCTCCTAAGTCTCATGAGTCACAGTTTCAGCCAGTCGCCTGCCATGGTCAGGAAGGGATTTTCTTCCTCCTTCCCCTGTATATTCTGTTTTGGGGGGATTTTGTTTTGTTTATCTCCTTCTTCTGAAGCATCAGGGATGGCTACAGCTGGAGACAGAACAGTGGGTGGTGTGGACCAGTGCTCTGAGGTAGCATCAAGCCATTCTCTCTCGCCCGGGTGCTTAGCTGGCTGGCTCTTGCTCACATGCCCAGTGTCTACTGATTGCAGTGTGCGGGGTCAGTTAGTCACTATCCTCTCTGTCAGAAGCAACCCTGCAACCAAACAAAGGACCACACCACTTTTGAAGCCAGCTTAACAGGTTCTGGTGAGGCATGGTTCTCTGTGCCAAGACCAGCCATCCCTAGCGAATCCACCGCAGCACACTCTGCATTGGTGGTGCTGTCGAAGATGCTGCACACATGCTGAATGGTTGCTTTTTTCATCCTGGGCTGTCATGGGTCTTCTCCAGCTGAACACTGCAGAGTCTGAGGTCACTGACTGCTCCAAACTATGCAGCTGATTTCCAGATCTAGCCTGGCTTGTGTTGCCCACACTCAGTCAGTACATATATGTAGGGATGATGAAAATGCTTCTTCTCATCTGATTAGTGGGCCATCATATATTTGAAAGCACAGCAGAAAGAGAGCGGCAGAGAGAGATGCAACATCCACGCACACCAAAGACTGAGATTCTGCAAGGTGCCTAAAAAATTTGGGTGCCCTGAAAATGAGTGGTAAACTGGGCATCTAAATCCTTTTGGTGATTTGAATGTTGCAGTGCCAGCAGACATGTACTCCTGGAACTGCGCTGCTGTCACTACAGGAAGAGAAGAGATTAGCCATTTTCCAGCGGATTAAACTTCCTCAACACATATTAAAAGTGAATAGAAAAGTGTTATTTACCCCTTCACATAGCATAAGAATCTGGGGTTACCCAACAAAATTAATAGTCAGCAGGTATAAAACAAACAGAAGGAAGTACTTCACCACACAATGCAGTCAACAAGTGCAACTCGTTACCAGACGATGTTGTGGAGGCCAAAAGTATAACTGGAGTATATAAAGAGTGAATTAGATAAATTCATGGAGGGTAGTTCCATGAATGTCTATTAACCAAGATGCAACCCCATGTTCTGTGTATCCCTGTGTTATGCTTATAAGAAGCACATGGGATCTTTTTCAGGGGAAAAAGCAATACGCTGCGTTCATTGAAGATACAACAATTAGCATATGCATTCAATTACACCACACGCACACTGTCCCGCAAGATAAACACGCAAACTAAGCCCAAACATGAGACGTGGAAAGATATGATTCACAAAAGCAAGAGTTTGGAGTTATCCTTTTTGGGCAGTGAATACCAATAGAAAGGTGCTTGTAGTCGTATTGTTTATTGGTGTCAATAGAGAGGAATAAATTATACTGGTATAAAACATAGCTTTAGCAGTATAGCTGCACCAAACTAGGGTCTGTACTGATGTGATAGCTGAATTGGTACAAAAACATCTCTGTATCGATCCATCTATCCTCATACACACCCACCTCTCTCTCTGAAGACAGCCAGATGCTACAGGAACATGGGAAGTTGTTACTGCCATGAGCATTCCCAGCAGGTCAGATTGATGGAACCAGCAAGCTGGGGAGAAGGCCACCAGGTGTTATTGCCATGCAAATTGGGAGAGCCCACAACTACAGAGTCACCCACCCTGCTCCCTGCAACACAGTGACCCTTAGTGCCACCCTGGAGTAAGTGGTGACTATGAGGTGACAGCACCCCCTACAGAGCCCCTTTTAGCAGCATATCTTCCCCTAGTGCCATGCTGAAACATTGGAATCAGAGGTCCCCACAGTGGTGTATTCTGAGTATGTCCTGTAGGTTTCTGATTTATTTACAGGTGGTTAATGGCTATGGTAGTAGGAAGTAAATAAAGGAAGGAAAGAAATAAAGGGAGATCATTTACTCAGATTCTTGAGCAGAACCTGAAGGCTGAGTAGGAGGATAGGGGTGTGGGAAAAAACTGGGACCACTGAAAGCACTGTCAAAAGCCAAAAGGAGTCTCAGAGGGATGAGAATACTGGAGTGAGAGGTTTCTGAACAAGTTTTTTTCCCCTGGAGCTCTCTTCGGATTTTGATATGAGTAAAGTGTGTGTGTGTTTGTGTTGGAAGTTCCCTTGTGGTGTCTGTGTGTTACTTGCTTACACTGTCCCTGAAGAGGGAAGCAAGAAACCGGAGCGTCTGCAGTTCAGTTGGACTCTGGGAAAATAGAGGGACTTGGGAGAGCCAGCACTTGTTTCAGGCAACTGAGCTATGGATGCCCTTTGCAAAGACTTTGTAGTGTAAGACAAGAGACAACAGATGGAGACAGACATGTGGCCAAGTGAGCATATGCTGTAATTCCCTGTTTGAGTGCAAAAGGTGGAACGTTGGTGTACCTCTCTCTTTCTTTTCTTCTGTCTTCTTCTTCCTATATCTCTAATTTTGCTCTGCATCATGGATTCTTAATGCACCATCACTAACAGCTTCCAGTGGTCTGCACATACTCCCATTTCTTTACAGCTAGATGAGAAGAGGTGGATTTGTGGATTTGTGATGGCAAAATATCTTCTCTGTTGTAAGATAGGGGCCCAACATGGAAAAGACTGAGAACTGCTACTATAGAAGAAAGCTTCAGTGGTGATGCAGCACTGGAAAGACTGATACTGGAATTCTGTGTTCATTTCTGGTGTCCATACTTTTAAAAGGATGTTGAAAAACTGGAGAGGGTACAGAAAAGACCCACAAAAATAATTCAAAGACATTGAAAAATGATGGGGAAAAAGCCTGGTTTAAAAGACTTTGATTGGTTTAGCTTATCAATGAGAAGATCAGGAGAGGACTTGATAAAGTATATAAGTACGTTCATGGGGAGAAAATACCAGCTACTATAGAGCTCTTTAATCTAGTAGAAAAAGACAGAACAAGAACAAATAGCTATAAGCTTAAATCAGACACATTCTAGTAAGCTTGTTGCCATCAATAGAAAGGAAAAAATTACACTTCTTTCAACCATGGTTATACTGTACAGGCATATATGAATCCACACTGGTAGTTGTACTGAAAATTTCAACAAAAACTGCTCTCTCACTATCCAGCCATCCCCATACACATAATGAAAGAAGGAGAGAGAGATGGCAAAGGACAGACTGAGAGAGAGAGGGAGGAGGGGACAGATGAGTGGTATAAATTATTTCCTGTTGGGACCGAAGCCAGGTTTGAGTGTTCAAATGGAACAGGTTGGGTTGCGTTGGAGTGTTGCTTTGCTCCCCCATCAACTCTAAGCAAGGGAAGGAAGGTGGTGGAATGAGACACTCAGAGAAATGCACACACATGACACAAACACACACAAGAAACAACACCGGAAACAGACAAGGCTCTGACTGGCACAACCAAGATGGAGACACAACCACACAAAACAGAAATGCACCGATAAAAAAAAACAAACACACAAGAGGAGGAAGACGAGACCTGCAAAAGGCTCCATTCCCACAAATCACAAGAAACATAACATGAGACACGCAAGACTCACACAAGCAAGGGATTCAAATACAGGCAACACACACAAGAGCCCTAGCATGAGACATGGGAAGATGTGACTTACAACAGCAAGAGTTTGGGGTTTTCCTTTTTGGGCAGGGAATACCAATAGAAAAGTGCTTATATCAGTATACCTTGTTTCTATCAACACAGAGGAATAAACTACACTTCTATCAACTACAGTCCATCAGAGGACCCAACCACATCAGCCACACCATCAGAGGCTCATTCACCTGCACGTCTACTAATGTTATATAGGCCATCATGTGCCAGCAATGCCCCTCTGCCATGTACATTGGCCAAACCGGACAGTCCCTACGTAAAAGAATAAATGGACACAAATCGGACATCAGGAATGGTAACATACAAAAGCCAGTGGAAGAACACTTCAGTCTTCCTGGACATTCTATAACAGATTTGAAAGTAGCTATACTTGAACAAAAAAACTTCAGAAACAGACTTCAAAGAGAAACAGCAGAACTAAAATTCATTTGCAAATTTAACACCATTAATTTGGGCTTGAATAGGGACTGGGAGTGGCTGGCTCATTACAGAAGCAGCTTTGCCTCTTCTGGAATTGACACCTCCTCATCTATTATTGGGAATGGACTACATCCACCCTGATCGAATTGGCCCTGTCAACACTGGTTCTCCACTTGTGAGGTAACTCCCTTCCCTTCATGTGTCATTATATAATGCCTACATCTGTAATTTTCACTCCATGCATCTGAAGAAGTGGTGTTTTACCCACGAAAGCTTATGCCCAAATAAAGCTGTTAGTCTTTAAGGTGCCACCATACTCCTTGTTGTTTTTATGGTTCTACTGGTATCCCTGCATCCACACTTGGGGATGTACTGGAAATTGGTACCAAAACTGTACTCTCTCTATCCTTCCAGCCCCATATACTCTCATTTGCACTCTTTCTCTTTAGCAATCCATCTGTCCCCAGACACCCCCATCTCTCTCTCTTTCTCTATTGCACTCTCTTTACATTTGTGCCCATACAGTTGTCAGAGTCTCTGAAGGCTGGCAGATGCTACAGGAGTATGGGAGGTTATTATTGCCAGGAGCATTCCTGGCTGGTATAATTCATGGAGGCACCAAGCTGAGGATGGGGCCAGCAGGTGTTATTACCATGCAAATTGAGGATCTTTAAAGCTTTTGAACTAGCTAATGTCCTAGTTTCATTCAGGAGGTCACCTTGATCCCTATGACAGTCTTTTGCTTCTTCAGTTTCATCAACTTTAAATTTGTCAACTTTGCTTCTTGCTTCTGGTGGGGATTTGGGACCGAAGCAGGGGGTTTGGCGTCAGACTCCTGAGTTCTAGTCTTGTCTCTCACAGGGGAATGGTTGAAGTGTTTTTGAGTAAGGGGAACTGGGAGACAGGATTGTTGGGTTGTTTCTCTAGTGGATCAAGTCATTGTGGAGTCATCGTGGGTATTTCACTGAAAACATCCACTCAATGTGCAGTGGCAGTCAAAAAGGCTAACAGAATGTTAGGAACTGTTAGGAAAGGGGTAGATAATAAAACAGAAAATATCAGAATGCCACTACATAAATCCATGGTACACCCACGTCTTGAATATTGCATATAGTTCTAGTCCCCCCATCATAAAAAAGATATATTAGAATGGGAAAAAGTGCAGAGAGGGGCAATAAAAATGATCAGGGGTATGGAACAGCTTCCCTTTGAGCAGCAATTTAAGAGATGGGGCCTGCTCAGCTTGGAAAAGAGATGACTGAGGAGGGATATGACAGAGCTCTGTACAACATGACTGGTGTGCAGAAGGTGAATAAGGACATGTTATTGACCACTTCACATAACAAAAGAGCCAGGGATCCAATGAAATTAATAGGCAGCAGGTTTAAAACAAACATAAGGAAGTATTTCTTCACACAACACACAACCTGTGGAAGTGGTTTCCAGGGTTTTGAGAAGGCGAAAAATAAAATTGGGTTAAAAAAATTGCACAAGATCATAGAGGATGGGTCCATCAATGACTATTAGCCAAGATGATCAGGGATGCAATCCCATGCTCCAGGTGTCCCTAAACCTCTGACACCCCAAAGCTGGGAGTGGATGACAGGGGATGGATCATTTAATAATTGCCGTGTTCTGTTCATCCCCTCTGAAGCACCTGACACTGGCCACTGTGGGAAGACAGGATACCAGGCTTGATGGACCTTTGGTCTGACCCAGTGTGGCTGTTCTTAGGTTCAGTGCTACAGTTGTCTGGGCACTGAGGTCTCAGCTGGAATGTTCTCTCCAGAATACTGGTACAAGCAGTGCATTAGCCTGGGCCATGTTTACATTCGGGAGTGTGACAGAGAGAATGATTGGCTAGATATTACAAGAATGTTTCTAACCACCAGTGGGGCGAGGTTCTGGAGCAGCCCCCCAGTAGGAGCTGGGGGGACAAGTGACTTAATGAGTTTTACGGGTGAGCTGGACAAATTTATGAATGGCATTGTAGGATAGGGTTGCTTGAAATGAGAGCAGGGATTAGCACCCCTGTGGCTCACTTCCGGATTATGTCTTAAATTCCTAAGTCTCATGCATCATTGTTTCAGCCTGTTACCTGCCACGTCCGGAAAGGATTTTCTTCCCCTCCTCACACATATTCTGGGGGGAAGGTTTGGGGGGGGGGAATTTTTTGTTTTGTTTTCTTTTATCACCTTCCTCTGAAGCAACGGGGAGGCCACAGCTGGAGATGGGACATTGGACGGGGTGGGCCAGGGCTCTGAGGTGGCACCAAGCCTTTCTCTCTCCCGGGTGCTGGGCTGGCTGGTTCTTGCTCACATGCACTGGGTCTAACTGATAACCGTGTGCAGGGTCAGGAAGGAATTTCCTTCCCAGACGAGATTGGCAGTGACTTGGAGGGAGGGAGGTGTTACCCGGGGTTCTTCCAACACAAAGCTCTTGGTAACTTTTATTCTGTGCGAGGTGGTGTCAGGAAATAAATCAGGGGAGACACAGCTGTCCGACCGATAGATGGCTGGCACAAACAGGACAACACAAGAGTGCTTTCACTTAAAGCTAAACTTTACTTCATCTTGTCAAGGTTCCTTCCCCACTCTGAACTCTAGGGTACAGATGTGGGGACCTACATGAAAACCTCCTAAGCTTATTTTTACCAGTTTAGGTTAAAACTTCCCCAGGGTACAAACTATTTTTCTTTTTCCCTTGGACTTTATTGCTGCCATCACCAAGCTTCTAACAGATATATAACCAGGAAAGAGCCCGCTTGGAAACGTCTTTCCCCCCAAAATCCTCCCCAAAGCCTACACCCCCTGTCCTGGGGAAGGCTTGATAAAAATCCTCACCAATTTGCATAGATGAACACAGACCCAAACCCTTGGATCTTAAGAACAATGAAAAAGCAATCAGGTTCTTAAAAGAAGAATTTTAATAGAAGAAAAAGTAAAAGAATCACTTCTGTAAAATCAGGATGGTAAACACCTTACAGGGTAATTACATTCAAAACATAGAGAATCCCTCTAGGCAAAACCTTAAGTTACAAAAAGACACAAAAACAGCAATATCCATTCCATTCAGCACAACTTATTTTCTCAGCCATTTAAACAAACAGAATCTAACGCATATCTAGCTAGATTGCTTACTAAGTTCTAAGACACCATTCCTGTTCTGTCCCCGGCAAAAGCATCACACACACAGACAGAGAGAGACTTTGTTTCTCCCCCCCTCCAGCTTTTGAAAGTATCTTGTCTCTTCATTGGTCATTTTGGTCAGGTGCTGGCAAGGTTATCCTAGCTTCTTAACCCTTTACAGGTGAAAGGGTTTTTCCTCTGGCCAGGAGGGATTTTAAAGGTGTTTACCCTTCCCTTTATATTTATGACAAGTCTCAGGCACTTATACACACGTCCGCAACAGGTTAGTAAAACACCCCCAACCTTTGATAATTACCAAAGCTGAGTGTGGCACTCGAGTGGCACAGCGGCAGACACTGCTGGTGGGGAAGACAAGATGCATCCAGAGGGAGAGTCCAGGCCTGAAGAGTTCCACTACCTCCAACTTTTCCCCCTTATTTATACATTAGTAACAGAATGACATGTCCCTTAAAGAAAACTTTTTAAGCAAGCAGTTCCAAGGGGCAAGCAAGAGGTTCCTTCTGATTATCGATTAACCAGGTGTGGATTTTTCCAGAGTTTTCAGCCTTGAGGCCCCAATAGACATTCCTGGGGCACTTCCTGCTCTTCTAAGATACATGTACCAGCAAGTTCAACACAATTCTTATCAGGAAGGATGCTGGGTCAAGCTGCCCTCTCTGTGGCACCCAAGAAACCCCCCTCCCCTCCTGCCTTGGTTAAGCTAAGCCTGCTGACTTGGCTAATTTACAGCTTGCTGACTTGGCTGCTTTTAGCAATAAGCCATAGTGGTTTCAGGCACTTTACTGGTTTGCCAAAGTCTCCCCATACAGAGGGAGGGAGGGGTTGGCCTCCTCCGCAGCGTGTGGGTGGTTGCCAGGATTATCTGGTTATATCTCATTTAATCATTTCCCTGCCATTGGGGGTGCAGCTGGGTCCCTCTTATTCTCTGCCTATGGCACATAAAATCTACTCTCCTGTGGGCCATGACATTTTGGCCCCATTTCAGTTGTTGGGCTGGGTGTGTGAGTGAGTGAGCGGTGGTATTAGTGGCTAGGTAGAAGGTCAGAGTAGATGATCCAGTGGCGCCTTCTTGCCTTAAACTCCATGACAAAGTCACAGTGGGAACAGCAACATTCACGGATGCAGGGAAGATGCTGACAAGCAGGGACAGGTAGGGGCAGCCCAGGGAAGTGGTGGGGGAGTTAATGGACAATCCTTTGCCTCCCAAAACAGGGTCCCTGGGCTGGAGCCCAGAGGAGAGGCCTGGGTTCCCCAGGTGCTCCCCAGACCAAGGGGAGAAAGCCAGGCTGCCAAGGGAAGCAACACAAACCCCCAATGGAGGCCAAGGGACTGATATTGAGACCACCAGACATGGGATTTCCCTGTGGTTTGGGCTGGACTCTCGATTACCCCAAAAGGGGCAAGAGCCAAGAGCGACCTGGCCGGAGGAGCAGCTCACAGCTGGCAAGGGACCCCCAGAGGTCTGGCTGGCCATTTAGCAGGGCTGGAGTGGGGGAGAAGCCCCACAATGCTGTCTGGATGGTGAGTTTCTTTGCCCCTGCTGGGGAAGTCCCCCAAGTCCTGGAAAAGCATTCCTGATCTCTTTTCCTGGATCCACAGGATCAGGGCTAAGCTCCCTGCTTTGGAACAGTCTCTAGGAGGAAAGCCAATAGTGTGCCAGACCCACCAGGGTCTGACTCTTCACACAGCCTCCCAAGACTGAACTTATGGGTCTCCAGCCCTCCTGCTTCACATTGTGAACTCTGTCCAGAGAGTGCAACTGAGACAGACTCCTGGGAGAGATGTGGCCATGCTGCAGGGATGAATGTGCCCCGCCCAGCATTTGCACACTTACATGGCACTATCACAAGAGTTGGGTTCATGAGTCACCTGGACACAGCCTAGGAAGCCCTTAGGTTAGCAAGGAGAGATGAAGGTTACAGCACAGACCATCCTGGGCAGCCCAGCACCCGGCCAAGCTGCAGGGAACCCCTTGAGTCTGTCTCCATCTAACCTCCTTGGTCAGATTCCCGGTGAGAGCCCTGACTCCCCCCCACCCCCAGCTCTCATCCCCCACCTCACACCTCCCCATCCTTTGATCTCCAGCAGGGGGATTGTTCAGCTTCTCTGTGGAGAGGCGAAATCCATCTCCTTCTGGGTGCTTGGGCGCTAGATGTCAACATCTTTGGAGTCAGGTTTGCTGTTGTCTTCTCAGATTCTCCATTGAAACAGGGTCGGCCTGGGCCAGACCTTTGGAATGATAGCGAGGCGACATTCATACCTATATCTCTCACCTGCCCAGAGAGCAAACGGTCCTTTTCCATCCACTGGGTAGCCATGCAGCATAGAGGGTAAAGTGAGGCACACATGGGTGTCATAAAAATATTATGGCAAACTCCCACTTCTTCACACTCCCTCAGCACTGGCAGGCAGGAAAACTGCTGCCACAGCAGGCTTTGGTGCCCATGCAGTGTATGTAAACAGTGACAGAGCGAGGAACAGAATCCGGTATGACGGGTCCCCCCCATGGAGCCACCTTGAACTGGGGAAGCACTGAGCCCCCAACCCACCAGCCTGGGCCCCCTCTCACAGTGTACTGTTATGACAAGCTGTACAGCCCTCCAGCCTGCACTTTCACCAGCATTCAAACAGGTAGGGACACACCCAGTTGCCTTTACACACAGGCTCTCTAACCACCAGCTTCTCAGCTTGGGACCCCATAGCAGTAGTGTCCTGCCCTGGACAAATCTAGCCAGTATATATACCCGGTCCGCCTCTCCCTCAACGTGAAGAGAAAAATGCACATTTGTGGTAACCAAGCAGAGATTTTCTCCAGGCACTCCAGTCAAAGCTCACTGGTTTAGATTAAAACAAAAACAAGTTTATTAACTACAAAAGATAGATTTTAAGTGATTATAAGTGATGGCAAACAAATTAAATCAGATTACCTAGCAAATAAACAAAAAAATGCAAACTACTAAATAGATTGGATATGAATAGCATATTCTCACCCTAACTTATGATACAGGCAGACTTGTAGTTTCTTAAGGCACAAGTTACATTTGCTTTGCAGTTTGGAATCTCCAGGTGTTTCATACTGTTAGGATATAGATATTCAGGCCTGTCTGTAAAGGCCAAACTCTAAGAATTTAGGTGTATTCTTATCACTTAGCTAGTTCTAGAGGTATAAAAGAGAGAATCAAAATCAATGTCTGACTGTATAAGACCTTTTCTCACTGTGACAGTCTGAGGCCCTGTTCTTAAGCTAAGGCCTTTGGCTACGCAGCAGAGACAGCCATAAGCTGGAAAGTGAATGCTCACATCCTTACATTCCAAACTAGTCACATTGAAATAAGGTGCTATTGGGCTGTTAGGCACTATCAGGACAGGATTGTATTCCTATCACCTCCAGAGAAAGGGAAGTGCCTAGAAAATGTAAAAGGAAACTTGGTTTGATAGCATCCTGTCTGGCAAGAACTCACTTATCAATAGCTGGGATGTGAAATCCTCATTTCTGTGTTTGTTCTATCACTGGTTTCAGAGTAGCAGCCGTGTTAGTCTGTATTCACAAAAAGAAAAGGAGGACTTGTGGCACCTTAGAGACTAACAAATTTATTTGAGCATAAGCTTTCGTGAGCTACAGCTCACTTCATCGGAGTGAGCTGTAGCTCATGAAAATTTATGCTCAAATAAATTTGTTAGTCTCTAAGGTGCCACAAGTACTCGTTTTCTTTTTGTTCTATCACTGTAGTCCCCATTTCCCTATTGTTTGTCTGTATAACCTCTGTCTGGTTCTGTGATTGTTCCTGACTGCTGTATAATTAATTTTGCTGGGTGTAAACTAATTAAGGTGGTGAGATATAATTGGTTAAATAATCAGGTTACAATACGTTAGGATTGGTTAGTTAAATTTCAGTAAAATGATTGGTTAAGGTATAGCTAAGCAGAACTCAAGTTTTACTATATAGTCTGCAGTCAATCAGGAAGTGTGTGTGTGGGGGGGGGAATGGGAACAGGGAATGGGGGTGGGGAAATTGGAATCATGTTTTGCTAAGGGGGGGAATGGGAACAGAGACACAGGTAAGGCTCTGTGGTGTCAGAGCTGGGAAGGGGGACACTAAGGAAGGAAACTGGAATCATGCTTACTGGAAGTTCACCCCAAAAAATATTGAATTGTTTGCACCTTTGGATTTTGGGTATTGTTGCTCTCTGTTCATGCGAGAAGGACCAGGGAAGTAAGTGGGTGAAGGAATAAGGCCCCTAACACATACACAGGCTAGAAATCCCTTTAGCCTGGGTCCTGCACTTCAGCCAGTTCAGTCTTTGTTCCTCAGGTGTTTCCAAGAGACTTCTTGTGTGGGAAGTGAAGACTTACCAATGACGTCACTCCCTGCCTTATATAGCTTTAGCATATGGTGGGAATCATTTGTTTCAAAGCTTGGTTCCCAGACTGGTTTGTGGAAAAACACTGACCTCCCAAGATGGAGTCCAGAGTCAAGTGGCCTGGTCACATGTCCTTTCTGGGTCATAGCAGCCATTACCTACAGGCTGGCTCGACTGTTTACAGGAAGACTAAGCTCTTTCACAGTCCGTTGTCTTTGCTGACGGACTTCTTCACTGTTGTACCTGAAAGCCTGGCTGTGGGTGTTTTCCAGAGGAAGCCCATTTGAAATGCAGATCCTTAGTCAATATTCACAACTTCAGACATAAAAATGATACATTCATACAAATAGGATAATTATATTCAGCAAATCATAACTTTTCCAATGACACCTCACATGACCCATCTTCTTCAAAACACGTCATAATTATGCCATAATCATATCATAATAATAACACTATGATGAATATGGGGTGCAGTGTTCTCAAGGTTCCTTCCCCACTCTGAACTCTAGGGTACAGATGTGGGGACCTGCATGAAAACCTCCTAAGCTTATTTTTACCAGCTTAGGTTAAAACTTCCCCAAGGTACAAACTATTTTTACCCTTTGCCCTTGGACTTCCACTGCCACCACCAAACGTTTATCCGGGTTTATTTTATTAGGAAAGCGTTGTTTGGAAACATCTTTCCCCCCAAAAAATCCTCCCAACCCTTGCACCCCACATCCTGGTTTGATAAAAATCCTCACCAATTTCCATAGGTGACCACAGATCCAAACTCTTGGATCTTAAGAACCATGAAAAAAACACTCAGTTCTTGAAAAGAAGAATTTTAATAGAAGAAACAGTAAAAAAGAATCACCTCTGTAAAATCAGGATGGTAAATACCTTACAGGGTAATTAGATTCAAGACACAGAGAATCCCTCTAGGCAAAACCTTAAATTACAAAAAGACACACAGACAGGAATATCCATTCTATTCAGCACAGCTTATTTTCTCAGCCATTTAAAGAAATCATAATCTAACGCATATCTAGCTAGATTACTTACTAAGTTCTAAGACTCCATTCCTGTTGTGTCCCCGGCAAAAGCATCACAGAGACAGACACAGATCCTTTTTTGTTCTCCCTCCTCCCAACTTTTGAAAGGATCTTGTCTCCTCATTGTCAGGTGCCAGCGAGGTTATCCTAGCTTCTTAACCCTTTAGAGGTGAGAGGATTTTTCCTCTGGCCAGGAGGGATTTTAAAGGTGTTTACCCTTCCCTTTATATTTATGACATGCCCCACAAATCACAGATAGGGTGAAACACTGGCTGGGATTTCTTCTTGGAGCTCTAGGAAAAACAGAGTGAATAAGACACATGCACCTCTAAATACTACCAAGTATATAAAGACTAACAATATTTTCCACATCTCAAGGACGATTTTAACCAGTTGATTCTGGGGAACTTTCACGGGAGAGTGCATCAGCCACTTTGTTAGAAGCTCCTGAGATGTGTTGGATGTCGAAATCAAAATCTTGGAGAGCTAAACTCCACCAAATAAGTTTTTTTGTTATTTCCCATGGCAGTATGAAGCCACCGTAGCGCAGCATGGTCGGTTTGCAGGTGGAAAAGCCGTCCCCAGACATATGGGTGTAGCTTTTCCAGAGCATAGACAATGGTGTAACATTCTTTTTTCACTGACTGACCAGTTGCTTTCCCTCTCAGACAGTTTTTTGCTGAGAAACACTACAGGGTGGAATTCTTGATCCGGTCCTTTCTGCATTAAATTCATACAGCCCGAGATGTGTGGTGAAGGCTGACCTTTCCTTGGCGGATTCATCTAGCGGTACCTGTCAGTACCCCTGGGTTAAGTCCAAGGTAGAGATGAACTGGGCCCGTCCCAGTTTCTCTAACAGCTCATCTGTGTGTGGCATTGGATAGTTGTCTGGGCAAGTTACAGCATTTAGCTTATGGTAGTCCACGCAAAAACGCATCTCCCCATCTGTTTTGGGAACTAGAACCACGGGAGATGCCCATGCACTGCCAGAGGGGTGGATTACACCCATCTGTAACATATCCTGGATCTCCCGTTCTTTAGCAGTTTTAGCTTGAGGAGACACCCGGTAAGGTTGGACTTTAATTGGGTGAGCATTACCTGTGTCAATGGAGTGGTATGCCCATTCAGTCAGTCTTGGGGTGGCTGAGAATGTAGGCGCATAGCTAGTGCACAGCTCCTGGATCTGCTGTCGCTGCATACGCCCAAGGGTCATGGAGAGGTTCACCTCTTCCACGCCA
Source organism: Eretmochelys imbricata (assembly GCF_965152235.1). Lineage (NCBI taxonomy): Eukaryota > Metazoa > Chordata > Testudines > Cheloniidae > Eretmochelys > Eretmochelys imbricata. The sequence continues at coordinate 34,874,800 of NC_135584.1, read as the reverse complement.
CCAGCACTTTTCCCTTCATAGTAGACACCTTCAGGCCACTCAGCGTCATCTCCTCCCTGGGCTGTAAACTGACAAATCTTTCATTCTCTGGAATAAAAGGGCTTTAGAGAATTAATATGGTATACCTGTTTCAGAGTAACAGCCGTGTTACTCTGTCTTCGCAAAAAGAAAAGGAGTACTTGTGGCACCTTAGATGCATCCGATGAAGTGAGCTGTAGCTCACAAAAGCTCATGCTCAAATAAATTGGTTAGTCTCTAAGGTGCCACAAGTACTCCTTTTCTTTCTATGGTATACCTTAGGCTTTCGGTCGGAGGTGGGGAATGCTATGAGATAATTAACAGCTCCCAGGTGCTTCCAGACCGTAAAGGGCCCTTACCATGACGCTTCCATTTTATGGCCCTGGAGCGCCTTTAAGACCATGACCTGGTCTCCTACTTTGAAGGAACGCTCTCTGGCATGTTTATCATACCAGGCTTTTTGCTCTTTTCCAGCATCCTGTAGGTGTTCTTTAGCAAGGGCTAAAGAGGTTCGGAGGGTGTTTTGTAGGTTGGTTACAAAGTCCAGAATGTTAGTTCCTGGAGAAGGTGTAAATCCCTCCCATTGCTGCTTCACCAACTGTAATGGCCGCTTAACCTCACGGCCATATACAAGTTCAAATGGTGAAAACCCTAAACTGGGATGTGGTACAGCTCTGTAGGCAAAAAGCAACTGCTGCAACACTAGGTCCCAATCATTGGAGTGCTCATTTACGAATTTACGTATCATGGCCCCCAAAGTCCCATTAAATTTCTCCACCAGGCCATTTGTTTGATGATGGTAACGGGTGGCAACCAAGTGATTCACCCCATGAGCTTCCCAAAAGCTTTGCATAGTTCCTGCTAGGAAATTAGTTCCTGCATCTGTGAGGATGTCGGAGGGCCAACCTACCCTGGCAAAAATGTCTGCTAGTGCCTGGCACACACTTTTAGCTCTGGTGTTGCTTAGGGCTACTGCTTCCGGCCATCGGGTGGCAAAATCCATGAAAGTCAGTATGTACTGCTTTCCTCTGGGTGTCTTTTTCGGAAAAGGACCCAGAATATCCACAGCTACTCGCTGAAATGGAATTTCAATGATAGGGAGTCGCTGGAGAGGGGCTTTGACCTGGTCTTGGGGTTTTCCCACTCTTTGGCATACCTCACAACACTGGACATAGGTAGAAACATCCTTGCCCATTCCCTCCCAGTGGAATGACCTCCCCAAATGGTTTTTGGTCCTGTTCACCCCAGCACGGCCACTACGATGATCGTGGGCTTAGCTCAAGAGCTTGGCCCGGTACTTAGTTGGAACTACCAACTGTCTCTGAGGATGCCAGTCTTCCTGGTGTCCACCAGAAAGAGTTTCCTTGTATAAAAGTCCTCTTTCTACAACAAACCTGGGTCGATTAGAGGAGCTGAGAGGCAGTGGGTTGTTCCGTGCCACCATCCAAGCTCTCTGGAGGCTTTCATTTGCTTCCTGTTCAGTCTGGAACTGTTCCCTTGGTGCTGGAGACATCAGTTCCTCGTTGGATTGTGGACCTAGGCTTGGTCCCTCTGGAAGCGATGTAGGGGATGGGGCTGTTTCTGTTGCCTGTGAACCGCTCTCCACTGGGGCACTATGTTGGGGTTCAGGCTCTAGCTGAGCCTCTTGTGTAGGGTTATTGGCTGCTGCCGGTTCAGGTTCGGAGGGGCCCTCTGCTGTTGGGGTTGCAAGTACTGGATTCAGTGCTGGCAATGGGTCTGGTGCTGGTTGTTCCGCCCGTTCCGGTTCTGTGACTGGCTCTGTCTGGGTCTCTGGGACTGGATCCACTACTGCTGTTGCAGACGTTGGCCTGGGGTCCGGGTCCATCACCTCTGACCGGGTCCTGATAGAAGTTTCCAGAACAGAGCTAGGTGTCACGGCTTGTTTAGCCTGGCTGTGGGTGAGCATTCCCACCCTCTTGGCTAGCTTCACATGATTGGCCAAGTCTTTCCCCAACAGCATGGGGATGGGATAATCATCATAGACTGCAAAAGTCCACGTTCCTGACCAGCCCTCGTACTGGACAGGCAACTTGGCTGTAGGCAAATTGAAAGAGTTGGACTTGAAGGGTTGAATCATCACTTGGATCTCTCGGTTGATTAAATTGGGGTCCACTAAGGAAGCATGGATAGCCGACACTTGTGCTCCGGTGTCCCTCCAGGCGGTGACCTTCTTTTCGCCCACACTCACAGTTTCCCTCCGCTTCAAGGGTATCTGAGAGGTATCTGGGCCTGAGGAACTCTGGTGTGATTCCGGTGCAATGAACTGTAATCTGTTGGGGTTCTTGGGGCAGTTGGTCTTCACATGTCCCGGCTCGTTACATTTAAAACATCGTCCTGGTGATGGGTCACTGGGGCGAGGTGGGTTGCTGGAGAACGGGGTGGCGGGACAGTAAGGTGTCTGGAGGGTTCCTTGGGTGGTAGTTGGGGCCTTGGGCTGCCCCCGGTAGTAGGGTGTGGTCTGAGGTTGTCCCTTCTGGTATCCGCTCCAACTGCGACCAGTTTTTTTCTTTTCTGCCACCTCCACCCATTTGGCTCCAATCTCTCCTGCCTCGATTACAGTTTTGGGCTTCCCATCTAGGATGTATCTTTCTATTTCCTCAGGAACACCCTCTAAGAACTGCTCCATTTTCATTAGGAAGGGCAAATCTGCTGGAGATTGAACACTTGCTCCTGATATCCAGGCATCCCAATGTTTCACAGTGTGGTAGGCATGTCGGGTAAATGACATGTCTGGTACTGATGTGGGGACCAGCATGAAAACCTCCTAAGCTTACTCTTACCAGCTTAGGTTAAAACTTCCCCAAGGCACAAATACAAATAAGGGATACAAATAAGGGATGAGTGCTTTCATGCTAAAACCAAGGGCAATCAAAGGTGCAAGTTTGATGTGTTTGCAGAACAAAAATCGTATTTTATTTATTTTACCTTTTGCCCTTGGACTTTCGCTGCCACCACCAAATGTCTATCCGGTATCATTAGGAAAGAGTCCGTTTGGAAACGTCTTTCCCCCCAAAATCCTCCCAAACATTACACCTCCCTTTCCTGGGGAAGGCTTGATAAAATCCTCACCAATTTGCATAGGTGACCGCAGACCCAAACTCTTGGATCTTAAGAACAACGAAAAAGCATTCAGTTTCTTAAAAGAAGAATTTTAATAGAAGAAAAAGTAAAAGCATCACCTCTGTAAAATCAGGATGGTAAATACCTTACAGGGTAATTACATTCAAAACATAGAGAATACCTCTAAGCAGAACCTTAAGTTACAAAAAGACACAAAAACAGGAATATACATTCCATTCAGCACAGCTTATTTTTCTCAGCCATTTAAAGAAATCAGAACCTAATGCATACCTAGCGAGATTATTTACTAAATTCTAAGACTCCAGTCCTGTTCTGTCCCCAGCAAAAGCACCACACAGACAGAGAGAGTCTTTGTTTCTCCCTCCCCTCAGCTTTTGAAAGTATCTTGTCTCCTCATTGGTCATTTTTGTCAGGTGCCAGCGAGGTTATCCTAGCTTCTTAACCCTTTACAGGTGAAAGGAATTTTCCTCTGGCCAGGAGGGATTTTAAAGGTGTTTAACCTTCCCTTTATATTTATGACAGGCCTCACGTAGTGAAATTGGATCATGTAAAAGAAGTCATTGTAACTTGAAGTCCAATATGCTCCTTAAAACAAATTAATTTGAGTCTTGCAGGTTTAAATGTATCTAAGGAAATCCCCATCTGTGCCCCATATGTTCATAATGGGTGGGCTGCTTTCTGACGTTATGGTATCTTAAGAAATGAGCAAGGAAAAGGGTCTCTAGATATATATTGGGATCTGCATGGGGCAGGACCAGCCTTGGGATTGGGCTACTAGATGCCACTTACATAGAAGTGTTGGCAAATAAATTAAGTTATGCCACCGCTGAAATCCGGAAATTGGAAAAGCCCATTTATGGCTTATTATCAAAATTTGGGATGGGACAATGCCTTATATCTGAAATATTGCCCATATGGCAATATGGCATAAACTAGAGGAAAAGGATTTGTTGTACTAACAGAGAATACACAAGCAATACAGGATAATATAGCCCCATCCCTGGCATGTACACAAGCTCAAAAAATGAGCCAGCAATTGGTTATTCAAGTAATTCAAGAGGGTATGCAAGGAAGACTGCCATTAGAAATTTTCAAAAAATACTTTGGGAAAATGTCAAATTGGAGAGAAAGGAGAAAGACAAATTGGTGTTCTGGTGGAAATTAGTAAATTTTACCTTTTATAAGGATCAAATGGCTATTCAAGGGTATGTTATAACTGTCTACCCTAGCCATACCATCAATATATACCCCATATGAACTATAGGGATTCAGGTAACAAGAGATTTAGTAATGTATTCAGTGGATGGCCATACCAAGAATATGAACGATGGAAAACCATAGATGTATCCCTTACGAGGATTCAGGATACATATGTGAGGACCAAAATTTACAAATAAGGGATGAGTGCTTCCATGCTAAAACCAAGGGCAATCAAAGGTGCAAGTTTGATGTGTTTGCAGAACAAAAATCGTATATAATTTACACAGACAAAAGCTGTGTATGTGTGAGAACTCACTGACCAGAAATTATTGTAGAATATAATGAAGTGTATTTTATAACATATTTAATTAATAGATGTTTTTGTAATTTTAGTAAAATTAAGGGCTTTGATTTTTAATATTATGTACCCCTTTGGATTGTAGAATATTTGCAGTATAATGTTCATGTATTTAATTACATAAGAACTGTTATCGTCGGTGTGAATATGAGTTTGATTAGACAATTGCTATTTCACCCTATGCTGGCTGATCATTAGCAATACGTAAAACACATTGAGAAACAAATTCGCATTGAAGTGCAGCACAACAATCTACAAGTATCTAAGGTTTTAAAAACTATTGCGGAAATTGGATATCGCTCTTGGTGGGAAACGTTTCTGGGATGGTCGCTGACAGCAACTGGAGCTTTTAATATAATGATTCACCCCATTGTGGTGATAATTCAAATCCAATTGGCTTTGCTTTTAGGCATGGTGATATTGGCGATGTGGGTGAGAAGAACCATCCAGAAAGTACAGATGGCCAATATGCGAGATCAACTGTTACTATTGCTGACCATAGCTGGGAAGTGTACCCTAGTAATGTAGCATGGGTATCCTGTGGTAATGATAACGGCTTTGGTGAAAGTGTCATCATGGAGAGGAATTGCAGGCCTGAGACCTGATCAACCCCCTTCCCCCATCACCCCCGTGCCTCCCCCCCGCATATTAAACCATCCTTGGGTGAAACTCAGGGAGTTCACCAATAAAACTGAAAAAAAAAGAGAGAATGTTGTGCTACTGATAAAACACCCCACCTCAGGAATGTCCCTAACGAAAGTTATACCCACCAAGAGATAACTGGCTCTGTGGACATGGGGAAAGCAGTGGACATGATATAGCTTGACTTTAGCAAAGCTGTTGATACAGTCTCCCACAGTATTCTTGCCAGCAAGTTAAAAAATTATGGATTGGATGAATGGACTAGAAGATGGATAGAAAGCTGGCTAGATTGTCAGGCTCAACGGGTAGTGATCAATAGCTCCATGTCTAGTTGGCAGCTGGTATCAAGCGGAGTGCCCCAGGAGTCAGTCCTGGGGCCGGTTTTGTTCAACATCTTCATTAATGATCTGGACGATGGGATGGATTGCACCCTCAGCAAGTTCGTGGATGATGCTAAACTGGGGGGAGAGGTAGATATGCTGGAGGGTAGGGATAGGGTCCAGAGTGACCTAGACAAATTGGAGGACTGGGCCAAAAGAAATCTGATGAGGTCAAACAAGGACAAGTTCAAAGTCCTGCACTTAGGACCGACTGGCTAAGCAACAGTTCTGCAGAAAAGGACCTGGGGATTACAGTGGATGAGAAATTGGATATAAGTCAGCAGTGTGTCCTTGCTGCCAAGGAGGCTAACAGCATATTGGGCTGTATTAGTAGGAGCATTGCCAACAGATCGAGGGACGTGATTATTCCCCTCTATTCGGCACTGGTGAGGCCACATCTGGAGTATTGCATCCAGTTTTGGGCCCCCGCTACAGAAAGGATGTGGACAAATTGAAGAGAATCCAGCGGAGGGCAACAACAATTACCAGGGGGCTGGGGCATATGACTCATGAGGCGAGGCTGAGGGTACAGGGCTTGTTTAGTCTGCAGAAGAGAAGAGTGAGGGGGGGATTTGAAAGCAGCCTTAAACTACCTGATGGGGGTTCCAAAGAGGATGGGGCTTGGCATTTCTCAGTGATGGCAGATGACAGAACAAGGAGCAATGGTCTCAAGTTGCAGTGGGGGAGGTCTAGGTTGGATATTAGGAAACACTATTTCACTAGGAGGCTGGTGAAGCACTGGAATGGGTTACCTAGGGAGGTGGCGGAATCTCCGTCCTTACAGGTTTTTAAGGCCCAGCTTGACAAAGCCCTGGCTGGGATGATTTATTTGCTGTTCGTCCTGCTTTGAGCAGGGGGTTGGACTAGATGACCTCCTGAGGTCTCTTCCAACCCTAATCTTCTATGATTCTATAAGGTTGTAAAGAGGCTGGGAAATTAGGGAGGACACAAAAAGAGACTCAACAAACGGTAAGATAAGCTCTGACCAGTATTTTATGCTGACCGTCTGGACAAAGAGAGGGTCACATTGAAGTTACAATTTGGGCATGAAAGAAAATATGTAAAGAACTTGGGCAGGAAGGAAGACACACAGGTGCCAGTATATAATTGGTTTAAAAAATTGTTATTTAGGAGTGTGGGATAATGTAATAGGTTTAGTAAATTTGAAGGAGGTAGCTAGTTTTACCTATATAATGTAAATGAAAAACAATGCTCTTTGGGAACCATTTCCGGACTGCAGTTTAACCGCAAGCTGCTAGAACTCTGACCCCTCTGCACGACCGTGACATGCAGAGGTATCGCCGGGAACCCCAGATGAATGGATTCTGACCGGCCATCGGGTGACATTTGTCTGTATATTGGGAGTGGTGAGCATAAGAGATTTGCTTGTTATATGTATTCTGTGTATGTTGCTGATAAATAGATGTTTAGAGCAAAACTATGTAAGGTTCTTTCACTGGGAAAAGTTTCCGCAGACCCGTAGAGCCCTGAGGGAAAGGGCGAGTACTTAAATTGACCAGGTTTATTCCTAAACCCCGTGGGTAAGGATAGGTGCTGTACACACTGAGCACTCAGAAGGCAAAGGGTGGGGGTGATTTAAATTGATTGGGTCATGACGTGAGCCCTTGGTACAGTATAGGCGGGGTGCCCTAAATTGAGAGGGTAACAGTATAGCCACCCCTTCCCTGCCTCCACCTCTCCTGCCCCAGGGCCCATTATACAGTACAGCTGCCCCACCCAGACCCAACCCTCCGCTGCCCTAGTGCCCATTATACAGTATAGCCGCCCCTTCCCCACCCCCACCCTCTGCTGCCCCCTAGTGCCCATGATACAGTATAGCCGCCCCTTCCCCACCTCCACACTCTGCTGCCCCTAGTGCCCATTATGCAGTATAGCCGCCCCTTCCCCACCCCCACCCTCTGCTGCCCCTAGTGCCCAATATGCAGTATAGCTGCCCCTTCCCCACCCCCACCCTCTGCTGCCCCTAGTGCCCATTATACAGTATAGCGGCCCCTTCTCCACCCCCACCCTCTGCTGCCCCTAGTGCCCATTATACAATATAGTCGCCCCTTCCCCACCCCCACCCTCTGCTGCCGCTAGTGCCCCTTATAGAGTATAGGTGCCTCTTCCCCATCTTGTACTCTCTGCTGCCACATAGCAGCCATCTAAAAACCAGTTTTTGGAGAAATATCCACTAATTTCACCTTTCTGGTATTGTGTATGCAATCTGATAATGGATAATGTGTAACAAGCCTTGTTGATGGGGGGAAGTAGTAGATGTGGTATATCTTGACTTTAGTGAAGCTTTTGATACTGTCCCACATGACCTTCTCATAAACAAACTACAGAAATGCAACCGAAATGGAACTACTATAAGGTGGGTGCAAAACTGGTTGGAAAACTTCCCAGAGAGTAGTTATCAGTGGTTCACAGTCATGCTGGAAGGGTATAATGAGTGGGGACCCGCAGGGGTCAGTTCTGGGTCTGGTTCTGTTCAATATCTTCATAGATTATTTAGATAATGGCATACAGACTACACTTCTAAAGTTTGAGGATTATACCAAGATGGGAGGGGTTGCAAGTGCTTTGGAGGATAGGATTAAAATTCAAAATGATCTGGACAAACTGGAGAAATGGTCTGAAGTAAATAGGATGAAATTCAATAAGGAAAAAAATGCAAAGTACTCCACTTAGGAAGGAACAATCAGTTACACACATAGAAAATGGGAAATGACTGCCTAGGAAGGAGTACTGTGGAAAGGGATCTGGGGGTCATAGTGGACCACAAGCAAAATATGAATCAACAGTTGCAAAAAAAGTGAACATCCTTCTGGGATGTATTAGCAGGAGTGTTGTAAGCAAGACACAAGAAGTAATTCTTCTGCTCTACTCCGCGCTGATTAGGCCTCAACTGGAGTATTGTGTCCAGTTCTGGGCACCACATTTCAGGAAGGATGTGGACAAATTGGGACCACCTAGGGAGGTGGTAGAATCTCCTTCCTTAGAGGTTTTTAAAGTCAGGCTTGACAAAGCCCTGGCTGGGATGATTTAACTGGGAATTGGTCCTGCTTCGAGCAGGGGGTTGGACTAGATGACCTTCAGGGGTCCCTTCCAACCCTGATATTCTATGATTCTATGATTGGAGAGAGAGAAGAGCAACAAAAATGATTAAAGGTCTAGAAAACATGACCTATGAGGGAAGATTGAAAAAAAGGGTTTATTTAGTCTGGAAAAGAGATTATAACAGTTTTCAAGTATGTAAAAGGTTGTCACAAGGAGGAGGCAGGAAAATTGTTCTTCTTAACCTCTGAGGAGAGGACAAGAAGTAATGGGCTTAAATTGCAGGAAGGGAGGTTTAGATTGGACTTTAGGAGAAACGTCCTAACTGTCAGGGTGGTTAAGCACTGGAATAAATTACCTAGGGAGGTTGTCGAAATTCCGTCATTAGAGATTTTAAAGAGCAGGTTAGACAAACACCTCTCAGGAATGGTCTAGATAATACTTAGTCCTGCCATGAGTGTAGGGGGCTGGACTAGATGACCTCTCGAGGTCCCTTCCAGCCCTATGATTCTATGATAAGCCTCATTCATCACAATTAACTATTATTTGTGGTTATTCTCTTCATCCTTTTTGAACATTCCCCTCACCATTTTCTGCCATTCTCTGTGCTCTCTAAATGCCATAAAATGTGACACCTCCAAAGCAATAACTGGCTTGTTATGTTACATTGGGGATAGAAAGAACATAAGCCACTGAACACTTGAGGAATGTGCTGGAAATGTGTTGTGGTTTTCCAGTGAAGCTCTGCATGCTTTCAAGCCCAGTCTCAACCTTTGCCACATGGTTTGGAATAGAACCCAGGAGTCCTGATGTGTACCTCTGGCTTTGCTCTAACACATAGACTCCCCTTCCCTCCGAGAGCTGGGAAAAGAACCCAGGAGTTTTGAATCTCCATCTACCCTGTTCTAACCTTATGGACCCCACTCCCCTCTCAGACTCAGGGGCAGAACCTAGGAGTCCTGACTCCCAGCCTTTCTTGCTCTAATACACTAGACCCCTCTCCCCTCCCAAAATTAGAACTGACACGACAGATATAAACCTTCATGCTTCAGGGCAGGAGCCTGTCACTAACTGAGGAGGTCAAAAAGAAACTTTTCCTCTGAGCAAATTTTTCCATAATTCCTCTTGGGGGGTTCCTCCCTCTGAATCAACTGGGATGGGCTAGTGTCAGAGGCTGATCTGCATGGATGCTGGTCTGTGCCTTGTTGAAAATCATTGCTAGCAGTGGGGTCACTGCAGCGAGTACACCCATGGTCTTCAACAAGAGGAACAGAAGTAAACTGTGTCATTATTAAAACTAGCCTTCTCTGAAGTTTGAGCCATTGACCAGACACAAGGTGAAAAACCTTCCCTAAGCCCACAGAGAAAGAAGTAGGGGTGAGAGTTCTTGGCAGGGTAGCTGAGCAGTTTAAGATGGATGCTGTAGGCTTTAGTGTTTTTAGGGACACGGATTCCAGTCCCACCCCTGCCAACTCCCAAACCTACTAGCCACTCACAGACCATTGTGTGAAGGGGATGAGGGGTGAATGTAGAGTTTGAGAGAAAGGTGTCCCCCATAAAGCATGACTCGCTAATGAACCCCAACTCCTGTTGTCTCTTGGCATGCCTCACTGTCTAATTTACTCCATCTCTGCCAGCTCACTGACACCCCCAAACTAGAATCCCTTCCAGGACTTTCTAAATTGTTCAGACTCTGGGATCCTCTTCCCAAAACCTGCTGATCCTCTCTCTCTCTCTCTCGCCTCTTCTTAAATGCAATTTGCAATATTGTTCTTCTTTGTAAAAAAAAACCCTGCATTCATCAGGGGGTTTAAACCCAGGACCTCACAAACTGGTAGTAAGATTCATAACCCTAGACCAATGAACCTGGGAGTTGGTGCTTCCCCTGTGTTCTCTCACCTTCCTGACGGGTCACTCAGACATCCCTTGATCACAATCACCTGCTTCCTCCCTGCAAACTATCACAGGGTTTCTGGCCTCATAGTTAACCAGTGAAACTCCCTACCACTGGGACTTACTGAGGCTGAGAGAGCTCAGCCTAGTTTAGGGGAGCATTTTCACATTTACACTGTGTCAGGGCCAGGACATAGGAAGCCTTCTCTCAGAGGCATGGGCCAAGGGGCCAGTTACCAGGAATCAGACCAGGTAGGAATCCCAGGAGATCAGATTCAAGAGACAAATCAGAAACAGAAATGACCAACCAAGAATCCAGCCAAGTCACGATCCCAGGCAGGATCCAAGGTCCATGGCAAGACCAAGCCAACTTGTATGGACAATTTCTTGATTCCTCCTCTTGCTTACATAGGGGCTGTGGCCCAGTCAGGAGCCTTGAATGTCACCCAATTAGAGCATAGGGGTGGGGCTTGTGCCCCAATTGTGGTTCATGGCTCCCAGTCCCAGCTGCTCTTTGTGAGTTGCAGGGTGGCGGGTTGGTGTGTGGTGACTCCCAGGGCCCCATGGACCTGGATTTCAGCCTGCAGGGCCTGACACATGGCTCATAAGAACACCCTGAGTGATTTTAAATACAATAAATAATGCAGAAGTGATCTAATTCCTCCTAGATTTACCATTGAGTTATGGGATTTAGGGATAAACTACTCTATGGGCAGAACCTCCTGGTGAGCTCCTGCTGCTTCCTGTGAAGTAGTTTGTGGTGTTTAGATGTTGCTTGTAATTATTAGAATTAATTGGCTGCTGGGAGTCTGAAAGGACAGGAAAAAGGAAGGAGGGAGAGGGGTTGAAGAGGCTGAGGGAGAGCTACTGAGGGTGCAGCAGCAGCTTGAAAAAGAGGTTTCCACTTTAAAAAAATAAAGTCCCATTGAAGTTTGTTAGTACCTTGCCTGGCTACTACAACATAGTTGCACCCGGGCACGGTGTGTTCCTATGTTAGATGGACCTATGGTCCATTCCGGTTTGGCAACTTCTCTTCTCTTATGTTCATCTCTGTTGGACATTAGCCAATCACAATATAGGTGACCTATGTACAGCTACCTGAATAGATGAAGAGATACAGTAATACAGGCTCAGGTACCTATTTGTGTGGTGGGAGAACGATTTGAAGATAGGCAGGAAGAGAGGGATGAATTGCAATAGATAAGATGAATAAGAGTGGTCCAACCTTTTCAGTGCTGTGGGCCGGATGGTAGTTTGGGGAAAGCTCTTCAGACCACACAGGGAAATATAATTCCAGATTCAAAAATCAGATCTCTCTTCTTTTTTAGGATATAACCATTAAGAGGTTATAGGGGTTAAGAGGTAATAACATTAAATAAGAGAACAGCTCACCTTAACAAGGCAGGGATGTCCCAGAAAGTTTTTATATGGTACTGCATGTCCTTTCTCCTCTTGACTCAGGCAGGAGACTCTGGCAGGGGTAAAGAGTTCTTCCTCCCAGCCCCCACCTCAGGGAAGGAGTCTGTCAGGTTAGTCACACAGAGACAGAGGCAAAACAGAAGGCACAACTTTATTGCAAAAAGAAATGTCTCCACCATTTGGTAAAGATGTGCTGCCATATTCTTCGCCCAGTGCCACCTAGTGACAAAACATTACTCTTTCCTTTTCTGCATTTTAACAATTTTAAATGTAGAAAATATTTTTTTCCAAACTAATATTAACTCTCAACACACATCTGTCTGTTACTCAGCCCTAAATCCTGCAGGTTTTTTTAAACTATCTGGCCAGAACGAGCAATAAACAATGACTAAGCTGTCTTTTATTTGCAATGACTGCCTCTGGCTGGTGGGGAATAGGCTAACAGTCGTCTCCTCGTACTGCATCTGTAAATTGCAGAGTTTGCTCTGTTCATGGTTCATTCTCTGGAGCAAATAGAAGCTGTCAATGGTTTCTGCTGAACTCCACACGCTCTGTCTCAATAGTGAATGATCTGGGCAATGGATTCTTCTCTTTTGTAACACCTGGAGTTCTCCATCCTTTTCTTCATCCAGTTTGACACAGACATGGTCCCTTTTGGGGGTAGATTCTTTCCCAGGGCTAGAACAGGCGTCCTGAGTTGCCTTCCCATTATGGGTGAGGCTGGGCTGTAACCAGTAGCTACTCAGAGTGTCAATCCGTAGCTCGGAAGAGCAGGGATGGATCTTCCTGCTTCAATATTTTCTTGGCTGTCTGTAAGTCCAGCCCTCTCAGCCCCTCCATTTGCTTGTGGGTAGTTCAGGATGATAGTGCTGTGTGAACAATCATAGTTACTTTGCAATTACATCCTCTGTCGATAGTTTTCCTACATCTTCTGGGGTTCCCGTCTCACTTTTCCTCCACTCACCCTCAATCCAGCAGGCAGACAGAAAAGGTCAACCACATTTCAGAGCAACACCTACGATGTTATACTGACCACCATTGAGATGATTGCTCCTCACTATTACCCTACACAGAGGTTGCGTACGATAACTACTACACTTCCATGGGAAGAAGCCCCATCTTTGCCAACTTTGAGTACCACCCCTGATTCCACCTAAGCTACCCATGACCATGCCTAAGCCGGCCACCTCAGACTTGGTGCTGAGAATTCAGTAAATCAAGGGAGAAGTAAGAGGCCACCTAGAAAAAGAAAAAGCCAATTACAAGTGACATGCAGGCCAACGTTGTCATTCAGTCCCAACCTATTCAGTGGGGCAAAAAACGTGGCTCTCAACGGAGCATCTCCACACAAACAGACCCTCATGTAAATTGGACTTCCAGTTCCTTAGTGAATCCATTGCCAAGTTAGCCGGGTCACAGTTGAATTACACCTACCCTGATCTCTCACGACCCACCTGGTATTCCATATAACCCTCCTGAAACCTTATACTGAGAATTTGTTTCTACACAGGACCCAGCTGCCTCCCCCACCAGTGCACATATAAGGCCACGAGGAATATGTCATCCATGAGATCTTGGATGTTAAGGGCCGGTAGTGTACACTTTTTTACCTAATTGACTGGGAAGGCTTTGGCCCTGAGGAGCATATGTGGGAGCCAAGAGAACTGTTCACATACCCACCCTAATAGAAGCCTTTTAGAGGAACCGCCCCAAACCTATGGTGCCCAGAGGTCATCCCCTAGGGAAGGGATGCCGTCAGGCCCCGTGGGTTTCAAACCTGAGTCTGTGGGTGGGGTTCTGTGAGCTATCGCTCTCCTATTCTCCACCCATCAGCTCATAGACAGCAGCTGGGACTGGGGCCCATGAAGTCCAAATGCGCTTAGGCTATGATTGGGAGAGATCCAAGGCTCCTGATAGGGCCACAGTCCCTGTGATAAATGAGAGGGGAGGTAGCTCCCTTTTGTGGACACCCACCCAGCCAGTTAGCTATTGAATCCCTCTTGGTAGCTGTTCTCAACTTGCTTTGCCTGTAAAGCGTTAAAAAATCTGACTGCATGCATGGGTAAAGGGAAGGGAGTGGGCACCTGACCAAAAGAGCGAATGGGAGGGCTAGAACTTTTTAAAATTAGGAAAAAAAATTCCCTTTGTCTGTCTGTGGTTGTTCTCCAGAAAGAGGGGACAGAGCAGAGACAGGGGGGGACACTATGACACTATGCTGTAAAAAGCTTTTTGTCAGGTATGGAAATCATCAGATCATACCTAAAACTCCTCATTTGAAACTCCAGATATGTAAGTAGATCAGAAAATGTCTAGAAAGACGCGTTTAGGTTTATCACTGTTTATTTCTTATTGGCTTGTGGACTCCTCTGTGCTAACCCCAAATGCTTTCGTTTTGCTTGTAACCTTTAAGCTGGACCTCAAGAAGGTTATTCCTGATGTTTAATTTCCTGTAAGTGGGTGTTTTAAAACAAGCAAAAGCCTAAGTTCCAGATGTATTTTCTTTCTTTTGTTTTTAATAAAATTTACCTTTTTTAAGAATAGTATTGGATTTTTGGTGTCCTAAGAGGTTTGTGCATGTCGTTTAATTAGCTGGTGGCAACAGATGATTTCCCTTGTTTTCTTTCTCAGATCTTCCCCGGAGGTGGGGGGCGAGGTGAAAGGGCTTGAGGGTACCCCACAGGAAGGAATTCCTAAGTGTTCCTTCCTGGGTTCTAAAAAGGGGAGGGGGGAAGGTTGCACTTGGGTTGTGGCAGCATCTATCCATCCAAGGTCAGAGAGAAGCTGTGACCTTGGGAGTTTAATACCAGCCTGGAGTGGCCAGTATTAATTTTTAGAATCCTTGCGAGCCCCCACCTTCTGCACTCGAAGTGCCAGAGTGTGGAATCAGCCTTGACAGTCCCTATTTAAGCGAGCGGAGGAAATACAAAATTGTCTGTACAACTGGACTTCCCCTTGCCATGGACTGCTGTTCCTGCTTTCTCGTCCTGACCTCCTGCTATCCTGACTTGGCCTGACTCTTAGAAACTGGCTTTTGATTCCCTGCTCTCCGATTTGTGTCTCAATTCTGAACTCTTGGAGTTCCAATCCGCGGTTGGACACCAGTAGTGGTGGGATTGGAACCCATGGCCCTAAAAAAACTAGAGCCTACAGCATCCACCTTAAAATGCTCAGCTGCCCTACCTGGAGAACAAGCCCCTACTTTTTTCTCTGTGGGTCCGAGGGTGGGTTTCTCATTTGGCATGTATAGGGTCAATGGCTCAAACCCCAGAAGGGAGCTGTTCTGCCAGTGACTCAATTTAATTCTTTCCCTCTAGTGGAGGAATCAACGGCTGCCAGCTGGACTAACTCAGCCATTAGCAAAGATTTTGGAGGTGACACAGGTGAGGGCCCCGCCAGCTCAGCCACTGGCTCTAGCCCATCCCAGTTGCTCAAAGGGAAGGAGTGGACAGTGACAGTGACAGTGGACGAGAAGCTGGATATGAGTCAGCAGTGTGCCCTTGTTGCCAAGAAGGCCAATGGCATTTTGGGATGTATAAGTAGGGGCATAGCGAGCAGATCGAGGGACGTGATTGTCCCCCTCTATTCGACATTGGTGAGGCCTCATCTGGAGTACTGTGTCCAGTTTTGGGCCCCACACTACAAGAAGGATGTGGATAAATTGGAGAGAGTCCAGCGAAGGGCAACAAAAATGATTAGGGGTCTAGAACACATGACTTATGAGGAGAGGCTGAGGGAGCTGGGATTGTTTAGCCTGCAGAAGAGAAGAATGAGGGGGGATTTGATAGCTGCTTTCAACTACCTGAAAGGGGGTTCCAAAGAGGATGGCTCTAGACTGTTCTCAATGGTAGCAGATGACAGAACGAGGAGTAATGGCCTCAAGTTGCGGTGGGGGAGGTTTAGATTGGATATTAGGAAAAACTTTTTCACTAAGAGGGTGGTGAAACACTGGAATGCGTTGCCTAGGGAGGTGGTGGAATCTCCTTCCTTGGAAGTTTTTAAGGTCAGGCTTGACAAAGCCCTGGCTGGGATGATTTAACTGGGAATTGGTCCTGCTTCGAGCAGGGGGTTGGACTAGATGACCTTCAGGGGTCCCTTCCAACCCTGATATTCTATGATTCTATGATTCTATGAGTGCCTCCAAGAAAGGAATAATGGACAAACTTGCTGAAAGGTGCAGTTTCTTCCTGACCTTTCTTGGTTAGTGACTGGCTCATGCCCTGAGGCACAAAAGTTTATATCTAGTGTGTTGGTTCCATTTTGGGAGGGGAGTTGGGTCTATTGGGCTAAAGGAAAGGGGTGGGGCATGGGGAATCAATACTCCTGGTTTCTAACCCTGACCCTGGGAGGGGAGGGAGGTCCTGTCATAGGGCAGATGAAGACTCAGGACTCCTGGGTTCTTTTCCCAGCTCTTGAAGGGGAGTGGGGTCTAGTGGGTTACAGCAGGGTCATCGGTAGCAGTCAGGACTCATGGGCTGTATTCCCAGCACTAGGGAAAATGTTGAGATTTGGCTTGAAAGTACAAAGAACCTCTCTGGAAAACCACAAAACATTTCCAGCACATTCATTACGTCTTCAGTGGCTTATGTTTTTGCCATCCCCAATCTCACACAACACAGTGATTGCTTTGCAGCTATCAGGTTTTATGCAGATTGGGGAGCACAGAGACAAGCAAGCAGTGCGCAAATCTTGAAAAAACAATGAGGAGAGCAACGAGAAATTACAGTTAATTGTGATGAATGAGGATAGTCCATTATCAGACTCAATACACAATACAAGAAGAGTGAAATTGATGGATATTTCTCAATCAAAGGAAAGGTTTTTAGACAGCCACTATTTGGCAGAAGACAATACAACATGGGGAAGGAGTGACAATACTGAAAAACTGGCACTGGAAGCAGCAGAGGGTGAGCGTAGGAAGTGGCAGCTCTACTGTATAAGGAGCACTAGGGGCGGTGAAGGGTGGGGCAGGGGCGGTTATACGGTATAATGGGCACCAGGGGGCAGCAGAGGGTGTGGGTGGGAAGGGGCGGCTATAGTCTATAATGGGCACTAGGGGGAACTGAGGACGAGGGGTGGAAACACCTAAACAATCTGACCAGTGCTCAGAGGAGGATGAGGCGCATGAATGAAGGTGTTGATGAACGTCCCATACATTCCCCGTTTAAACATCATCATCTCGCAGTAGTTGTCAGGGAAGTCAGCTGGCCTTTCTGGGAAATCCACATGGTGTTCTCTGAATCTGTTTTTCAGACGGGTCCATGATTGCCCTCTGGCCAGAGCCAGGCAGGTGGCAAGCAGGATGAGGGGCAGCAATAGCTGTAGGTGGGGGTCTTCTCACGGTCATGGCCGTGTCTGTTGCTGGATCGACCTGCAATAGGGAGGCAGTGCAGGGTGGGGATCTGCCTCCACCATGGAACTCCCACCCACCCCACTCTGCCCAAAATCCTCACCCCTCCTGATATCCCGGCCCACCCCACTCTGCCCAGAGTCCATCCCGTTGTCCCAGCCCCATTGTGCTGGGGGCTTCTCAGAACATGGCACATCAGGGGCTCCATTGTTCCAGGTGCTGCCGTGGCCCCCACCGAGATCGGGGCCTGCTCCTCTAACCCACTGCTCCCCATTCCCCTCCCACAGCCAGGTTAGAGCCCAGGTGTCCAGAGTCTCAGGCTGTGATCAAGATGGGCCTCCTGCCTTTGTGCCAGGTGCTGCACAGACCCCAACTGACATCAGCCCCCTCCTCCTCTAACCCACTGTTCCCCACCCAGCGGTGGAGAGTGAACCCAGGAGTCCTGACTCCCAGGCCCTCTGCTCTAACCACTAGAACTTGCGTCCTCCAAGAAACAAACCCTGTATTTGCAACCCTATGTAATAGTGTTCTCTCCTCTCTCCCCGCTGGGGGAAACTCCTGCAGCTTACCCAAGTCCTTGTTGCTTCACTGTTGTCAGAGCAATGGATCCTAGAAACTGTGGAGCCAAACCTCAACCTGATCCTCCTGCCCACCTTGGAGTGTGTTATATAGAGCCCAGCCAGATATGGAGGAGGAAGAGGAGGAAGGGAAACCTAGTAAATAATTGGGTCAGCATCATTTCCTGATATTTGGTAATTAAAAGCAGTGGACCAGCAGGCCATGGGTGGGTGAGGAACAAACAGCACAAGTCCCGCTAGAGACGTGGGCTCGAGGTGTGTCTACCCATCAAGGGAAGGTGCAGTTGTAGCATGGGTAGGTGTGTCCCTGCCAGCTTTAAGCTAGCTACTGTGGGTAACAATATCAAGTGGTACAGACGTCATTGTGGACTAGGTGCTCTGGTACCAGCCCACCAGGGACTTTGGGCACCTACCCTGGTTGCCAGCCAGTGCTGTAGTCGAGGTCAATGTGTCCTCTCTGCTATTGCTACCCATGCTAGCTAGATTAAAGCTAGCGTAGGAATGCCCACCCATGCTACAATCACACCTTCATTTGCTGAGCAGACACACCCTGATCCTCTGGCCCTTGCTAATCCAGTCCTAGCCTAGAAACTCACTGCTCTTCTGGTGCCCCCCAGGCCCGACCACAGCCCCTGCTATCCCAGCCCTGGGCTCTGTGGCAGTCATTGAGATGGAATATATGGCCCCAGAGAATCAATGGTGTTAGTGTGACCTTGTCACTGTCGAAGAACAAGCAGTGTTAAATAAGGTTTGGGGTTTGGTATCCAGAGTCATCAGCTTGCTCAGTCCCATGGCAAACACACCATTAACAGTCCTTTCCCCCTTTCACTGAAGGTACAGAAAGGAAGGACAAACAGCTCAGACCTTTGAAAGGTAAAGCATTAAGGCTTTCATTTTAACTACGTCCCTTATTCCCTTTCCCTGTAGCTGGGGAGAAGTTTTAAAAGGAACCTCTCCTCCCTGTGTGACAGTTTCAGAAATGGTATTTAAAATGGCAATACTGAGCTTCTGGGGCAAAGAAAAAAAATAAGTTGAGATGGGCTGGAGCTGTCAATTTTGTTGAAGTCCGATCCTCTTTCCTAGAAGACAAAATGCCACAGACACACACGAGAGGGGAAAGACAAGAACGGCAAAGAGAGAAAATGCAGCTTCTGTCTCTGGTTTTTGGAAAGTTTTTGGAAAGGGTAGGGGACAATTTCCTGGTGCAAGTGCTGGAGGAACCACCTAGGGGCAGAGCTCTTCTTGACCTGCTGCTCACAAACCGGGAAGAATTAGTAGGGGAAGCTAAAGTGGATGGGAACCTGGGAGGCAGTGACCATGAGATGGTCGAATTCAGGATCCTGACACAGGGAAGAAAGGAGAGCAGCAGAATATGGACACTGGACTTCAGAAAAGCAGACTTTGACTCCCTCAGGGAACTGATGGGCAGGATCCCCTGGGAGAATAACATGAGGGGGAAAGGAGTCCAGGAGAGCTGGCTGTATTTTAAAGAATCCTTATTGAGGTTACAGGGACAAACCATCCCAATGTGTAGAAAGAATAGTAAATATGGCAGGCGACCAGCTTGGCTTAACAGTGAAATCCTTGCTGATCTTGAACCAAAAAAGAAGCTTACAAGAAATGGAAGATTGGACAAATAACCAGGGAAGAGTATAAAAATATTGCTCGGGGATGCAGGAGTGAAATCAGGAAGGCCAAATCACACCTGGAGTTGCAGCTAGCAAGAGATGTTAAGAGTAAGAAGAAGGGTTTCTTCAGGTATGTTAGCAACAAGAAGAAAGTCAAGGAAAGTGTGGGCCCCTTACTGAATGAGGGAGGCAACCTAGTGACAGAGGATGTGGAAAAAGATAATGTACTCAGTGGGTTTTTTTGCCTCTGTCTTCACGAACAAGGTCAGCTCCCAGACTGCTGTACTGGGCAGCACAGCATGGGGAGGAGGTGACCAGCCCCCTGCGGAGAAAGAAGTGGTTCGAGACTATTAGGAAAGCTGGAGAAGCACAAGTCCATGGGGCCGGATGCACTGCATCCGAGAGTGCTAAAGGAGTTGGCGGATGTGATTGCAGAGTCATTGGCCATTATCTTTGAAAACTCATGGCGATCGGGGGAAGTCCCGGACGACTGGAAAAAGGCTAATGTAGTGCCCATCTTTAAAAAAGGGAAGAAGGAGGATCCTGGAAACTACAGGCCAGTCAGCCTCACCTCGGCCCCTGAAAAATTATGGAGCAGGTCCTCAAGGAATCAATTCTGAAGCACTTAGAGGAGAGGAAAGTGATCAGGAACAGTCAGCATGGATTCACCAAGGGCAAGTCATGCCTGACTAATCTAATTGCCTTCTAGGACGAGATAACTGGCTCTGTGGATGAGGGGAAAGTGGTGGACATGTTGTTCCTTGACTTTAGCAAAGCTTTTGACACGGTCTCCCACAGTATTCTTGCCAGCAAGTTAAAGAAGTATGGGCTGGATGAATGGACTATAAGGTGGATAGAAAGTTGGCTAGATTGTCGGGCTCAACGGGTAGTGATCAATGACTCCATGTCTAGTTGGCAGCCAGGATCAAGTGGAGTGCCCCAAGGGTCGGTCCTGGGGTCGGTTTTGTTCAATATCTTCATTAATCATCTGGAGGATGGTGTGGATTGCACCCTCAGCAAGTTTGCAGATGACACTAAACTGGGAGGAGAGGTAGATACGCTGGAGGGTAGGGATAGGATACAGAGGGACCTAGACAAATTAGAGGGTTGGGCCAAAAGAAATCTGATGAGGTTCAACAAGGACAAGTGCAGAGTCCTGCACTTAGGACGGAAGAACCCCATGCACCGCTACGGACTAGGGACCGAATGGCTAGGCAGCAGTTCTGCAGAAAAAGACCTAGGGGTTACAGTGGACGAGAAGCTGGATATGAGTCAGCAGTGTGCCCTTGTTGCCAAGAAGACCAATGGCATTTTGGGATGTATAAGTAGGGGCATTGCCAGCAGATCGAGGGACGTGATTCTTCCCCTCTATTCAAGATTGGTGAGGCCTCATCTGGAGTACTGTGTCCAGTTTTGGGCCCCACACTACAAGAAGGATGTGGAAAAATTGGAAAACATCCAGCGGAGGGCAACAAAAATGATTAGGGGACTGGAACACATGACTTATAAGGAGAGGCTGAGGGAACTGGGATTGTTTAGTCTGAGGAAGAGAAGAATGAGGGGGGATTTGATAGCTGCTTTCAACTACCTGAAAGGGGGTTCCAAAGAGGATGGCTCTGGACTGTTCTCAGTGGTAGCTGATGACAGAACAAGGAGTAATGGTCTCAAGTTGCAGTGGGGTAGGTTTAGGTTGGATATTAGGAAAAACTTTTTCACTAGGAGGGTGGTGAAACACCGTAATGCGTTACCTAGGGAGGTGGTGGAATCTCCTTCCTTAGATATTTTTAAGGCGAGGCTTGACAAAGCCCTGGCTGGGATGATTTAGTTGGGGATTGGTCCTGCTTTGAGCAGGGGGTTGGACTAGATGACCTCCTGAGGTCCCTTCCAACCCTGATATTCTATGATTCTATGATTCTATGGTGTGACTCTCCCTCGCAGCTTCAGAGCTGGAGAAACACGGGCCTGGCCCACGATTTTACCTGCTGCTCTGAGACCTGGCAACTTGTACTCGCTCGGGGTGTTGAGGGCATTGCTTTTAACTGCCTCTTTGGTATCTGATTTACAGCACTATTGTGAAATATCCAGTCTTATTAGACACAAGGAAAAAGGATAGGTAGAAAAGAGGGGGGGAAATAAGGTGGGGAAGGAAAGTGATACATGGGGGGCAGGGGTGGAGATGAAGTCTCCTATCCCATGTGGTGGTTGGGTTTTAGCTGGAACATGGAGGTGGCCATGTCAGCTGGGTCCCTGTCTCTGGTCAGGACGTCTCTTGGGATTCGGATGAAAGAGGCCCAGGGGTGTCATGCTGGATCCTGTGCTCCCAGGAGATGGCAGGGCGGCAGCCATGATGGTAAAGCTCATTCCTTCCCCTTCGTTCCATCAGTGATTGTTACATTCACTTCCTCTCCTCTGTCAATTTTTCTCCCAAACTTGCCCTTTTTAAAGGACCCCAAAAGACAGTGATGGGTGGAATAACCCCTTCCCTCATTATTTTGGTCACCAGTTAGGCCTAATTTCCGATACACCAATTCTGATCCATTGATTTCCGGCCCCAGACGTCTCTTGTTTACCGGGCATGATCTTAAAACAGTGCTTCAGTGATAGCATTGAACTTAAAGCGAAGCAACTCACCAAACTCCTGAGGCAACTTCACACAGTATCTGGCTGGTTTCAGCTCCGAGAGGGATTGAAGGTGGTTGTAAGTCCCTTCCCGTGTGACTTGTTACACCTGCCCCCAAATCTAGTTTAAAATTAACAGTCTTTCCAAAAATATTCTATTCCTCCCTCCAGCCTGGCTCTGTCTTATTACACAGGATTGATCTCAGAAAAAATGTCTCATGACTCTCAGTGGTTACTCTCTGTCCTGCCTTAGTCTGGCAGAAAGTGGAAAAATGTTCTACTTTTGTTAATTTACTATATTTGGCTCCTTTAGCTGGGCAATCACCTCTTGAACCATGATCTTTCCCACGTCTTGTGCATCTAACTGACAAAATGCTCTCTTTTGCCTGGGGCTTGCCCCACATTGCCTTTGGGGATTTATTGCAATTGGTTTTTGCAGGTGTGCTATATCCCCTAGCGTGACTCTGTTGTAAGTCACTTCCTCTGTGTTTCTTCTTGGCAGCCACTTGTCTCTGTTTTGATTTTTATCATCTCCGCTTGTTTTGCTATTTCTATTGCTGCATGAAGGGTTCGATCCCACTTATTTTGCAGTGTCTCTGACAGCTCTCGTCTAAAATGCCAATCTCTGCTCTGTCTCTATTGTGCTCTTCCTTTTTGTCTTCATAATCACAGGTTTCTGCCATGCCGTACAAGCCTCTTATACAAGATTCTATAGGCCCCCCGAGACGTATGGACATGCTGGTAAAAACACACTCGGTCATAAACCACATTACACCATGGTATAAATTGCTCATCAAACTTAGCCAGCCTCACAGCATAATTGTTCTTGTGGCTCTCCTCTTCAAAGCCAAAGGATTTCAGGATATGTTCAGCTTCCCAGCCCATGGCATAGACTAGGGAACTCACTTGTGTTTAGTTGCAAAGAGAAAATGTGCAAACTGCTCCTTTCCCACATGTGAATCTGATGGTCTGTCAAAGCAGAAGCTCTCTGGGGCATGAAACTTTGGCATTAACCTGTAAAGGGTTAAGAAGCTAAAGGTAACCTCGCTGGCACCTGACCAAAATGACCAGTGAGGAGACAAGATACTTTCAAAAGCTGGGAGGAGGGAGAGAAACAAAGGGTCTGGGTCTGTCTGTATGCTGCTTTTGCTGGGGATAGAACAGGAATGGAGTCTTAGAACTTTTAGTAAGTAATCTAGCTAGGTATGTGTTAGATTATGATTTCTTTAAATGGCTGAGAAAAGAACTGTGCTGAATACAATGACTATTCCTGTCTGTGTGTCTTTTTTGTAACTTAAGGTTTTGCTTAGAGGGATTCTCTATGTTTTGAATCTAATTACAATGTAAGGTATCTACCATCCTGATTTTACAGAGGTGATTCCTTTACTTCTATTAAAAGTCTTCTTGTAAGAAAACTGAATGCTTTTTCATTGTTCTCAGATCCAAGGGTTTGGGTCTGTGGTCACCTATACAAATTGGTGAGGATTTTTACCAAACCTTCCCCAGGAAGTGAGGTGCATGTCCCTGGGCTTGTCAACACTATTATAGCTTCAAGCTGAGACCTCATTCCACAGACAGCCGTAACACTGGAGATAGAACCCAGGAATCCTCTTTCCCAGCCCCAGCTCACTAGACCTCACTCTCCTTCCAGAGCCAGCATTAGAACCCAGGTGTCCTGACTCCAGATCCCCATCAGAAGCGAGAAGCTAAGGAATTGACAACTTTAAAATTGATTAAAGTGATGGATAGTAATAGGGATCGATGTGACCTGCTAGGCGAAACTAGGACATTATCTAGTTCAGAAGCTTTGACAGTCTGAATTTGCATGGTAATTACATCTTGTGGCCTCATCCCAGCTCAGAGGCTCCATCCATCATACCTGTCGAGAATGCTCATGACAATAACAACGTCCCATGTTGCTGTAGCAGCTGCCAGCCTTCAGAGACTCCCACAATGGGAAGGTCACAAATATAAGTAGATAAATATGGGTGTGTCTGGGATAGCTAGATGGACAGAGACAAAGAAAGAGAGAGAGCAGTTTGGGTACCAATTTCCAGTACAACGCCTCCTGTAGATTCAGATGTACTACTAGAACCATTGTTCACACCATTGCAGGTTAATCCTCACTATTGATGGCAACAAATCACAGCACTATAATGAACCTTTTAATTGGTGTTCATTGCCAAAAATGAAAAACCCCAAACTCTTGCTTTTGAGAGTCACATTTTTCCTTACCTCAGGTTTGGATTTGTGTGTGGGTCTGTGTTGTGTGTGTTTGAATCCCTTACTTATGTAAGTCTTCATGTCTCATGATATGATTCTTGTGTGTATGTTTGTGTTGTGTGGGTATATGATATGCCTCTTCTTTGAATGCCTCTGGCATACCTCCTCTTCCTCCTCATGGGTGTTTCTATCTTTTGATGGGTGTGTTTGTGTTTTCTATGGTTCTGGCTTTTGCTTCTGTCAGTCAGAGCCTTATCTGTCTCCTGTGTTGTTTCCCATGTGAACATAAGAACAGCCATACTGGGTCAGACCAAAGATCCATCAAGCCCAGTATCCTGTCCTCTGACAGTGCCCCAAAGGGAATGAACAGACAGGTTATCATCAAGTGGTCCATGCCCTGTCACTCAATCCCAGCTTCTGGCAAACAGAGGCTAAGGACACCATTCCTGCCCATCCTGGCTAATAGCCATTGATTGACCCATCTTCGATGAATCTATCTAGCTCCCTTTTGAGTGTGAGTTTGTGTCTTGTGTGTTTACCTGGATATATTTCTCCAAGTGTTTTTCCCAACATATCGCTTTCCTTCCCTTGCCTACAGCCATTGGAGGAGCGAGCAAAATCTCCAACCCAACCCAACCCTTGAAGACTCCAGACCTGGCTTCAGTCCCAAGAGGAAATAATTTACATCCCTCATCTGAGAATATCTCTCTCTCTCTCTCTCTCTCTCTCATTTTGTCCTTCCACATCTCTCTCCTTCATAGCTGGTCAAAACTGTATATGTTGTAACATTGCTAAAAGAAAAGGAGTACTTGTGGCACCTTAGAGACTAACCAATTTATTTGAGCATGAGCTTTCGTGAGCTACAGCTCACTTCATCGGATGCATAAAAGCTCATGCTCAAATAAATTGGTTAGTCTCTAAGGTGCCACAAGTACTCCTTTTCTTTTTGCAAAGACAGACTAACACGGCTGTTACTCTGAAACCTGTAACATTGCTGTAACTCTGTGACCAAAGAGGCAATTAAAAGCAATGTGCTGAACACCACAGGCTAGTACAAGTTGCCAAGTCTCAGAGGGTCTGGTAAGACTGTGTGCTAGGGCTGGGTTTCTGTGAGACTGCAAGGGAGAGTTACACCAGAGAAAGAAACTGCATTTTGTCTCTTTGCCATTCTTCTCTTTCCCCTTTCGTGTGTGTGTCTGTCATGTTTTGTATTTGAAGAAAAAGGATTGGAGTGTAACAACAACGATACCATCAGCTCCAGCCGATCGCAACTAACTGCTTCTTTTTGCCTCAGAAGAACAGTTATTATTACCATTTTTGTCAAGATTCCTTCCCCACTCTGAACTCTAGCATACAGATGTGGGGACCTGCATGAAAGACCCCCTCCCCCAAGCTTATTCTTACTAGCTTAGGTCAAAAACTTCCCCAAGGTACAAACTTTGCCATGTCCTTGAACAGTATTTTAAACACCAGGTGTTTTAAACAAAAACAGGGAAAGAGACCACTTGGAAACGTCTTCCCCCAAGTATCCCCCCAAAACACCCCCTTTCCTGGGGAAGGCTTGATAATAATATGCTCACCAATTTGTACAGGTGAACACAGACCCAAACCCTTGGATCTTAAGAACAATGAAAAATCAATCAGGTTCTTAAAAGAAGAATTTTATTTAAAGAAAAGGTAAAAGAATCACCTCTGTAAAATCAGGATGGTAAATACTTTACAGGGTAATAAGATTCAAAACATAGAGAATCTCTCTAGGCAAAACCTTAAGTTACAAAAAGACACAAAAACAGGAATATCCATTCCCTCCAGCACAGCTTATTTTCTCAGCCATTTAAAGAAAACAGAATCTACAAAAACAGCAATACACATTCCCTCCAGTGCAGCGAATTTACAAGCCATTAAACAAAAGAAAACCTAACACATTTTCTAGCTAGACTACTTACTAACTTACTAACTTTACAGGAGTTGGAGAACTTCCACCCTTGATCGGTTCCCAGCAAAGGGTATCACACAGACAGCCCAAACCCAGAGGGTTTTGCCTCTGGCCAGGAGGGATTTTATAGCACTGAATACAGAAAGGTGGTTACCCTTCCCTTTATATTTATGACACGCCCCCCAAATCACAGATAGTGTTGGACAGCTGGTTCCACACTGGCTGTGATTTCTTCCTGGAGCTCTAGGAGAAAACAGAGTTAATAAGACACATGCACTTCTATATATACTACTAATTGTATACAGACTAACAATATTTTCCACATCTCAAGGATGATTTGAACCAGTTGATTCTGGGAAACTTTCATGGGAGAGTGCATCAGCCACTTTGTTAGAAGCTCCTGAGATGTGTTGGATGTTGAAATCAAAATCTTGGAGAGCTAAACTAAACCGAATAAGTTTTTTTGTTATTTCCCGTAGCGGTATGAAGCCACTGTAGTGCACCATGGTCAGTTTGCAGGTGGAAACGCCATCCCCAAACGTATGGGCCTAGCATTTCCAAAGCGTAGACAGTGGCATAACATTCCTTTTCACTGATTGACCAGTGGCTTTCCCTTTCAGACAGTTTTTTGCTGTGAAACACGGCAGGATGCAATATTTGATTCGGTCCTTCCTGCATTAAGATTGCTCCCACACCATGCTTAGACGCATCCGTGGTTACTAGGAATGGGTTGTCAAAGTCTGGGGCCCTTAGCACCGGGTCAGACATGAGTGTTGCTTTAAGCTGGTTAAAGGCTTTCTGATACTCTTCAGTGCACTGAACTGCATTGGCTGTTTCTTTTTGGTGAGGTCTGTCAGCGGGGCAGCGATTTGGCTGTATTGTGGTACAAATCGCCTCTAATATCCAACCAAGCCCACGCCCCCTGCCCCAGCCCTTCCCTGAGGCCTTGCCCCCCTTCTACATGGCCCCACCCCCCAATCAGACCTTTCCCCCCTCCCTCCATCACTGACTCTCCCCCGCCCTCACTCACTTTCACCAGGCTGGGGCAGGGGGTTAGGGTGCAGGGGGAGCATGAGGGCTCCGGTTGTGGGTGCGGGCTCTGGGTGGGGCCATAAATAAAGGGTTCAGGGTGCGGGAGAGGGCTCTGGGCTGGGGCAGGGGGTTGGGATGTGGGGGGGGGGTGGCTCTGGCTGGGGGTGCTGGCTCCAGGGTGGGGCTGGAGATGAGGGGCTCTGGGCTGGGGGTGAGGGTTCTGGGGTGGAGCCGGGGTTGGGGAGTGGAGGGTCCGGGGTGCAGGCTCTGGGAGGGAGTTTGAGTACAGGTGGGGACTCCGGGCAGGGGGATGGGGTACGGGGTCCCGGCGGCACTTATCACAGCTCCCAGGAAGCACCCACCAGGTCTCTGTGGCCCCTAGGCACAGGGAGGCTCCGTCCAGGAGCTGCCCTCGCACCTGCAGGCGCTGCTCCCACAGCTCCCACTGGTCACAGTTCCTGGCCAATGGGAGCTGCAGAGCCGGCACTCGGGGTGGGGGCAGCGCGCGGAGCCTCCCTGCACCTAGGGGCTGCATGGATCTGGCGGCTGCTTCCTGGAACCATGAGGAGCCAGGGCATGCAGGGAGCCTGGCACCCGCCTTAGGCCCGGGCCCCTGCTGTGCCACTGACCGCACTTTTAACGGCCCAGTCCGCCAGGGTCCCTTTTCGACCCGGTGTTCCAGTCGAAAACAGGATGACTGGCAATCCTAGCCCTGGACATCGCAAGGGGCAGCGACCCAGCCAGGGGAGGGACAGGCCTGGCTGCTGGAAATGCCCGTGCCCAGCAGAGCCAGTGGGAGCCGTGGCCTGGCCCCCCCAGGGGGGAATGGTGAGAGCTGGACAGGACATGTAGGGGGCAGGGCCTGGCAGCCGGCACCAGTCTGGCCTTGGGGATTGGAGTCGTCTCTCCTGGGTCTGGGTCCTGCACACTGCTGGTGAGGGCTGGAAGCCAGGACTCCTGGGGTCTATCCCAGCTCTGGGTGGGCAGTAGGATCTCATGTGTGTTTGGGAGGTTATGAGACAATGTCCCTTTGGGGTCACCTGCTCATCGCCCTGCTGCAGCGAAGGTTAAGGCCAGCTCCCTGTTCAAACCTCCGCTCTCCGAAGTGCTGTAAAATCCACACAGGTACTTGGCTTGCCAAGAAATTGCACTGGCTGGGCCCAGGAGCAGGCTGGGCTGGGCTGGCTGGGCCAGGGGGATCTGGGCCCAGGAGGGATCTGTCTCCACTGGCACAAGCTTTGGGGGTCCTGCCAGGCCCCTCTGTGCCAACTCTGTTCCCATTCACCCTGCAGTGTCTCACGGTGCTCATGGGCTCGGGGCTTTGACACCCCCCCAGTCTCCGGGCCAGCCCAGATCTAGCCAAACAGGGCTGCCCCCGACTGTGTCAGCCTGGACCGGCCCCCACCCAAACTGCACTGCCCAGCCCTGCTGGCATGCTGGGTGTCGGTTGGTGGTTTGGCCGTTGCTGGTTCCCTCCCTGTGGTCTGGGGCAGGCTGCTCTCCCTGGGACTGCGGGGAGAGGGGCAAAACCCTGCACGCACAGAGGAAGTTTCAAAACCGGGGATGGGGCAACGGGCTAACGGGTGGTGACTCCATAGGCCGGTGGCATGTGCCAACGGCTGCTCGTTCCCCGCTGTTAACGGCAGAGCCCTGCTCCCACGTGGAGTGCCGTTGTGGTGCCGGGAGCGGGGCAGAGGAGGGAATGATGCCAGGTTAACAATGGGATGCAGTGGCAGGAAAGGCTGGTGTCCTCCTGGGGTGGATTACCAGAAGTGTCATAGGCAAGACACGGGAAGGAATTGTCCTGCTCTATTCGGCATTGGTGAGGTCCCACTTGGGGTCCTGGGCCCAGTTCTGGGCACCAAACTTTAGGAAAGGTGTGGACAAACTGGAGAGAGTCCAGAGGAGAGCAACACAAATGATCAAAGGGTTAGAAAACCTGCCTGTGAGGAAAGGCAAACAAACTGGGCAGGTTTAGTCCTGAGGAAAGAAGACTGCGGGGGAGCTGAGAACAGCTTCCAAATCTGTGCAGGGCTGTTCTGGAGAGGACAGAGATCCATCATTCTCTGTGTCCGCTGAGGACGGTGTGACGAAGTGGGACTGTTCTTAATGTTTCCTTTGAATAGTGTGGAGTGCCTCAGTTTCCCCTATGCAGTTCTTAAGTATCTAGGTGGTGGGATAAGGGTGTATGATCATTGCAGAGCCCTAGAGGGCACGTATGTGCAGGGGTCTGGACACAGAGAATGGCCGACACACTGTCTCCTGGCAACTGATGGCCCGGGCCCTTCCCCACTGCAAGGTGAGAGCTAAAGGGTTGGAGAACAAAGGAATCAAGTGACCTCCTGGCCCAGGAAAGGGACAAAGCCCAGAGGAGGAGGGGCTGGAGAGAGTTTCAGTTTGAGGCTGGCTGGGGACATGGAGTGAAGTACAGATGCGGTTGTCTGGCTCACTGCCCCCCAAAATGGACACAGCTGAGGGGTCCTGTTCTCTGCACCTACAAGCTCTGTGTTAGACCATGTTCCTGTCGTCTAATAAGCCTTCTGTTTTACTGGCTGGCTGAGAGTCACGTCTGACTGCGAAGTTGGGGTGCAGGACCCTCTGGCTTCCCCAGGAGCCTGCCTGGGCGGACTCGCTGTGGGAAGCGCACAGAGGGGCAGAGGATGTGAATGCTCCGAGGTCAGACCCAGAAAGGTGGAAGCTGTGTGTCCTGCTTCGAGCAGGGGGTTGGACTAGATGACCTTCAGGGGTCCCTTCCAACCCTGATATTCTATGATTCTATGATTCTATGAAGACAGTCTGCTCACAGACAGGAGACTTCCCCAGAGTCCTGCCTGGCTTCGTAGGGAGCAGTTCCAGAGCATCATCCGGGGACTCCGTGACAGACGGGACAAGAAGTAATGGCCTGAGTCTGCAGCCAGGGAGATGTAGGTTGGATATTAGGGAAAAGTTTCTAATGCTCAGAGTGGTGAAGCTCTGGACCAGGATCCCAAGAGGGGCGGGGGGT
Source organism: Eretmochelys imbricata (assembly GCF_965152235.1). Taxonomy (NCBI): domain Eukaryota; kingdom Metazoa; phylum Chordata; order Testudines; family Cheloniidae; genus Eretmochelys; species Eretmochelys imbricata. The sequence continues at coordinate 34,844,361 of NC_135584.1, read as the reverse complement.
TGGCATCATTGGATAACCCCCTGTCAGGGCTGGTCTAGGGTTACTTGGTCCTATCTCTGCACAGGGGTCTGGGCTTGATGGTCTCTCAAGGTCACTTCCAGCCCCACATTTCTGTGTTTCTATGGCTGCTCTGCGTGCCCTGCTATTCGGGGGAGCTGGGCAGTGGGTGAAGGGGGCAGGGGTAGGAGATGCCAGCTGTGCCTCCATGCTGCAAACCCCTTGGGGGCAGAGCCTTGTAGATGGTCATGAGTCCCAAGGAAACATCGAGCCCCATACAGACTTTGCTGCAACCAGATGAGCCATTCACGGGAAAACCTCAGATGAAAGCTCTTTGCTCCCGGATCCCCCTCCCTGACACACACCCACACCTAGCCAGACCCTGCAGAGCTGGGCCCAAACTGTACCTGGTGCTCCAGAAATAAACATTTCCTGTGCCCCATTCCCCAGCTGCCACTGAGCAGCCCAATCTGGGGCCACGCTGGAGCCCGTAACCCATGGGGACTGGTGCCCCCTTGTGGGGAATGGCCCTGTACTGCATTCCCCGTCCCATTCCCCCACCTGCATGTGGACTGGAGCCAGATTCCCCAAAAGAGAAGAGGCCCCGGAATCCAGTCCCCAAACCCCTGAGTGAGCCAGGACCCCTGATCTGGGATTTGATCATGGTCACTGCACAGCAATGGGGCATATCTGCTCCTTCACTCATCCCTTTAAATAACTTAGCCAAGTTCCCAAAATAGCCCGAGGGTTTGAGATCTCCAGATGCAGTGACTCTGCCCCAGCCCCCCAAACACACCGACTCATTCTGCACTGGCAGGAAAGCCTTTTATTGCAAGAAGCAGCAAGGAAACAGAACTCAGGGGCAGCTTCCAGAGCCCCGCCTGGGACAATCTTCTCCCCACAACCTGCCCCCAATACTTAATAGATGTAGGATGGGAGGGGGGTGGCTGTACTGTATAATGGGGACCCAGCGAGGTGGGCGCTGGGCTGAGGCTGAGGATCTCAGTGCCAGCTGCAGGGGCTGGGTGCCTGGATTTTCACTCGTGTGGATGGGAACTGGGTACCGAGCGTGGGAAGTCCCCCTGCCGGCCCCAAGCTGCCAGCCTGTGGGATAAGGGGAGCTGCTGAACGTCCCTGTGGAGACTCATGGCGGGTGTTGCCCAGGAGGGGCAGGGATGGGGCAGGAGAGCCCCCAGCAACACAAGGCTGCCTTGGAGTGAAAGGGGGAGCAGGAGGCCCGTGGCCAGCGCCTGGGCTCTACAGGAGTTCAGGGCAGTGACTAGAGACAGGTCACACGGATCCCACTTCTGAGGACTGTGGTTCTGTATCTACAGCGCCCTTGGAATGAGGATGTCAGCTGGCACTCGGTGATGTCGAAGTGTGCGATACTGACATAGATGTTTCCGTAGACGTGTTTCCCTCCGCAGCCGCAGATGTTTTGGACTTGACTGAAGGGGGCATGGATGAAGATGTTGCTGGCTTTGCAGGTGGGGCAGGTCAGGCCGCGGCGCTGCATCAGGCGCTTGCAGTCGCCCTGGCCATTGGGGGCGCTGGAGCTGGGGAAGTCAATGTGCTGGTTCACGAACTGCTGGTTGCTGGTTGTTGGCACCTTTCCTTTCACCTTTCACCTTTCCTGGGCCAGGCTCGTGGCCAGCAGGACGAGGATCAGGAAGAGCAAGGGGCAGGGTCCCTGCGGAGCCATGGCCGTGTCTGTCACTGGATCGACCTGCAGTGGGGTGAGGGGGGAGACGGATGGAGACAGCACGGGGTGGGGATCTGCCTCCTCCATGGAACCTCCTGGGCCCTAACCCCTCCCCTCCAACCCACTCTTCCCCCACAACTCCTCTCAGCCCAGGGCAGTGAGATGGGACTTAATTGCTTGATTCAGAGCAACTCCTATTAACACATTGACCCTGGGGCACCAGAATCACACAGCCAACATTGAACAAGGGTTCCCAAATTTTTTGGGATGCTGGAGGTGTATAAGTGGGTGCCGTTGCACTCATGTACTCGCCATTGCCCCACCCCCACCTCACCTGCAATTCACCATCACCTGGCTGATAGTCCCTCTATCTGGGGTGGGGCCTCCCTGCACCTAGGGGCTGCAGGGACCTGGCAGCCGCTTCCTGGAACCATGCAAGGGGCAGCGACCCAGCCAGGGGAGGGACAGGCCTGGCTACTGGAAATGCCGGTGCCCAGCAGAACCAGTGGGAGCCGGGGCCTGGCCCCCACAGCGCCACCTGAGCCCCAGGGCCTGGGGGAAGGGTGAGGGCTGGATGGGACATGTAGGGGGCAGGGACTGGCTGCCGGCACCAGCCTGGCCTTGGGGCTTGGAGTCATCTCTCCTGGGTCTGGGGCCTGCCCACTGCTGGTGAGGGCTGGGAGCCAGGACTCCTGGGGTCTATCCCAGCTCTGGGTGGGCAGTGGGGTCTTGTCTGTGTTTGGGAGGTTATGAGACAATGTCCCTTTTGGGTCACCTGCTCATCGCCCTCTGTGCTGGCACAGCGGCTGCCAGCCCTGCTACAACGAAGGTTAAGACCAGCTCCCCGTTCAAACCTCAGCTCTCCTAAGTGCTCTAAAATCCACACAGGTTTACCAAGAAATTTGGTGTGGGCCCCTAGGGAGCAGGGGAAGCTGGGGTGACTGACTCAAACTTAGGGTCATTTGAGGAAGGGGTTCCCCATCCCTGAACAAAACAGTCTGGCTGAAAGTGCCTGGATTTCCCAACTTGGTGCAGAGCTGGGGCTCAAACCCAGACCATGACCATCACACCAGGGTCTTGGGGCCCCCCACCCCCCAAAGAGCAGGCCGCACACTAGCTCTTTGTGGGGACAAAACTGAGAATGGTACGAGACAGAGAGTTTGGCTCTCATGACAGGCAATGAACACACCTAATGCTCATGCCCCAGACGGATCACACGGCAAGTGCAGAGAGGGCTGAGGTAGCCAGCCCTGCCATGTGCTGCCTGGGCCCAGGAGCAGGCTGGGCTGGGCTGGCTGGGCCCAGGGGGATCTGGGCCCAGGAGGGATCTGTCTCCACTGGCACAAGCTATGGGGGTCCTGCCAGGCCCCTCTGTGCCAGATCCTGTCCCATTCACCCTGCAGTGTCTCACGGTGCTCATGGGCTTGGGGCTTTGACACCCCCCAGTCCCCGGGCCAGCCCAGATCTGGCCCATCAGGGCTCCCCACGACCCTGTCAGCCTGGACCAGCCCCCTCCCAATCTGCACTGCCCAGCCCCGCTGCCATGCTGGGTGTCGGTTGGTGGTTTGGCCGTTGATGGATCCCTCCCTGTGGTCTGGGGCAGGCTGCTCTCCCCGGGACTGCGGGGAGTGGGGCAAAACCGTGCACGTACAGAGGAAGTTTCAAAACCGGGGATGGGGTAACGGGCTAACGGGTGGTGACTCCATAGGCCGATGGGATGTGCCAACGGCTGCTCGTTCCCCGCTGTTAACGGCAGAGCCCTGCTCCCACGTGGAGTGTCGTTGTGGTGCCAGGAGCGGGGCAGAGGAGGGAATGATGCCAGGTTAACAATGGGATGCAGTGGCGGGAAAGGCTGGTGTCCTCCTGGGGTGGATTACCAGAAGTGTCATAGGCAAGACACGGGAAGGAATTGTCCTGCTCTACTCGGCATTGGTGAGGTCCCACTTGGGGTCCTGGGCCCAGTTCTGGGCACCAAACTTTTGGAAAGATGTGGACAAACTGGAGAGAGTCCAGAGGAGAGCAACACAAATGATCAAAGGGTTAGAAAACCTGACCTGTGAGGAAAGGTTAAAAACTGGGCAGGTATAGTCCTGAGAAAAGAAGACTGAGGGGGAGCTGAGAACTACTTTCAAATCTGTGCAGGGCTGTTCTGGAGGGAACAGAGATCCATCATTCTCCGTGTCCACTGAGGACAGGACAAGAAGTAATGGCCTGAGTCTGTGGCCAGGGAGATGTAGGTTGGATATTAGGGAAAAGTTTCTAATGCTCAGAGTGGTGAGCATCAATCCTTCTGCGGGGCCCTTCAGCCCTTTCTTCCTCTTTTAATCAACTACAGCCCATTCCATTCCTCAACTCAGAGATAGAACCCAGGAGTCCTGACTCCCAGCCCGCAACTCTCCTCCCAGAGCTGGGCTAGAACCCAGTAGTCTTGACTCCATCTCCATCTCCCGCAATCAGAAACAGAATCCAGGAATAGAGCTGGGTGAGTAATGAATTTTTTGGTTCCGAGCAATTGAAAACGATAGTAGAACCTCAGCGTTATGAATGCCAGAGTTACAAACTGACTGGTCAACCACACACCTCGTTTGGAACAGAAAGTATGCAATCAGCCAGCCTCAGAGACAAAAAACAAAAACAAATCCAGTGCTGTGCTAAATGTAAATGACTTAAAAAAAGGGAAAGTTTTAAAATTAGTATTTGACAAGGGTAAGAAATTATTTCTTTTAAATTAAGAGGGTTAAAAGCAATTAAGTTAATTTTAAATTGTTTCATTTAAATTAAGAGGGTTAAAAGCAACATTTTTCTTCTGCATAGTAAAGTTTCAAAGCTGTATTATGTCAATATTCAGTTATAAACTTTTGAAAGAACCACCAAACACTTTGTTCAGAGTTACGAACGTTGCAGAATTATGAACAACCCCTATTCCCGAAGGGTTTGTAACTCTGAGGCCCTACTGTGGTTTTGTCTTGGGTTGAACCAAACCCCATATTATTTCAAATTTTTGGCGAAATAAAAAGTCAAAAAATTCCACGTCACCTGGACAGAAATCATTTCTGTTTGACCTGACTGGAAATGTTTTTTTTTTTTTTCAGTTTGGGGCATTCGGACAAAAGCAGAGGCCTAAAGCCATAAAATGGCTGGTGGGGACGGGTTCCCTTGTAACTTTCAGCCCAGCAGTTAGAGCACTCACCCAGGGCTGTGGGAAAACCCAGTTCAAATCCCCCCTCTGCCTGCCAATGGGAAGGGATTAGACCAGAGATCTGCCCCCTCTCAGCTGGGGACTCTTCACTCGCTCCACTTGGAGCTGCCCTGCTCCACTTTGGCTGGATCGCTGTTGGAGCAGGGCCTGGAAACTGGGTCACCCACATCTGAGGTGCAGGCGTTAACCAGAGTCATTCTCAAGGGCGGTCCCAGGCACAATGGCTACTCAGCGTCACCATGCTTGACAATTGGGGTGAATAAATTCATACAAATTTTGCCCTGTTCTACCCAGGAGTCCTGGCTCCCTGGTCTAACCCAGTAGACCTTCTAGCCACCCCAGGATAGGGCTAGAACCCACAAATCCTGGCTCCCATCCCTCCCTGCTCTAGCCCACTAGACCCCCCCAGAGGAAGGCTAGAACTCCAGACTCCTGGCTTCTAATCCTCCTGCCCCGACCTCACCACTTGAAACCAGGTAAATACCAGTTGACTCTGAAATTGCAATCTCCTGCTTGAATGGTGGCTTTTATACTCTAGGGTCTCTGCTGCCGGGATTGTCCCTGGCGCTGTGTTTGTCCAGCACCGAGCACATGGGACCCAGTCATGACGGGCGATGCTGGGACTACAGCACAGCAATGAAATCTCTCCCCCCTCGGACAAGGAGCCACCTGCGATACCCTGTTAATCTCCCAGTAATTGCTTATGGGTGCCCTTTCCCGGGCCAGGAGGTCACCTGATTCCTTTGTTCTCCAACCCTTTAGCTATCACCTTGCAGGGGGGAAGGGCCCAGGCCATCAGTTGCCAGGAGACAGAGTGTCGGCCATTTACGTACACTGGCCCTTTGCTCTGCAACAATTACACCCTCCTCCCTGATCAATGGCCATAAAAAGTAGACACCACTTTCGGTAAATATTTGCTGTCAGATATCTGGGATCTGCCTATTTGCTGTCAGATATCTGGGATCTGCCTTTGATCTGCAGTAAAAACATTTTATTGCAGCCAGAGTAGCAGATTTCCCTCTGAACCAAATCCTGGCGGGAATATCCAGCAGAAGGAGGCGGGTAAACCTCAGTACTGACATAAAAAGGGTTATCTATTTTTTTAGAATGTTACCTCAGTACAAACTTGCCTGTGCCTTCACTGAACTAAAGAGACACTCACAATTATTTTTATCCAGGATATTTGGAGAATGTAACAACTGGCATGCCTAGATTTTAATTGCTCAGGGTAAATAAAGAAATTCAAGGAGGATTTTTCTTTCTGTCTGTTACATTCAGGACACACACACAGAGAAATTAGATAAAATCATACAATACTCTTGCTGGAAGGTAGCAACTATATTTCTTAGAATCCAGAACCGCAACACACAAGAATCCAAAAACACAGAGAGAGAAACAACAGGCTGCTCCCCAAGGAACAATTCACCCCACCTTACTCCAGGCAGGCTCTCTGCAGGCTGATGGTGCTGAAGACCCAGATCAAATGCTCTCCTCCAGAGCCCCCTAGCCTGTCAGCAGGATCAGGGAACCCCTTGCACTTGAAGTGACAGCTCTCTACCACACCACACTGTCACCCAGGGATAAGCCACGCGTGAGGAAGACAGCATGTCTCTGGTCATAAAACCATCTTTATGACACTCAAGTGTGTTTACACAGGCTCTAAGACATAATTTGTATCTTCTTGTAGCGGTTTAGACTATCTTCTTTTCTGCTATGTTTTGCAAAGGTTGATAAGCATTGTTTGTTGTCTGCAATAATTACTTGAAGTCTTTAGTGGTAAGTTGTAAATACACTGTGAATGGCAGATGTTAAAGCCACTTGGGTCAAAAGGCAAACAAACCACTTGGACCTTGTCAAAGACCAGGACAGCAGTCTGGTAGAGGGAGGAGATTATCTCGAGAACAAACCCAGGAGGATGTTTGTGATTTAAAGAGAGTTCTGACTTGAAAGGACTGTCTCTTTATTCAGCATCAGAAAGGATCCTTATCAGAAGCCATAAAAAGAAGCTGTAAATGTGGGACTTTTTTCTTTCTCCCTTCCTAGCAATAACCCTCCTTTTCGACCAGGGGTGGGCAAACAGCTGGGAACAGAAACTGTACGGCGGGCCATGAATGCTAACAAAATTGGGGTTGGGGTGCGGGAGGGGCTGAGGACTCTGGTTGGGGGTGCGGGCTCCGGGGTGGGGCCAGAAATGAGGAGTTCCGGGTGCAGGAGGGGGCTTTGGGCTGGGCTCGGGGAGTGGGGTGGGGTGGGTGTGTGAGGGGTGGTGAGGGCTCCAGCTGGGGGATGCGGGCTCTGGGGTGGGGCTGAGGCTGAGGAGTGTGGGGTGTAGGAGGGTGCTCTGGGCTGGGACTGAGGGGGTTTGGAGGGTGGGATGGGGATCAGGGCTGGGGAAGGTGGTTGGGGTGCGGGAAGGGGTGCAGGCTCTGGCTGGGGGTGCGGGCTCTGGGGTGGGGATTTGGGGTGCAGGAGGGTGCGCAGGGCTGGGATCGAGGGGTTTGGAGGGCAGGAGGGGGATCAGGGCTGGGGCAGGGGGTTGGGATGTGGGGAGAGGCTCAGGGGTGCAGGCTCCAAGCGGCGCTTACCTCAAGTGGCTCCTGGAAACAGTGGCACGTCCCTTTTCCGGCTCCTGCGTGGAGGCGCAGCCAGGCGGTTCTGCACGCTTCCCCGTCTGCAGGCGCTGCCCCCACAGCTCCCATTGGAGTGCCGGAGGGGGCCACTGGAGCGGGGCCATTGGAGCCCGTAGGAGCTGGAGTGGGGCCATGCCGCGGCTTCTGGGAGCCGTGTGGTGCAGCCCCCGCCCCTGCGCCCCAGCTGGAGCGGTGCAGGCCCCAAAACCCCGCTCCCTGCAGGAGCTCACTGGCCAGTTTGCCCAACCCTGTTTTAGACCCTTACTTATTTCTGATTGAAAGTAAAACCTTCTGTGAGCGCTCTCAAAAGCTGTATCCCTGCAATCTGAAGAAAGACACTGATGCTTGGAAAATATTTTGCAGAGGATATGGGTTTTTTCCATCTAACTCCTGTTTCCTCCCAGTGGTGCAAGCTTTGATTGCTACTTATATGCCTGAAGACGGCTCTAGCTTCTTTGGAGATGCGTGTTCGCAAATACTTTACCTAAGTGCAAAGCTTCTGATATCACGGCTATGGCAATGGTGGGATGCTTTATGTACCATGGAATCCAATGACCCTACTGGCCTGTGGTCTAATCAAGAAGCCATTGGAGTGTGGGCTATTTATCATCCTTGGGGAATCTACACTTAAAACAATGCACTGGAGCAGCTTCAGTGATTCCAGTGCAGACAAGCCCTGGGAAAGACGATAGCCTCCTCTCCAAAGACCATGATGGAGAAGAGACAGTCATGGCTGTTCAAATTTCGTGGTTGTCTTTTAAGAATTAATAATGTTTATGTAAGCGGGGGAATGGTCCCGCTATTGTGGGGAACTTTCCAGGCTTATACACTACTCCAGTGAAATGGACTAGCGAAAGGATCTGAGTCCTCGCTCCTACTTCCTTTAGCCAGAGGCCGGCCTGACCTCCAGGGCTCCCCTTCCACTCTCCTGTGTGGCAGAGTCCTCGTAACCCCAACAAGGCTGGGCCCAGGAGTCCTGGGGGGCTTGACCCCCAACCTTGTTGTGGTCACTTAGGGCGGGGTCTAGGGTGTCCCCAGTCCGGGGTGCTCTCTCTGCACCGGATGCTTCCCTGACCCCCGATCATCAAATACAGTTCAAAGCAAATACAATTTATTAAACAGGAACCAATTAAAAAAAATAAGGAAAAAATGGGAAAGGTGAAAGGAAAACCCGTCACCCCGCTCTGTGGCATGGGGATGTCACAACCAGCATTTCTGGGATGTCAGGGGAGTTCAGTCTGTTCCTCACAAGTCCCAGGCCTTTTCTCAGGCCCTGGCTGCGCTGCAGGGATGCTGCGGGTCGGACACTTGCTCTGGCGGTGGCCACATGCCCTCAGTGTCTAGGTGGCAGGACCCTTCTTCCCAGCGTCAGCCCCCTTCACCCCCTCCCCCGTTGGGATTACGATCCCCCTCCAGGTCTGGCCTACAAGGCCTCTCTTGGCTGGGGGCGTCTCCCTGCGCTAGGCCTGCTGCCCAGGGTCCCCCTCGCTCTCCCCAGCTGCTCACCGCACCCCACTCCAGACTGCTCCAGCCCCAGCTCTAGGGTTGCCAACTTTCTAATCGCACAAAACCGAACACCCTAGACCTAGGCCTTCCCTGAGGCCCTGCCCCCTTCTCCACCCCTTCCCTGAGCCCCTGCCCCCCGCTCACTACATTGCCCCTCCCTCAGTGGCTTGATCTGCCCCACCCTCACTCACTTTCACTGGGCTGGGGCAGGGGGTTGGGGTGCGGGGGGGTGAGGGCTCTAACTTGGGGTGCGGGCTCCGGGTTGGGGCCAGAAATAAGAGGTTCAGGTTGTGGGAGGGGGCTCTGGGCTAGGGCAGCGGGTTGGGGTGCAGGAAAGGGTGGGGGCGGTGCACGGAGCCCTGTGGCCCCCTCCCCGAGGACCTGCTGCTGGCCGCTTCCAGGGTGCAGCATGGTGCCGGGACGCGTAGGGACTAGCCTGCCTTAGACCCACAGCACCCCCAACCAGACCGGACACCCTATCGAGCTCCAGCTCCACTCTGCCGCAGCATGGCTGCTGCTCTGCCTCCAGCTCCCTGGGCTGCTTCTCTGGCTCCCCTGGCTCTGCTTGCTGCAGCTCTGCTCCCAGAAGGCTGCTTCTGTGACTCTGCTCCCAGCATGGACCTGCTCCCCCTAGGCTGCTTCTGTGACTCTGCTCCCAGCACGGACCTGCTCCCCCGGGCTGCTTCTCTGGTTCTCTCTGGCTGCCTCTCTCCTCAGCTCGGCCCCACTCTCTCTGACCCAGGCAATTCCAGCTCACTTGCAGGCCAGACAGCCCCTGGCCTCCTGACTCCCTGATTAGCCTGCCTGCCCTGTCAATCGCGCTGACCTGGAGCATTGAACTCTTCCCATTGTTCCTGGGGATTGCCAGTCTCAGGGACTTGATTTCCCATTGACCCTTCTCCTTCCTTTTGGTACTGGGAGCTAGCCAGCCAAAACACCCCCACTGAGTTTTAGTAAAGGGCCAGCAGTCCCCTTACATTTACAAAGAAATTTGAAGTGGCAAGTTTGGACCAGTTTGAGGCAGATTTTAAGCATCTGTAAAACCCTGATGAAGCAAACAGGATAGCTCCAAAAATGAACTGGATTTTAATGCAGCACCAGTTCTGTTATAACTGCTGTTAAGAACTCTTTTCTGTTACATCGGTGACTTTTCTAAAATGTGCTCCATTATTTAGATGGACTTGAAATGTGTTTCATCTCTTGGGGACGTAGGGTAGGATTATTAATCCAAATTTGGGGTTACTTGATGCTGTGGTTCCTGAGATACAACCCTGGGAAAAAAGCTTCTCTTAAGGTTGACTGATTCTACCAATTCTTTTAAAACAGATTTTGGGATCAACCCATGTCTCTGATCATACCCCAGATGGTCTTAATCATTCATCCTTGATCCCCCTAGTGTTTGCCATCCCCTCCCCCTTTGGGGGACATGACAGAATATACCCCATGTCCATACCCCACACACTATTGTAATAATCTTTGTAGATAGGATGCCTGGTGAGGGATCATTTGAAAACTCATAATTTGCTGATCATTGTTATCCGGATAAAATGTGTGTGGCAACGTTGTGTGTGAAGTTATAAGATTCCACTGTATGGTGTTGTTACCACATGTTCCAAACTGAGGTCGGCAAACAGGCCTGTCTCGAACAAAGGAACATGTGCTTTGCTGAATTTACACTTAAGCAGTATACAGAGTCATCAAGCAGGAAGGGATAGGAGAGGCCAGCTCTGCCTCTGCACTGCAAACCCCTCTGGGATGGAGCACCATAGGTGGCCGTGAGGCCTGGGGATCCTTCCAGCCCCATGGAGACTTTGGCTGCAAGCAGACTAGCCATTCACTGGCAAACCTCAGATGAGTCCTCTTTGCTCCTGGATCCCCCTCCCTGACACTCACCCGGAGCCAGGCAGACCCTGCCGAGCTGGGCCCACACTGTATCTGGTAGTCCAAAAATAAACATTTCCTGTGCCCCATTCCCCTGCAGTCACTGACCAGCCCATCTGGGGCCATGCTGGGGCCCGCAACCTGTGAGGACTGGTGCCCCCTTCTGGGTAACGGCCCTGTATTGCATTCCCCGCCCCACTGAGTAAGTGAGTTGCCCCAACCTGCATCTGGATTGGAGCGGGTGCCCCATAAAAAGGCAAGGCCTCAGACTGCATTCCCCAATCCCTGGAGCCAGCTGGGCCCCTTGACCTGGTTTTGATCATGGTCACTGCTTAGCAAAGGGGCACGCCCCCAAATCCCTTCCCTGGTCCCTTTGAACAATTTAGGGCACGGCTTCACTGGAAACTTCAAAGCGCTGTCGCGGGAACGCTCCTCTGGCAGCGCTTGGAAGTGTGAGAGTGGTCACGAAGGAGCGCTGGGAGAGAGGGTTCTCCCAGCGCTCCTGGTGATCCACCTCCATGGGGGGATCAGCTCCTAGACCTGGGAGCCCTGCTCCCTGCGCTCAGAGCTTGTTTTCACTAGCGCTTTAAAGCGCTCTGACTTGCTGCACGCAGGGGGGTGAATTAGAGCCCTATAAAATGTAAGTGTAGCCAAACTCTTAGTCATATTCCCAAAATAGCCCGAGGGTTTGAGATCCGCAGATGCACAGTGACTCTGCTCCCAGCCCCCCAAACACACCGACTCGTTCTGCATTGGCAGGAAAGTGTTTTATTGCAAGAAGCAGGAAGGAAACAAAACTCAGGGAGAGCTTTCAGGGCCCTGCCTGGGACAATCTTCTCCCCACAACCTGCCCCCGATACCTAATGCATGCCGGGTGGGAGGGGGTGGCTGTACTGTATAATGGGCACCCAGCGAGGCGGGCTCTGGGCTCAGGCTGAGGATCTCAGTGCCAGCTGGGGAGGCTGGGTGCCCAGATTTTCACTCGTGTGGATGGGAACTGGGCACCTGGCTTGGGAAATCCGCCCCACAGGCTCCAAGCTGCCGGCCTGTGGGATAAGGGAAGACACTGAATGTCCCTGTGGAGACTCATGGCAGGGATTGCCCAGGATGGGCAGGGACGAGGCAGGAGAGCCCCGAGTGACAGAGAACTGCCCAGGAGTCAAAGTGGGGGAGCAGGGGCCCCCCTGCTCCGCCTGTGGCCAGCGCCTGGGCAGGACTCTGTCTAAGGACTCTGTCTATAGGACTCTGTCTAAGTGCGCAGGCCGCCCCTGGGCACAGGTCACATGGATCCTGCGGGTCCGGATTCTAGCCTTGGAGATACAGTGCCCTAGTGGGGAAATGGATGTTAGCTGGCATGTGGTGATGTGGAAGCGTGCAATACTGTTATAGACGTTGTCGCGGACCCGTTTCCCTCCACTGCTGCAAACACCCTGGACTTGGTTGGTGGGGGCTTGGATGAAGGTGTCGCCGGTTATACCGAAAGGGCGGGTCAGGCCCTGGCGCTGCATCATGAGTTCGCAGGAGATCTGGTCACTGGAGGCACTGCTCTTGGGGAATTCAATGTGTTGGTTCAAGAACTGCGAGTAGCTGGTGCCTTCTCTAAGCTGGGCCAGGCTGGCGGCCAGGAGGATGAGGGGCAGCAGGAGCGCGGGGTGGGGTCCCCTCGAAGCCATGGCTATATCTGTCACTGGATCTACCTGCAGTGGGGAGAGGGGGGAGATGGATGGAGACAGGGTTGTTGCCGGCACCCAGTGCCGAGAGGCAAAACAACAGCAGGGTTTGGTTCGCTACCCGGTGTGCTTTACCCAATAATTACAATGGGGTGGAGAAGCAGAAAAGTTTATTTGAAGCTTTAAAAAGGTACAGGGAGAATAGAATCTCAAATCCTGCACACAGAGCAGGAAGTTTCACAGGCTTTTATATGTATATATTTTTAGCATATTTATTTAATAGCAGGCTGCCCTACGTATCTATATAGCCAGCCAATTTAGTCACCAGCTAGTTTTTTTGTTTTTTGTATTCTTTGTTAAACTATACATAAAGCTGCTTTATTTAGCATTTTTTTTTTATATTTGCCCTGTTTGGCCTTGTTTAGTTTCAGGCAGTCTGACTCTGCAACATATTGTTGCAGATCCTTAGCATAACTGCTGTGAGTGCCTCCAGGCGGGGGGGCCAAGGACATTTGGGCCTAGTACGCAGAACTGCTGCGAGTGTCTCCAGGCGGGGGGCGGAGGGGGGGAGGGGGCAAGGACACTTGGGCCTAGTGCGAGGGGGCTTCATCAACACTCGTGGTCTTCCATCCCCTCGAGTTACCTAATGGCCATGCCCCAGTGTCCCCAACAACTCCCTCCTTTGAGAACACTTAACAGCTTTGGCTCTGAGTTTTTTTTTTACTTGGGCTACTTATTTTTTTATAATAGGATTTTGCATAAGCACTTTGTGATAGCCCTGAGGAGAATGACTTATTAACTTTTGCAAAAGGGCCCTGACACATGATACTGCACAGCATAATACCATTAATACAAGCAATACAGGAAAGAGAAATTTTAATAACAGGCTAAATAAACCACCAAGCCAAGATGACAAACCCCAGCCTGAAAACAAGGTTTGCAACCAATCGCTCTCTGGGGCAGTATAGGCAACCTGTGCTCGGGCATGGGCCTCAGCCTGTACCACCTTTTTATAGATTTTATAACTGCTATTATTTATATATATATATAACATTGGGGCCCAACGAGGGCACAAACCCCTCCTTGGGATGCCAAGAGATAGTCCAAAGCCAGCCTGTTTTGGAGGGAAAACGTCCTGAGCTGCTGTACCTTTTTATTTAATATTTTCACTGCTGACTTTAAATTACTAACCGAGTCCTCTAACTCAAAGTCAACTTTCTTAAGTACCATTTGCAGCCTTACAGTATAGCGGCTTATGCATGCCATGTCTGGCCCGGAAAACTGCTGACTTTAAATTACTAACCGAGTCCTCTAACTCAAAGTCAACTTTCTTAAGTACCATTTGCAGCCTTACAGTATAGCGGCTTATGCATGCCATGTCTGGCCCGGAAAACAGTGGCGCTATTTCCAGTACAGAGCACCCTACAAGCTTCTCGGTTGTGAGGGAATTCTTTATATTGCCCTTTAATGCCATAGTCAGTTGCCGCAGGGTCTTTTTTTGTGACTTAACGGAGGTGTCTCGGGCATTTCTAATTTTTTTTTTGGGCAGTGTGGCAGTTATTGACAGATGAGGAACTCCATGAGCTATAGAACAGCTACCTGTCCAGTTGGCTGGCAGCACCTTGTAAGCCTTTCGGCCACACACAAAATGGTGACCCTGTAGGGCCCAGTAAGGACTGTTTTTTAAGGGGATTCCTGGGATATTTAAGGCTGCTTTTGGCTGTTTATCCAAACAGTTCATATGCCCCTAAGGGGGCATCCCATCCTTCTGATTGGGTACAAGTGGGGGCGTTTCTAATTGTGTCGTTCAAATTACACTTGCCATAGGGACCACTACAAACCCACCATTGGCTTGCTACACTGGAGATATTAACTGGACGGCAAGTTATATTTCCAAACCTTTTTTTTTTTTTTTTTTTGTGGTAAGATTATTTGTAAGAGTTTTTCTAAAAGGGGAGGAACAATTAACCCACACTGCTGTCCTCCCCTGTTGGTCTTTATTTAATACCCATTAGCCCACTGGGTAATAACACAGGACGCCCATAGTAATCAGATTGGTTTCGGGTAAAACATAACACTCCCTCAGTGAGTACTGCAACTGAATACTCCTGGTCCTGATAGGTGGCTTGCTGTAAAGAGGTCTTATTTCAGAACGGCGAGTCCGTTCTTTCCTGCTCTTTGCTGGCGGCTAATTCTGCTGGGGTCAAGGGCAGCATGTCAAGGGGCATTCCCGTTTTGGGGGACCGTGGAGTTGGAGCACATACCCAGCAATCAGTTTGGTTTGTTAAAGTAGCAACATGGTGCGCAAGCGAAACAAAGGAGTTATGCTCCCGATATGCACAGTTTGGAACTACCAATACAGAGAATAACAATATTACCCAATTAATTATTACCAGAGTCTTTCCAACCCAGGGTCTCCAGTAGCTGGGTGGGCCCATTTTAGCGTTAAGGTGCCCACTATTTGTGTCTTTTAAACAGTAGCTTTAGCCCAAGATCGTCACTAGATGAGGAGTCAGCAGGTTGGACGATCCACTGTTCTGCTGATGAGGGGGCGGGTACTGCCTTCAGACGAGAGTGATGGATCCAGTTCTTGTGTCCCTCGATCTTTGCCTCTGTATGGGAGACCAGCAGGACGGTATAGGGTCCTTTCCACTTTTCCTGGAGAGGCTCGTCTTTCCAGGTACGAACAAGCACAGAGTCACCGGGCTGTAAGAAGTGGATGGGAGAGTCCAAGGGGAGAGGCTGGGAATCCTTGGTATACCTGTGAAGAGACAAGAGAACAGCAGACAGGGAACACATATACTGTGACAAAAAAACATTACCTAGCTCCCATTCCCCTGACAGAACCGGGGTGCCATTCATAGGCCATGCCCTTCCAAACATAATTTTAAAGGGACTAAGCCCTAATCTACCCTTAGGGAGAATGCGGATACGAAGTAGGACGAGGGGCAAAGCATTAGGCCATCGCAGTGGGGCTTCTTGGCACACTTTTGAGAGATGCCGTTTAAGGGTCTGATTGGTACGCTCCATTACACCACTGGCTTGCGATCTCCAGGGCGTATGGAGTTTCCAGGGGATCTGTAAAGCATGTGAGATGCTTTGAATGATTTTTGACGTGAAATGTGTCCCGTTGTCAGATTCCATCCACAGGGGGAGTCCAAAGCGAGGAATGATCTCCTTAACAAACTTGAAGGCCACTGTTCTGGCGGTGCAATTACGGCACATTTATTCTTTTAAATGGACACAAATCAGACGTCAAGAATTATAACATTCATAAACCAGTCGGAGAACACTTCAATCTCTCTGGTCACGCAATCACAGACATGAAGGTCGCTATCTTACAACAAAAAAACTTCAAATCCAGACTCCAGCGAGAAACTGCTGAATTGGAATTCATTTGCAAATTGGATACTATTAATTTAGGCTTAAATAGAGACTGGGAGTGGCTAAGTCATTATGCAAGGTAGCCTATTTCCCCTTGTTTTTTTCTACCCCCCCCCCCCCGACGTTCTGGTTAAACTTGGATTTATGCTGGAAATGGCCCACCTTGATTATCATGCACATTGTAAGGAGAGTGGTCAGTTTGGATGAGCTATTGCCAGCAGGAGAGTGAGTTTGTGTGTGTCTTGGGGGGGTGGGGTTGAGAAAACCTGGATTTGTGCTGGAAATGGCCCACCTTGATTATCATGCACATTGTAGGGAGAGTGATCGCTTTGGATAAGCTATTACCAGCAGGAGAGTGAGTTTGTGTGTATGGCTTTTGGAGGGGGGTGCGGGGGGGTGAGAAAACCTGGATTTGTGCTGGAAATGGCCCACCTTGATTATCATACACATTTTAAAAAGAGTGGTCGCTTTGGATGGGCTATTACCAGCAGGAGAGTGAGTTTGTGGGGGGGGGGAGGGTGAGAAAACCTGGATTTGTGCTGGAAATGGCCCAACTTGATGATCACTTTAGATAAGCTATTACCAGCAGGAGAGTGGGGTGGGAGGAGGTATTGTTTCATGGTCTCTGTGTATATAATGTCTTCTGCAGTTTCCACAGTATGCATCCGATGAAGTGAGCTGTAGCTCACGAAAGCTCATGCTCAAATAAATTGGTTAGTCTCTAAGGTGCCACAAGTCCTCCTTTTCTTTTTGCGAATACAGACTAACACGGCTGTTACTCTGAAACCTTTCTCTCTCTAGACTCTCTTCTTTTGTGCTATGTTTTGAAAAGGTAGATTAGCATTGTTTGTTGTGAGCAATAATTAATTGAAGTCTTTAGTTGCAAGTTGTAAAGAGACTGGGAATGGCAGGTGTTAAAGCCACTTGGGTCAAAAGGCAAACAAACCAATTGGATCTTATCAAAGGCCAGGACAGCAGTCTGGTAGAGGGATGAGATTATCTCAAGAACAAAGGAAGGAGGATGTTTGTGGTTTAAAGAGTCCTGATTGAAAGGAATGTCTAAGTACTCTGTATTCAGGACCAAAGAGGTGGGGGTAGGGATAGCTCAGTGGTTTGAGTATTGGCCTGCTATACCCAAGGTTGTGAGTACAACCCTTGAGGGGGCCATTTCGGGATCTGGGGCAAAAATTGGGGATTGGCCCTGCTTTGAGCAGGGGGTTGGACTAGATGACTTCCTGAGGTCCCTTCCAACCCTGATATTTTATGACAACTTCTATTCTAGGAGGCTGACACTGAAGATCCTTATCAAAAGCCATAATAGCGGGAATTTCTCCCCTCTCTCTTTATAGCAATAAACCTCCATTTAAACCCCTACCAATGTCTTATTGAAAGTAAAACCTTCTTAAATAAGCACTCTCAAAGGCTGTATCCCTGCAATTTGAAGAAAGACACTGATGCTTGGAAAATGTTTTGCAGAGGGTATGGGTGATTTCTGTCTGACTTATGCCCAAATAAATCTGTTAGTCTTTAAGGTGCCACTGGACTCCTCATTGTTTCTGTCTAACTTGTTTCTGTTCAATGGTGCAAGCTTTGGTTGCTCCTTATATGCCTGAAGACGGCTCTAGCTTCTTTGGAGATGCGTGTTTGCAAATACTTTACCTAAGTGCAAAGCTTCTGATATCCTGGCTATGGCAATGGTGGGATGCTCTATGTGCCATGGAGTCCAATGACCTTACTGGCCTGTTTTCTAATCAATAAGTCACTGGAGTGTGGGCTATTTATCGTCCTTGGGGAATCTACCCTTAAAACAATGCAGTGGCGCATTCAAGCTTTGGGAAAGATGAGAGCCTCCGCTCCAAAGACCGTGATGGAGAAGTGACAGTAACGGCTATTCCAATGTCACAGCTGTCTTTAAGAATGAATAATATTTTTAAAGAACTGTGATGTGGAACGTTTGGACCTATTTGAGGCACATTTTAAGTTTCTGTCAAGTCCCGATGAAGCGAACGGGATAGATTCGAAAATGGGCTGGATGTTACTGGAGCTATAATTATATTTAAAAACTCCTTTCTGTTACATGGTAAACTATTCTAAGATGTCCTCCATTATTTAGATAGACTTCAAATGTGCACTATAAAAAGGTGGGACAAACATCCTAATGGGCCCCATTCCTGTCTCCCTGACCATCACATTCACGGCACCAGAAGAGACAATGGAAGCATTCGTTCAGCTGGAGAAGGGGCCATTCCCTGAGTCGTTTGGTCACTAAAACAGGTGGAAGCACATGGTGAGAAACTTTGCTTAAACTGGATCTAGTTTGTTAAGTTAGGCTCCAGGTGTGTTTTAACTTTTTATTTTCCTGAAAACATTTCTGTCTTGTATGCCTCATTGCTTGGACTGACTTCAAATCTCTCTCTTTGACTTAATAAACTTGTTTCATCGTTTGATCTGCTCCAGAGTGTTTAATCAAAGTGTCTGGGAAACTCCAATTTGGAG
Source organism: Eretmochelys imbricata (assembly GCF_965152235.1). Lineage (NCBI taxonomy): Eukaryota > Metazoa > Chordata > Testudines > Cheloniidae > Eretmochelys > Eretmochelys imbricata. Next base: position 34,825,896 of record NC_135584.1, on the reverse strand, counting down.
TGGCAGGTTACGTGCCTATTGTTTCTATGAAAGCAATAACAGACTTTACATAAACTTGTATAGTGCAGGAGAGGGCTGGGGGTAGGTCTGGGACTGGGGGTGTTCTGGGGTCACCCTGCAGCACAACCGAGGCTGGTAGGAGCCAAGGCGTGGCTGTCTGGCTGCAGCATGCACACAGACACAGCTGGGAGTGACTTGCATGCTGGAGGCTGTTTGTGAGCAGTCCAGGCTGGAGGCTACAGCAGCAAAGCAGTGTAAAGGGCCAGAAGGCAGAAATGATCCAGCTACTCATCGGTCTGGACTGTACGCTGGGTATGTCACAGGGACCAGCACTGAAAATGCGGCACAGAACAGAGACGCGACAGACCCGACGTCCCACAGGAGAACCAAGAATGGAACCAAGAAGTCGTAATTCCTTAGCTAGTGCCCGATAAATGAGCCTTCAGCACTGGCCTGGCTAGAATTAAACATATGGCTTTGCAGGGGACGTTTTTCTCTTTCCAGTCATGTGAAAAATGCCATTTGGTGACAACAGCATCTCTTAAGGCCTGAGCCACCCACATACTGCTGAGGAAATGAACCTGGGGGAAAATATTCTTGAAAACACTCATCTAGAGCCCAGTGAAAATTGAGTTCACAGCTCTTGGCTTACAACAGCAGGGCTCTGTGCAATGGATCCACAAGGGGACAAAGGTCACCCCTGAGAATATTTTCACCTCCGGTGGGCTGCAGGGAGCACACTGGGCAGTGCCACTGACTGTACGCTGCCTGGCCCTGACTGAGCCACAGCCCCACCTCTGCCTCAGTTTCCCACACCTGTGGAATCGGGGTGAAGATCCTGGCTTGGTCTGTGTAAAGGGCTTAGAGGGGCCTGGGATGGAGGCCGAGTGCTACAAAGGGGCACTGCGGTGCTGATGGTGGCTGTATGTGCTCTGCTGTTTGTGGGAGCTGCAGAGCAGTGGGTGAAGGGGCCACTGGTAGGAGAGGCCAGCTCTGTTTCCATGCTGCAAACCCCTCTGGGACAGAGCCTCATAGGTGGCCATGAGGCATGGGGGCCCTTCCAGCTCCACGGAAACTGTGGCTGCAAGCAAATGAGCTATTCACTGGCAAACCACAGATGAAAACTCTTTGCTCCCTGACACACACCCAGACCCAGCCAGACCCTGCCAAGCTGGGCCAGCTTTGCCTCTAGTGCTCTGGAAATAAACGTTTCCTGTGCCCCATTCCCCAGCGGCCACTACCAGCCCTACCTGGGGCCACGCTGGGGCCTGCAGCCCATGGGACCTGCTGCTTCCTTCTGGGGAACGGCCCTGTACTGCATTCCCCACCCTGTTCAGCCAGTGAATTGCCCCACCTGTATCTGGACTGGAGCTGGCATCCCATAAAAAGGCAAGGTCTCAGACTGCAATCCCCAATCCCCTGGGGAAGCCAGGCCCCTTGACCTGAGGTTTGATCATGGTCACGGCATAGCAATGGGACATTTCTCTAAGCCCCTTCCTGATCCCTTTAAAAACTTAGCCACGTTCCCCAAATAGCCCAAGGGTTTGAGATCTCCAGATGCACAGTGACTCTGCCCCCAGCCCCCCAAACACACCGGCTCGTTCTGCATTGACAGGAAAGTTTTTTATTGCACGAAACAGCAAGGAAACAAAACTCAGTGAGCGCTTCTAGGGCCCCACCTGGGACAATCTCCTCCCCATACCCTGCCCCCAATACCCCATGGATGCAGGGTGGGAGGGTCAGCTGTACTGTATAATGGGCATCCAGCGAGATGGGCACTGGGCTCACCCTGAGGGTCTCAGTGCCAGATTGGGTGGGGGGGGGCGGGGGGCTGGGTGCCCGGATTTTCACTCATGTGGATGGGAACTGGGCACCTAGTGTGGGAAATTCCCCCGCAGGCCTCAAGCTGCCGGCCTGTGGGATGAGGGGAGGCACTGAATGTCCCTGTGGAGACTCATGGTGGGCGCTGCCCAGGAGGAGCAGGTGCGGGGACAGGGAGCCCCCAGTGGCAGAGAGCTGCCCAGGAGTGAAAGGGGGTGGGGGGCAGAAGGGGGATCCTCTGCTCCCTGCTCACGGCAGGTACGTCAGCTCTAAGTGTACGGGCAGCCACCAGAGGCAGGCCACGTGGATCTTGGTGTTGCCAATTGCAGCCCTGTATTTACAGTCCTCCAGTACAGAGCCGTACAGTACCCGGCATGTGGTGATGTTGAAGGACGCCTTGCTGTCGTACAGGTTTGCGGAGACGTGGGTCCCCGTTGGCTGCAGATGTCCTGGAGCTGGCTGGGAGGGGCGTGGATAAAGGTGTTGGTGGGGTCGCAGGAACGGCAGGTCAAGCCTCGTCGCTTCATCGTTATGTCGCAGTAGTGCCGATTATCGAAGGCAAAGATCTTGGGGTTGTCCTGGTGCCAGTCCACAAAATCAAAGTAGCTGGTCCCGTCACTGAACTGGGCCCATCTGGTGGCCAGCAGGACAAGGAGTAGCAGGAGTACGGGGCGGGGCCCCTCAGAGCCATGGCCGTGTCTGTCACTGGATTGACCTGCAGTGCGGAGTGCGGGGGAGATGGATGGGGAGAGCGCGGGGTGGGGATCTGCCTCCTCCATGGAACCTCCTGAGCCTGAACCCCGCCCCCTGCGAGCCCATTCAACATCTAAAGCCTAATTACCCACAGTGTGATCAGGACTGCACACACCCCGACTGAGATCAGGGCCCCCGTTGTGCCAGGCGCTGCCCAGACCCCAACTGAGATCAGGCCCCCAATTGTGTCGGGTGCTGCACAGACCAGAGAGAAACTCTTACAGTCTCAGTAGGCAAAGCAAATAGGGAAAGGGTCCTTATCCTCCTGTTACAGAGGGGAAACAGGAAAAAAGATATTAAGACTCAGTTTCCATGTCCCTTGGATATTTTATACTCTATATTGTATAATTGGCACTAGGGGCAGAAGAGGGTGGGGGTGGGAAGGGGCGGCTATTCTGTATCATGGGCACTAGGGGCAGCAGAGGGTGGGGGCGGGGAAGGGGAGGCTATAATGTATAATGGGCAGTAGGGGCAGCAGAGGGTGGGGGTGGGAAGGGGCGGCTATACTGTATAATGGGCACTGGGGCAGCAGAGGGTGGGGGTGGGGAAGGGGCGGCTATACTGTATAACGGGCACTAGGGACAGCAGAGGGTGGGGGTGGGGAAGGGGCAGCTATACTGTATAAGGGGCACTAGGGGCAGCAGAGGTTGAGGGTGGGGAAGGGGCGGCTATACTGTATAATGGGCACTAGGGACAGCAGAGGGTTGGGGTGGGAAGGGGCGGCTATTCTGTATCATGGGCACTAGGGGGCAGCAGAGGGTGGGGGTGGGGAAGGGGCGGCTATACTGTATAATGGGCAGTAGGGGCAGCAGAGGGTGGGGGTGGGAAGGGGCGGCTATACTGTGTCATGGGCAGTAGGGGCAGCAGAGGGTGGGGGTGGAAAGGGGCGGCTATACTGTATAATGGGCACTAGGGGGCAGCAGAGGGTGGGGGTGGGAAGGGGCGGCTATACTGTATAACGGGCACTAGGGATAGCAGAGGGTGGGGGTGGGGAAGGGGTGGCTATACTGTATAATGGGCACTAGGGGGCAGCAGAGGGTGGGGGTGGGAAGGTGCGGCTATACTGTATAATGGGCACTAGGGGCAGCAGAGGGTGGGGGTGGGGAAGGGGCGGCTATACTGTATAATGGGCACTAGGGGCAGCAGAGGGTGGGGGTGGGGAAGGGGCGGCTATACTGTATAATGGGCACTAGGGGCAGCAGAGGGTGGGGGTGGGGAAGGGGCGGCTATACTGTATAATGGGCAGTAGGGGCAGCAGAGGGTGGGGGTGGGAAGGGGCGGCTATACTGTATAATGGGCACTAGGGGGCAGCAGAGGGTGGGGGTGGGAAGGTGCGGCTATACTGTATAATGGGCACTAGGGGCAGCAGAGGGTGGGGGTGGGGAAGGGGCGGCTATACTGTATAATGGGCACTAGGGGCAGCAGAGGGTGGGGGTGGGGAAGGGGCGGCTATACTGTATAATGGGCACTAGGGGCAGCAGAGGGTGGGGGTGGGAAGGTGCGGCTATACTGTATAATGGGCACTAGGGGCAGCAGAGGGTGGGGGTGGGGAAGGGGCGGCTATACTGTATAATGGGCACTAGGGGCAGCAGAGGGTGGGGGTGGGAAGGGGCGGCTATACTGTATAATGGGCACTAGGGGCAGCAGAGGGTGGGGGTGGGAAGGGGCGGCTATACTGTATAATGGGCACTAGGGGGCAGCAGAGGGTGGGGGTGGGAAGGTGCGGCTATACTGTATAATGGGCACTAGGGGCAGCAGAGGGTGGGGGTGGGAAGGGGCGGCTATACTGTATAATGGGCACTAGGGGGCAGCAGAGGGTGGGGGTGGGAAGGGGCGGCTATACTGTATAATGGGCACTAGGGGCAGCAGAGGGTGGGGGTGGGGAAGGGGCGGCTATACTGTATAATGGGCACTAGGGGCAGCAGAGGGTGGGGGTGGGGAAGGGGCGGCTATACTGTATAATGGGCAGTAGGGGCAGCAGAGGGTGGGGGTGGGGAAGGGGCGGCTATACTGTATAATGGGCACTAGGGGCAGCAGAGGGTGGGGGTGGGGAAGGGGCGGCTATACTGTATAATGGGCAGTAGGGGCAGCAGAGGGTGGGGGTGGGAAGGGGCGGCTATACTGTATAATGGGCACTAGGGGGCAGCAGAGGGTGGGGGTGGGAAGGTGCGGCTATACTGTATAATGGGCACTAGGGGTAGCAGAGGGTGGGGGTGGGAAGGGGCGGCTATACTGTATAATGGGCACTAGGGGCAGCAGAGGGTGGGGGTGGGGAAGGGGCGGCTATACTGTATAATGGGCACTAGGGGCAGCAGAGGGTGGGGGTGGGGAAGGGGCGGCTATACTGTATAATGGGCACTAGGGGCAGCAGAGGGTGGGGGTGGGGAAGGGGCGGCTATACTGTATAATGGGCACTAGGGGCAGCAGAGGGTGGGGGTGGGAAGGGGCGGCTATACTGTATAATGGGCACTAGGGGCAGCAGAGGGTGGGGGTGGGAAGGGGCGGCTATACTGTATAATGGGCACTAGGGGGCAGCAGAGGGTGGGGGTGGGGAAGGGGTGGCTATACTATATAATGGGCACTAGGGGCAGCAGAGGGTGGGGGTGGGAAGGGGTGGCTATACTGTATAATGGGCACTAGGGGCAGCAGAGGGTGGGGATGGGGAGGGGCGGCTATACTGTATAATGGGCACTAGGGGCAGCAGAGGGTGGGGATGGGGAGGGGCGGCTATACTGTATCATGGGCACTAGGGGCAGCAGAGGTTGGGGGTGGGGAAGGGGCGGCTATACTGTATAATGGGCACTAGGGGCAGCAGAGGGTGGGGGTGGGGAAGGGGCAGCTATACTGTATAATGGGCACTAGGGGCAGCAAAGGGTGGGGGTGGGGAAGGGGCGGCTATACTGTATAATGGGCACTAGGGGCAGCAGAGGCTGATCGGTGCGGTGGGGTCGGCTTTACTGAATAATTAGGACCCTACAAAATTCATGGTCCATTTTGGTTAATTTCACGGTGATAGGATTTTTAAAATGGTAAATTCCACGGTCTCAGCAATTTCAATGCGAGGTTTCGCAGTGTCGTAACCGTGGGGGTGCCAGCCCACAGGGGAGTTGTGGGGCGCTTGCAAGGCTGTTTTCGGCATTTTGGAATATCGTCACACTGACGCCTGCGGTGCTGCTGGCGAGGGCGCTGCCTTTAGAGCTAGGCTGCCGGGCAGCAGCTCCCACTCTCCAGCTGCCTGTGTCTGAAGGCAGCGCCACGGCCAGCAGCAGGGCAGAAGTGAGGGTGGCAGTTCTGTGAACGACAATAACCAGTTTTCATGGTCTGCGCAGTGGCAGGATAATGATTTTGCCACCCCTAGGCCCTGAAACAATTGCCACCCCACCCCAGCAGCTGCCCAACCCAGCTCACCTCCGCTCCGCCTCCGCCTCCTCCCCTGAGTGCGCCTCTGGGTCCTGCTTCTCCCCGCTCCCTGCCAGCACTTGTGCCCCAAACAGCTTCGCACAGCCGGGAGGGACGGGGAAGAGCGGGGAATGCGGCCTGCTCAGGGGAGGAGGTGGGGCCGGGGCGGGGATTTGGGGAAGGGGACCAATAGGGGGGTGCAGTTGGGGTGGGGACTTTGGGGAAGGGGTTGGAATGGGGGCGGGGAATGGAGGCAGGGAAGGGGTGAAGTTGGGGTGGGACCGGGGGGCGCGACCACCCAGCGGTGCCGGGGGAAGTTGGTGCCTCTGGCTGCTCTTACAAATTTGCCGCCTCTGCAAATTTGTCGGCCTTAATACGCCGCTGGGTCTGCAATGCGCTTTTCACGGCTGTGAGTTTGGTCGGGCTCTATATACATGGGCGCTGGGGCAGCAGAGGGTGAGGCGTATGAGTGACTCCAACTGATTGATGTCTGTTTTATGGTGAAGCATTTTATGTTAGATGACTTTTTGTTGATTTTAAGCTGGACAGGACCCTGATGATCGTCTTGTGGGAACTCCTGCATATCGCAGGCCAGACAAACTGATCCAGCATTTTCTGCATCTAGTTCCTAGCTCTGTTTGAACTGGAGCACATCTTTTAGAAAGACAGCTATGTCCCTTTGGAGATGCCAGTGATGGGGAGGGCACCCAGTCCCGAGCTCAGTGATCCCCACAGTTAATTTCCCTCACTCAATAATTTCCACTTTATTTCTAGTCTGAATCAGTCCAGGTTCAACTGCCAGTCACTGGGTCTCATTCTGCGCTTTTGCTGTCTGATGAGAAAGCTGCCTAAATGTCTGAAATCATACGACATCCAAGACTCTTGTGATCTCTCTTCGTTCCAGCATCAGGTTAGCCGTCTAATGTCTCGTCCATCCCCATGGTATCAGGGCACTTTGCAATCTCCTAATGTTACACACCTGCAGTCTAAATACTTTAAGATTGTGGTTGATGAGAGTATACAAGGACCTTCACGGGGAGGAAACACCAGGCACTCTATGTCTGTTTAATGTAGCAGAGAACGGCAGAAAAAGAACGAAGGGCTGGAAGTTGAAGCCAGACAAATTGAACTTAGAAATAAGGCCCCAGTTTTTAATTGTGAGGATGAGGAATCGTGGCAACAAACGATCAAAGGGAGCAAACGCCACCTTCTCCATCTCTGGGTGGCTTCCAGTCCAGACTAGGCAACTTGGTGGAAGGTGCTTTAGCCAGACACAAGTGATTGGGCTCAGTGCTGGGGTAACTGGGTGAAATTCTCTGGCCTGGCTTTAAAATGTTTAAATTGTTCTGGTGTGAATTCATGAAGGCTGGTTCAGGGTGTGAACTCCCCAGCTCTACAGGGCTTCTTGTGAAAATGGGCATGGAAGGGATGCATCAAGGCAAGGTCCAAAATTTCCTCCTGGGGTAGACAATGGATCCCACCCCAAAACTAATCCCCAGAGAGATCCCCCTACTCAGAACCTCTTTGTAACCCCCTCCCAGCATGTCCTCCCATCTCTCTCATAGCTGATCCCCAGAGGTTTATGAGTCTGTCAGACGGGGGACCTGAGCTGGGATTTTGAATGGAGCCTTCCAGAGCTAGGTGCCCTAATCCCACAAGAGATCCCCTAACTCCCTTAGGCCCCTTTGCAGACCCCAGCCACAGTCCTCCAGCAGTAAGATTCTTAGGCTTTGTTACACTAGCACTTCTGTTGGCAAAACTTTGTTGGTTAACAGTGTGAAAAAACGCCCCCCCCCCGGCTGACAGAAGTTTCACCAAGAAAAGCGCCGGTGTGGACATGGCTATGTTGGTGGGAGATGCTCTCTCCAACTGGCACAGAGCGGCTACAAAACAGACCTTACCGTGGAGCAGCTGCAGCTGTCCAGCGGTGCCACGGTAAGGTCTGTCATGTAGACACAGCCTACGTGTCCCACAGGGACCCAGCTAGCGCTGGTCGGACGGTCAGCCCAGCTTTGCACAGCATGGGAGGCTGAATGTCGCCCCGTGGCAATCGGACCCTCCCAACCCGGCCTCTTTATTTTATCCTCCTTTAAAGAAACGAGCTGCTAGCCTGAGCTCTGAGCTTCCCTCTCCACATGAACTGACCCTGCCACTCTCACCTGCTCTGCCTTCTGAAATTCTGCAGCTCAGAGGTAAGATCTAAACTGGTGGAAACTCCTGCTCCAATTCTCAGAGGAGCCGTGGTGGGGTCTGCCAAGCCCTCTGCTCGAATCTCTGGGTGACAAGTTCTTTCCTACACGCAGGAGTCCCAAAACCTCCCCACCCCACCTCTCTAACCCACTAGACCCCATTCCCCACTTAGAGTTGGAGATAGAACCCAGGTGTCCTGGATCTCAGCGCCCTCGCCCCACACAAACCACTAGACTCCATTCCTCACCCCCTCAACCAGAGCTGGGGAGAGGACCCAGGAGTCCTGACTAAAATGGATTCCACTCCAAAACTAATCCCCAGAGAGAATCCCCTTGGAGGGGCTGCTCTAACCTACTGGACCCCACTCCTATTCTAGACCTAGGGATAGAACCCAAGAAGCTGGGAGAGCAATACAGCGGTGCATAGACAATCCAGGAAGTTTTTGGAAAGCGTAGGGGACAATTTCCTGGCGCAAGTGCTAGAGGAGCCAACTAGGGGGGGCGATTTTCTTGACCTGCTGCTCACAAACCGGGTAGAATTAGTGGGGGAAGCAAAAGTGGATGGGAATCTGGGAGGCAGTGACCATGAGTTGGTTGAGTTCAGGATCCTGACGCAGGGAAGAAAGGTAAGCAGCAGGATACGAACCCTGGACTTCAGGAAAGCAGACTTCGACTCCCTCAGGGAACGGATGGCCAGGATCCCCTGGGGGACTAACTTGAAGGGGAAAGGAGTCCAGGAGAGCTGGCTGTATTTCAAGGAATCCCTGTTGAGGTTACAGGGACAAACCATCCCGATGAGTCGAAAGAATAGTAAATATGGCAGGCGACCAGCTTGGCTTAATGGTGAAATCCTAGCGGATCTTAAACATAAAAAAGAGGCTTACAAGAAGTGGAAGATTGGACATATGACCAAGGAAGAGTATAAAAATATTGCTCGGGCATGTAAGAATGATATCAGGAGGGCCAAATCGCACCTGGAGCTGCAGCTAGCCAGAGATGTCAAGAGTAACAAGAAGGGTTTCTTCAGGTATGTTGGCAACAAGAAGAAAGCCAAGGAAAGTGTGGGCCCCTTACTGAATGAGGGAGGCAACCTAGTGACAGAGGATGTGGAAAAAGCTAATGTACTCAATGCTTTTTTTGCCTCTGTTTTCACGAACAAGGTCAGCTCCCAGACTGCTGCACTGGGCATCGCAAAATGGGGAAGAGATGGCCAGCCCTCTGTGGAGATAGAGGTGGTTAGGGACTATTTAGAAAAGCTGGACGTGCACAAGTCCATGGGGCCGGACGAGTTGCATCCGAGAGTGCTGAAGGAATTGGCGGCTGTGATTGCAGAGCCATTGGCCATTATCTTTGAAAACTCGTGGCAAACGGGGGAAGTCCCGGATGACTGGAAAAAGGCTAATGTAGTGCCAATCTTTAAAAAAGGGAAGAAGGAGGATCCTGGGAACTACAGGCCAGTCAGCCTCACCTCAGTCCCTGGAAAAATCATGGAGCAGGTCCTCAAAGAATCAATCCTGAAGCACTTGCATGAGAGGAAAGTGATCAGGAACAGCCAGCATGGATTCACCAAGAGAAGGTCATGCCTGACTAATCTAATCGCCTTTTATGATGAGATTACTGCTTCTGTGGATGAAGGGAAAGCAGTGGATGTACTGTTTCTTGACTTTAGCAAAGCTTTTGACACGGTCTCCCACAGTATTCTTGTCAGCAAGTTAAGGAAGTATGGGCTGGAAGAATGCACTATAAGGTGGGTAGAAAGTTAGCTAGATTGTCGGGCTCCACGGGTAGTTATCAATGGTTCCATGTCTAGTTGGCAGCCGGTATCAAGTGGAGTGCCCCAAGGGTCGGTCCTGGGGCCGGTTTTGTTCAATATCTTCATAAATGATCTGGAGGATGGTGTGGATTGCACTCTCAGCAAATTTGCGGATGATACTAAACTGGGAGGAGTGGTAGATACGCTGGAGGGGAGGGATAGGATACAGAAGGACCTAGACAAATTGGAGGATTGGGCCAAAAGAAATCTGATGAGGTTCAATAAGGATAAGTGCAGGGTCCTGCACTTAGGACGGAAGAACCCAATGCACAGCTACATACTAGGGACCGAATGGCTAGGCAGCAGTTCTGCGGAAAAGGACCTAGGGGTGACAGTGGACGAGAAGCTGGATATGAGTCAGCAGTGTGCCCTTGTTGCCAAGAAGGCCAATGGCATTTTGGGATGTATAAGTAGGGGCATAGCGAGCAGATCGAGGGACGTGATCGTTCCCCTCTATTCGACATTGGTGAGGCCTCATCTGGAGTACTGTGTCCAGTTTTGGGCCCCACACTTCAAGAAGGATGTGGATAAATTGGAGAGAGTCCAGCAAAGGGCAACAAAAATGATTAGGGGTCTGGAACACATGAGTTATGAGGAGAGGCGAGGGAGCTGGGATTGTTCAGCCTGCAGAAGAGAAGAATGAGGGGGGATTTGATAGCTGCTTTCAACTACCTGAAAGGGGGTTCCAAAGAGGATGGCTCTAGACTGTTCTCAATGGTAGCAGATGACAGAACGAGGAGTAATGATCTCAAGTTGCAGTGGGGGAGGTTTAGATTGGATATTAGGAAAAACTTTTTCACTAAGAGGGTGGTGAAACACTGGAATGTGTTACCTAGGGAGGTGGTAGAATCTCCTTCCTTAGAGGTTTTTAAGGTCAGGCTTGAGAAAGCCCTGGCTGGGATGATTTAACTGGGATTTGGTCCTGCTTCGAGCAGGGGGTTGGACTAGATGACCTTCTGGGGTACCTTCCAACCCTTATATTCTATGATCTCTGCTCCCAGACCCCTGCTTTTCCAATTACTTTATTGTCTTCTCCTCCCGGAGCTGGGGTTAGAATCCAGGAACCCTGATTCCCAGCCCCACTGCTCTAATTCCCAGGACTCCCTTCTCATCCCTGATAGAACCCAGGGAGCTGGACTTCCAGCCCCCCCATTCCAACCGCTAGACCCCCACCTCCTCCCACAGCTGGGAATAGGACCCAAGTGCTCTGACACCCAATTGCACCTGCCCTCACCACCTGAAGTCCTGCCCTCCAGCAGCCAATTAACTGAGCCATGTCTACACCTGTGGGCTTTCCAGCATGAAGATTCAGAGCCTCTCAGGAACTAACTGTGGTGTGGTCTCCTCCTGGCCAAAGTCTTGCTTCCTCAGCTCCTGTCCCCTTGGATAATAGATGAGCTGTCTGCAGAGCGTCGCTGACGCCGTCCTCCCGTGGCTGCCGGTTATATACAGCCCGGGGTGGTGGGAGGGACTCCCGGGCTCAGCTAACACTGCGGAATGGGCAGCGCTGTGCAACCAGTGCCGGTAATGTTAGAGGGCTTCGTCCTTCACCCTCTCACGTCCCTGGTCCTTCTCGCATGAACAGAGAGCAACAACACCTGAAGTCCGAAGGTGCAAACAATTCAATGTTTATTGGGGTGAACTTCCAGCAAGCTTAAATCCAAGTTCTTTTTCCCTTATTTTCAAATCTCAACTTACTTCCTGTTTGCCCCTAATTTATATAGTAATATTCTCAGCTATACCTTAACCAATCATTTTACTGAAATGTACCTAACCAATCCTAACATATTGTAACATAATTCTCTAACCAATTATATCCCACTACCCGAATTAACTTACACCTAGCAAAATTAATTATACAGCAGACAGAAACAATTAGAGAACCAGACAGATTTACAATAGAAAAGTGGGGGCCATAAAGATAAAACATACAGAAATGAGGGTTTCACAACCACAACTATTGAGAAGTGATTTCTTGTCAGACAGGATGCTATCAAACTAAGTTTTCTTTAACCATCTTTCTCTGGAGGTGATAGGCATTATCAGGACAGGATTGTATTCCTTACAGCCCAATAGCACCTGATTTCATTGTGACTAGTTTGGAATGTGAGGAGGTGACCGGTCGCTTCCCAGCTCATGGCTGCCTCTGCTGCTTAGCCAAAGGCCTCAAGAACAGGGCCTCAGACTGTCACTGTGAGAGAAGGCCCTTACACAGGCAGACAGTGATTGTCATTCTTTTTTTATACTTTTATAACTAGCTAAATGTTAAACATATACCTAAATTCTTAAAGTAATAGGCCTTTACAGACAGGCCTGAATATCTATATCCTAACAGGTAACGTCAGTTGTGAAACAAACAGACCTTGGAACAGACACTACTGCTGTCTGTTCATTCAGGCCCATAGTGCGGGGAGCTCTCCTCGTCAAAACGGGTTTAGCACAAGTCAGCCACGTGCCTTAGACAGAACCAAGGGGGAGTCTCCAAACTTGTGCCATCAATGCAACGTCCCTGGTCAGGAGAGAGGAATAACTACATCTTCTTTTGCTATTCAGAGGGGCTGAGCTATTCCAAGAGACCTAAGGGAATGAGGTGCCCAACTCCCATGGACCATCTCCGGGAGCTAGATTCACAAAGGGGCTTAGGCACCTAAAGGCCCTTAGAGCTGAGTGCTGACAAGCAGTTTGGCTCATTGCACTTGAAGTGATAGCTTTCTACCACGCCACGCAGCCACCCAAGGGTAAGCCACTTGGGAGGAAGACAGCACCTCGTTGGCTGGAAAACCACCTTTATGACACTCAAGTGTGTTTACACAGATGCTAAAACATAACTTATATAACTTCTGTCTGGCTTTATCTGTATAGACTCTCTTCTTTTCTGCTATGTTTTGCGAAGGCCGATAAGCATTGTTTGTCGTGTGCAATAATTAATAGTGGCAAGTTGTAAATACACTGCGAATGGCAGGTGTTCAACCCGCTTGGGTGAAAAGGCAACAAACCACTTGGACCTTATCAATGACCAGGACAGCAGTCTGGTAGAGGGATAAGATTATCTGGAGAACAAAGGAAGGAGGATGCGGTTTAAGGAGAGTCCTGACTTGAAAGGAATGTCTAAATGCTCTGTATTCGGGATCAAAAAGGATCCTAATGAGAAGCCATAAAATGAAACTGTAAAAGTGGGACTTTCTCCCTTCTCTCTTTCTAGCAATAACCCTCCATTTAAACCCTTACCAATTCCTGACTGAAAGTAAAACTGCTCTAATTAGGGTATGTCTACACTACAAAATTAGGTTGAATTTATAGAAGTCGATTTTTAGAAAGTGATTTTATACAGTCGATTGTATAAGGCTGTAAAAGGCAATTTTATACAGTCGATTGTATAAGGCTGTAAAAGGCAATTTTATTCAGTCGATTGTATAAGGCTGTATCCCTGCAATTTGAAGGACATACTGCTTGGAAAATGTTTTCAAGAGGATATGGGTGACCTCTCTAACTCCTGTTTCCACCAAGTGGTGCAAGCTTTGATTACTACTTCTATGGTTGAAGACGGCTTTAGCTCCTTTGGAAATGCATGTTTGCAAAGCTTCTGATATCATGATATCATGGCTATCATGGCCTGTTTTCTAATCAGTAAGTCACTGGAGTGCGGATTATTTTTATAATATTTTTGGGAAATCCACACTTACAACAGTACAGTGCCTGGGCAGGGTGGCACTAGATTCGCCTCACGTACTGGACGGGCGACCCGTTGTGGCAGACCAGGCGGATACGGGCTATGGTGGAGCTTCCCCGGTAGAGGCACGGACCCTTGGGTAGGCGGGTGCAGAAGGTCAGCCGGAAGGTGCCCAGGCTGTCGCGGGCATCTTGCCCGTGGCTCAACCCCGAGCTGCAGACGGCTCTCAGCTGGGCCTCGCTGGCGTGGACGAAGGTGTTCTTGCCCTGGCAGCGGATGCTACGCTTCCCCATCATGGTTGTGCAGTACAGCTGGTCGTTCTCAGCCCATGACTTGGGGAAGTCGAGATGTCTCTTCAGGAATTTATCATACTGGGCGTCAGCTGTTGAGAGTGCCAGGCAGGCAGCTGCCAGGCAGAGCAGGGGCAGGAGAGCTGGGCGGGGTGACTTTGGGGCCATGGCAGGGCCGGCCCTGGGTTTGTCTGTAGCAGGGAGAACAGGGCCTGCAGGACGGAGACACCATGGGGAGCTGCTTCTAGTGTGGAGCATCCTGGCACCAAATGCCCCTCCGCCCCCAAAGCTCCACCCCCGCCTATAGTCCTCCCAGTCTTCCCTCTCCCATTATCCCCCCCACTCTGCCCCCAAACTTTGCCCCTCACATTATCCTCCCAATCTGCCTCCTCTCCTTATCTCTCCACTCTGCCTCCAAACTTGTCCCCCTCCCATGGTCCCCCCACTCTGCCCCCAGAGCCTTGCCTCACCCACCCCACCCCCAAAGTCCCCCACTTCTCTAACCACTAGACCGCACTTCCCTCCAAGAGCCGGGCTAGAGCCCAGAGGCAGAACTTGATGAATAATGGGTGTTGGGGCCATCACACACAACTTAATATGTGTCTTTGGTTTGGGGCAGCAGGAGAACAAAATATGTTAAAACTTTCAACCAGCTGACAAGGTGAAAACAAGTCATGTCAGGTGGAAACCAAACCTGCCACTGCACCCCAAGGGGACAGGTTTGCCTTCCGTGTCGGCACTTGGATTAAAGTAGAGGAGGACAAGATTTCCTGAAGGGCTGGAGTCAGGCCTCCCTTTAACCTGTCACCCAGCGGGCTGGGGAGCTAGCGGGTATGTGGGACCCGGGTTCAAGTCCCCCCTCTGCCTGCCGAGGAGGAGGAGTTGAATAGGGGCTCATGGGGGTTAAGGGAAGAGGAGGGTTGGGACACAGAAAAGGGGAACGTTTGGCGTGGGAGTGATAGGGAGACTGGGGGAGCATTGGAGAAGGAGATCCTGTCAGCCACACATTACCCTCCTGTATATGTGCCACTACCAGTGGGGCCCCCAGCCCCTCCCACTGGGGTGTGACCTCCCCCTTCCCTGCCCCCTCATGTGAACCAGATTCTGGGGGGCTTGCTTATCTCAGAGCATCTGAGCCTTTTCTCTACCCCACTGTGTGAGCTAGGATCTGGTGGTCCCTGGCCCCCAGAGGTGTTTGAGGCCTGTCTCCATTCCCTGTCCTCTGTATGTGACCCAGGATCTGGGGGCAGGGAGGGAAGTGCACATTTATGGGCATCTGACCCCTCATCCCTGCCCCCTTCATGTGAGCCAGAATCTGGAGGGGGCTTGTCTTTCTGGGGTTCTCCGAGCGCCACTCTATCCCCTATGTGAATCAGGGTCTGGGGCAGACCTGGCCTTCTGCACAATGAGTTTACAACAGGCACGTTCAGCCACACACGTGTTAACAGGGCATAGCTGGGCAGCACTGAAAGCGGCCCTAGTTAAGGTTACATGGGCAGCCTTACCTGTGCGTTTCCCACTTTCCAGACCTTTGAGTTTTGCTCAGCTCAGAGTTCTGCCAGGGGATGACCCACCGCCAAGCACCCTACACTCGGCGCTGTGCCGTTTATCAGAGTAAAGGTCAACTCCCTGCTCCAATGGCTAATTACTGCGTCCAAGTAGAACAAATGCAAGAGGAGAGACCCAGAGAGAGATCCAAGTTCAAATCCTTTCTGTTCATCAGGCAGAGACTCCCACATCCCCGATAAGTGACCAAACCTTGGGGCTAAAGGGCCGGTATTTTCTCCTGAGCCATCCTGTACCTCTCATCTTCCTCTGCTTTTGTCAGAATACCCAGCCTCAAAATGAAAAATTCCCACCTGACTCAGAGCTTCTCACATGGCCATTTCTGCCACATTTTGATCACTCAGGTTCAGCCGACTCAGGAATTTGCAGCTCATTTCGGGTCGACTGAAAGGGCGTTTGTTTGGAGAACAAATGACTATCGGCTGAAAGGTTCTTGGCCAGCTCTGCCCAGGAGTTCTGGCTCACGGCCTCCACCTACTGTGACCCATCAGCCCCAATGAGCCCCCAGAGCTAGGAAGACACCTCAGAACCTGACCCCAGCTGGGTTGCCAACTCACCCTGTCCTGGGGCTCGTCTGGGAGCTGGATCTGGAAAGTGTCTGAGCCTCCTCCCACTCTGGGGCCCTTATATGGAGCCCAAGGGCGGGAGACACACAATGAGCAACTCAGCAAACACAGCTGGGGAGCAGAGACTCCCAATCAATGGCCATAAAAGTAGGCACCGGGTTGGTAAATATTTGCTGTCAAGTGTCGAAGATATGCCCATGCCCCTCAATCCCAACTCACAGCTCCCTGCTATCCCAGCCCTACCCCCAAAACAGCTTTAGCAGCACCCCTCAGTCCTGAACCACACCCCCTCCCATTCCTCCACACCCTCCCTCTACCCCCCATTCAACCCAGCAGCCACAATGCCCATCTCTAACACACCTGTGACACCCATCACCATGGTCTCTGGTCGCTGTGTTCTGTCCCCATCCCCACCCCTTTCTCTGCAGGTGGCTTTTATACTATAGGGTCTCTGCTGCCAGGATTGTCCCTGGCACTGGGTTTGTCCAGCACTGAGCACATGGGACCCAGTCATGATGGGGGACACTGGGATACAGCAAGGCAATGAAATCTCTCCCCCCTTGGACAGGGAGCCACCTGCCATACCCTGTTAATCTCCTACGAATTGGTTAAGGGGGATTTTGGGAACCCCTAAGGGCTGCCATTGTACAGGGTACTGCACAGTCACAGAGGAAGAAACAACCCCTGCCCAGCAGAGCTTCCAGGGCACATAGAGAGAAAGGTTGGGAGGGGAAACTGAGGCACAGACAGCAAAGCATCAGGGCCAAGGTCACACGACAGGGAACAGAACTTACATGTCCTGGGTCCCAGCTCCATTTCCCCTCCTCTAGCCTACAATTCCTGGCTTTGCAAATTATGGACCTTACCCCAGACCCACTGCAACCAACTGGAGTCTTTCCCTGACTGCGGTTCCGGCCCTGCACTGGAAAAGGGAATGTTCCTGCAACCCCATTGTGCAGAAGGTGAAACTGAGGCACAGAGAAGGGGAGTGTCTTGCCCCATGTGCAGAGTCAGGAATTGAACCCAGGAGTCCTGACTCTCACAGCACAAGACACTACCCCGGGAAAACTAAGCTAGTCTCGTCTTTCCTAGCCCAGAGGAGCTCAGAGCAGGATGCTCCTGTCCCACCCTCGGTGAACGAGAACAGCAAAAAGCTCAAACCTGGTGGCCGATGAGGAAATAGCGCCCAGCTCTGAGGACAGACACACACCAGCTGGTGTCGTTTTGTTCTGTGTTTGCAGCGCTGAGCACACTGGGCCACGTGTCCAGCCCCGGGCGGCCTCACTATTCAAACAGTGTCTATTCATCTGTGTCCCTCTGACCCCATATGTACCGGCCAGCCAGTGATTTATCCACCCGGCCTAGCATCCGGCCTTGGAGCGGTGCCAATTCATACCAGCTGGGGACCTGTTCCAAAACCGCCCTGAACATTAGCAGCTTTATCTCCTTCTCCCTCGTGCCAGCAGCCAAGTTATTGCAGATTCTCAGTACCAGGCGAGCGTGGAGAACCAGATCCTAGCTCCGTCCGTCTCTCTATAGCAGCGGTTTGTCATGCTCTGGTCCATGCGGTCTCTGTGTCGGTGCCAGGTTTCTACTTGCCACAGCTCAGCCAGGCCTCCGCGGATGCTCCCCCTGCGTCTGCAGCTACAGTGCTATTTACACGGCTCTGGCACGCTGAGAACTCGCCCAGTCTGTGCACACGAGCAGGGACTCGCACCCCCAGCGTGGAGAGCGGAGACACGGCCTGAGCCCACGCCACAGAATGAACCCCACTGCTGCCACACTGTGCAGCCCCTTCCATCAACCCTTCACTCTCATGCACATGATGCCACCTGGCTCTCCGTGTTCACCATCCCTTCATTAAACCGTCTCCTCACCTCCCACCTCGCTGGGGACAGTCCCCACAGCAAAAAGACCCCTCTGCCCCAACGACCAACCCCCGAAGGTGCTGAGCCAGCGAAAGGATGCTGGCAGCGAAGGTCCGATCCTGCCAAGCCTGGAAGAGGTGGGTTTTCCATAGAGCTGCCAACCTACCAGGATTGCCCTGGAGTCTCCAGGAATTAAAGATTAACCTTTAATTAAAGATTATGGCAAGTGATGAAACCTCCGGGAATATGTCCAACCAAAACTGGCAACCATAGTTTTCCTCCTTTCATGGAGTTATGGAAAGAGAAGCAGAATGGTGGCCTTCACTCCTGGAGCTCCCCCTGGTGGCCCCGTGCAGCATCGCCATTATGTCTCTGCCTCAGTTTCCCCAGTGGGCTTTTGATATGTATTTTGAGCAGCACCTAATTTATTTAACCCAAAGGTGTTATACAAACAGGCCTTTGCCCCAGCATCTCTACCCAGAGGGTGAGGGGGCTGAGTTCATCTTAGTCCATCAACCTCACTTACGACCAGGTCTCTTACTGGCCAGCCCCCCATGGCCCAGAATCCTCTCCTGAAGTCAGGACCTCTGATGACCAGCAGGGAAAGGGTCTCTCCCACGGGATCAAACTGCACAGACCCTCCCTCAGAAGAGGATGTCGTCCCTCCACTCTGGCGCTGCTCCCTGGTGATGTCTTACCGGAGGGGGTGGGGGTAGCAGTTTTCCCTCAGACTTGGAGTGTATAGCACCTCCCTTTCAAAGCAGCTCTGTAGCCTTTTATTCTATTTAATGTTAATCATATCTCAGTGGGTTCAGCTCTGGCAGCTACAGTCAAGTTCAACAGAGTCACTTCTGTTTGTTCTAGATTTAGAGTTCACAGGAACACATGAAACCATAGGCAAACAACACAGACAAATACAAGAGCATCGGTCTTTCAGTAATTTTATTAAAGTTACCAACAAAGCTATAAATGTCACAGCATATACAATTCCTACAGATACGTATCATGAACTAGTTATACCTACAGGCATACTCACATCCTCCCAGATGGTGTTAGAGTCTGTTGGCCCTCTCATGGATTGACCATCAATACGAGAGTGGTTCCTGCTGGAGTGTCCCATAGGAAGCCCAGTTTCCCTGCTCTGGGCACCCCTTTTTATACTGTGAGCCTGTCTATACCTACACTCTGCGCACGTACATGAAAGACCTTCTCTTTCTTATTGGTTTGTGTCCCCTGGAAACACAAGGGATGCCAAATTCTATAGGCTGGGTAGGTTCCTGTCAACACTGATGGACCACCTTTGTCTGCGGTTAGGGCAGGTGTTAGAGACCATATTTGTTGTTACAGCATTTTCTGATTTAATTTTAATCTTCCCAGCTGTTCTTTCGCAACCTTACCGATTAGTGCCTCTTTCCCATCATCTTGGGTTATTTCTCGGTCATTGTCTTGCGCCATCATTTCTTGTCTCCAAGGCCTAAAAGAGCTAAGCTAGAGTCTTGCAGGCTTCAGGCTACAGGTCTTCCGTTTCAGCTTGTCTTACTCCTATCTAATACTTGGTTCTGTCAGGATATGCTTCTACGGGCACAATGTTCTGAAGATTCAGAGAGGCTGCGCAGCGGGGACAGGAGGATGGTGAAGAAATTTGGCAGCATGTGACCTCCAGAAGAAGAAAGGGGAGCGTCCATGTACCAGCAACGCAGATACAGGTAAGTAACCGTTTTCATGTTCTCTCCACAGGTACTAATGTGGAGAGTGGACTAGATGATACAGCTGAGGGAAGGGGACAGAAGAAGACTCCGCCGACTGGAAGGCATGAGATGCACTGTCCTAGGGATGCGGGTTCCATGACCACCGCTCCCAAGAGAAGGAGGCGGGTGGTGGTGGTCAGGGACTCTCTGCTCAGGGGGACTGAGTCATCTATCTGCCACCCCGACTGGGAAAACCAAGAAGTCTGCTGCTTGCTAGGAGCTAGGATTCACGATGTGACGGAGAGACTGCTGAGACTCATGAAGCCCTCGGATTGATACCCCTTCCTGCTTCTCCACGGGGGCACCAAAGATACTGCCAAGAATGACCTTGAGCGGATCACTGTGGACTACGTGGCTCTGGGAAGAAGGATAAAGGAGTTTGAGGTGCAAGTGGTGTTCTCGTCCATCCCCCCTGTGGAAGGAAAAGGCCCGGGTAGAGACCGTCGAATCGTGGAAGTCAACGAATGGCTACGCAGGTGGTATCGGAGAGAAGGCTTTGGATTCTTTGACCATGGGATGGTGTTCCAAGAAGGAGGAGTGCTAGGCAGAGACGGGCTCCACCTAACGAAGAGAGGGAAGAGCATCTTCGCAAGCAGGCTGGCTAACCTTGTGAGGAGGGCTTTAAACTAGGTTCACCAGGGGAAGGAGACCAAAGCCCTGAGGTAAGTGGGGAAGTGGGATACCAGGAGGAAGCACGAGCAGGAGCGCGCGAGAGGGCAGGGGTCCTGTCTCATACTGAGAAAGAGGGACGAGCAGCGAGTTATCTCAAGTGCCTATACACAAATGCAAGAAGCCTGGGAAACAAGCAGGGAGAACTGGAAGTCCTGGCACAGTCAAGGAATTATGATGTGATTGGAATAACAGAGACTTGGTGGGATAACTCACATGACTGGAGTACTGTCATGGATGGTTATAAACTGTTCAGGAAGGACAGGCAGGGCAGAAAAGGTGGGGGAGTTGCACTGTATGTAAGGGAGCAGTATGACGGCTCAGAGCTCAAGTATGAAACTGCAGAAAAACCTGAGTGTCTCTCGAATAAGTTTAGAAGCGTGAGCAACAAGGGTGATGTCGTGGTGGTAGTCTGCTATAGACCACTGGACCAGGGGGATGAGGTGTACGAGGCTTTCTTCCGGCAACTCACGGAAGTTACTAGATCTCAGGCCCTGGTTCTCATGGGAGACTTCAATCACTCTGATATCCGCTGGGAGAGCAATACAGCGGTGCACAGACAATCCAGGAAGTTTTTGGAAAGGGTAGGGGACAATTTCCTGGTGCAAGTGCTGGAGGAACCAACTAGGGGCAGAGCTCTTCTTGACCTGCTGCTCACAAACCGGGAAAAATTAGTAGGGGAAGCTAAAGTGGATGGGAACCTGGGAGGCAGTGAGCATGAGATGGTCGAGTTCAGGATCCTGACACAGGGAAGAAAGGAGAGCAGCAGAATACGGACACTGGACTTCAGAAAAGCAGACTTTGACTCCCTCAGGGAACTGATGGGCAGGATCCCCTGGGAGAATAACATGAGGGGGAAAGGAGTCCAGGAGAGCTGGCTGTATTTTAAAGAATCCTTATTGAGGTTACAGGGACAAACCATCCTGATGTGTAGAAAGAATAGTAAATATGGCAGGCGACCAGCTTGGCTTAACAGTGAAATCCTTGCTGATATTAAACACAAAAAAGAAGTTTACAAGAAGTGGAAGATTGGACAAATGACCAGAGAAGAGTATAAAAATATTGCTCGGGGATGCAAGAGTGAAATCAGGAAGGCCAAATCACACTTGGAGTTGCAGCTAGCAAGAGATGTTAAGAGTAAGACGAAGGGTTTCTTCAGGTATGTTAGCAACAAGAAGAAAGTCAAGGAAAGTGTGGGCCCCTTACTGAATGAGGGAGGCAACCTAGTGACAGAGGATGTGGAAAAAGCTAATGTACTCAATGCTTTTTTTGCCTCTGTCTTCACAAACAAGTTCAGCTCCCAGACTACTGCACTGGGCAGCATAGCATGGGGAGGAGACGACCAGCCCTCTGTGGGGAGAAGACGACCAGCCCTCTGTGGAGAAAGAAGTGGTTCGGGACTATTTAGAAAAGCTGGACGAGCACAAGTCCTTGAGGCTGGATGCGCTGCATCCAAGAGTGCTAAAGGAATTGGCGGATGTGATTGCAGAGCCATTGGCCATTATCTTTGAAAACTCACGGTGATCGGGGGAAGTCCCGGACGACTGGAAAAAGGCTAATGTAGTGCCCATCTTTAAAAAAGGGAAGAAGGAGGATCCTGGGAACTACAGGCCAGTCAGCCTCACCTCAGTCCCTGGAAAAATCATGGAGCAGGTCCTCAAGGAATCAATTCTGAAGCACTTAGAGGAGATTAAAGTGATCAGGAACAGTCAGCATGGATTCACCAAGGGCAAGTCATGCCTGACTAATCTAATTGCCTTCTAGGACGAGATAACTGGCTCTGTGGATGAGGGGAAAGTGGTGGACGTGTTGTTCCTTGACTTTAGCAAAGCTTTTGACACTGTCTCCCACAGTATTCTTGCCAGCAAGTTAAAGAAGTATGGGCTGGATGAATGGACTATAAGGTGGATAGAAAGTTGGCTAGATTGTCGGGCTCAACGGGTAGTGATCAATGGCTCCATGTCTAGTTGGCAGCCGGTATCAAGTGGAGTGCCCCAAGGGTCGGTTCTGGGGCCAGTTTTGTTCAATATCTTCATAAATGATCTGGAGGATGGTGTGGATTGCACCCTCAGCAAGTTTGCAGATGACACTAAATTGGGGGGAGAGGTAGATACGCTGGAGGGCAGGGATAGGATACAGAGGGCCCTAAACAAATTAGAGGATTGGGCCAAAAGAAATCTGATGAGGTTCAATAAGGATAAGTGCAGGGTCCTGCACTTAGGACGGAAGAATCCCATGCACCGCTACAGACTAGGGACCGAATGGCTCGGCAGCAGTTCTGCAGAAAAGGACCTAGGGGTGACAGTGGATGAGAAGCTGGATATGAGTCAGCAGTGTGCCCTTGTTGCCAAGAAGGCCAATGGCATTTTGGGATGTATCAGTAGGGGCAAGGGGTTGGGGCAGAGGAGGGGTGCGGGGTGTACAAGGGGCCTCAGGGAAGGGGGTTGGGGTGCAGGAGGGGGTGCCCAGTGCGGGAGGGGGCTAGGGCAGTAGTGCAGGGAGGGTGTGGAGTGTGGGAGGGGGCTCAGGGCAGCAGTTTGCGGTGTGGGCTCCGGCCTGGCTCTGCTTACCTGGAGTGGCTCCGGGATGGCAGCGGCGCGTACCACACTGCGCCGCTCCAGGAAGCAGCTGGCACCACGTCCCTGCGGCCCCTGAGGGAGCGGGGGCAGAGGGCTCTGCGCGCTGCCCTTGCCTGTGGGTACTTCCCCTGAAGATCCCATTGACCGCAGTTCCCCGTTCCTGGCCAATGAGAGCTGACGGGGGCAGCGCCTGCAGGCGTGGGACGCCCTCTGCCCCCAATCCCCTAGGGGCCTCAGGGATGTGGCAATCCCGCGGGCCAGATCCAAAGCCCTGAGGGGCTGGATCCAGCCTGCGGGACATAGTTTGCCCACCCCTGCTCTAGGGTCTCTGCTGCCGGGATTGTCCCTGGCGCTGTGTTTGTCCAGCACCGACCGCGTGGGAGCCCAGTCATGATAGGCTCCACTGGCAGTACAGCAGAGCAATGAAATCTCTCCCCAGTGTACACATGGAGCCACCTGTGATACCCTGTTAATCTCCTAGTAATTGGTTATTGGTGCTCTGGGAACAGCTAGACGCTGCAACCGAAATCAGGGCCCTCATTGTGCCAGGCGCTGCACAGACCCCAACCAAAATCAGTGCCCCATTGTGCAGGGCACTGCACAGCCACAGAGTGTTGGGAGATATATATATATATATATATATATATATATATACATTCTGATTTATATATTCATGTAATATGTTATAGATTATTGAGGCCTGGTATGAATGATGCGTACTTGACGTAAATGCATGCATTGCAAGTTAGCAACCGAAGTAAGAACTTAAGGTCGAGGACTATTAGAACTATTTGTGCAAAAACAATCTTATGTTCTGAGAAAAATACAAAAAAATCATCAAAAAAGGAAACAGCACCAGCTGGACTGATATAAAATTGTATAAGAACTGGAGGAAGTGGCACACCTATGATCATGGCGACCCGCCCAGGATTGTCTCTTTGGAACTGTGTGAGTAAAAGGCCTAATAAACAAAGGCAAAGAACCATTGACGTGACGGAATGGACTATAAATGGTTGCCTATAATTGCTGTAAATCAGAGTCAATTATTGATCCAGAGTCCCGTGTGGATATAGATGTGGTTTTCACCGGCTCCCTGCATCTTGTGATAGGAAGGCGAATCGACTGGCCAGCAGTACCATTCTGACCTTTGGACTCTGGGATAGTATGTTTGGGGTGTGAATGTGGAGCAAGTAAGGTTTGTTTTGTAATCAGTGAAGAGCATCTAGAGTATTATTTACCAATACAGTGTCCGGTATCTGCTTGCTCCCCATCCCATAGGGAGACCTCTATTGTGGGTCTAACATGTGGTGGAGAATGCGGAGGGAGGCTAGATATTAAGGAGTGCCAGATTTCAAGACGGGGTCTTACAGGGTTGGGGGACTCCTTATTTAAGACTAAAATGGGTGACTCCTTATTTGTAAGGGGGAAGTCTGTGCAAAGTTACAAACATTACAATAAATTTTAAAACTTGCCAGAAAAATGTGGAGTGAAAAGTAAGGTAGGCACAGATAATGCAAACTCAGAACAAATGGGGAAAAAAATTGAAAAAAAAATGAATTGGAAAAAGATTGAAGCAGGCAAAAATAAATTAGATCATCAAGTAATAAAAATGAAATAGTTAATTCAAGATTTAACTAAGAAAAAGGAAGAGGAGATCACAAGCGTTTCTCACAGTTGGTGCCAAAAAACTAGAGCAGCATTGATAAAGCAAGTAAAAATACAGAAGCTGCAAGTTGCGGCTGTGTGTAAAAAAAAAAAATATTGAATTTGAATTTA
Organism: Eretmochelys imbricata; assembly: GCF_965152235.1. Taxonomy (NCBI): domain Eukaryota; kingdom Metazoa; phylum Chordata; order Testudines; family Cheloniidae; genus Eretmochelys; species Eretmochelys imbricata. The sequence goes on along the minus strand of NC_135584.1, from coordinate 34,801,189 downwards.
AATTCCAGTGGTATTTGGTCTGGAGAAGATCTGCGAGGGGTTCAAGAAAAGAGGAAATTTGACCAACCTCGAGAGGGGCTTTATACTAAGTTGAGGGAAAAAATAAAAAACTGGCTAGGAGAGCCTAAGGGTATGTCTACACTATGAAATTAGGTTGATTTTATAGAAGTCGATTTTTAGAAATCAATTTTATACAGTCGATTGCGTATGTCCACAGTAAGCGCATTAAGTCGGCGGAGGATGTCCTCACTACCGTGGCTGGCATCGACTTACAGAGCGGTGCCCTTTGGGTAGCTATCCTGCAGTCTCTGCCGCCCATTGGAATTCTGGGTTAAAATCCCAATGCCTGATGGGGCAAAAACATTGTCGTGGCTGGTTTTGGGTACATGTTGTCAGTCGCTTCTCCCTCCGTGAAAGCAACGGCAGACAATCGTTTCGCGCCTTTTTTCTATGCAGACGCCATATCACGGCAAGCACTGAGCCCGCTCAGCTCAGCTCACCGTCACCACAGCTGTTGTGTCCTGGGTGCTGCTGTCAGCAGACATTGCAGTAGGTCTCCTAACCATCATCATCCACCGCTTCCGCTGCAACTCCGCTCTCCTGAAGCTCGGAGGATCCGTTCTGGTCCTCCTGGGTGCTGCTAACCATTGTCATCCACCGCTTCCACTGCAACTCTGCTCTCCTGCAGGTGCCATACCATGGCAAGCATGGAGCCCACTCAGCTCACCGTCACTGCTGCTGTTGTGAGCATTGTAAACACCTCGCACATTATCCTGGAGTATATGCAGAATCGGGCCAAGAGACGCCAGCACGAGGAGGATTTTGATGAGGACATGGACACAGATGTTCCTGAAAGCATGGGCTGTGGCAATTGGGACATCATGGTGGCAGCGGGGCTGGTTGATACAGTGGAACGCCGATTCTGGGCCAGGCAAACAAGCACAGACTGGTGGGACCGCATAGTGTTGCAGGTCTGGGACGATTCCTAGTGGCTGCAAAATTTTCACATGCGTAAGGCCACTTTCCTGTAACTCTGTGAGTTGCTTTCCCCCACCCTGAAGTGCAGGAATACCAAGATGAGAGCAGCCCTGACAGTTGAGAAGTGAGTGGTGATAGCCTTGTGGAAGCTTGCAATGCCTGACTGCTACCAGTCAGTTGGGAATCAGTTTGAAGTGGGCAAGTCTACCGTGGGGGATGCTGTGATCCACGTAGCCAATGCAATCATTGATGTTCTGTTATGAAGGGTAGTGACTCTGGGAAATGTGCAGGTCGTAGTGGATGGCTTTGCTGCAATGGGGTTCCCTAACTGTGGTGGTTCCTTCCCCACTCTGAACTCTAGGGTACAGATGTGGGGACCTGCATGAAAGACCCCCTAAGCTATTCTTACCAGCTTAGGTTAAAATCTTCCCCAAGGTACAAGCTTTGCCTTGTCCTTGAACAGTATGCTGCCACCACCAAGCGGGTTAAACAAAGAACAGGGAAATAGACCACTTGGAGACGTCTTCCCCCCAAATATCCCCCCAAGCCCTACACCCCCTTTCCTGGGGAAGGCTTGATAAGAATCCTCACCAATGGGTACAGGTGAACACAGACCCAAACCCTAGGATCTTAAGAATAATGAAAAATCAATCAGGTTCTCAAAAGAAGAATTTTAATTAAGGAAAAGGTAAAAGAATCACCTCTGTAAAATCAGGATGGTAAATACCTTACAGGATAATCAGATTCAAAACATAGAGAATCCCTCTAGGCAAAACCTTAAGTTACAAAAAGACACAAAAACAGGAATATACATTCCATTCAGCACAGCTTATTTTACCAGCCATTAAACAAAAGGAAATCTAACGCATTTCTAGCTAGATTATTTACTAACTTAACAGGAGTTGTAAGGCTGCATTCCTGATCTGTTCCCGGCAAAAGCATCACACAGACAGACTAACCCTTTGTTTCCCCCCCCAACTCCAGATTTGAAAGTATCTTGTCCCCTCATTGGTCATTTTGGGTCAGGTGCCAGCGAGGTTACCTTAGTTTCTTAACCCTTTACAGGTGAAAGGGTTTTGCCTCTGGCCAGGAGGGATTTTATGGCACTTTATACAGAAAGGTGGTTACCCTTCCCTTTATATTTATGACATGTGAACAGACTTTTCCAGTAGCTTTACTGGCTGCGAATGCATCCCAATTCTTCAGGGCAAATCAAACGTTAAACACTATTGATTTTAAACCCTTTACTGTAGTTACAAATGTGCACTCACCGGACCTGCCTTTGCCGGCTTCCGGGTCAGGGATCCCACCTTCGGAGGATATTGGGTCCAGGGTGATGAAAAGGTCCTGGGTGCCAGGGAGAATGGATTCACTGCTTGCCTGCTGAGCATTCTCCTTCTCCTCCTCCTCTTCCTCATCCACAAAATCCTCCTCCCTGTTGCGGGAGACTCCCCCTTGCAGGTGTCCACGGACAGTGGTGGAGTAGTGGTAGGGTCCCCCCTAGAATGCCATGCAGCTGATCACAGAAGCGGCATGTATGGGGGTCTGACCTGGAGCACCCATTTGCCTGCTTTGTCTTTTGGTAGGCTTGCCTGAGCTCCTTAACTTTCATGCGGCACTGCTGTGTGTCCCTGGTGTAGCCTCTCTCCACCATGCCCTGTGAGATTTTGGCACATATATTCACATTTCTTCTTTTTGCTCAGATTCTGCACAGATTCTTTTCCCCATACAGCAATCAGATCCAGTGTCTCCCGTCTGGTCCACGCTGGGGCTTGTTTGCAATTCTGGGGGGACTGCATGGTCACCTGTGCTGCTGAGCTGGCCACGTTGACCAAACAGGAAATGAAATTCAGAAGTTCCCGGGGCTTTTCCTGTGTACCTGGCTAGTGCATCGGAGTTCAAAGTGCTGTCCAGAGCAGTCACAATGGAGCACTCTGGGATAGCTCCTGGAGGCCAATACCATTGATTTGCATCCGCACTACCCCAAATTCGACCCAGAGAGGTCGATTTTAGTGCTAATCCCCTCGCCGGGGAGGAGTACAGAAGTAGATTTTAAGAGCCCTTTAAGTCGACGGAATGGGGTTGGTTGTGTAGATGCATCCATTTTAAAATCGACCTAATGTGGCTGAATTCAACCTAACCCTGTAGTGTGGACCAGGGCTAAGCCAGAAAAGTCTGTAGCAGTGATAGATGGAGATCAGCCATTAAGAATGCAGCGGGGGAGATACAGTCAGAGCAGACACAAATAATTCCTGCGAGTTCGTCAGACTTAGAGTTGATGGTAAAGTCATTAGGCCCAGTCAATATAAAAAAAAATTAGCTACATAGCTAGTACAGTGGGCAGAGTTAGGAGGAACAGAACATTTAAATATAAGTGAACCTTATAGGTTAATCAGGGCAGCTACCACTGGAGAGATTAGACAGGCAGTAGATTGAGTAAAAAATGCTTTAAACAGGCAGCCAGAAGCCCACCAGCTGATACCATGATTTATTATGGTGTGAAAAAAAGAGAGCGGTCAAAGCCCCAGGAAGGTTTTATCCAGTGCAAATTCCATAAAGCCTGAAAATTCACCCACCTGTTAAAAAAAATAACATTAAAAATATTGGCTGAAGAACTACAACTGGTGACTAATCCCAGGGCGAAGGTAGCCAGACATGTCACAGCTGATTCTTTGATGGCAGTTAATTTAAATCAAAGAAAATTTTAAAAGAATGTGTTTAAAAAATTGAACAAAATAATTTATTAGCAATGCAGCCCAGGACAAGGGGTTAACTGTTATGGATGCACTGGAGCACTGGGCAGCATGCCAACAAATGATGAAACGGGGAAGCCAGGTCAAAGGATTGAAACCCAGAACACCGTTCTTAGAGCAATAACACATTGAAACGAGAGCTCTGATAGATCAGGGCACCACGAGAGAGGACAAGGCTGTGGTAAAGGACAAAACACTCCACCCCAGCAAGATAAAGGGTGGAATAATCAAAATGAGCCCCAGAAGGGAGTTGACGTAATTTGAAATATCACTTGGAGGTATTTGAAACGGAGCGGAGTAGGCATGGATACATGGAATGAAAAACGTACGGATGAATTGATCAAAAAATGCAAAGGATGGAAGAAGAAAAGGTTTACCGAGCAGAAAAAGGTTGCATCTCTGCAAGCTGAGGGTTCCAAAAACTCCGCTCTACAGGGAAGCCCCGATGACAAGTTGCTCCCACGGAAAATGGGTGCTCAGGAGTGGGAGATGGTCACTAGATTCAAGGGAGGCCTAGGACAACTGTCACTGTGGGAGATAATGGACCCAAAGATGCCCTATTGAATAGTGGGGCTGGTGTCAATACTGTAAATGAAAGATAGGGTGACCAGATGTCCCGATATTTGGGGCTTTTTTTTATATGCGCTCCTATTACCTCCTACCCCCGTCCCAATTTTTCACACTTGCTATGTGGTCACCCTAATAAAAGACAGGTTTCAGAGGAGCAGCCGTGTTAGTCTGTGTCTGGAAAAAGAACAGGAGGACTTGTGGCACCTTAGAGGCTAACAAATGTATCTGAGCATAAGCTTTTGTGAGCTACATGCATCCGATGAAGTGAGCTGTAGCTCACAAAAGCTTATGCTCAAATAAATTGGTTAGTCTCTAAGGTGCCACAAGTCCTCCTTCTCTTTTTCCTGATAAAAGATGTAATTTGACTCGATATGTGTCAAAGATCATTACAGCAGCCTCCTTTATTGGAAAGGGAGTAACAAAAAAAAATGTATCACTCAGTAGAAATAGCTGTACCCAGGGTGAGGTGGGGGGATTTTTGTTGTAAAAACAAATGCTTCAAATAGATCAGGCAGCTGAGCCAGTAATATTGGGGACTCCTTTTTTTAAAAAAAAATCGGTTAGTTTTAAATTTAACTAATGAAGTTCTGTGGTGTGTGCCCGGCTGGACATAAAGCTTCCTGACAGCAGGGGACATTCCAAGAATATATGCTGCAAAAGCAGTGAAGAAAATTATACTGAATCAACAGAATGTGTGGGTAAAGGAGTTTCCCAATGTATGAATTAAAAATAAAGCAAAATGTGGTAAAATCAAAGCATGTGTTAAAATCATGGGAAACAAAGTGCCATCACAGAGGCAATATAAATATCCTGTGCAAGCAAAGGCAAAAACTAAAAACTAAAATAAAAATTAAATCATTAAAACAGCAGGGAGTGATTAAAAAGGGAAATTCCGCCTACAATAGCCCAATTTGGCCCATATTTTTAAATATGGGCCAAATTCCAGCCTCAGAAAATTAAAAATTAACAGTCAATTTTAAACAAATTAATAATGCTACCTGCCCCATGGCACCAATAGTAGCAGATCTACCCAAGTGATGGCAAGAATACAGGGGGCCCCTAAATGGTTCTCTCTCATAAATTTGGCAAATTGTTTTTTCGCCATCCCATCGCATCCCGATTCTTGGGCCCGCTTTGCGTTTACTTTTCAGGGACAACAGTACTATTAAAACAAAATCCCCATGGCCTACACTGTGCTGCAGCTATGGTGCACCAACATGTGGTGTGACTGCTGGATCAATTATCCAAAGAGGACCAGGAGAATGTCACCTCATATATAGACAACATATTAGTCGGGGGGAGACACTAAAAAAAAGGTAACTAAATGGACTAAAAAAGTGTTGAAACTCATCCAGGAAACAGGTTTCAAGGCTAATAAAGAGAAAACCCAACTAGTGCAAAAAAAAAAAAAGTGAATTATTTGGGGCTGACTCTAGGAAAACAAAAATTTCAGATAAATCAACGAAAGGTAAAATCATTAATGAATTTACTAAGGCCAGAGGATTCTTGTGCGTTAAGGGTGATGTTAGCAGGGTTTAACTATTTAAAAAAACACATCTGAAATGTTGCCATTATAACTGGACCAATGTGGCATTTACTAAAAAAAAAAGTCAAATGAAAGTGGGGGCCTAAACAAGAAGAAGCTTTCTGTCATTTAAAACAAGTCTTAATGCAAGCTCCAGCATTGAAATTCCCAAGATTAAACAAGCCGATTGTAATTAAGTTGGCAGCAACCCAACAACGTCTAGCAGCAGTATTGATGCAATCCCTGCCCTGAAGAGCTTCCAGTGCACATAGGGAGAGGGGAAACTAAGGCACAGGGCAGCAAAGCATCATTACCAAGGTCACACAACAGGCCAGAACTGGGAACAAAACCCAGGAGTCCTGGATCCCAGCCCCATTCCCCCTCCTCTAGCCCATGCTGCCTGGCTTTGCAAATTACTAGCCTTGTCCCAGGCCCACCGCAATCAACTGGAGTCTTTCCCTGGCTGCAGATCAGGCCCTACATTGGGAAAGGGATTGTTACTACAACCTCTTTGTGCAGAAGGTGACAGTGAGGCACAGAGAAGGGAAGTGTCCTGCCTCACTTGAGTTCCAGGAATCAAACCCAGGAGTCCTGACTCACCCAACACAAGACACTGCCCCAGGGCAACTAAGCTAGTATTGTCTTTCCTTTCCCACAGGAGCTCAGAGCAGGGTGCTCCTACCCCACCCACACCAGTGGGTGAACTAGAACAGCAAAGAGCTCAAACCCAGCAGCCTATGAGGAGCTAGCACCAGGATCTGCTGAGAGACACAAACCAGCAGGTGTCGTTTTCTTCTGTGTTTGTACAGCCCTGAGCACAATGGTTCGCTTGTCCAGCCCCAGGCGGCCTCACTGTTCCTGCTGTTCAAACAGTGTCTATTTGTCTGTCTCTCTCCGACCCCACGCGTACCTGCCAGCCAGTGATTTATCCACCCAGCCTAGCATCCGGCCTTGGAGCGGTGCCAATTCACTCCAGCTCGGGACCTGTTCCAAAACCGCCCTGAACATTAGCAGCCTTATCTCCCTCTCCGTCACACCAGCAGCCGAGTTACTCCAGATTCACAGCACCAGGCGGGTGTGGAGAACCAGATCCTAGCTCCGTCCATCTCTCTGTGCCAGGGTTTGTCACGCTCCAGTCAGTGCTGTCTCTGCGAACGCGCCAGTTTCAAGCGGATTATGCATGCCACAGCTCAGCCTCCACTGCTGCTCCCCCTGCGTCCACAGCTACAGTGCTATTTACACTGGCGCTAGCATGCTGAGAACTCGCCCAGTCTGTGCACATGAACAGGGAATCACACCCTTGGCTCGGAGAGCAAAGACCTAGTCTAAGCCCACTCCACAGAATGAACCCCATGCCTGCTACATTGATGCTTGCATGCGTGCATGCCCCGCACTGGGGCTGTAGGGGTTAATTCCTCTCTTTGGGCCAAGGAGGCCACGCCCCCTTGACCTTGCTGGGCATGCTCCAGCTGAAGGCCAGGTATAAAAGGGAGCAGCCGAGTTCATTTGGGGCTGACCACTGGAGAGAAAGGAGGTGTGCTGCAGACTCCTGCTGAAGGACTGCTGACACTCCATGATGCAGAGGCCAGCCAGATGGCAGCAACCCATGACTCCCAGGCTTCGGACACTGCAGAGGGAGGAGAAACCGGAGGAACCGTGAGACCACAAGCCGCAGAGAAGCGGATAGGAAGTAACCCGGGGAGGCGGTTGGAGACCTGGAGACTAGCTCAGTGTGTTTTGTCTGGATTCCCACTGAGCTGGTGGCAGGCAACCCTGCCACTGACAGGACACTGGGTTGGGACCTGGTGGAGAGGGGAGGGCCCAGGGACCCTGTATCCTGGCCACTGCCTGCCCTGGGGTTACAGCCCACCACACTAGCCCTATTGACTATGGCCACTGGGCCATACAGCCCTGATGGAGAGGACAGGTAGATTGACTTTGGCTGTTAGGCCAGATTACACTGAGACCCAGAGGGGTTGTGCAGACTTGCTTGTGGGCCTATAATGACCGGTGCCCCATCCCCTTTTGGTGTGCATGATGCATGCCAAGCCCTTTTGCTGTCATGTGCATGATGCCCCCTGGCTTTCTGTGTTCACCAACCCTTCATTAAATCTCCTCCTCACCTCGCACCTTGCTGGGGGCAATCCCCAAGGCAAAAAGACCCCTCTGCCCCAACGACCAATCCACAAAGGTGCTAAGCCAGCAAAAAGATGTCAGCAGCTAATGTCCAATCCCACCAAGCCTGGAAGAGGTGGGTTTTCCGTAGAGCGGCCAACCCACCAGGATTGCCCTGGAGTCTCCAGGAATTAAAGATTAATCTTTAATTAAAAATTATGGCATGTGATGAAGCCTCTGGGAATACGTCTGACCAAAATTGGCAACCGTAGTCTTCCTCCTTTCATCGAGTTATGGAAAAAGAAGCAGAATGGTGGCCTTCACCCCTGGATGCCCAGTGCGGTATCACCATTATATCTCTGCGGATGGCAGGGGCAGGTTCCCCTGGGATTTGGGGTGCATAGCACCTCCCTTTCAAAGCAGCTCCCACTGGGGAGCATCCTTCCTCAGTTTCCTTTCCTGGTGGTCTCCCACACCAGCTGCCCCCTGAGGAGACCTCCCCTTCGAAGCCTTCTCAGTCTGTTTCCCAGGGACTGTGCCTCTCCCCAGGACCCTCTGCTCCCTTAGCCAGCTCCTGCTGGGAGTAGTTTTGTTTTCTCTTGAGGCTTCCTTAAGACGTCCATTGTCCTGGCTCCCAGCCCCTACTGCTCTAACCACTAGACCCCATTCCCCTCCCAGACCTGGGGCTAGAAACCAGGAGTCCTGGCTCCCAGCCCGCACCCCTGCTCTAACTACTAGACCCCACTTACGTGCCCAAGCCAGGGCTAGAACCCAGGAGTGTTTTGTTGGACTGGGCCAAGCTCGCTCCCTGCCACAGGCCCTTGGCTCAGATGGGATGTTCAGGGGGCAGCTTGAAGACAAGCCCTTTGAGGCTCTGTGACTCAGTTTCCCATCTGGAAATGTGGCTAATGGCTAGGAACCTCGGATGGATGGATGGGGGGGCTATTTGGGGGACAGAGCTGAAGCCCCTCCAACAACCCCCACTGCACCTCTCACCCCAGCTTTTCCACCCCACTCGCCCTGGCTTTGTTCCAACACTCACCCTCTCTCCTCCGACCCCCATGTCCATGCAGTGGCTGTGACTCCCCAGCTGCAGCTCCTCCAGCACCCCTTCTGCTGTGCTCATTGCACCAAGTGTCCATCACATCCCCGTGTTGCTCTGACCCTCCCAAACACCAACTCTCCACTCCTCTCAGCCACTCCATGCCCCTGGGAAGCGGGGTGGGCCCTAGGGAACTGGAAGTGGGGGTGGGACCATCAGGAGCCCATGAAAGGGGCAGGAGAGGGGAGACACAGAGCCTCTGCCCCAGAACTGGGCTAGTGAAAGGCACAGGGGCGCTACACACCCGTCTGCAACCTGAGAAGCTGGGAGAGCCGTGAAGGGGCCAGGGCACCTCGACAAGGTCTCAGCTGGGTGAGATGCCCCCTGGAGATGATACAGCTTGGGGCAACAGCACTGAGACATGGAAACTGCTCCAGGTGTGTCCCCAGGTGTTAGAATCATAGAATCATAGAGTATCAGGGTTGGAAGGGACCTCAGGAGGTCAGCTAGTCCAACCCCCTGCTCAAAGCAGGACCAATCCCCAATTAAATCATCCCAGCCAGGGCTTTGTCAAGCCTGACCTTAAAAACTTCCACCCACTGTCAGGGCTTCAGAGCCTGGGCCATGCACCAAGTGTGCCCATTCTCAGCTCCCCACCCAGCTCCTGCAGCACACGTATGATCCTGACTCAGCCACAGGCTCAGACCCCAATAGAGGGGCAGGGTCCCCGGCTTCTAGCTTGGGCATGAGGGGCTCCAATATCCCCCAGAGGGACAACACACAAGGAGCAGCTGACAGGTCCCCCAATACTTCTTACTCCACCTGCCACTCACCACTATGTCCCCCTCCCATGCCTCATCCCCACCCCCTGGCCTGTGCCCCCAAGCCCCTCTCCCCTCCTTCTCCACCCATTCCTGTTTATCCCCCTCTCACTAATCCCCCCTCTCCTTGCTGCCACCCGAAACCTTTCTCCCCTAATCCTCCCTCACTTCTCTGCCCCAACCCCACCATGCCTCCCCACACTGCTCCACCTTTCCATATTCCCTGGCGCTCCTCTGCGATGAGAGATGGTTGGGAGGGGAAACTGAATCACAAATGGAGCAGTGACTTCCCAAGCCCCTGTAGGAGGTCAGTAGCAAGGCTGGGAGCCCAGGAGTCCTCATTTCTCATCAGGAGCCCAGAGCGACAGACACTTGGCTTTCAAGAGGACAGTGTTCTCCTGCTGCAATCCTGTAAATGTCCACGCGGGTAAAGGAAGCGGTGAAAAGTGACCCCCCCCCCCCCGCCCCACGAGGCGCTTCATCCGGGCTCCAGTGAGCATTGAACCCATACTCCCAGTGTACCAGCTCAGTGCTCTGAGTCACAGGGCTCTTCCACATGAATGTTTCCCTCTCTTGTTGGCCACAATGAGCGTCGTGGGCCCTTTTCCATCTCCCGTCTCTGCCTCGGTTTCCCACACCTGCGGGACAGAGGGTGAAGATTCTAGCACGGTCTGTGTAAAGGGCTTGGAGGGGCCTGGGATGGAGGCCGGGTGCTGTATCATGGCAAAGGGGCACTGCTGTGGTGATGGCTGAATAAATGCCCTGCTGTTTGTGGGAGCTGCAGAGCACTGGATGAAAGGGGCAGGGGTAGGAGAGACCAGCTCTGCCTCTGCCCTGCAAACCTCCCTGGACAAAGCCCCACAGGTGGCCGAGGGGCACGGGGACCCTTCCACCCCCATGGAGACTTTGGCTGCAAGCCAATGAGCCAGACCTCAGCTGTAATAGCTTTGCTCCCAGATCCCCTCCCAGACTCACACCTGGAGCCAGCCAGACCCTGTTGAGCTGCAGCCACATTGTTATGCTTATAAGGGTATGTCTACACTACAAAATTAGGTCAAATTTATAGAAGTCGGTTTTTTAAAATCATTTTTATATATTCGAGTGTGTGTGTCCCCACAGAAAATGCTCTAAGTGCATTAAGTACATTAACTCGGCGGAGTGCTTCCACGGTACCAAGGCAAGCGTCGACTTCTGGAGTGTTGCACTGTGGGTAGCTATCCCACAGTTCCCGCAGTCTCCAGAAATGAGATTCAAAAGTTCGCAGTTCTTTTCCTGTCTATCTGGCCAGTGCATCTGAGTTGAGAGCGCTGTCCAGAGCGGTCACAATGGAGCACTCTGGGATAGCTCCCGGAGGCCAATACCATCGAATTGTGTCCACAGTACCCCAAATTCGACCCGGCAAGGCCGCTTTAAGCGCTAATCCACTTGTCAGGGGTGGAGTAAGGAAATCGATTTTAAGAGCCCTTTAAGTTGGAAAAAAGGGCTTCATCGTGTGGACGGGTGCAGGTTTACATCGATTTAACGCTGCTAAATTTGACCTAAAGTCCTAGTGTAGACCAGGGCTAAGAAGCACACAGAATCTTTTAACAGGGGATAAGGCAATATGCCACATGTATTGAGAGTACAATTTAAGCATTGAAATATGTTTCCATTCACACACACAAACATACACATGAAAGGTTCTGCAGCTGGATCTTATAGTTACATCCTTAGTGTTGCTCGGGCGGTTTCAGGGGCCAGCTGAAACTGCACATGAGGGAGGGGAGCTGGGCTCTGTCAAACGTGTTCGAAGCGCCAGTGTTGATGCAGAAGGAACCCAAAGTCCCATGGCAATACACCCTTCTTTTATAATGATAAATTTCCATACAAGTCTATGGACCTTGCTGTGTCAGACCGGCGCTGTCAATCACTAGGTATTCAAGGTTGCTCTGTTTAGCATTATTTTGAGTTGTTACTGGGAGGATCCGCTGCTGTTTCTTATCTGTCCCTTTGGCTCAACTCCTTATATCATCCTTGGGGTGTATGCCTTTGCTTTAGGGTCGTCAATCTGCCATCCGGGTGATTGATAATAAAGTTGGTGCCCCTTCACTCGTCCACTCCCTTCTTGACTATCCAGCCCAGTTGTCCTGTCTCAGCTAATCACCACACATTCTTCACTCACACAAAACAGTAAATAAGGCAATTACAGCCATAAAACTTCTATCCTTCTAAGAGCAAATGTTAACACAATCAGCAAAGAATAAACTCAGAACAATTTCTTCTTACTAATTCAAAGCGAGCAAAATGGAATATAAGGCAAAATAAGTAAAATGGAGTACAATTTTACTTGAGACAATTTCTTCCTATTAGGCTTTTGGCGTACAACGTGGCACCTGATACTCTGGAGATAAAAATCCCTGTAGCCCCTTCCCTTCCCACACTGAGCCACCCAGCTTATGGCCACAGAGAAATTGGTGACACCTACAGGGGAAAGGTCCTGTATCCCCTTCATAGCCAGCAAGTACCCGTGCCATGGGGCAGGACTGGAGCTGGCATCCCAAAAGGGGAAGCGCTCCATATCCCATTCCTGACCATCACCCCCAACTCCCACAGTAGGCTCTGTGGCCGGATTGGAGTTAGTACTCACTAGATCCATCAATTCCAAGGCCAGAAGGGACCACTGTGACCATCTAGCCTGACTTCCTGGATCACACATAAGGCCAGAGACCCCCACCCCCACCCCCGCAATTCCTGGAGCAGAGCTTTTAGAAAAACATCCTGCCTCGAGTTAGAAATTGTGAGCAATGGAGAATCCACCACAACCCTTGGTAGATTGTTCCAATGGTTAATTACCCTCTTGCAGAGATGACCTGTGCCTGCTGATACTGGGGTGGGGCACAATGTAAAGAAGGGGCCACTGTGAGGGCCACTGTGACCACCACATATGTCACCTCTGGGAGGAATCGTCCTGCCCCACCTCCCCTGGGCCAGGGCAGCTAATCCTGCCAGCTCCTGGGGGGCTGGGGCCACAGGAGCTGGGAGCACATGTCTCTGGGCTGGGCTGGGGCTGACCCTAGCTGGGGAGATTCACAGCACCAGTGTCTCCCCAGAGCTCCCGCACCCCTGCAGACACCTCATCTGAGCAGAGGGACCCTGCTCCCAGGGCCTTCCCCGGAGACCCCTGGCCAGCTCTCAACCTGGGGACACCATGCTCTCCCTGCCAAAGTTTCGGGGGGGGGGAGGAAGCATGGGCTCTGTCCTTCTCTCACTGCCCCTTCCCCTGGCACATTTCTGGCTCACTCAGCCCCTGTCCCTTGCAGACGGGCCCAGGTGCGCAGCAGAGGGTGCGGGACAGAGCTGCTTCTCATACCGGCTGAAGGTGGCCACTCAGAGTCACTGCCTCTGTGCAGCGCGGTGGCTACCTGTGAGAGACCAGCTGGGGAGATGGCAGCAGCCCACTCCCTCTGCTCCCCACCTGGGCCTGGATGCCGGGGATATGGGCTGAGCGGTCCAGAGACCCCTGCTCCTTCCCACATTTCTGGCTCACTTGGCCCTCTCTGATAAACGTTTACACCTGGTTTCCAGTCTGAATTTGTCTACCTTCAACTTCCAGCCATTGGATCTTGTTATAATTTTCTCGACTAGATTGACGACCCCATTATCAAATATTTGTTCCCTATTTAGGGACTTATAAACTAAAATACAGTGTCAATGTCCTAGGGCTGGATCTGTAGGGGGCACACACATTTTACCCCACTCCCTGCCTGCCAGAGCCAGCCAGTCCCCTTATGCTGAGACTATATCGAAGCCAAGGGGAAGCCCTAAAAGGGAATGGACTTGTAAATCATTTCCCAACACATCCTAGTCATCCAACACATACCTCCACAGTGGGGGAGCTTGCAGCCGGAAGAAAGAGAAAGAGAGGAAATTCTGATTTCTCTGCATCAAGTCCAGCACAACAGCAGACTCAGCCATTCTGCATTTTCAATCATGTGTTTTATTGCAGGAAGCAGCCCAGTAACAGCATCCAGGGTTCCACCTACTACAATCTTTATCCCACATCATGGACCAATCCAGAAAGCCCTGCATTGATGATGATGATGTATTAATTGTATCACAGTACTGTCTCAGGGTCATGGTCATAGATCAGGATTGCATTATTACATAAGGTCCACTAGGTGGGCAGCAGAGGGTGGGGGCGGGGAAGGGGCGGCTATACTGTATCATAGGCACTAGGGGCAGCAGAGGGCGGGGGTGGGGAAGAGGCGGCTATACTGTATCATGGGCACCAGGGGCAGCAGAGGGTGGGGGTGGGAAGGGGCGGCTATACTGTATCATGGGCACTAGGGGCAGCAGAGGGTGGGGGCGGGGAAGGGCGGCTTTACTGTATAATGGACACTAGGGGCAGCAGAGGGTGGGGGTGGGAAGGGGCGGCTATACTGTATCATGGGCACTAGGGGCAGCAGAGGTTCTTTATGGCATTGGTGGGACCGATACTGGTGTACTCTGAATGCTGACTGTAGTTCTGGGGTCAACCTTCTGGAAAGGAGCAGAAAAGAGCCACAACAATGATGTAAGGGCTGAAGAAATTGCCTGAGAGTGAGAGAATTAAAGAGCTTGATCTGTTAAAGTATCTAACAGCAGACTGAGAGGTGACTGAGAGGACACTGTACATGGACCTTCATAGGGAGAAAACACCAGTCATTCAGTGTCTGTTCAATCTAGCAGAGAATGGCAGAAAAATAAACCAAGGGTTGGAGGTTGAAGCCAGACAAAATGAACTTAGAAATAAGGCCCCAGTTTTTAATGGTGGGGATGAGGCATCATTGGAACAAATGAGCAAGGGGAACAAATTCCATCTTTACCATCTCTGGCTGGCTCTAATCCAGACCAGCCACCTTTGTGGAAGGTGCTCTAGCCAGACACGTGTGATTGGACTCAGTGCTGGGGTAACTGGGTGAAATTATCTGGCCTGTGTTTTACAGGAGGTCAGGCTAGATGATTGAATGGCCTCTTCTGGCTTTAAAATCTAGGAATGGTTCTGGTGGGAGGCAATTCACTGAGGGTCGTTCAGAGTGTGAACACCCCAGCTCTACAGGGCTTCTTGTGGAAATGGGTGAGGAAGGGATGCATCAAGGCAAGGACCTGTTCCAAGTTTCCCCATGGGTTGGACAGTGGACCCCCCCCAAAACTAATCCCCAGAGAGATCTCCCCACTCAGAACCACTTTGTAACCCCCTCCCAGCATGTGCTCCCATCTCTCTTGTAGCTGACCCCCAGAGGTTTATGAGTCTGCCAGATGGGGGACCTGAGCTGGGATTTTGAAAGGAGCCTTCCAGAGTTAGGTGCCCAAATCCCTCAAGAGATCCCCTAAGTCCCTTAGGCCCCTTTGCAGACCCCAGCCACAGTCCTCCAGCAGTAGCAGCTCACACACTAGGCTCAGTGGATTCTAAGGCTTTGTCTACACTAGTACTTTTGTTGGTAAAACTTTTGTTGGTCGATGGTGTGAAAAAACACTCCCCTGACTGACAGAAGTTTCACCGAGAAAAGCCCCGGTGTGGACATGGCTACGTCGGAGGGAGATGCTCTCTCCAATGGGCACAGAGCGGCTACATGGGACATCTTACAGAGGCGCAGCTGCAGCGGTACTGTGCTGCTGTAAGGTCTGTAGTGTAGACACAGCCTACATGTCCCACAGGGGACCCAGCTAGCGCTGGTCGGACGGTCAGCCCAGCTTTGCACAGCATGGGAGGCTGAATGTCACCCCCTGGCGATCGTGTCCTCTCAACCTGGCCTCTTTATTTTATTCTCCTTTAAGGAAATGAGCAGACAGCCTGAGCTCTGAGCTTCCCTCTCTACATGAGCTGACCCAGCCCCTCTCATCTGCTTTGTGTTTTGAAGTTCTGCAGTTCACAGATAAGATCTAAACTGGTGGAAACTCCTGCTCCAGTGCTCAGAAGAGCCACAGTGGGGTTTGCTGAGTCCTCTGCTCGAATCTCTAGGTGACAAGTTCTTTCCTACAGAGAGGAGACGTGCGTCTCAAACTGCCCAGCCCCCCGTCCTAATTCACTAGACCTCACTCCCCTCCCAGACCTGGGGATAGAACCTAGGAGTCCTGGCTTCCAGCCCCCCCCCCCCGCCCCCGCAACTCACTGGACCCCACTCCCCTCCTAGAGTTGGAGATAGATCTCAGGTGTCCTGGGTCTCAGCACCCTCTACCCTGCCATTCTTATCACTAGGCTTCCCCCCGACCCCCCACGAGCTGCGGATAGGACCCAGGAGTCCTGACTAAAATGGATTCCACTCCAAAATTACCACACAGAGAAAAACCATTTGGAAGGGCTTCTCTAACCTACTGGACCCCACTCCCATTCTAGAGTTGGGGCTAGAACCCAGGTGCTGTGAATCCTAGACCCCCCCTTCTCCAATTACTTTATTGTCTTCTTCTCCCAGAGTTGGAGCTAGAACCCAAGGGCCCTGCCTCCCAACCTCACTGCTCTAATTTACTGGATTCCCTTCTCCTCCGAGAGCTAGAGATAGAACCCAGAAAGCCTGAGTTCCAGCCCCATCATTCCAACCCCTAGACCCCCCCTCCTCCCACAGCTGGGAACAGGACCCAAGTGCTCTGACATGCAATTGCACCTGTCCTCACCGCCCGACATTCTGCCCTCCCGTAGCCAGTTAACTGAGCCATCCTCTGTCTACACTTGTGGGATCTCCAGCCTGAAGATTCAGATCATCTTAAGAACTAACCATGGTGTGGCCTCCTCCTGGCCAAAGTCCTGGTTCCTCAGCTCCCGTCCCCTGGGGTAATAGATGAGCTGTCTGCAGAGCGTCGCTGACGCCGTCCTCCCATAGCTGCCCATTATATAGAGCCCGGTTGGGTGGGAAGGACTCCTGGGCTCAGCTAACACTGCGGAATGGGCAGCGTTGTGCAACCAGTGCCGGTAATGTCAATGCACTGGGCCAGTGGCCCCGTGAAACAAACAGACCTTGGAACTGACGCTGACCCTGTTTGTGGCCATTCAGGCCCATAGTGCAGGCTTAGCACAAGCCAACCACACGCCTAAGACAGGACCAAGGGGGTCTGCCAACTTGTGATATCAACACCACATCCCTGGTCAGGAGAGAGAGGAATAGATGTGTCCTGTTTTGCTATTTGGAGGGGCTGAGCTATTCCAAGAAACCTAAGGGAATGAGGTGCCCAACTCCCATGGAACGTTGTTCACAAAGGGGTTTAGACCTCTACAGGCTCCTAGGGCTGAATGTTGACGAGGAGTTTGTCTCCTGTTGAGGCTCCTGACATCCATTGATTTCACTGGGAGTCAGCAGCCTCACTCCTTGGAGCGCTGCACCCCCAAGTGCCAGGAACAGGCCCTGCTGGTGTTCACCAAACCCCACTCAGCTGCCACCAAACCCTGTAGGCACCTAAATCCCCTAGCACCAGAGTGTGGGATGTGAAATTTCCCTGGGTGTCGACATCTCTATGTGAGCACGATTGCCAGGCGTCCAGACACCTCAACCCCAGAGCGATGTCTGAACTGAGGGGGGGGACGTGTCCTCCACTGTGCTCTTCTGGGGGCCCGATCCCGTGGGGCTCCTTTGGGGCCACCTAGTCGCACACAAAAACATACCGGGTGATGGGCACGAGGGGCAGCAGAGTGGGAGAAATGGGCATTGACTGGAACCTGAGGTTTTGTGTAAGGCACTTGTTTGGAATGGGACTTTTTGTGATTCAAAGGAGGGCATCAATGCGAATAGCTAATGGGAATAAGGAGGTAGCTGCCAGAGTTCAGTGAAGCTGCACCTGTGTGATCTTGTTTTGTTTCCTCCTTGTCCTGAAGGATCAACCCCTGATTTCCCTTGCTTAACAAAATTCACTGGCTGATTGGGTGTGCTCTCTCTGCTAAGGGCTATTAGCAAGTCTTTCTTCTCCCAAAAAGAAAAGGAGTACTTGTGGCACCTTAGAGACTAACCAATTTATTTGAGCATAAGCTTTCATGAGCTACAGCTCACTGAGCTGTAACTCACGAAAGCTTATGCTCAAATAAATTGGTTAGTCTCTAAGGTGCCACAAGTACTCCTTTTCTTTTTGCGAATTCAGACTAACACAGCTGTTACTCTGAAACCTTTCTTCTCCCAGTCAGTCAGGTAATTTGCATTCAAACAGACAGGAGCCTGTTCACCAGTGTTCAGATCCTTCACTGCTACCAATTCCAAGGCTGGACTCTGTCTTAAAGAGAAATCATCCATTTTCACTGACAAGCTAGACTCAACATTCTGTTGTCCTTCCCTTTCCAACCTCTGATTCCACATGGAATTAGATGTGAAGTTCACTGAGAGACTACAAGTCATACCCAAAGTGTCTAGAGATGAGAGTATACCTGCCATCCCCTGCAGTCTCGAGAGATTAACTGCACATCTGTTCTGCTCTGCAGACTCAGCTACCCAGTCTTCCCTCAGAATCTGAGACACAGTCTGTTCACTCACAGAATCAGCGTGGAGACATTCTTCTCTCAACAACCTTGTCTCCCCAACAAGCTGGCCAAACACAGCCACTTGCTTATAGGACTGTTCAACTTTCTTAACACCTTTCACTCCATCTGAGACCTTCTCAAAGCTAACCACACTGGATCTTTCAACAGGAAAGTCAGTGGATCCATTCACCACAGAAAATTTCAGGCTGTTAGGAACTGAAACTTTCTTGATTAAATCACTTTCACACCCTTCAGTTGCAGTAAACTGCTTGCAAAGACTACCCTGAGGATTCCTTTCCCTAGGAGCTTTTCTAAGCAGCAATTCACCCCTCACAGAAATTCTGCCTTTACCCTCTTCACCTCGGGCTTGCTCTAAAGGAACACTTCCCTGAGCAACAACAGACTCTTTCTGGGTCTCACTTACATCCAGAATCACCTCTGGCCCATCAGGTGGATTCCTACTGTTGGGGTCCCAGGGCATGGCCACTAGTTAAGTCGAGGGGATGGAAGACCATGAGTGTCGAGGAAGTCTCTTTGCCCTACCGACTGAGGTGCGCTTCTCAACCCCCCTTCACAGAATTCAGTCCTGGCTGGCCTGAGAAAGCCCTTGTACTCCCAAAATAATGCTGCAGCTGCAGATAGAGCTGTTTTGTGTAGGTTTT
The DNA here is from genome assembly GCF_965152235.1 of Eretmochelys imbricata. NCBI lineage: Eukaryota > Metazoa > Chordata > Testudines > Cheloniidae > Eretmochelys > Eretmochelys imbricata. Next base: position 34,782,268 of record NC_135584.1, on the reverse strand, counting down.
GCTGGCGCCAAGTTAGGATAACGGCAGGAATCAGCTACAAGGCCATAACCGCTTATTTGCCTTATTAATCGCAAGGCTAAGCAGGCTGTGCTGTTGTTTTGAATTGCTAAAATGCTTGTTAAAGGTTGCCAGAAAAAGTATTGTTGTAACCCATATAAGGCAAAGCAGTTTTACTTGTCTGATGTGTAATGCAATAGAGATAAGGAGTATAAAGGTATGTGACTCTGCCTGCTCAGTGTTCAGGATTTGAGATTCTTTTCTCCCTGTACCTTCTTTGGAGCTCCAAATAAACTTTTCTGCTTCTCCACCCCATTGTGTTTATTGGGTGACGCCTACCGGGAAACGAACCCCTGCTGTTGCTTGCCTCTGGCACTGGGTGCCGGCAACACTACACAATCCCCTTTCAGGCAAACTTCTAGACTTCCTAGATAAAAGGTTAGAGGCATTCTCCTTCCCTTTGCCACACACAAGCTCAGGAATCTTTTCCTTCTTGCTACCAGTTTCCACACCATCAGTAGGTAACACAATTAAATCACCTTTCTGCTCACCTTAGCCAGGGCACAAGGAATCACCCTGATTAGACAGAGTTGCTACACCCTTTCCCAGCCACACATTAGCAACAGGAAAAATACAAGCACCAGAATTGTCTGGTCTCTGGGATTTTGCATAGACACTAACTGGATGCAACAGAGTTACAGGGCCATTCTCCCTAGCAGACACAAACTTAGGACCATTCCCTTCCTGGGCTTTAGTTGAATCCAGAACTAACTCTGAGACAACTGCACTATCCTCAACCATCACAGGCTGAAAGGCCCCTTCTGTCTGCTCCACAGACAAAGAACCACCAGAGAGAGAGTCTCCTTTACCAGACACACTACTTGAGATCTCATTTCCCTTGTCCCAGCACACAGGGCTGTTCAGAGACAACTGCTTGGAGACTGGCGTAGCTCCCTCCATAGACAAGTCAATACCCTTGACAGACACAGGCACATTTCCTTCACTGTCACAATCCTCCACACAGGTAACAGGTAAGGTATAGGGACATTCATCTTCCACTCCCCTTGCCTTCCCAAACTGCTGACTAAATAATGCCATCAGCTCACAAGGCTGCCTAGGCTCATCCAAACTTTCCTTACCAGGCCCATTGCCACTCCCCACAGATAAACTGCTGCTCTCTTCATGACACTGAGCTACTTCCAGCAAATCAGTTATCTTTTCCAGGTTCACTTTTACTAGCTGCACTTGCCAATAATCCATTACCCATCAAAAATCTACCCTTTCCTTTCCCAGTTAGGGCTTTAACCTGACCATCCACTTTAATCTGCTCCTGAGAAACATTTTCCTGACCAATGAGTTCTTTCTGTGCTTGATCTAATTCCAGATTTACTTCTGAGACCTTAGACAGACATTCAGAAACTTCATTCACAGACAAACTGCTTTTTTGCTCAGACAAACACTTGGAGAAACCTTCCCCAGGCAAATCATTGCCCACAATAGACACAGGTTTAAGATCATTCCTTTCCTGTGACTGGCTACCTGGACTGAATAAAGCTTTGACATTTTCCCTAATCAAAAGATCCTGAGCCAATAACCTCCTTACACCAGCTATAACTTCATGCTTAGTAGCATTCCATTCAAGGTGGATTCTGGCTAAAGGCACGCTTACAGTAAACTCATAGGTTTCAGAGTAGCAGCTGTGTTAGTCTGTATCCACAAAAAGAAAAGGAGTACTTGTGGCACCTTAAAGACTAACAAATTTATTTGAGCATAAGCTTTCGTGAGCTACAGCTCACTTCATCGGATGCATTCAGTGGAAAATACAGTGGGGACATTTATATACACAGAGAACATGAAACAATGGGTGTTACCATATACACTGAAACGAGAATGATCAGGTAAAGTGAGCTATTACCAGCAGGAGAGCGGCGGGGGAGGGGGAGACGGACACGGACCTTTTGTAGTGATAATCAAGGTAGGCCATTTCCACTAGCTGACAAGAACGTCTGAGGAACAGTGGTGGTGGGGGGGGAATAAAACATGGGGAAATAGTTTTACTTTGTGTGATGACACATCCACTCCCAGTCTTTATACAAGCCTAAGTTAATTGTATCCAGTTTGCAAATTAATTCCAATTCAGCAGTCTCTCGTTGGAGTCTGTTTTTGAAGTTTTGTTGTTGAAGAATTGCAACTTTTAGGTCTGTAATCGAGCGAGTGACCAGAGAGATTGAAGTGTTCTCCGACTGGTTTTTGAATGTTATAATTCTTGACGTCTGATTTGTGTCCATTTATTCTTTTGCATAGAGACTGTCCGGTTTGGCCAATGTACATGGCAGAGGGGCATTGCTGGCACATAATGACATATATCACGTTGGTAGATGTGCAGGTGAATGAGCCTCTGACAGTGTGGCTGATGTGATTAGGCCCTATGATGGTGTCCCTGAATAGATCTGTGGACACAGTTGGCAACGGGCTTTGTTGCAAGGATAGGTTCCTGGGTTAGTGGTTCTGTTGTGTGGTGTGTGGTTGCTGGTGAGTATTTGCCTCAGGTTGGGGGGCTGTCTGTAAGCGAGGACTGGCCTGTCTCCCAAGATCTGTGAGAGTGATGGGTCGTCCTTCAGGATAGGTTGTAGATCCTTGATGTGTTGGAGAGGTTTTAGTTGGGGGCTGAAGGTGATGGCTAGTGGCGTTCTGTTATTTTCTTTATTGGGCTGTCCTGTAGTAGAGGAGTCTCATGGAGGACTACAACATTCACACTCTGATTTAGTAAGTTAATCTTCCTCTTTGACTGGATCTGCTTTAACAAGAGTGATGTTAGAAGCCATAATTTGCCCTAAACAGCTTTTTACCATTGACTTTTACACTCTCTATGAATTTTTCATTACCACTCCCATACATAGCATTGGCACAATTTATGGGGCCAGCCTCTGCTGAACTCACAGTAACAGCATTTACATAAAAGGTGGCAGTGTTGGGGTACATTTGGTTACATTCAGACAACTGCTCAGAGTTATGCAACATACCAACATATGTATGGTATGCAACATACCAACATAACTATTGTTATATACTGGACTTTCAAGAGGATACAATTTCTGCTGTTCTTCCATTGCTTTTTTGACTTGGAGCTGAAGTCTGTCAGTTTTTTGTTGCATCTGGCGGACCCTCTCCTTAGCAGCCAGCCTTTCCTTCTGTCTTTCAGAAGCTTCTTTTTCAAGTTGTGTCAAGGCTTGCTTCTCTCTTTCAAATATCTGCCAGTTTTTGTTCATGTTCCAACTGCAGGCCGTCTCTCAGGGCTTGCAGTTTCATTGCTTCTGCAGCTTCTTTAGCATCAGGTAAGGGCTGTGCTCCAACCTCCTGATCACTGGCCATTAACAGATATCTCAGTTCTTAATCTGTAGTTTTCTTTCTAAAGCTTATCCCCTTTTCTGAACACACAATTTTCAGGGCTTTTTTGTCAAGGCCCTCCTATGCTCTTTTGCTCACCCTTTGCAACTGCTTTTTAACCAACCAAACTCCCAATACCAAAATTCAGGTTTGGATAGCATGGGGTTCTGACCCAAAGTTTAATTGACCTGGTTCTGTGGATCCTAACAGGACTGTACCACTATAATGAGGCTGGTTCTGGCGGGACACAACTGAGAGTGCCAATTCAGGACAAATTGCTTAGAGCAGGCCAGTTACAGCTCAAGGCTGGGGTTTCTATGCATACCAAGGCAAACCAAACCAGCCAAACAGAAAAGACTTTGGTTTTACCCCCCTGGCTAACCACAAGTCACACGGGCAATTCCCTAGACACTCCAGTTTCCCAGTATCCCCACCAGTGCCACTTGTTGTGGGGACAAATGGTTATGAAAACCAATACCCCAGTAAAAGAAAAAAGGTTCTCTCGATCCCAAAGGACCAAATCCCAGACCCAGGTCAATATACAAATCAGATCTTACCCACAAATCACGCTGTTGCCAATACTTTAGAATCTAAAATCTAAAGGTTTATTCATAAAAGGAAAAGCTATAGATGAGAGCTAGAATTGGTTAAATGGAATCAATTGCATACAGTCATGGCAAAGTTCTTGTTTCAGGCTTGCAGCAGTGATGGAATAAACTGTAGGTTCAAATCAAGTCTCTGGAGCACATCCACCGCTGGGATGGGTCGTTCAGTCCTTCATTCAAAGCTTCAGTGTCGCAAAGTCCCTCCAGAGATAAGAAGCAGGACTGAAGACAAGATGGAGGAGCTGCAACAGCTTTTTATATTCTCTTGCCATGTGGTCTTTCTTTCTTTGTTCCAAAGACAAGCTGTCCTTCACATGGCCTGGAAAAACCTCAGAGTTCTCTCCATAGGCAGGTTCCTGCACACTTTACTGTGTCCCAAGGTGTGTCTGCCTTCTCTCAATGATGGCATTAATGGGTGTCAAGCAGGCTAGGCAGAGCTGACACCAACTTCTCTGGGGTGTCACCCAGAAGCATAGCATAAGTTTGGAATACAGACAGTATAGAGCCAATACTTATTATCTTTAAATAAAAAATGATACATGCAAACAGATAGCACAATCCTAACCAGCAAACCATAACCTCATCTAAGACACCTTATTTGACCCCCTTTATACAAGATTTGGTGCCATTACAGGACCTTGGTTGCAAGAATGTTTTATATGGTCCTAGTTCAAGTCAATAACGTCACACCTTCCTATCATGTTTAAGAAGAAAGGTTGATGAGGAAAGGTGCAAAAATGAGACAAAGACTGAATTAGTCTCCTGATACTGTTCAAGGCCTGGTAAACAAGAGAATTGTGGGACCAGAAATCAATGGATCAAAATTGGTGTGTGGGAAATTAGGCCTAATTGGTGAACAAAATAGTGGGGGCGGCTGTTCCACCCATTACTCCTTTCAAAAGGGTGAGTTTGGGAGAAAAATTGTCTGAGGAGAGGAAGCAGAGGAGAGGTTTTGTTTTTTTTTTTGTAGGAGTGGTGGGTGAAATTCTGTGGCCTGCATTGTGCAGGAGGTCAGACTAGATGATCATAATGGTCCCTTCTGACCTAAATATCTATGAATCTATGAATCAAATGCAACAATCACTGACTGAATGCAGGCAAAGGAGTGAGCATTATCATCAGGACTATTGCCATCTCCTGGGAGCACAGGTTCCCACATGACATGCCTGGGCCTCCTTTATCCAAATCCCAAGAGACGTCCAGACCAGAGAGAGGGACCCAGCTGATAAGGCCACTTCCACCAGCTCTGGCTAAATCCCAGCCAACACCAGGGATGGGAGACTTTGTCCCCCCGCCCCCTGCACTCCGCTGTGGCCCTTTTTCCTTCCCATCTTTTTCCTCTTTCCTACTCCTCCTCTTTTTCCTTCTGTTTAATAAAAATCTTAGCCAATAGCTGGCCAAGACTGGATTTTTTGCAATACTACTGTGGCCGTGTGACCAAAGAGACAGTTAAACACAATGCCCTGAACACACCAGGCTTGTACAAGCTACCAAATCTCAAAGCAGCTGGTAAGATGTGCTAGGCCTAGGTTTCTCCAGTACTGAGGCTGCAAGGGAGAGTCACACCACAGACTGAAGCTGCATTTTCTCTGCCGTTCTTCTCTTTCCCCTCTCATGTGTGTGTGTGTCTGTCGTGTTTTGTCTTCTAGGAAAGGGGTTTGGAGTGTAACAACAACCGCAACAATGACAGCTCCAACCACTAACTTCTTCTCTTTGTCCCCAGAGGAGACTTATTACCATCTTTAATAACATTTAGGAAACTGTCACACGGGGAGTTGTGAAAACTCTCCCCAACTAACAGGAAAGGAACAAGGGAAGCAGTTAAAATAAAAGCCTTAGTACTTTACAGTTCAAATGCTTGAGCTGTTTCCCCTTCTTTTCTGTATCTTTAATAAAAGGTTAAAAGGATTGTTAACCGTGTGTTTGCCATGGGACTGAGCAAGCTGTGGGCTCTGGATTCAGGAGACACTCCCTTTAACACTGTTTCTTCCTGGACAGTGACAGGGTCAGGTTAACACCATTGATACTTTGGGTCTATATATTCCACCTAAATTACTGCAACAGAGCCCAGCGCTGGGATAGCAGGGGTGTGTGGGTCCAGACTGGGAGGCACCGGCAGAGCTGTGAGTTTCTAGGTTAGGACTGGATTGGGAAAGTGCCAGTAGGTCAGGACTCAGGGTCCATCTACACAACAAACAAAGGTGTGATTGCAGCATGGGTGGACATTCCTACGTTAGCATTAATCTTCCTAGCACGGGAAACAACTGCAGTGGGGACATGTTGGCATGGACTTCAGCACAAGGTGACAACCAGAGTAGATATGAGGGTCCCTGGAAGGCTGGCACTTGGGCAGCTACTCCTGGGTGAAGTCTGTGCCACCTGATATTGCTACGCACACTAGCTAGGTTAAAGATGGCATGACTATACCCACCCATGCTACAATCGCACTTTCACTTGCTGCATAGATGTTTCTGTGGAGCTCAGATCTCTGGCAGGACATGTGCTGTTTGTTCCGCAACCATGCCCTGCCTGCCGGTCCACTGCTTTTAATTGCCAAATATCAGGAAATCATGCTTACCCAGTAGCTTACTGGATTTTCCCTCCCACTCCTCCTCGTCCATATCTGGCTGGACTCTACATAACCCGCTCCAAGACGGGAAGGAGGATTAGGGTGAGGTTCAGCTCAGCAGAAGCTGGAATTCATTGCTCTGAGAACAGGGGAAAAACAAGGACTTGAGTAAGTTGCAGGAGATTTCACTGGGCTAGACAAAGGAGAAACCAGTGTCACATGGGGCTGCATCAGCTAGTGCAGTGATAGACTTGCAGCTCCTGAGCCACAAGAGACTCTTTAATGTGTCTCCTGTGGCTCTTTCTGGCAGATGATATTAAAGCACCATGTAATTTAATTATTAACCAATCTCAGTTATTAACCAATTAAGTTATCAGCTTGCACTGTTATTTTTATTAACTTATTTGCTGTGCTCTGTGTTTATATATATATATAAAGGGAAGGCTAACCACCTTTAAATCCTTTCTGGCTAGAGGAAAAAACCCTTTCACCTGTAAAGGGTTAAGAAGCTAGGATAACCTCACTGGCACCTGACCAAAATGGCCAATGAGGAGACAAGATACTTTCAAAAGCTGGGAAGAGGGAGAAAAACAAAAGGTCTGTGTCTGTCTGTGTGATGCTTTTGCCGGGGACAGAACAGGAATGGAGTCTTAGAATTTAGTAAGTAATCTAGCTAGATATACGTTAGATTATGATTTTTTTCAATGGCTGAGAAAATAAGTTGTGCTGAATAGAATGAATATTCCTGTCTGTGTGTCTTTTTGTAACTTAAGGTTTTGCCTAGAGGGATTCTCTATGTTTTTAATCTAATTATCCTGTAAGGTATCTACCATTCTGATCTTACAGAGGTGATCCTTTTTCTTTTTACTGTTTCTTCTGTTCAAATGTTTCTTTTCAAGAACTGAATGTTTTTTTTTTCATTGTTCTAAGATCCAAGGGCTTGGGTCTGTGGTCACCTATGCAAATTGGTGAGGATTGCTTTGGGACCAGAGCAGAGACAAAAGGGAATTATCTTTTGTGAATTGCAGGTTTTCTTTGCCTGGAGGCAGAGTAGTTAACCTCCTGAAGGGAAATTCACAAGTCTTCACAGACCTGAAGTTTTTTTTTTTCCTAAGAGCAACTAGAGGGGATTTCTACCTATTTGCCTGAAGACAAAAGTGTTAGTTTTAGGGTTTTTTAGGATTTTGATTTTTTTTTTTTTTTGAACAAGGAGCACAGATTTGAAAAGGAATTTTTTTTCCTTTGGGCTGCTGGAAAGCAGGTCTCCAACTGGAAATAGTTGGAAGCTTTTTTGCTTTGCTTTGGGACCAGAGCAGAGACAGGTTTTCTCTACCTAAGGCAGAGTAGTTAACCTCCTGCAGGGAAATTCACCAGTCCTCACAGACCTGAAAGTTTTGGGTTTTTTTTAACTTAAGAGTAACTTGAGAGGATTTCTGCCAATTTGCCTGGACACAAAAGGTGTTAGGTTTTGTGGTTTTTTGGATTTTTCTGTAGGCTGACAATCACTATCAAAGAATATAGGTATCCTATTCAGCACAGCAAAATTTTACAAGCCAAGTCTTTTGTTTTGGTTTTTGGTTTTCTGTCTAACTCTCGGGTGTAAAGTTAGTTAAAAACAGAGAGGTTAGGATGACAGACTCCACGGTTCAACAAAAGCTGGAATTAGCCAGATTTGAGGCTAAGGAAAAAACAAAAGGAATATGAAAGACAGATAGAACTCATGCTGATGGAGAAGGATGTAATGGAGGCAAGGGAAAAAGAAATAGAGGCTGCCCACAGGAGGGAGATGGAGGCAAGGCACAAAGAAATGGAGGCAAGGGACAAAGAAATGAAGTGTGAACTGGAGATGGAGAAGGTAAAGGCTCAGCAGAATATACCAACAAACCCTTGCAATCCTTCTCCAGGTGCCACTTCCCATCCCAGAAAGTTCCCCACCGACAAGGCAGGCGATGATACTGAGGCCTTCTTAGAAAACTTCGAAAGGGCCTGCCTTGGGTACGGCATCTCTACAGACCAATGCAGGCCCCCACATTTGTACCCTAGAGTTCAAAGTGGGGAAGGAACCTTGACAATATAGTATAACAGGCAAATATTTAATCTGTTTTATATCTATCTCTCTATCTAAACTAACTAGTTGCCCATCACATTGTTTAAATATGACTAGTACTATAGTAAATGAAACAATGAATTTACACTGTGTCTCATTTGAGTAATGTTGATCACTAATTTGGCTCCTCAGCTACTGAGGTCTGAGTATCACTGTTCTAGTGGTTACAGCAGGGGAGCTGGGAGTCAGGACTCTTGGGTTCACTCTCCACCTCTGGGTGGAGAACAGAGGGTTAGAGGAGGCGGGAGATGATTTCAGTTGGAGTCTGTGTAGCACCTGGCACAAGGGGTGGGGGTCCCCCCGGTCACAGTCTGAGACACCAAACACCTGGGTTCTATCCCTGGCTCTGGGAGGGGAATGGGGAACAGTGGGTTAGAGGAGCAGGCCCCATCTCTGTGGAAGTCAGGGCAGCACCTGGTACAATGGAGCCCCTGATGAGCCAGGTTCTGAGAAGGCCTCAGCACAATGGGGCTGGGAGAATGGCAGGGGCTCTGGGCAGAGTGGGGCCGGCAGGGATATCAGGAGGGGTGGGGTTGAGCCCAGGAGGTGCCATGGAGGAGGCAGATCCCCACTCTCCACTGTCTCCATCCATTCCCCCCTCTCCCCACTGCAGGTTGATCTAGTGACAGACACGGCCATGGCCCGAAGTGGACCCTGCCCGGCGCTCTTGCTGCCCCTCGTCCAGCTGACAGTCTGCCTGGCTTTGGCCAGCGGGCAGTCATGTTACGATAGGAACTACATATTCAGGAGACACCATGTGGACTTTCGACGGCTCTCATACAACAGACACAATAGCTACTGCAACATGAGGATGAAGAAAATGACTATATACAGGAAACGTGTCAACACCTTCGTCCATGCACCCTCTGAACATCTCAACCACATCTGCATGGGGGATGGGATACCTGTCCCTCCTAACTTATTGAGGAGCACCCGTTTCTACTTAGCCACCACCTGCACATATAACAAGTCTCTCTCATACACTGGAAGATTATTTCATGAGCAAATTATCGTTGGCTGCTGCTTGCAAGGGACACTGCTTCTTCCTCTAACCCCCGCTCTTTCCCTCCCACACCAGCCACGGCACCTGGTGCCTCAGCCACCTCCAGACACTGGTCACATGTTTTAGGTGTTTCCACCCTTTACCCTAGTCTGTACAGTATAACCACCCATTACCCACCCTCACCCTCTACTGTCCCTAGTGCCCATCCTCTACTACCCTGTGTCCATCCCCCACCCTCTTCTGCCCTCTTCTGCCCCTAGTGCCCATTATACAATATTACTGCTCCATACTTATCTTGTACTCCCTGCTGCAATATAGTGGCCATCTAAAAAAAACAGTTGTATAATTAAGAAATATCCATCAATTTCACCCTTCTGGTATTGTGCATTCAATCTAATAATGAGGAATCCTGATATTCATCATGGTCAAGTGTTACTGGATGTTGTTCTCTTCATTTTTCAATATTTTGCCCCATCTGCAATTCCCTGTGCTCCCTAAACTCCATGAAGCCTGATACCTACAAAGTGATCACTGCCTGGTTGTGTTACATTGGGGAGAGCAAGAACAGAAGCCACAGAACAGTTAAGGAGTGTGCTGGAATTTTTTTCTGGTGTTCAGAGACTCCTGGAACAGGATGGGCACAAATATAAGTAGACAGAGAGAGATGGATGTGGGCTGATAGATGGATGGAGAGAGAGAGAAATGAGTGTATATGAGGATGGATGGAGAGAGAGAGAGAGAGCAGTTTTTATACCAATTTCCAGTGCAATCCCTAGTCTGGATTCAGCTGTACCAGTAGAACCACAGTTCACACCAGTGTGGGTTAATCCTCACTATTGTTGGCAACTAGCCCTAGTCGTATCAACACCTTTTCCATGGTGGTCATTGCCAAAAATGGAAAAATACAAACTCTTGTTTTTGTCGGTCGCATACGTACCAACCTCATGTTTGGTTTCTCTGTGGGTCTGGGTTGTGGGTGTTTGAATCCCTTGCTTAAGTCAATCTTGTGTGTATCATGTTATGTTTCTTGTGTATATGTTTCTGTTTTGTGCATGTGAGCCTCTTGCATGTCTCCTAGGACCTAGGGGTGACAGTGGACGAGAAGCTGGATATGAGTCAGCAGTGTGCCCTTGTTGCCAAGAAGGCCAATGGCATTTTGGGATGTATAAGTAGGGGCATTGCCAGCAGATCGAGGGACGTGATCATTCCCTCTATTCGACATTGGTGAGGCCTCATCTGGGGTACTGTGTCCAGTTTTGGGCCCCGCACTACAAGAAGGATGTGGATAAATTAGAGAGAGTCCAGCGAAGGGCAACAAAAATGATTAGGGGACTGGAACACATGACTTATGAGGAGAGGCTGAGGGAACTGGGATTGTTTAGTCTGCAGAAGAGAAGAATGAGGGGGGATTTGATAGCTGCTTTCAACTACCTGAAAGGGGGTTCCAAAGAGGATGGTTCTAGACTATTCTCAGTGGTAGAAGAGGACAGGACAAGGAGTAATGGTCTCAAGTTGCAGTGGGGGAGGTTTAGGTTGGATATTAGGAAAAACTTTTTCACTAGGAGGGTGGTGAAACACTGGAATGCGTTACCTAGGGAGGTGGTAGAATCTCCTTCCTTAGAAGTTTTTAAGGTCAGGGTTGACAAAGCCCTGGCTGGGATGATTTAATTGGGGCTTGGTCCTGCTTTGAGCAGAGGGTTGGACTAGATGACCTCCTGAGGTCCCTTCCAACCCTGATATTCTATGATTCCTCTTCCTCCTCATGGGTGTTTGTATCATTTGTTGAGAAAATTTGTCTTTTGTGTGGTTGTGCCTTTTGCTTTTGTCAGTCAGAGCCTTGTCTTTCTCCAGGGTTGTTTCTCGTGTGTGTTTGTGTCCTGTGAATACCTTGGTACATTCCTCTGACTGTCTCTTTCCACATACCGCCTTCCTTCCCTTGCCTAGAGCCAATGGGAGAGGAAGCCAAATTGCAACCCACTGCAGTCTGTTCCCTCCAAAACTCCAGGCCCTTATTAGGTGCTAAGAGATAAGAAAATAATGTACATCACTCATTTATCAATCTCTTTCTCCCTGTTTGTCCTTCCCCATCTCTCTTTCCTTCTTTCATTGCTGAAATTCCAAGAACACATTTCTTCTCCTCAGAGATATGGCAGTGTCATAACCATACAGCTAAGGGTAGCATAAAATCTCTCCTTTACCTGTAAGGGGTTAAGAAGCTCAAATAACCTGGTTGGCACCTGCCTAAAAGACCAATAAGGAAAGAAGATACTTTCAGATCTGGGGCGGGGGTTGTTTGGGCTCTCTTTGTTCGTTCCCTCTGGATAGAGAGAGAGAGAGACCAAGCTCCTACTGAAATGATACATTTAAGATTACAGAAATTGTATTTGAATGTATTAGAATTAGAAGGAAATGTATTAGATTATCTTTTGTTTTAGCTTGTGAATTTTCCCTGTGCTAAGAGGGAGGTTTATTCCTGTTTTTGTAACTTTGAAGTTGAGCCTAGAAGGGAATCCTCTGTGTTTTAAATCTTTTTATTACCCTGTAAAATTACCTTCCATCCTGATTTTTAGAGAGGTGCTTCTTTTACTTTTTTATTTTAAAGTTCTTCTTTTAAGAACCTGATTGATTTTACTGTCCTAAACATAAAGGGTCTGGTCTGTACTTTTATTAAAGGCAATTGGTTGGTATATTATTCTCAAGCCTCCCCAGGAAAGGGGGTGAAGGGGCTTGGAGGAATATTTTGGGAAATAGGGACTCCAAGTAGTCTTTCCTGAATCTTTGTCTAAATGACTTGGTGGTGGCAGCAATACCATCCAAGGATAAGGAAAGGATTTGTGCCTTGGAGAAGTTTTTAACCTAAGCTGGTAGAAATAAGCCTAGGGGGTCTTTCATGCAGGTCCCCACATCTGTACCCTATAGTTTACAGGGGGGAGGGAACCCTGACAGGTAGACACCCAACGGCATCCAGTGGGAGGTCGTCTTCCTTCAGAGAATCACTCTTACCCTGCCGGGAAAGAGTAACGTAGCAGTTAGTTGCCACAATGTACAATGTTATCACACATCACCCCTTGTCCTGCTGTTCCGCTGACCACTGCAGTTCTGCTGCTCAGGGATCAGAGCACTAATTGCCACAATCTGGAGGGGTGAGTGAAAGTCAGGTTGTGGCCATTTTAAATTTGTCCTCGGAGAGTTTGATCTACCTCAAGCTGGCTACTATTCTCTCTTCCTGTACTGACGGCACTGCAGCCCAACAGGTGCATGTGCTCGGACTGCCACTTTCAAATCACCCAAGCCATTAGGATGCCCAGGTCCTCAGTAATTTTCATGACCTTCAGATGCCTTACATTTGGTTGCAGGTTGACGGGGCACTGGCAGAGCTGTGGGATGTGGGGGAGCTGTTGTAATAACTGGGCCTACAAGTTTACCTGAATTTTAAGATCAACTGGAAAGTATAAAAGTTGATGAAATCTCCAGTCACACATAGCAATAAATGTTGATAAGAAAAGATACAAAAGTGAGACAGAGACTGAATTACTCCAAACAGTCAGACCCCCTGATTGCACTTAAAACCTGTGTAAAGATCTTCCCTGGTAAACAAGAGAAGCGTGGGACCAGAAATAAATTTATCAAAAATCATGTGTGGGAAATTAGGCCTAACTGGTGACTTCTATAATGAAGGGAGGGGTATTCCAGCCATCACTTCCTTTGGGGGTCCTCAAAAAAGGACAGGGAGCATGGGAGAAAAATTTATAGAGGAAAGGAAGCAAACACAAAATTTTCTGACTAAACTCAGGGGAAGGAGCGACCATTATCATCATGGCTACACCCTGGCATCCCCTGGGAACACAGTACACAGCATGCCACCCCTAGGCCTCCTTCACCCTAATCCCAAGAGACAGGGCGACCCAAATGACATGGCCACTTCCACCAGCTATGGCTAAATTGCAGCTACCCCTAGGGATGGGAAAGTTTGTCTCCCCACCCCATCATGTGCCTTTTTCCTTCCCAACTTATTTTTCCCCTTTTCTGTCCTTCTCCTTTTTCCTTCTGTCTAACAAAAGTCTGTTCTAACCAGCTAAGACTGGATATTTCACAACACGGCTGTGGCCCTATGATCAAAGAGGCAGCTAAAAGCAATGCCCTGAACACCCCCAGGCTAGTACAAGTTGCTGAGTCTCAGAACATCTAGTAATATTGTGTTCCGTGTCTGTGTTTCTCCAGCTGTGAGAATGCAAGGGAGAGTCACACCAGAGACAGAAGCTGCGTTTTCTCTCTTTGTCATTCTTCTCTTTCCCCTCTCGTGTGTGTGTCTGTTGTGTTTTGTCTTCTAGGAGACAGGATGGAACTGTAACAATGACAGCTCCAGCCCATCACAACTAACTTCTTCCCTTTTTCTCTAAAGGACAGTTATTACCATCTTTAATACCATTTATGAGACTGTCACACAGGGAGGACGTCCTTCTAAAAACTCTCTCAACTAACCAGAAAGAAAACAAGGGATGCCATTAAAATAAAAGCCTTTATACTTTACATTTCCAATGTTTGAGGTGTTTTTCCTTCTTTTCTGTCTTTAATAAGAGGTGGAAAATATTGTTAACCGTGTGTTTGCCATGGGACTGAGCAGGCCGAGGGCTCTGGATACCAAACCCCGAACCTTGTTTAACACGGTTGAATCTTGGACAGTGACAGGGCCAGGTTAACACCATTGATTCTTTGACTCTATATATTCCACCTAATGTACTGCAACACAGCCCAGGGCTGGGATAGCAGGGGCTGTGGGTCAGGACCGGCAGAGCTGTGAGTTTCTAGGCTAGTACTGGATTGGGAAGGTGTCAGGGGGTCAGGACTCAGAGTGTGTCTACACAGCAAACGAAGGTGGGATTGCAGCATGGGTGCGCGATCCTGTGGTAGTGTTAATCTAGCTAGCATGTGAAACAACAGCAGTGAGGACATGCTGGCCTGGACTTCAGCACAGGCTGGCAAGAAGAGTAGGTACCCAGGGTCCCTGGTGGGCTGGCACAGGGGCAGCTTCGCTGGGGTGAAGTCTATGTTACCTGGTATTATTGCCCCTACTAGCTAGGTTAAATCACCCCGGCTACATCTACCAACGCTACAATCACACTCTAGATGTTTCTGTGGAGCTCAGGTCTCTGCCAGGACATCTGCTGCTTGTTCACCACCAACGCCCTGCCTGCTGGGCCACTGCTTTTAAATGCCAGATACAGGGAAATCGTGCTTACACAATGGCTTCCTGGATTTCCCTTCCCAATCCTTCACCTCCATACCTGGCTGGGCTTTATATAAACCATGCCAAGAAGGGCAGGAGGATCAGGGTGAGGTTCAGCTCCACAGAGGCCAGGATCCATCGCTGTGACGACAGCGAAAGAACAAGGGCTTGGGTAAGTTGCGGGAGATTCCACCAGCTGGGAGAGAGGAGAGAACAGTGTCACATGGGGCTGCAACTGCAGGCTCAATTGCAACTAAGGCAGCGTGAGCTAGTGGCCAGTGGGCAACCATGTGCCACGCAGCCAGAATATTCAATAAGAGCCAGGTGGACTATCCACGGACCCCAGCCCAAAACCCCAGAACCTACGGCAACACAATGATGAAGAAACAAGGAATTTATGGGAAGATTCTCACCCCCTTCATCCACGTGTCCATCCCAATTGTCAACAACGTCTGCTTTGGTGGAGGGATACCCATCATGGGTGGGTTGCACAGGAGCAAAGCTGTCTTCCCCACCACCCAATACCGATACAACCCACCGATCCACGCTTACACAGGGACACCGATGTCCCAGAAAATTGTCATTTGCTGCTGTAAAGGGCTCCCTGTGCTCCTTGTGGGATAGATGTAAGGCCCAGCTTGGACAGGCAGGGGACCCTGATGCTTCCTCTAACCATGCTCTGTCCCTCCTACACGAGCAATGGCATCCGACTCCTCACCCACCTCTGAACTCTGGTCAGATTGTCTGGGTGCTTGCACCCCCCACCCTCTGCTGTCCCTAGTGCCCATTATACAGTATAGCCGCCCCTTCCCCACCCCCAGTCTCTGCTGCCCCTAGTGCCCATGATACAGTATAGCCGCCCCTTCCCCGCCCCCACCCTCTGCTGCCCCTAGTGCCCATGATACAGTGCAGCCGCCCCTTCCCCACCCCCACCCTCTGCTGCCCCTAGTGCCCATTATACAGTATAGCCGCCCCTTCCCCACCCCCAGTCTCTGCTGCCCCTAGTGCCCATGATACAGTATAGCCGCCCCTTCCCCGCCCCCACCCTCTGCTGCCCCTAGTGCCCATGATACAGTGCAGCCGCCCCTTCCCACCCCCACCCTCTGCTGCCCCCTAGTGCCCATGATACAGTATAGCCGCCCCCTTCCCCGCCCCCACCCTCTGCTGCCCCTAGTGCCCATGATACAGTGCAGCCGCCCCTTCCCCACCCCCAGTCTCTGCTGCCCCTAGTGCCCATGATACAGTATAGCCGCCCCTTCCCCGCCCCCACCCTCTGCTGCCCCTAGTGCCCATGATACAGTGCAGCCGCCCCTTCCCCACCCCCACCCTCTGCTGCCCCTAGTGCCCATTATACAGTATAGCCGCCCCTTCCCCACTGCCACCCTCTGCTGCCCCTAGTGCCCATTATACAGTATAGCCGCCCCCTTCCCCACCCCCGCCCTCTGCTGCCCCCTAGTGCCCATTATACAGTATAGCCGTCCCTTCCCCGCCCCCACCCTCTGCTGCCCCTAGTGCCCATGATACAGTGCAGCCGCCCCTTCCCACCCCCACCCTCTGCTGCCCCCTAGTGCCCATGATACAGTATAGCCGCCCCCTTCCCCGCCCCCACCCTCTGCTGCCCCTAGTGCCCATGATACAGTATAGCCGCCCCTTCCCACCCCCGCCCTCTGCTGCCCCTAGTGCCCATTATACAGTATAGCTGCCCCTTTCCCACCCCTCACTTTACTGTCTTGTCGTCCTTGCTGCCACATAGAGGACATCTAAAACCAATCCTTTTAGAAATATCATTCAGTTTCACAGTTTTGGTATTTTCTTGTTAGTTTCATAATGGAGAATCCTCATATTCATTATTATTAAGTGTTATTGGTCATTATTTTCTTTTAAAAATATTTCCCCCTGTCTGCATAGCAATCCCTGGCTTGTTGTGTCACAACTAGGGAGAAGAACATAAGCCTTTGAACACTTAAGGACTGTGCTGGAAATGTGTTGTGTTTTTCAGTGAGGCTGTCTTGTGATTTCAAGGCCACTAACAACCTTTTCCCTAGTTTTGGGAATAGAATCTTGGAGTCCTGACTGCTACTGCTGGCCCTGCTCTAACCACTAAACCCCTTTCCCCTCCAAAAGCAGGAGGAAAAAACCCAGGAGACCTGAGTTTTCATCTGCCCTGTTCTAATCCAATGGACCCCACTCCTTTGCCAGGTTAGGGATAGAAACCAAGAGTCCTTATTCCCATCTTCCTTGAGCTAAACCACTAGGCCCCACTCCCTTCCCAAAATTGATACTGACACAACAGTGATAAATCTTCATGCTTCAGGGCCTAAGCCATTCACTAACTGAGGAAGGTCAGAAAAAACTTTCTCTCTGAGCAAGTTTGTTTTTATAATTCTTTTGCAACATGACTTCCTCTGAAGCAACTGGGACAGGCTAGTGTCAGAAACTGAGCTGGAGGGACCCTGGCCTATGGCATCCCAAAAATCATTGCTGACGGCCAGATCAGTCCAGATGCCACCCCCGATCTCTGCACAAGAGGAACAGAATGAAACGGAGTCATTGTCAAAGTGTGGCTCTTGTGGGCTTTGAACCAATAATTGCATACGTACTAGGTGAGAAACCCATCCTTTGACCAACAAAGAAAGTAGCAGTGCTGGGTCGTGCAATGTCATCACGTGTCACCCCTTTCATGCTGGTCCACTGGCCACTGCAGTTCTGCTGCGGAGGGGTCAGAGCACTAATCTTCACCATCAAGCATTGCGAGTTGAAGTCTGGTTGGGGCCATTAATAATTTTTGCTGGCAGAATTTGATCCAGGTGAAGCTGGCTACTATCCTCTCTTCCTGTCCTGACAGCAATGCAGCCCGAGGGGTTCGTGTGCTCTGACTCCCCCTTTCAAGTCATTCAAGTGATTAGGACACCCAGTTTCTCAATAATTTTCATGGCATCCAGGTCCTAAAGGTACCTTACATTTGGCTGGGGTCTGAGGCTCACCGGCAGAACTGTGGAGGTTTGGGAGCTGTTGTAATAACTAGGCCTACAAATTTACCTGAAATTTAAGGTCAACCGGAAAGAGTAAAATTTGACAAAATCTCCAATTAAAAATAGCAAGAAATGTGGATGGGGAAAGGTGCACAAGTGAGAGTGAGACTGAATTAGTCCAAACAGACAGGCCCCATGATATCACTCAAGGCCTGTAGTAAGATCCTGCCTGGTAAACAAAAAAAATGTGGGACCGGAAATCAACAGACCAAAATTGGTGTGTGGGAAATTAGGCCTCACTGGAAATTAGGTCTAACTCCTCCTTTTCTGAGGACTTCCTAAACTTTTGTGCTCTCAAAAAGGGGGGTGAAAAACTGACAGAGGAGCGGAAGTGAATGCAACATGACTGAACGAAGGGGAAAGAGTGAGCATTATCAACATGGCTGCCACCCTGGCCACCTCCTGGGAGCACAGGATCCAGCACAACACCCCTGGGCCACCTTCATCTTAATCCCAAGAGACGTCCTGACCAGACTGGGCCAGAGAGAGACCCAGGTGACATGGCCCCCTCCACTGGTTCCAGCTAAATTCTGGGGTGGGGGAGTTTGCCTCCCCACTGCTCCGTGTGTCCTTTTTCCTTCCCAACATATTTTTACTCTTATCGACCTTTTTCTTTCCATCTAATAAGTATTTGGTTTAGCCTGCCAAGACTGAATATTTCACAGCACAGCTGTAAGGCTGTGATCAAAGAGGCCCTTAAAAGCAGTGCCCTGAACACCTCAGAGCGGTTGGTAAGATCGTAAACCAGGCCTGGATTTTTCCAGCAGAGGCTGCAAGGGAGAGTCACACCGGAGACAGGTACTGCATTTTCTCTCTTTGCCATTCTTCTCTTTCCCTTTTGTGTGTGTGTCTGTCGTGTTTTGTCTTCTGGGAACAGGACTGCACTGTAAATACAACAGCAACAACAGCTCCAGCCCATCTCAGATAAAAGCTTCTCTTTGTCCGCTGGGACAGTTATTACCATCTTTAATACTATTTATGGGACTGTCACACAGAATGGTTTCCTTCAGAAACCTCTCCCAACCACAGGGAAAGGGAACAAGGGAAGCAGTTAAAATAAAAGCCTTAACACTTGACAGTTCAAATGCTTGATCTGCTTTTCCTGCTTTTCAGTATCGTTAATGAAAAGTGGAAAGGATTGTTAACAGTGTGTTTGCCATGGGACTGAGCAGGCCAAGGGCTCTGGATACCAAACCCCGAACCTTGTTTAACACTGTTTAATCTTGGACAGTGACAGGGTCACAGTCACACCATTAACTCTCTGGGTCTATATATTCCAACTAAATTACTGCCAAAGAGCCCACGGCTGAGACAGCAGAGGCTGCAGCTCAGGACTGTGGGACACCGGCAGAGCTAGGAGTTTCCAGGCTAGAACTGGATTAGGAAGGGGTCCGGACTCAAGGTCCATCTGCACAGCAAATGAAGGTGTGATTATAGCACAGGTGGGCGTTCCTACCCTGGCTTTAATCTAGCTAGCCTGGGAAACAACAGCGGAGGGGACATGGTGGCCAGGACAGCAGCACAGGCTGGTGACCAGAATTTGTAACAGAGTCCCTGGAGGGCTGGTACTGGGGCAGCTACCCCACGGAAAAGTCTGTACCACCTGCCACACTCACCCAACCTACAACCGCACCTGTGCTTGCTGGGTAGACACACCCTTAGATGTCTTTGTGGAGTCCAGGTCTCTAGCAGGACATGTACTGTTTGTTCCTCACCCACGCCCTACCTGCTGGGCCACTGATTTTAATGGACAGATATCAGAAAATTGTCCTTACCCAATAGCTTACTGGATTTGCCCTCCCACTCCTCCTGCTTCATGTCTGGCTGGGCTCTATATTACGTGCTCCAAGACAGGATGGAGGATATGGGTGAGTTTCAACTCAGCAGAGGCTGGGATCCATCATTCTGACAACAGCAAAGGAACAAGGACTTGGGTAAGTTGCAGGAGATTCCACCAGCTGGGAGAGAGCAGAGAACAGTGTCACATGGGGCTGCAACTGCAGGGTTTACTTCTGGGAGGCAGCATGAGCTAGTTCAACGATACTCAGACTGCAGGTCGCGAGCCACAAGTGGCTCTTTAATGTGTCTCCTGCAGCTCTTTGTAGCACATGATATTAAAACACAGTGTGATTTAACTGACATCTGGTGGTGAGGTGTGGCAAGTTGTGGAAAAGAACTTCAGGGGCCTGTCTCATTTGCATAGGCACACCCACCCTGCCTAGAATGAGAGCATAGCTGCCCAAATGGTCACTTTGGCTGCTGTGGGATCCCCAGTGTCTCTGTTATTGGGGCAGGAAGAATAAATTGTTATTACCCTGACTATGGGAATCAAGGACAGTGGAACTGTACTTGGCCTTTTGTTATGATGGAAGTCATGGGGCAGCTGGCAGAGCGGAGTTGCATGGAGAGGTGAGGCCATCAGCTTTGGACCACATAAGGTGCCCCTTAACCCCCTCCCCCCAATCTCCACCCAGGTTGGGAGGTAAAACTCTGCAGATGAACTTTCGAACTCTGGGGCTGCCCTGACCAGGGACAGAGACTTTTGGGGATCCCACAGCAGTCAAAGTGACCATTTGGGCAGCTATGCCCTCATTCTAGGCGGGGTGGGTGTGCCTATACAAATGAGATCGGCCCCTGAAGTTCTTTTCCACAACTTGCCACACCTCACCACCAGATGTCAGGGTGGAGCTTGTCCTGACTCTGCTTACATAATTATTAACCCGTCTCAGTTAATAACCAGTCAGGAGGCTTGTACTGTGTTATTAACCAATTAAATTATCAACTTGCACTAAGTTATTATTATTAACTTATTTGCTGTGAGAATTTTATATATATATATATATATATATATAACAGTATAACAGGCAGTATTTAATCTATCTATCTCTCTATCTAAACTAAATATTTGCCTGTCACTTTGTTTAAATATGACTAGTACTATAGTAAATGAAACAATGAATTCACACTGTGTCTCATTTGGGTAATGTTGATCACTAATCTGGCTCCTCAGCTACTGAGGTCTGAGTATCACTGTTCTAGTGGTTACAGCAGGGGAGCTGGGAGTCGGACTCTTGGGTTCACTCTCCACCTCTGGGTGGAGAACAGAGGGTTAGAGGAGGCGGGAGATGATTTCAGTTGGAATCTTTGCAGCACCTGGCACAAGGGGCAGGGGTCCCCCCGGTCACAGTCTGAGACACCAAACACCTGGGTTCTATCCCTGGCTCTGGGAGGGGAATGGGGAACAGTGGGTTAGAGGAGCAGGCCCCGATCTCGGTGGAGGTCAGGGCAGCACCTGGCACAATGGAGCCCCCGATGAGCCAGGTTCTGAGAAGGCCTCAGCACAATGGGGCTGGGAGAATGGGAGGGGCTCTGAGCAGAGTGGGATTGGTAGGGATATCAGGAGGGGTGGGGTGGGGCGAGGTTGAGCCCAGGAGATGCTATGGAGGAGGCAGATCCCCACTCCACACTGTCTCCATCCATCCCTCCTCTCCCTACTGCAGGTTGATCTAGTGACAGACACAGCCCTGGTTCTGAGGGGACCCCGCCCCATGCTCCTGCTGCCCCTTGTCTTGCTGGTGGCCTGCCTGGCTCTGGCTGGTGAGCAGCCATGTGTCACGCAGAACAGACTGTTCATTAGGCACCATGTGAACAATCCACGGACCCCAGCCCCCAATCCCAGAGCCTACTGCAGCATGATGATGAGGAGACGGAGAATCTATGGGAAGTTGATCAACACCTTCATCCACGCGCCCATCCGGCCCATCAACAATGTCTGCTTTGGGGGTGGGACACCCTTCCCAAGTGGCCTGCTCTGGAGCAAAGTTTCCTTCACCATCACTGTCTGCATATACAACTTGTCGACCTGCTCCTATACTGGGACATACCTTTCCTCGAGAATTCTCATCAGTTGCTGCCAGGGGCACCCTGTGTACTATGAGGAGCGGATGTTGCTTCCACTCAGGGTATAGAGGGCAGCCACAGGACCCTGCTGTTTCCCCTAAGCCCACTCTGTCACTAACACACCAGTCATGGCACCCGGCTCCTCACCAGCCTCTGAACACTGGTTAGATTGTTTAGGTGTTTCCATCCCTATGCCTAGTCTATACAATATAACCTCACCATCGATCCTCTACTGCTCCTAGTGCCCATCCCCTCTCTCTGCTTCCCCTAGTGCCCATTAAACAGTGTAGCCACCTCTTCCCCCCCCCCCCCGCTGCCCCCTAGGGCCCATTATACAGTATAGGTGCCCCTTCCCCGGCCCCATCCTCTGCCGCCCCTAGTGCCCATTACACAATATCACCACCCCTTACTTATTTTGTACTTCCTGCTGCCACATAGTGGCCATCTAAAAAACAGTTGTTTAAATAAGAAATATCCATCAATTTCACACTTCTGGTGTTGTGCATTGAGTCTAACAATGAGGAATCCTCATACTCATCATGGTTAAGTGTTACTGGACACTGCAATATTTTGCTCCTTTCTGGAGTTCCCTGTGCTCCTTAAAATCCATAAAGCCTGATACCTGCAAAGTGATCACTATCTGGTTGTGTTACATTGGTGACAGCACAAACATACGCCTCTGAACACTTAAGGAGTGTGCTGGAAATGGCTTGTCATATTCAAAGATTGCTGGAACAGGATGGGCACAAATATAAGTAGACAGAGAGAGATGGGTGTGTGGGGATAGATGGATGGAGAGAGAGAAATGAATGTGTCTGAGGATGGATGGAGAGAGAGAAAGCAGTTTTTGTGCTGATTGCCAGTGCAAGCCCTAGCCTGGATTCAGCTGTACCAGTAGAACCACAGTTCACACCAGTGTGTTTTAATCCTCACTATTGACAACTACTAGCCATTGTAGTATTAGCACCTTTCAAGTGGTATTCATTGCCAAAAACGGGAAAAGCCAAATTCTTGCTTTTGTGAATCACATCTTTCCTTACCTCATGTTTGGATTTCTGCAAGGCTATGGGTTGTGGGTGTTTGAATCCCTTGGTTTAATGAATCTTGTGTGTATGTCTCTGTTTTGTGGGTGTGAGACTCTTGCATGTATCCTCTTCCTCCTCATGTGTTTGTATCTTTTGTTGGGAGCATTTGTCGTTTGTGTGGTTGCGCTGTTAGCTTTTGTCAGTCAGAGCCTTGTCTGTCTCCGGGGTTGTTCTTGTGTGCGTTTGTGTGTCCTGTGAATACATCGGTACACTGCTCCAAGTGTCTCTTTCCACATACCGCCTTCCTTCCCTTGCCTAGAGCCAATGGGGGAGGAAGCCAAATCTCCAACCCAAGGCAACCTGTTCCCTCCAAAACTCCAGATCCATCTTTGGTCCTAAGAGAAAATAATTCTCTCTCTCTCTCTCCCTCTCTCTCTCAATTTGTCCTTCCCCATCTCCCTCCCCTTCTTTCATTATTAAAATTCCAAAAGCACATTTCTGCCCCTCAGAAATAGGGCAGACACCCAATGGAATCCATGGGAGTTTTTCTTCCTTCAGAGAATTGCTCTGAGCCTGCAAGAAAAAAATAACATACTGCTTAGATGCCACAATGTGCAATGTCACCCCTTGTTCCACTGACAACTGCAGTTCTGTTGCTTTGTAGTCTGAGCACTAATTGTCACACTCTGGTGCTGTGAGTGAAAGTCGGGTTGGGGCCATTTTTAATTTGTCCCGAGAGAATTTGATCTACCAGAACCTGCCAAATCTCCTCTCTTCCTGTACTGACAGCACTGCAGCCCAAGGGGTTTGTGTGCGCAGACTGCCAACTTCAAGTCACCCAACAGATTAGGATGCCCAGTTCCTCACTCATTTTCATGAGGTCCAGGTCCTTCAGGTAATTCACTGGGGACTGCAGGGCTGAGGGGCACCAGCAGAGTTATAGGGTGTGGGGGAGCTGTTTCAATAACTGGATCTACAAGTTTACCTGAATGTTAAGGTCAGCTGGAAAGGGTAAAAGTTGATGACATCTCTAGTCACATATAAATATAAATGTTGATTGGGAATGATGCAAAAGAGAGAAAGAGACCGAGATTGAATTTGTCCAAACAAACAGGCCTCCAGATATCACTCAAGCTCTGTATTAAGATCATGCCTGGTAAACAATAGATATGTGGGACCAGAAATCAGTGGATCAAAAGTACACTGGATACCAAACCCCAAAATCTTCTTTAACACTGTTGAACCTTGGACTGTGACAGGGTCACATTAATACTATTAGATGCATAAAAGTGGAAAATGCAGTGAGGATGTTTTTATACACACAGACCATGAAAAAATGGGTGTTTATCACTTCAAAAGGTTTTCTTCGCCCACCCCACTCTCCTCCTGGTAATAGCTTATCTAAAGTGATCACTCTCCTTACAATGCGTATGATAATCAAGGTGGACCATTTCCAGCACAAATCCAGGGTTTAACAAGAACGTCTGAGGAATGGGGGGGAGGGGGGTTGGGGGGCGAAGGGGGTAGGAAAAAACAAGGGGAAATAGGTTACCTTGCATAATGACTCCCAGTCTCTATTCAAGCCTAAGTTAATTGTATCCAATTTGCAAATGAATTCCAATTCAGCAGTCTCTCGCTGGACTCTGACTGCTGAATTGGAATTCATTTGCAAATAAGGATTCTTTAAAATACAGCCAGCTCTCCTGGACTCCTTTCCCCCTCATATTATTCTCCCAGGGGATCCTGGGCATCAGTTCCCTCAGGGAGTCAAAGTCTGCTTTTCTGAAGTCCAGGGTCCATATTCTGCTGCTCTCCTTTCTTCCCTGTGTCAGGATCCTGAACTTGACCATCTCATGGTCACTGCCTCCCAGGTTCCCATCCACTTTTGCTTCCCCTACTAATTCTTCCCGGTTTGTGAGCAGCAGGTCAAGAAGAGCTCTGCCCCTAGTTGGTTCCTCCAGCACTTGCACCAGGAAATTGTCCCCTACCCTTTCCAAAAACTTCCTGGATTGTCTGTGCACCACTGTATTGCTCTCCCAGCAGATATCAGGGTGATTGAAGTCTCCCATGAGAACCAGGGCCTGAGATCTTGTAACTTCTGTTAGTTGCCAGAAGAAAGCCTCGTCCACCTCATCCCCCTGGTCCGGTGGTCTATAGCAGACTCCCACCACGACATCACCCTTGTTGCTCACACTTCTAAACTTAATCCAGAGACACTCAGGTTTTTCTGCAGTTTCATACTTGAGCTCTGAGCCATCATACTGCTCCCTTACATACAGTGCAACTCCCCCACCTTTTCTGCTCTGCCTGTCCTTCCTGAACAGTTCATATCCATCCATGACAGTACTCCAGTCATGAGAGTTATCCCACCAAGTCTCTGTTATTCCAATCACATCATAATTCCTTGACTGTGCCAGGACTTCCAGTTCTCCCTGCTTGTTTCCCAGGCTTCTTGCACTTGTGTACAGAAACTTGAGATAACTTGCTGTTTGTCCTGCTTTCTTAGTCTGAGGCAGGAGCCCTCCCCTTTCGCGTTCTCCTGCTCGTGCTTCCTCCCGGTATCCCACGTCCCCACTTACCTCAGGGCTTTGGTCTCCTTCCCCCGGTAAACCTAGTTTAAAGCCCTCCTCACTAGGTTAGCAAGCCTGCTTGCGAAGATGCTCTTCCCTCTCTTTGTTAGGTGGAGCCCGTCTCTGCCTAGCACTCCTCCTTGGAACACCATCCCATGGTCAAAGAATCCAAAGCCTTCTCTCCAACACCACCTGCGTAGCCATTCGTTGACTTCCACAATTCGACAGTCTCTACCCAGGCCTTTTACTTCCATGGGCAGGATGGACGAGAAGACCACTTGCGCCTCAAACTCCTTTATCCTTCTTCCCTAGTCCGCAGTGATCCGCTCAAGGTCATTCTTGGGAGTATCATTGGTGCCCACGTGCAGAAACAGGAAGGGGTAGCGATCCGAGGGCTTGATGGGTCTCGGCAGTCTCTCCGTCACATCGTGAATCCTAGCTCCTGGCAAGCAGCAGACTTCTCGGTTTTCCCAGTCGGGCTGGCCGATAGATGAATCAGTCCCCCTGAGGAGAGAGTCCCCGACCATCACCACCCGCCTCCTTCTCTTGGGAGCCATGGTCGTGGAACCCCTAACCCTAGGACAGTGCATCTCATGCCTTCCAATCGGCGGAGTCTCCTTCTGTTCCCTTCCCTCAGATGTATCATCTAATCTACTCTCCGCATTAGTACCTGTGGAGAGAACATGAAAAAGGTTGCTTACCTGTATCCGCGTTGCTGGTACATGGACGCTCCCCTTTCTTCTTCTGGAGGTCACATGCTGCCAAATTTCTTCACCATTATCCTCTCCCCACTGCGCAGCCTGCTCTGAATCTTCAGAACATTGTGCCCGTAGAAGCATATCCTGACAGAACCAAGTATTAGATAGGAGTAAGACAAGCTGAAATGGAAGACCTGTAGCCTGAAGCCTGCAAGACTCTAGCTTAGCTCTTTTAGGCCTTGGAGACAAGAAATGATGGCGCAAGACAATGACTGAGAAATAACCCAAGATGATGGGAAAGAGGCACTAATCGGTAAGGTTGCGAAAGAACAGCTGGAAAGATTAAAATTAAATCAGAAAATGCTGTAACAACAAATATGGTCTCTAACACCTGCCCTAACCGCAGACAAAGGTGGTCCATCAGTGTTGACAGGAACCTACCCAGCCTATAGAATTTGGCGTCCCTTGTGTTTCCAGGGGACACAAACCAATAAGAAAGAGAAGGTCTTTCATGTACATGCGCAGAGTGTAGGTATAGACAGGCTCACAGTATAAAAAGGGGTGCCCAGAGCAGGGAAACTGGGTTTCCTATGGGACACTCCAGCAGGAACCACTCTCGTATTGATGGTCAATCCATGAGAGGGCCAACAGACTCTAACACCATCTGGGAGGATGTGAGTACGCCTGTAGGTATAACTAGTTCATGATACGTATCTGTAGGAATTGTATATGCTGTGACATTTATAGCTTTGTTGGTAACTTTAATAAAATTACTGAAAGACCGATGCTCTTGTATTTGTCTGTGTTGTTTGCCTATGGTTTCATGTGTTCCTGTGAACTCTAAATCTAGAACAAACAGAAGTGACTCTGTTGAACTTGACTGTAGCTGCCAGAGCGGAACCCACTGAGATATGATTAACATTAAATAGAATAAAAGACTACAGAGCTGCTTTGAAAGGGAGGTGCTATACACTCCAAGTCTGAGGGAAAACTGCCCCCCCACCTCTGCCGCGGTAGGACGTCACCAGGAAGCAGCGCCAGAGTGGAGGGACGACATCCTCTTCTGATGGAGGGTCTGTGCAGTTTGACCCAGCGGGAGAGACCCTTTCCCTGCTGGGCATCGGAGGCCCTGACTTCAGAAGAGGATTCTGGGCCATGGGGGGCTGGCCAGTAACGGACCTGGACGTAAGTGAGGTTAATGGACTAAGATGAACTCAGCTCCCTCGCCCTCTGGGTAGAGATGCTGGGGCAAAGGCCTGTTTGTATAACACCTTTGGGTTAAATAAATTAGGTGCTGCTCAAAATACATAACAAAAGCCCACTGGAGTGGGGTTCATTCTGTGGCGTGGGCTCAGGCCGTGTCTCCGCTCTCCACGCTGGGGGTGCGAGTCCCTGCTCGTGTGCACAGACTGGGCGAGTTCTCAGCGTGCCAGAGCCGTGTAAATAGCACTGTAGCTGCAGACGCAGGGGGAGCATCCGCGGAGGCCTGGCTGAGCTGTGGCAAGTAGAAACCTGGCACCGACACAGAGACCGCATGGACCAGAGCATGACAAACTGCTGCTATAGAGAGACGGACGGAGCTAGGATCTGGTTCTCCACGCTCGCCTGGTACTGAGAATCTGCAATAACTTGGCTGCTGGCACGAGGGAGAAGGAGATAAAGCTGCTAATGTTCAGGGCGGTTTTGGAACAGGTCCCCAGCTGGTATGAATTGGCACCGCTCCAAGGCCGGATGCTAGGCCGGGTGGATAAATCACTGGCTGGCCGGTACATATGGGGTCAGAGGGACACAGATGAATAGACACTGTTTGAATAGTGAGGCCGCCCGGGGCTGGACACGTGGCCCAGTGTGCTCAGCGCTGCAAACACAGAACAAAACGACACCAGCTGGTGTGTGTCTGTCCTCAGAGCTGGTCGCTATTTCCTCATCGGCCACCAGGTTTGAGCTTTTTGCTGTTCTCGTTCACCGAGGGTGGGACAGGAGCATCCTGCTCTGAGCTCCTCTGGGCTAGGAAAGACGAGACTAGCTTAGTTTTCCCGGGGTAGTGTCTTGTGCTGTGAGAGTCAGGACTCCTGGGTTCAATTCCTGACTCTGCACATGGGGCAAGACACTTCCCTTCTCTGTGCCTCAGTTTCACCTTCTGCGCAATGGGGTTGCAGGAACATTCCCTTTTCCAGCGCAGGGCTGGAACCGCAGTCAGGGAAAGACTCCAGTTGGTTGCAGTGGGTCTGGGGTAAGGTCCATAATTTGCAAAGCCAGGAATTGTAGGCTAGAGGAGGGGAAATGGAGCTGGGACACAGGACATGTGGGTTCTGTTCCCTGTTGTGTGACCTTGGCCCTGATGCTTTGCTGCCTGTGCCTCAGTTTCCCCTCCCAACCTTTCTCTCTATGTGCACTGGAAGCTCTGCTGGGCAGGGGTTGTTTCTTCCTCTGTGACTGTGCAGTGCCCTGTACAATGGCAGCCCCTAGGGGTTCCCAAAATCCCCCTTAACCAATTCGTAGGAGATTAACAGGGTATGGCAGGTGGCTCCCTGTCCAAGGGGGGAGAGATTTCATTGCCTTGCTGTATCCCAGCGTCCCCCATCATGACTGGGTCCCATGTGCTCGGTGCTGGACAAACCCAGTGCCAGGGACAATCCTGGCAGCAGAGACCCTATAGTATAAAAGCCACCTGCAGAGAAAGGGGTGGGGATGGGGACAGAACACAGCAACCAGAGACCATGGTGATGGGTGTCACAGGTGTGTTAGAGATGGGCATTGTGGCTGCTGGGTTGAATGGGGGGTAGAGGGAGGGTGTGGAGGAATGGGAGGGGGTGTGGTTCAGGACTGAGGGGTGCTGCTAAAGCTGTTTTGGGGGTAGGGCTGGGATAGCAGGGAGCTGTGAGTTGGGATTGAGGGGCATGGGCATATCTTCAACACTTGACAGCAAATATTTACCAACCCGGTGCCTACTTTTATGGCCATTGATTGGGAGTCTCTGCTCCCCAGCTGTGTTTGCTGAGTTGCTCATTGTGTGTCTCCCGCCCTTGGGCTCCATATAAGGGCCCCAGAGTGGGAGGAGGCTCAGACACTTTCCAGATCCAGCTCCCAGACGAGCCCCAGGACAGGGTGAGTTGGCAACCCAGCTGGGGTCAGGTTCTGAGGTGTCTTCCTAGCTCTGGGGGCTCATTGGGGCTGATGGGTCACAGTAGGTGGAGGCCGTGAGCCAGAACTCCTGGGCAGAGCTGGCCAAGAACCTTTCAGCCGATAGTCATTTGTTCTCCAAACAAACGCCCTTTCAGTCGACCCAAAATGAGCTGCAAATTCCTGAGTCGGCTGAACCTGATTGATCAAAATGTGGCAGAAATGGCCATGCGAGAAGCTCTGAGTCAAGTGGGAATTTTTCATTTTGAGGCTGGGTATTCTGACAAAAGCAGAGGAAGATGAGAGGTACAGGATGGCTGAGGAGAAAATACCGGCCCTTTAGCCCCAAGGTTTGGTCACTTATCGGGGATGTGGGAGTCTCTGCCTGATGAACAGAAAGGATTTGAACTTGGATCTCTCTCTGGGTCTCTCCTCTTGCATTTGTTCTACTTGGACTCAGTAATTAGCCATTGGAGCAGGGAGTTGACCTTTACTCTGATAAACGGCACAGCGTCGAGTGTAGGGTGCTTGGCGGTGGGTCATCCCCTGGCAGAACTCTGAGCTGAGCAAAACTCAAAGGTCTGGAAAGTGGGAAACGCACAAGTAAGGCTGCCCATGTAACCTTAACTAGGGCCGCTTTCAGTGCTGCCCAGCTATGCCCTGTTAACACGTGTGTGGCTGAACGTGCCTGTTGTAAACTCATTGTGCAGAAGGCCAGGTCTGCCCCAGACCCTGATTCACATAGGGGATAGAGTGGCGCTCGGAGAACCCCAGAAAGACAAGCCCCCTCCAGATTCTGGCTCACATGAAGGGGGCAGAGATGAGGGGTCAGATGCCCATAAATGTGCAGTTCCCTCCCCGCCCCCAGATCCTGGGTCACATACAGAGGACAGGGAATGGAGACAGGCCTCAAACACCTCTGGGGGCCAGGGACCACCAGATCCTAGCTCACACAGTGGGGTAGAGAAAAGGCTCAGATGCTCTGAGATAAGCAAGCCCCCCAGAATCTGGTTCACATGAGGGGGCAGGGAAGGGGGAGGTCACACCCCAGTGGGAGGGGCTGGGGGCCCCACTGGTAGTGGCACATATACAGGAGGGTAATGTGTGGCTGACAGGATCTCCTTCTCCAATGCTCCCCCAGTCTCCCTATCACTCCCACGCCAAACATTCCCCTTTTCTGTGTCCCAACCCTCCTCTTCCCTTAACCCCCATGAGCCCCTATTCAACTCCTCCTCCTCGGGAGGCAGAGGGGGGACTTGAACCCGGGTCCCACATACCCGCTAGCTCCCCAGCCCGCTGGGTGACAGGTTAAAGGGAGGCCTGACTCCAGCCCTTCAGGAAATTTTGTCCTCCTCTACTTTAATCCAAGTGCCGACATGGAAGGCAAACCTGTCCCCTTGGGGTGCAGTGGCAGGTTTGGTTTCCACCTGACATGACTTGTTTTCACCTTGTCAGCTGGTTGAAAGTTTTAACATATTTTGTTCTCCTGCTGCCCCAAACCAAAGACACATATTGAGTTGTGTGTGATGGCCCCAACACCCATTATTCATCAAGTTCTGCCTCTGGGCTCTAGCCCGGCTCTTGGAGGGAAGTGCGGTCTAGTGGTTAGAGAAGTGGGGGACTTTGGGGGTGGGGTGGGTGAGGCAAGGCTCTGGGGGGCGTAAGTTTGGAGGCAGAGTGGAGAGATAAGGAGAGGAGGCAGATTGGGAGGATAATGTGAGGGGCAAAGTTTGGGGGCAGAGTGGGGGGGATAATGGGAGAGGGAAGACTGGGAGGACTATAGGCGGGGGTGGAGCTTTGGGGGCGGAGGGGCATTTGGTGCCAGGATGCTCCACTCTAGAAGCAGCTCCCCATGGTGTCTCCGTCCTGCAGGCCCTGTTCTCCCTGCTACAGACAAACCCAGGGCCGGCCCTGCCATGGCCCCAAAGTCACCCCGCCCAGCTCTCCTGCCCCTGCTCTGCCTGGCAGCTGCCTGCCTGGCACTCTCGACAGCTGACGCCCAGTATGATAAATTCCTGAAGAGACATCTCGACTTCCCCAAGTCATGGGCTGAGAACGACCAGCTGTACTGCACCACCATGATGGGGAAGCGTAGCATCCGCTGCCAGGGCAAGAACACCTTCGTCCACGCCAGCGAGGCCCAGCTGAGAGCCGTCTGCAGCTCGGGGTTGAGCCACGGGCAAGATGCCCGCGACAGCCTGGGCACCTTCCGGCTGACCTTCTGCACCCGCCTACCCAAGGGTCCGTGCCTCTACCGGGGCAGCTCCACCATAGCCCGTATCCGCCTGGTCTGCCACAACGGGTCACCCGTCCAGTACGTGAGGCGTATCTAGTGCCACCCTGCCCAGGCACTACTGTTTTAAGTGTGGATTTCCCAAAAATATTATAAAAATAATCCGCACTCCAGTGACTTACTGATTAGAAAACAGGCCATGATAGCCATGATATCAGAAGCTTTGCTCTTAGGTAAACTATTTGCAAACATGCATCTCCAAAGGAGCTAAAGCCGTCTTCAACCATAGAAGTAGTAATCAAAGCTTGCACCACTGGGTGGAAACAGGAGTTAGAGAGGTCACCCATATCCTCTTGAAAACATTTTCCAAGCAGTATGTCCTTCTTTAAATTGCAGGGATACAGCCTTATACAATCGACTGAATAAAATTGCCTTTTACAGCCTTATACAATCGACTGTATAAAATCACTTCCTAAAAATCGACTTCTATAAATTCAACCTAATTTTGTAGTGTAGACATACCCTAATTAGAGCAGTTTTACTTTCAGTCAGGAATTGGTAAGGGTTTAAATGGAGGGTTATTGCTAGAAAGAGAGAAGGGAGAAAGTCCCACTTTTACAGTTTCATTTTATGGCTTCTCATTAGGATCCTTTTTGATCCCGAATACAGAGCATTTAGACATTCCTTTCAAGTCAGGACTCTCCTTAAACCGCATCCTCCTTCCTTTGTTCTCCAGATAATCTTATCCCTCTACCAGACTGCTGTCCTGGTCATTGATAAGGTCCAAGTGGTTTGTTGCCTTTTCACCCACGCGGGTTGAACACCTGCCATTCGCAGTGTATTTACAACTTGCCACTATTAATTATTGCACACGACAAACAATGCTTATCGGCCTTCGCAAAACATAGCAGAAAAGAAGAGAGTCTATACAGATAAAGCCAGACAGAAGTTATATAAGTTATGTTTTAGCATCTGTGTAAACACACTTGAGTGTCATAAAGGTGGTTTTCCAGCCAACGAGGTGCTGTCTTCCTCCCAAGTGGCTTACCCTTGGGTGGCTGCGTGGCGTGGTAGAAAGCTATCACTTCAAGTGCAATGAGCCAAACTCCTTGTCAGCACTCAGCTCTAGGGGCCTTTAGGTGCCTAAGCCCCTTTGTGAATCTAGCTCCCGGAGATGGTCCATGGGAGTTGGGCACCTCATTCCCTTAGGTCTCTTGGAATAGCTCAGCCCCTCTGAATAGCAAAAGAAGACGTAGTTATTCCTCTCTCCTGACCAGGGACGTTGCATTGATGGCACAAGTTGGGAGACTCCCCCTTGGTTCTGTCTAAGGCACGTGGCTGACTTGTGCTAAGCCCGTTTTGACGAGGAGAGCTCCCCGCACTATGGGCCTGAATGAACAGACAGCAGTAGTGTCTGTTCCAAGGTCTGTTTGTTTCACAATTGTCGTTGCCTGTTAGGTTATAGAAATTCAGGCCTGTCTGTAAAGGCCTATTACTTTAAGAATTTAGGTATATGTTTAACATTTAGCTAGTTATAAAAGTATAAAAAAAGAATGACAATCACTGTCTGCCTGTGTAAGGGCCTTCTCTCACAGTGACAGTCTGAGGCCCTGTTCTTGAGGCCTTTGGCTAAGCAGCAGAGGCAGCCATGAGCTGGGAAGCGACCGGTCACCTCCTCACATTCCAAACTAGTCACAATGAAATCAGGTGCTATTGGGCTGTAAGGAATACAATCCTGTCCTGATAATGCCTATCACCTCCAGAGAAAGATGGTTGAAGAAAACTTAGTTTGACAGCATCCTGTCTGAGAAGAAATCACTTCTCAATAGTTGTGGTTGTGAAACCCTCATTTCTGTATGTTTTATCTTTATGGCCCCCACTTTTCTATTGTAAATCTGTCTGGTTCTCTAATTGTTTCTGTCTGCTGTATAATTAATTTTGCTAGGTGTAAGTTAATTCGGGTAGTGGGATATAATTGGTTAGAGAATTATGTTACAATATGTTAGGATTGGTTAGGTACATTTCAGTAAAATGATTGGTTAAGGTATAGCTGAGAATATTACTATATAAATTAGGGGCAAACAGGAAGTAAGTTGAGATTTGAAAATAAGGGAAAAAGAACTTGGATTTAAGCTTGCTGGAAGTTCACCCCAATAAACATTGAATTGTTTGCACCTTCGGACTTCAGGTGTTGTTGCTCTCTGTTCATGCGAGAAGGACCAGGGACGTGAGAGGGTGAAGGACGAAGCCCTCTAACATTACCGGCACTGGTTGCACAGCGCTGCCCATTCCGCAGTGTTAGCTGAGCCCGGGAGTCCCTCCCACCACCCCGGGCTGTATATAACCGGCAGCCACGGGAGGACGGCGTCAGCGACGCTCTGCAGACAGCTCATCTATTATCCAAGGGGACAGGAGCTGAGGAAGCAGGACTTTGGCCAGGAGGAGACCACACCACAGTTAGTTCCTGAGAGGCTCTGAATCTTCATGCTGGAAAGCCCACAGGTGTAGACATGGCTCAGTTAATTGGCTGCTGGAGGGCAGGACTTCAGGTGGTGAGGGCAGGTGCAATTGGGTGTCAGAGCACTTGGGTCCTATTCCCAGCTGTGGGAGGAGGTGGGGGTCTAGCGGTTGGAATGGGGGGGCTGGAAGTCCAGCTCCCTGGGTTCTATCAGGGATGAGAAGGGAGTCCTGGGAATTAGAGCAGTGGGGCTGGGAATCAGGGTTCCTGGATTCTAACCCCAGCTCTGGGAGGAGAAGACAATAAAGTAATTGGAAAAGCAGGGGTCTGGGAGCAGAGATCATAGAATATAAGGGTTGGAAGGGACCCCAGAAGGTCATCTAGTCCAACCCCCTGCTCGAAGCAGGACCAAATCCCAGTTAAATCATCCCAGCCAGGGCTTTGTCAAGCCTGACCTTAAAAACCTCTAAGGAAGGAGATTCTACCACCTCCCTAGGTAACGCATTCCAGTGTTTCACCACCCTCTTAGTGAAAAAGTTTTTCCTAATATCCAACCTAAACCTCCCCCACTGCAACTTGAGATCATTACTCCTCGTTCTGTCATCTGCTACCATTGAGAACAGTCTAGAGCCATCCTCTTTGGAACCCCCTTTCAGGTAGTTGAAAGCAGCTATCAAATCCCCCCTCATTCTTCTCTTCTGCAGACTAAACAATCCCAGCTCCCTCAGCCTCTCCTCATAACTCATGTGTTCCAGACCCCTAATCATTTTTGTTGCCCTTCGCTGGACTCTCTCCAATTTATCCACATCCTTCTTGAAGTGTGGGGCCCAAAACTGGACACAGTACTCCAGATGAGGCCTCACCAATGTCGAATAGAGGGGAACGATCACGTCCCTCGATCTGCTCGCTATGCCCCTACTTATACGTCCCAAAATGCCATTGGCCTTCTTGGCAACAAGGGCACACTGCTGACTCATATCCAGCTTCTCGTCCACTGTCACCCCTAGGTCCTTTTCCGCAGAACTGCTGCCTAGCCATTCGGTCCCTAGTCTGTAGCTGTGCATTGGGTTCTTCCGTCCTAAGTGCAGGACCCTGCACTTATCCTTATTGAACCTCATCAGATTTCTTTTGGCCCAATCCTCCAATTTGTCTAGGTCCTTCTGTATCCTATCCCTCCCCTCCAGCATATCTACCACTCCTCCCAGTTTAGTATCATCCGCAAATTTGCTGAGAGTGCAATCCACACCATCCTCCAGATCATTTATGAAGATATTGAACAAAACCGGCCCCAGGACCGACCCTTGGGGCACTCCACTTGATACCGGCTGCCAACTAGACATGGAACCATTGATAACTACCCGTTGAGCCCGACAATCTAGCCAGCTTTCTACCCACCTTATAGTGCATTCTTCCAGCCCATACTTCCTTAACTTGCTGACAAGAATACTGTGGGAGACCGTGTCAAAAGCTTTGCTAAAGTCAAGAAACAATACATCCACTGCTTTCCCTTCATCCACAGAACCAGTAATCTCATCATAAAAGGCGATTAGATTAGTCAGGCATGACCTTCCCTTGGTGAATCCATGCTGGCTGTTCCTGATCACTTTCCTCTCATGCAAGTGCTTCAGGATTGATTCTTTGAAGACCTCCTCCATGATTTTTCCAGGGACTGAGGTGAGGCTGACTGGCCTGTAGTTCCCAGGATCCTCCTTCTTCCCTTTTTTAAAGATTGGCACTACATTAGCCTTTTTCCAGTCATCCGGGACTTCCCCCGTTTGCCACGAGTTTTCAAAGATAATGGCCAATGGCTCTGCAATCACAGCCGCCAATTCCTTCAGCACTCTCGGATGCAACTCGTCCGGCCCCATGGACTTGTGCACGTCCAGCTTTTCTAAATAGTCCCTAACCACCTCTATCTCCACAGAGGGCTGGCCATCTCTTCCCCATTTTGCGATGCCCAGTGCAGCAGTCTGGGAGCTGACCTTTTTAGTGAAAACAGAGGCAAAAAAAGCATTGAGTACATTAGCTTTTTCCACATCCTCTGTCACTAGGTTGCCTCCCTCATTCAGTAAGGGGCCCACGCTTTCCTTGGCTTTCTTCTTGTTGCCAACATACCTGAAGAAACCCTTCTTGTTACTCTTGACATCTCTGGCTAGCTGCAGCTCCAGGTGCGATTTGGCCCTCCTGATATCATTCCTACATGCCCGAGCAATATTTTTATATTCTTCCCTGGTCATATGTCCAATCTTCCACTTCTTGTAAGCCTCTTTTTTATGTTTAAGATCCGCTAGGATTTCACCATTAAGCCAAGCTGGTCGCCTGCCATATTTACTATTCTTTCGACTCATCGGGATGGTTTGTCCCTGTAACCTCAACAGGGATTCCTTGAAATACAGCCAGCTCTCCTGGACTCCTTTCCTCTTCAAGTTAGTCCCCCAGGGGATCCTGGCCATCCGTTCCCTGAGGGAGTCGAAGTCTGCTTTCCTGAAGTCCAGGGTTCGTATCCTGCTGCTTACCTTTCTTCCCTGCGTCAGGATCCTGAACTCAACCAACTCATGGTCACTGCCTCCCAGATTCCCATCCACTTTTGCTTCCCCCACTAATTCTACCCGGTTTGTGAGCAGCAGGTCAAGAAAAGCGCCCCCCCTAGTTGGCTCCTCTAGCACTTGCGCCAGGAAATTGTCCCCTACGCTTTCCAAAAACTTCCTGGATTGTCTATGCACCGCTGTATTGCTCTCCCAGCTTCTTGGGTTCTATCCCTAGGTCTAGAATAGGAGTGGGGTCCAGTAGGTTAGAGCAGCCCCTCCAAGGGGATTCTCTCTGGGGATTAGTTTTGGAGTGGAATCCATTTTAATCAGGACTCCTGGGTCCTCTCCCCAGCTCTGGTTGAGGGGGTGAGGAATGGAGTCTAGTGGTTTGTGTGGGGCGAGGGCGCTGAGATCCAGGACACCTGGGTTCTATCTCCAACTCTAAGTGGGGAATGGGGTCTAGTGGGTTAGAGAGGTGGGGTGGGGAGGTTTTGGGACTCCTGTGTGTAGGAAAGAACTTGTCACCCAGAGATTCAAGCAGGGGGCTTGGCAGACCCCACCACGGCTCCTCTGAGAATTGGAGCAGGAGTTTCCACCAGTTTAGATCTTACCTCTGAGCTGCAGAATTTCAGAAGGCAAAGCAGGTGAGAGTGGCAGGGTCAGTTCATGTGGAGAGGGAAGCTCAGAGCTCAGGCTAGCAGCTCGTTTCTTTAAAGGAGGATAAAATAAAGAGGCCGGGTTGGGAGGATCCGATTGCCACGGGGCGACATTCAGCCTCCCATGCTGTGCAAAGCTGGGCTGACCGTCCGACCAGTGCTAGCTGGGTCCCTGTGGGGCACGTAGGCTGTGTGTACATGACAGACCTTACCGTGGCACCGCTGGACAGCTGCAGCTGCTCCACGGTAAGGTCTGTTTTGTAGCCGCTCTGTGCCCGTTGGAGAGAGCATCTCCCACCGACATAGCCATGTCCACACCGGCGCTTTTCTTGGTGAAACTTCTGTCAGCCGGGGGGGGGGCGTTTTTTCACACTGTTAACCAACAAAGTTTTGCCAACAGAAGTGCTAGTGTAACAAAGCCTAAGAATCTTACTGCTGGAGGACTGTGGCTGGGGTCTGCAAAGGGGCCTAAGGGAGTTAGGGGATCTCTTGTGGGATTAGGGCACCTAGCTCTGGAAGGCTCCATTCAAAATCCCAGCTCAGGTCCACCGTCTGACAGACTCATAAACCTCTGGGGATCAGCTATGAGAGAGATGGGAGGACATGCTGGGAGGGGGTTACAAAGAGGTTCTGAGTAGGGGGATCTCTCTGGGGATTAGTTTTGGGGTGGGATCCATTGTCTACCCCAGGGGGAAATTTTGGACCTTGCCTTGATGCATCCCTTCCATGCCCATTTTCACAAGAAGCCCTGTAGAGCTGGGGAGTTCACACCCTGAACCAGCCTTCATGAATTCACACCAGAACAATTTAAACATTTTAAAGCCAGGCCAGAGAATTTCACCCAGTTACCCCAGCACTGAGCCCAATCACTTGTGTCTGGCTAAAGCACCTTCCACCAAGTTGCCTAGTCTGGACTGGAAGCCACCAGAGATGGAGAAGGTGGCGTTTGCTCCCTTTGATCGTTTGTTGCCACGATTCCTCATCCTCACAATTAAAAACTGGGGCCTTATTTCTAAGTTCAATTTGTCTGGCTTCAACTTCCAGCCCTTCGTTCTTTTTCTGCCGTTCTCTGCTACATTAAACAGACATACAGTGCCTGGTGTTTCCTCCCCGTGAAGGTCCTTGTATACTCTCATCAACCACAATCTTAAAGTATTTAGACTGCAGGTGTGTAACATTAGGAGATTGCAAAGTGCCCTGATACCATGGGGATGGACGAGACATTAGACGGCTAACCTGATGCTGGAACGAAGAGAGATCACAAGAGTCTTGGATGTCGTATGATTTCAGACATTTAGGCAGCTTTCTCATCAGACAGCAAAAGCGCAGAATGAGACCCAGTGACTGGCAGTTGAACCTGGACTGATTCAGACTAGAAATAAAGTGGAAATTATTGAGTGAGGGAAATTAACTGTGGGGATCACTGAGCTCGGGACTGGGTGCCCTCCCCATCACTGGCATCTCCAAAGGGACATAGCTGTCTTTCTAAAAGATGTGCTCCAGTTCAAACAGAGCTAGGAACTAGATGCAGAAAATGCTGGATCAGTTTGTCTGGCCTGCGATATGCAGGAGTTCCCACAAGACGATCATCAGGGTCCTGTCCAGCTTAAAATCAACAAAAAGTCATCTAACATAAAATGCTTCACCATAAAACAGACATCAATCAGTTGGAGTCACTCATACGCCTCACCCTCTGCTGCCCTAGCGCCCATGTATATAGAGCCCGACCAAACTCACAGCCGTGAAAAGCGCATTGCAGACCCAGCGGCGTATTAAGGCCGACAAATTTGCAGAGGTGGCAAATTTGTAAGAGCAGCCAGAGGCACCAACTTCCCCCGGCACCACTGGGTGGTCGCGCCCCCCGGTCCCACCCCAACTTCACCCCTTCCCTGCCTCCATTCCCCGCCCCCATTCCAACCCCTTCCCCAAAGTCCCCGCCCCAACTCCACCCCCCTATCGGTCCCCTTCCCCAAATCCCCGCCCCGGCCCCACCT
Source organism: Eretmochelys imbricata (assembly GCF_965152235.1). Classification (NCBI taxonomy): domain Eukaryota; kingdom Metazoa; phylum Chordata; order Testudines; family Cheloniidae; genus Eretmochelys; species Eretmochelys imbricata. Next base: position 34,743,156 of record NC_135584.1, on the reverse strand, counting down.
CCTCCCCTGAGCAGGCCGCGTTCCCCGCTCTTCCCCGTCCCTCCCGGCTGTGCGAAGCTGTTTGGGGCACAAGTGCTGGCAGGGAGCGGGGAGAAGCAGGACCCGGAGGCGCACTCAGGGGAGGAGGCGGAGGCGGAGCGGAGGTGAGCTGGGTTGGGCAGCTGCTGGGGTGGGGTGGCAATTGTTTCAGGGCCTAGGGGTGGCAAAATCATTAACCTGCCACTGCGCAGACCATGAAAACTGGTTATTGTCGTTCACAGAACTGCCACCCTCACTTCTGCCCTGCTGCTGGCCGTGGCGCTGCCTTCAGACACAGGCAGCTGGAGAGTGGGAGCTGCTGCCCGGCAGCCTAGCTCTAAAGGCAGCGCCCTCGCCAGCAGCACCGCAGGCGTCAGTGTGACGATATTCCAAAATGCCGAAAACAGCCTTGCAAGCGCCCCACAACTCCCCTGTGGGCTGGCACCCCCACGGTTACGACACTGCGAAACCTCACATTTAAATTTCTGAGACCGTGGAATTTACCATTTTAAAAATCCTATGACCGTGAAATTAACCAAAATGGACCATGAATTTTGTACGGTCCTAATTATTCAGTAAAGCCGACCCCTCCGCACCGATCAGCCTCTGCTGCCCCTAGTGCCCATTATACAGTATAGCCGCCCCTTCCCCGCCCCCACCCTCTGCTGTCCCTCGTGCCCATTATACAGTATAGCCGCCCCTTCCCACCCCCACCCTCTGATGCCCCTCGTGCCCATTATACAGTATAGAGTATAAAATATCCAAGGGACATGGAAACTGAGTCTTAATATCTTTTTTCCTGTTTCCCCTCTGTAACAGGAGGATAAGGACCCTTTCCCTATTTGCTTTGCCTACTGAGACTGTAAGAGTTTCTCTCTGGTCTGTGCAGCACCCGACACAATTGGGGGCCTGATCTCAGTTGGGGTCTGGGCAGCGCCTGGCACAACGGGGGCCCTGATCTCAGTCGGGGTGTGTGCAGTCCTGATCACACTGTGGGTAATTAGGCTTTAGATGTTGAATGGGCTCGCAGGGGGCGGGGTTCAGGCTCAGGAGGTTCCATGGAGGAGGCAGATCCCCACCCCGCGCTCTCCCCATCCATCTCCCCCGCACTCCGCACTGCAGGTCAATCCAGTGACAGACACGGCCATGGCTCTGAGGGGCCCCGCCCCGTACTCCTGCTACTCCTTGTCCTGCTGGCCACCAGATGGGCCCAGCTCAGTGAAGGGACCAGCTACTTTGATTTTGTGGACTGGCACCAGGACAACCCCAAGATCTTTGCCTTCGACAATCGGCACTACTGCGACATAACAATGAAGCGACGAGGCTTGACCTGCCGTTCCTGCGACCCCACCAACACCTTTATCCACGCCCCTCCCAGCCAGCTCCAGGACATCTGCAGCCAACGGGGACCCACGTCTCCGCAAACCTGTACGACAGCAAGGCGTCCTTCAACATCACCACATGCCGGGAACTGTACGGCTCTGTACTGGAGGACTGTAAATACAGGGCTGCAATTGGCAACACCAAGATCCACGTGGCCTGCCTCTGGTGGCTGCCCGTACACTTAGAGCTGACGTACCTGTCGTGAGCAGGGAGCAGAGGATCCCTCTTCTGCCCCCCACCCCCTTTCACTCCTGGGCAGCTCTCTGCCACTGGGGGCTCCCTGTCCCCGCACCTGCTCCTCCTGGGCAGCGCCCACCATGAGTCTCCACAGGGACATTCAGTGCCTCCCCTCATCCCACAGGCCGGCAGCTTGAGGCCTGCGGGGGAATTTCCCACACTAGGTGCCCAGTTCCCATCCACATGAGTGAAAATCCGGGCACCCAGCCCCCCCCCCCACCCAATCTGGCACTGAGACCCTCAGGGTGAGCCCAGTGCCCATCTCGCTGGATGCCTATTATACAGTACAGCTGACCCTCCCACCCTGCATCCATGGGGTATTGGGGGCAGGGTATGGGGAGGAGATTGTCCCAGGTGGGGCCCTAGAAGCGCTCACTGAGTTTTGTTTCCTTGCTGTTTCGTGCAATAAAAAACTTTCCTGTCAATGCAGAACGAGCCGGTGTGTTTGGGGGGCTGGGGGCAGAGTCACTGTGCATCTGGAGATCTCAAACCCTTGGGCTATTTGGGGAACGTGGCTAAGTTTTTAAAGGGATCAGGAAGGGGCTTAGAGAAATGTCCCATTGCTATGCCGTGACCATGATCAAACCCCAGGTCAAGGGGCCTGGCTTCCCCAGGGGATTGGGGATTGCAGTCTGAGACCTTGCCTTTTTATGGGATGCCAGCTCCAGTCCAGATACAGGTGGGGCAATTCACTGGCTGAACAGGGTGGGGAATGCAGTACAGGGCCGTTCCCCAGAAGGAAGCAGCAGGTCCCATGGGCTGCAGGCCCCAGCGTGGCCCCAGGTAGGGCTGGTAGTGGCCGCTGGGGAATGGGGCACAGGAAACGTTTATTTCCAGAGCACTAGAGGCAAAGCTGGCCCAGCTTGGCAGGGTCTGGCTGGGTCTGGGTGTGTGTCAGGGAGCAAAGAGTTTTCATCTGTGGTTTGCCAGTGAATAGCTCATTTGCTTGCAGCCACAGTTTCCGTGGAGCTGGAAGGGCCCCCATGCCTCATGGCCACCTATGAGGCTCTGTCCCAGAGGGGTTTGCAGCATGGAAACAGAGCTGGCCTCTCCTACCAGTGGCCCCTTCACCCACTGCTCTGCAGCTCCCACAAACAGCAGAGCACATACAGCCACCATCAGCACCGCAGTGCCCCTTTGTAGCACTCGGCCTCCATCCCAGGCCCCTCTAAGCCCTTTACACAGACCAAGCCAGGATCTTCACCCCGATTCCACAGGTGTGGGAAACTGAGGCAGAGGTGGGGCTGTGGCTCAGTCAGGGCCAGGCAGCGTACAGTCAGTGGCACTGCCCAGTGTGCTCCTTGCAGCCCACCGGAGGTGAAAATATTCTCAGGGGTGACCTTTGTCCCCTTGTGGATCCATTGCACAGAGCCCTGCTGTTGTAAGCCAGGAGCTGTGAATTCAATTTTCACTGGGCTCTAGATGAGTGTTTTCAAGAATATTTTCCCCCAGGTTCATTTCCTCAGCAGTATGTGGGTGGCTCAGGCCTTAAGAGATGCTGTTGTCACCAAATGGCATTTTTCACATGACTGGAAAGAGAAAAACGTCCCCTGCAAAGCCATATGTTTCATTCTAGCCAGGCCAGTGCTGAAGGCTCATTTATCGGGCACTAGCTAAGGAATTACGACTTCTTGGTTCCATTCTTGGTTCTCCTGTGGGACGTCGGGTCTGTCGCGTCTCTGTTCTGTGCCGCATTTTCAGTGCTGGTCCCTGTGACATACCCAGCGTACAGTCCAGACCGATGAGTAGCTGGATCATTTCTGCCTTCTGGCCCTTTACACTGCTTTGCTGCTGTAGCCTCCAGCCTGGACTGCTCACAAACAGCCTCCAGCATGCAAGTCACTCCCAGCTGTGTCTGTGTGCATGCTGCAGCCAGACAGCCACGCCTTGGCTCCTACCAGCCTCGGTTGTGCTGCAGGGTGACCCCAGAACACCCCCAGTCCCAGACCTACCCCCAGCCCTCTCCTGCACTATACAAGTTTATGTAAAGTCTGTTATTGCTTTCATAGAAACAATAGGCACGTAACCTGCCACTCCAAATTGGAGTTTCCCAGACACTTTGATGTAAACACTCTGGAGCAGATCAAACGATGAAACAAGTTTATTAAGTCAAAGAGAGATTTGAAGTCAGTCCAAGCAATGAGGCATACAAGACAGAAATGTTTTCAGGAAAATAAAAAGTTAAAACACACCTGGAGCCTAACTTAACAAACTAGATCCAGTTTAAGCAAAGTTTCTCACCATGTGCTTCCACCTGTTTTAGTGACCAAACGACTCAGGGAATGGCCCCTTCTCCAGCTGAACGAATGCTTCCATTGTCTCTTCTGGTGCCGTGAATGCGATGGTCAGGGAGACAGGAATGGGGCCCATTAGGATGTTTGTCCCTCCTTTTTATAGTGCACATTTGAAGTCTATCTAAATAATGGAGGACATCTTAGAATAGTTTACCATGTAACAGAAAGGAGTTTTTAAATATAATTATAGCTCCAGTAACATCCAGCCCATTTTCGAATCTATCCCGTTCGCTTCATCGGGACTTGACAGAAACTTAAAATGTGCCTCAAATAGGTCCAAACATTCCACATCACAGTTCTTTAAAAACATTATTCATTCTTAAAGACAGCTGTGACATTGGAATAGCCATTACTGTCACTTCTCCATCACGGTCTTTGGAGCGGAGGCTCTCATCTTTCCCAAAGCTTGAATGCGCCACTGCATTGTTTTAAGGGTAGATTCCCCAAGGACGATAAATAGCCCACACTCCAGTGACTTATTGATTAGAAAACAGGCCAGTAGGGTCATTGGACTCCATGGCACATAGAGCATCCCACCATTGCCATAGCCAGGATATCAGAAGCTTTGCACTTAGGTAAAGTATTTGCAAACACGCATCTCCAAAGAAGCTAGAGCCGTCTTCAGGCATATAAGGAGCAACCAAAGCTTGCACCATTGAACAGAAACAAGTTAGACAGAAACAATGAGGAGTCCAGTGGCACCTTAAAGACTAACAGATTTATTTGGGCATAAGTCAGACAGAAATCACCCATACCCTCTGCAAAACATTTTCCAAGCATCAGTGTCTTTCTTCAAATTGCAGGGATACAGCCTTTGAGAGTGCTTATTTAAGAAGGTTTTACTTTCAATAAGACATTGGTAGGGGTTTAAATGGAGGTTTATTGCTATAAAGAGAGAAGGGAGAAATTCCCGCTATTATGGCTTTTGATAAGGATCTTCAGTGTCAGCCTCCTAGAATAGAAGTTGTCATAAAATATCAGGGTTGGAAGGGACCTCAGGAAGTCATCCAGTCCAACCCCCTGCTCAAAACAGGGCCAATCCCCAATTTTTGCCCCAGATCCCGAAATGGCCCCCTCAAGGGTTGTACTCACAACCTTGGGTATAGCAGGCCAATACTCAAACCACTGAGCTATCCCTACCCCCACCTCTTTGGTCCTGAATACAGAGTACTTAGACATTCCTTTCAATCAGGACTCTTTAAACCACAAACATCCTCCTTCCTTTGTTCTTGAGATAATCTCATCCCTCTACCAGACTGCTGTCCTGGCCTTTGATAAGATCCAATTGGTTTGTTTGCCTTTTGACCCAAGTGGCTTTAACACCTGCCATTCCCAGTCTCTTTACAACTTGCAACTAAAGACTTCAATTAATTATTGCTCACAACAAACAATGCTAATCTACCTTTTCAAAACATAGCACAAAAGAAGAGAGTCTAGAGAGAGAAAGGTTTCAGAGTAACAGCCGTGTTAGTCTGTATTCGCAAAAAGAAAAGGAGGACTTGTGGCACCTTAGAGACTAACCAATTTATTTGAGCATGAGCTTTCGTGAGCTACAGCTCACTTCATCGGATGCATACTGTGGAAACTGCAGAAGACATTATATACACAGAGACCATGAAACAATACCTCCTCCCACCCCACTCTCCTGCTGGTAATAGCTTATCTAAAGTGATCATCAAGTTGGGCCATTTCCAGCACAAATCCAGGTTTTCTCACCCTCCGCCCCCCCACAAACTCACTCTCCTGCTGGTAATAGCCCATCCAAAGTGACCACTCTTTTTAAAATGTGTATGATAATCAAGGTGGGCCATTTCCAGCACAAATCCAGGTTTTCTCACCCCCCCGCATCCCCCTCCAAAAGCCATACACACAAACTCACTCTCCTGCTGGTAATAGCTTATCCAAAGCGACCACTCTCCCTACAATGTGCATGATAATCAAGGTGGGCCATTTCCAGCACAAATCCAGGTTTTCTCACCCCACCCCCCCACACACACAAACTCACTCTCCTGCTGGCAATAGCTCATCCAAACTGACCACTCTCCTTACAATGTGCATGATAATCAAGGTGGGCCATTTCCAGCATAAATCCAAGTTTAACCAGAACGTCGGGGGGGGGGGTAGAAAAAAACAAGGGGAAATAGGCTACTTTGCATAATGACTTAGCCACTCCCAGTCTCTATTTAAGCCTAAATTAATAGTATCCAATTTGCAAATGAATTCCAATTCAGCAGTTTCTCGCTGGAGTCTGGATTTGAAATTTTTTTGTTGTAAGATAGCGACCTTCATGTCTGTGATTGCGTGACCAGAGAGATTGAAGTGTTCTCCGACTGGTTTATGAATGTTATAATTCTTGACGTCTGATTTGTGTCCATTTAAAAGAATAAATGTGCCGTAATTGCACTGCCAGAACAGTGGCCTTCAAGTTTGTTAAGGAGATCATGCCTCGCTTTGGACTCCCTCTGTGGATGGAATCTGACAACGGGACACATTTCACGTCAAAAATCATTCAAAGCATCTCACATGCTTTACAGATCCCCTGGAAACTCCATACGCCCTGGAGATCGCAAGCCAGTGGTGTAATGGAGCGTACCAATCAGACCCTTAAACGGCATCTCTCAAAAGTGTGCCAAGAAGCCTCACTGCGATGGCCTAATGCTTTGCCCCTCGTCCTACTTCGTATCCGCATTCTCCCTAAGGGTAGATTAGGGCTTAGTCCCTTTAAAATTATGTTTGGAAGGGCATGAATGGCACCCCGGTTCTGTCAGGGGAATGGGAGCTAGGTAATGTTTTTTTGTCACAGTATATGTGTTCCCTGTCTGCTGTTCTCTTGTCTCTTCACAGGTATACCAAGGATTCCCAGCCTCTCCCCTTGGACTCTCCCATCCACTTCTTACAGCCCGGTGACTCTGTGCTTGTTCGTACCTGGAAAGACGAGCCTCTCCAGGAAAAGTGGAAAGGACCCTATACCGTCCTGCTGGTCTCCCATACAGAGGCAAAGATCGAGGGACACAAGAACTGGATCCATCACTCTCGTCTGAAGGCAGTACCCGCCCCCTCGTCAGCAGAACAGTGGATCGTCCAACCTGCTGACTCCTCATCTAGTGACGATCTTGGGCTAAAGCTACTGTTTAAAAGACACAAATAGTGGGCACCTTAACGCTAAAATGGGCCCACCCAGCTACTGGAGACCCTGGGTTGGAAAGACTCTGGTAATAATTAATTGGGTAATATTGTTATTCTCTGTATTGGTAGTTCCAAACTGTGCATATCGGGAGCATAACTCCTTTGTTTCGCTTGCGCACCATGTTGCTACTTTAACAAACCAAACTGATTGCTGGGTATGTGCTCCAACTCCACGGTCCCCCAAAACGGGAATGCCCCTTGACATGCTGCCCTTGACCCCAGCAGAATTAGCCGCCAGCAAAGAGCATAGAATCATAGAATCATAGAATATCAGGGTTGGAAGGGACCCCTGAAGGTCATCTAGTCCAACCCCCTGCTCGAAGCAGGACCAATTCCCAGTTAAATCATCAAATCAGCATCATTAAATCAGCAGGAAAGAACGGACTCGCTGTTCTGAAATAAGACCTCTTTACAGCAAGCCACCTATCAGGACCAGGAGTATTCAGTTGCAGTACTCACTGAGGGAGTGTTATGTTTTACCCGAAACCAATCTGATTACTATGGGCGTCCTGTGGAAAAAAGCTCCTGTGTTATTACCCAGTGGGCTAATGGGTATTAAATAAAGACCAACAGGGGAGGACAGCAGTGTGGGTGTAATTGTTCCTCCCCTTTTAGAAAAACTCTTACAAATAATCTTACCACAAAAAAAAAAAAAAAAGGTTTGGAAATATAACTTGCCGTCCAGTTAATATCTCCAGTGTAGCAAGCCAATGGTGGGTTTGTAGTGGTCCCTATGGCAAGTGTAATTTGAACGGCACAATTAGAAACGCCCCCACTTGTACCCAATCAGAAGGATGGGATGCCCCCTTGGGGCATATGAACTGTTTGGATAAACAGCCAAAGCAGCCTTAAATATCCCAGGAATCCCCTTAAAAAACAGTCCTTACTGGGCCCTACAGGGTCACCATTTTGTGTGTGGCCGAAAGGCTTACAAGGTGCTGCCAGCCAACTGGACAGGTAGCTGTTCTATAGCTCATGGAGTTCCTCATCTGTCAATAACTGCCACACTGCCCAAAAAAAAAATTAGAAATGCCCGAGACACCTCCGTTAAGTCACAAAAAAAGACCCTGCGGCAACTGACTATGGCATTAAAGGGCAATATAAAGAATTCCCTCACAACCGAGAAGCTTGTAGGGTGCTCTGTACTGGAAATAGCGCCACTGTTTTCCGGGCCAGCCATGGCATGCATAAGCCGCTATACTGTAAGGCTGCAAATGGTACTTAAGAAAGTTGACTTTGAGTTAGAGGACTCGGTTAGTAATTTAAAGTCAGCAGTGAAAATATTAAATAAAAAGGTACAGCAGCTCAGGACGTTTTCCCTCCAAAACAGGCTGGCTTTGGACTATCTCTTGGCATCCCAAGGAGGGGTTTGTGCCCTCGTTGGGCCCCAATGTTATATATATATATATAAATAATAGCAGTTATAAAATCTATAAAAAGGTGGTACAGGCTGAGGCCCATGCCCGAGCACAGGTTGCCTATACTGCCCCAGAGAGCGATTGGTTGCAAACCTTGTTTTCAGGCTGGGGTTTGTCATCTTGGCTTGGTGGTTTATTTAGCCTGTTATTAAAATTTCTCTTTCCTGTATTGCTTGTATTAATGGTATTATGCTGTGCAGTATCATGGGTCAGGGCCCTTTTGCAAAAGTTAATAAGTCATTCTCTTCAGGGCTATCACAAAGTGCTTATGCAAAATCCTATTATAAAAAAATAAGTAGCCCAAGTAAAAAAACTCAGAGCCAAAGCTGTTAAGTGTTCTCAAAGGAGGGAGTTGTTGGGGACACTGGGGCATGGCCACTAGGTAACTCGAGGGGATGGAAGACCACGAGTGTTGATGAAGCCCCCACGCACTAGGCCCAAGTGTCCTTGCCCCCTCCCCCCCTCCGCCCCCCGCCTGGAGACACTCGCAGCAGTTCTGCGTACTAGGCCCAAATGTCCTTGGCCCCCCAGCCTGGAGGCACTCACAGCAGTTATGCTAAGGATCTGCAACAATATGTTGCAGAGTCAGACTGCCTGAAACTAAACAAGGCCAAACAGGGCAAATATAAAAAAAAAATGCTAAATAAAGCAGCTTTATGTATAGTTTAACAAAGAATACAAAAAACAAAAAAACTAGCTGGTGACTAAATTGGCTGGCTATATAGATACTTAGGGCAGGCTGCTATTAAATAAATATGCTAAATATATATATATATAAAAGCCTGTGAAACTTCCTGCTCTGTGTGCAGGATTTGAGATTCTATTCTCCCTGTACCTTTTTAAAGCTTCAAATAAACTTTTCTGCTTCTCCACCCCATTGTAATTATTGGGTAAAGCACACCGGGTAGCGAACCAAACCCTGCTGTTGTTTTGCCTCTCGGCACTGGGTGCCGGCAACAACCCTGTCTCCATCCATCTCCCCCCTCTCCCCACTGCAGGTAGATCCAGTGACAGATATAGCCATGGCTTCGAGGGGACCCCACCCCGCGCTCCTGCTGCCCCTCATCCTCCTGGCCACCAGCCTGGCCCAGCTTAGAGAAGGCACCAGCTACTCGCAGTTCTCGAACCAACACATTGAATTCCCCAAGAGCAGTGCCTCCAGTGACCAGATCTCCTGCGAACTCATGATGCAGCGCCAGGGCCTGACCCGCCCTTTCGGTATAACCGGCGACACCTTCATCCAAGCCCCCACCAACCAAGTCCAGGGTGTTTGCAGCAGTGGAGGGAAACGGGTCCGCGACAACGTCTATAACAGTATTGCACGCTTCCACATCACCACATGCCAGCTAACATCCATTTCCCCACTAGGGCACTGTATCTCCAAGGCTAGAATCCGGACCCGCAGGATCCATGTGACCTGTGCCCAGGGGCGGCCTGCGCACTTAGACAGAGTCCTATAGACAGAGTCCTTAGACAGAGTCCTGCCCAGGCGCTGGCCACAGGCGGAGCAGGGGGGCCCCTGCTCCCCCACTTTGACTCCTGGGCAGTTCTCTGTCACTCGGGGCTCTCCTGCCTCGTCCCTGCCCATCCTGGGCAATCCCTGCCATGAGTCTCCACAGGGACATTCAGTGTCTTCCCTTATCCCACAGGCCGGCAGCCTGGAGCCTGTGGGGCGGATTTCCCAAGCCAGGTGCCCAGTTCCCATCCACACGAGTGAAAATCTGGGCACCCAGCCTCCCCAGCTGGCACTGAGATCCTCAGCCTGAGCCTAGAGCCCGCCTCGCTGGGTGCCCATTATAAAGTACGGCCATTAGGTATCGGGGGCAGGTTGTGGGGAGAAGATTGTCCCAGGCAGGGCCCTGAAAGCTCTCCCTGAGTTTTGTTTCCTTCCTGCTTCTTGCAATAAAACACTTTCCTGCCAATATAGAACGAGTCGGTGTGTGTGGGGGGCTGGGAGCAGAGTCACTGTGCATCTGCGGATCTCAAACCCTCGGGCTATTTTGGGAATATGACTAAGAGTTTGGCTACACTTACATTTTATAGGGCTCTAACTTGCTGGCTCAGGGGTGTGAAAATTCACCCCCCTGCGTGCAGCAAGTCAGAGCGCTTTAAAGCGCTAG